>NC_046358.1:48338670-49013967 GCF_004027225.2 Strigops habroptila | reverse complement strand
GACAAGAAGCAGCAACATTAAGTAACACACATGCTTATGCTCTATTTTAAAACACTGAGGCAAAGCTCTATTCTGAATCACATTGATAATTACAAATGATCTCTCCAGTAGACAGAAAATGGCAAGCTATGCCACAGGGGTGTATTTACAAATGCATAACAACATATTAATTATACCTGAGCTTCATAATGGGAGGTGCTTTGCTAACTGAAAAAGTGGTGAGAAGACCAAAAGCACTTCGGAACGAAGTTCACTTGGTCCAGTCCAATAGACAGTAGCTTCATGAGCAAGTTATATTTAAGCAAGCAGTCATTGGATACAGGCTGTGAAATTTACTTATAGAATGGAGAGAGGTATTCCTACGTAATTCACCAGCAATTAACAATAGGTTACTACTATTCCACTCCCAACTGCAATGTAGCAAGGAGAAATAATGCTCTAAAACTAAATGCACAAAGAAAAAAAAAACCCAAGGACAAACTCAGCGTGACAGAACCTGCACATGAATCCAAATCTCCACTCTTCAGAGTGGAGACACAGACCTTCTGCATGAACTTGGGCAAGTCCCTTAGTGTGTCCCTTGCCTCTGCTCTTCCTCTCCAGTGCAGGACCCTCACCTTTCTCTAAACCCAGTGACGTTGCAAGGATCTACACAGAGAACCCCTGCCGACAGAATAATGCCAACTGCAAGGCATGACAAGCTCTGGGTGACTGGTGTATTGGCAAAAGCCCTACAGCAACACAATTTCACTAGCTCAAAAGTGCTTTTGTCAGTATAGGCTACTTTAGCCAGTGAACTGGAACAACCTCTTTTGGGGTTAGTAAAATCCACACTCATTCTGCCCTGTCTGACTGCAAGCCACAACCTTCCAGGTGGGTAAGAACACACAATGCGTGACTACCAGGCAAGGCAGTGGCCAATTCAAAAGTGAAACCATTCCATGGCCTGATTTTCTTGGGCTCTCATCCTACTGGACTGAACCCTTATGTCAAACCAGACAACACAAACGCACCAGAAGTTGAGCAGTTTGGCTCCAGTTTTGGATGCTGAGCACCTGGGACCACAAGCACTGCACAAACAGCTCTTTTGTCATGCTGAGCCACCTAAAATCTCAATGGCAAGGCTTGCTCTGGTTATCCCACATCAGACCATTGTCTCAAATCAGACCACTGTTATTTTTATTTGCTGGCCCAAAGGCACATACAGGCACATACCCACACCCCAGCTCAGAAAGCACATGGCCTGCACACATGCACACTCCTCCTGGCTAGACATTCATTTAGTCATCACAGGCACTGCTTGGTACATTTGTCTCAACTTGCACAGTAACAGTACTTAATTAAACAGCAAAGAAAGTCAGGCCTGCAGGCTTCTTCTGCACAACCTGCCCTAAGGCAGCATCTGATGGATGGGGAAGAAACAATGCCAAAACAAATGAAATAGCTCCCAGGCCACTAAAAGCATCATTACTTTTAAGTATTGATTTTTGAATGATAGATAGAAAATTGGTATCCAACGCATCAGTGATGTCTACCTCATAGATAACTTGTACGCCACAAGTTAGGTAACTTCTAACATCTTTGCCAAAGCACACAGGAAAGACTTGCTGCAGGAAATCCTGCTGCACTAGGCTGATATGAAAGTACATTTCCAAAGGGCTGCAAGTCCAACATTGTCAGCCCCCTGCTAATAAAGCCACCTCACACACCCAGTGGGCATGCTGACGGCCTGGAGGGCAAGGCTCAGCCTTGCTGGATAACCCTGGCCCTAAGGCAGGTCTTAGCAAACAAGGCAGACATCCTCCCCTGGGTATGTGCAATGCAGGTGTGGGCCAATAACCTGTTATCTTCAGCAAACTGAGTGAAGACCTCATTCTCCAGTAAGGCTAAACTCCAACCTTTGAAAACATGATTTCTCTAAGTTCCCCCTCTGTAAGATCAAAATATTACCACCACCACTTACCCACCCCACTGTACATTCTCAGAAAAGGCCTCCAGCTGCTTATCATCTTGCCAGCTCATCTCACACAGCCCAGAACGCAGCCAGAAGTGATTCAGTAAAGGCTTCCCAGGAGACGAATTCTAAAGCTTGCTGTTGGAAAGCTCCTATTTACACAACTACCAAGCGCAAGTATCCATCCCAAACCAATAGCTAACATGGGTCAACAGTCTTGCACTGACCTCTCGCCACCAAAGCAGCTCACAGCACCAGTGCAAATGTTCTGTCTTCTATGAGTGCCTTTTTCCAGCCCTCTCTTCTTGCTGGCCCTGCTCCTCTACTGGATTCAGGAAAGCAGAAAGCTGAAAAAGAGATATGCAGAAAAACATTAACTATGTCCTAGATTATTTTGGGAATCAATATTTGATAACACACTTTGCCATAAATTCCTCCTTTTAGAAAAGTACATGACTACAGAATACACCTTATGAATGCATTTGATTAAACTGCAATGTGTACACTGGCTAAGGGGGGAGAAGAGCCAAACTGTGGCACTAGGAGCATGAAGACCTTCTGATGGTAGGAAGCTGTCAGAACAGGTTTATATTCTCTGTTGCATTCCGTAAACACAGAGTGCCTGCAAAGAAAAAGCATACTAGGAAGTCACCATTTTTGTCAGGCTCTATCCCTGCTCAAGTATAATCAAGACACAGGTCTTAAGCACCATGGCAGGCGCTGCTGGAAAACAGCTCCCCTGAATTCACCTGCCACTGCCAGCCCCTCTAGAGCAAGCTTCAACTTCCCAGTGTAAATACACAGTACCTTCCTCAGATAAGCAAAAAGCCACAGGAAGGTGCCTTGAAACTGAGCAGGAGTTATTTCTCCACAACCTTACTACATCTATCATAGAACGGTTTGGGTTGGAGGGGACCACTGAAAATTATCTGGTCCGACGCTCTGCAATGAGCACAGACATCTTCAACTACATGAGGTTGCTCAGAGTCCTGTCCAGCCTGACCTTGAATGTTTCCAGGGATGGGGCTTCTACCACCTCTCTGGGCAATCTGTTAGTGTTCCACCACCCTCATTGTAAAAAACTTCTTCCTTAAATCTAGTATGAATCTGCCCTCTTTCAGTTTAAATCCATTACCTCTTGTCCCATCACTACAGGCCCTACTAAAAAGTCTGTCCCCATCTTTAAGTCTGATCCAAGTATTGAAAGTCCACAATAAGATCTCTCTGGAGCCTTCTCTTCTCCAGGCTGAACAACCCCAACTCTCTCAGCCGTAACATGCAGGAGAGGTGTTCCCCCTCTCTGACCATTTTCATGGCCCTCCTCTGGGCCTGCTCAAACAGGTCCATGTCTGTCTTGTACTGAGGACTCCATAGTTGGATGCAGTGCTTCAGGTGTGGTCTCACCAGAGCAGAGCAGAGAGGCCCTCAGACGTGTCAGCCACACCACTTAGGTTGGTGTCATCTGCAAACGTGCTGAGGGTGTGCTTGATCCCACTGTCCGTGTCACTGATGGACAAGTATGGACCATTGATGGTCCAGTGTGGACCCCTGAGGGACACCATTCATCACAGATCTCAATCCAGGCATTTCTGTGGAGGCAGCTATGCTGCATAAGGCTGCTGTATAGGAAAATGGCCTCTAGCATCCCCCCTGTCCCCTGCTTTTCAACAATAGAGGGTCCCAAATGTTTTGCAATCATTCGTACCACCACATCCTCAGCCATTTCACCCTCATCCCACAGCAGGCAGGTTTAATTCTCCCTGCAATGTTTCCATTGGCATTGCAGGTAGCAGGATGCAAAGGGTAAGAGAATAGCATTCTTCCTCCCTAACCTGTCTGTTTGCACACAGAATTAATGATCCTTTGAGCTACACCCTGACACTAACTTACTTTCTTATCTATCGCCCATAGCAGGGTATGGAAGCAGTAATACTTCCCGACTTGCCTGTGCAGGATAATGGGGTATTTGCAAGCCACCCAGGAAGAGAAAGTTACTTTTAATTAGTAGATCAAATTTAACATAATTCATAACCACATTAACTTCCTATTACCTTCGAAGGGAGGTTCCTGCAGGCCTTTAAGTAGCATAGTATGGGAAATACACCTTCACTTATAATCAGCTTGGATTACCCCTGCTTCCATTCTCTATGAAAAGGTAAGGGCTAGAAACCTGTTGATTCACATTACTATGTAGCCTCCAGCCCACAAACACATCTCTTGGGAGAAACAGTGGAAATCCCAGCACCTGAAGCACTGAGAAACAGACCAAACACAATCCTGGAATCATTAAAGATCAGACAAGGAGTTTTCTGAGACACTGGGAAGAGGAGGGAAGGCACAGGCAGCGCGGTCACCTGCAAAGCAAGCAATAGGTCTGAAGCATCTTCAGCCCCAAGGCTGGGCTCAAACTCTCTTTGAGCAGCCCCTGTTTCCTACCACTTATCCATCTGCTTCATGCTGCTCCCACAGTCCTGCCCTTCCAGAAGAGAAAGCCCACCCAGGATGCAAAGCTGAACACTTCACTTTCCATCTCAGCATGCTGGAATGTGCTGGAAAGTCAAAGTAGTTGTGCCTCTAGAGCTGGGGAGAAGGCAAAACACAAGCCAGACATCCAGTGAGGCAAAGAAGCTCCTTCTCAGGAATTGTCATTTATAGTTGTGTGTGTGGCAGGCACACAGAACAGATTTTTGTCCAAAACCCTTCTCCCTGACCTTCACAAGGAAGCTGAACTCATTTGGCACTGCTGAATGAGATTCCCCAGACCACAGCTTGGAAACTGCCTTTATCTCCTTCTCGCTGTTGTCTAAACTGATTACATGCTCCTGAGGGCATGGAGTCATCTTCCTTGACTGTACAGTGCCTAACACAAAAGGATCTCACCCCTGAGCCTTTTAGGGGCTGCTGAGAAGTGAGAAATACACAGCAATACTTTCCAGCCACATCACCTGCTCCTACTAGCAATGTGCACAGTGGTTCTGGGAGAGGTGGAGACAACTTGGAAAGCCAGCTACATTCAAGAAGTAGTAAGATCTCTTGGTGATCTTTGGCAGACCCCGCTTGTCTCAACTGGGAGAGCACCCTTCTGAAGAACTCAGGATAAGCAAGATCCCATCCCGTGAGTTTGGGAGGATCTCACCTCAACACCCTCTGGGTCTACGCATCATCTCCAAAGGAGTGTCACAGTCCTGCTATCATCCCTCGGGACTTTCTTCCACCCTGGTTTGAACTGCTGTGTTTTGAATAGACCCCTCAAGAGAGATGAAGACCCTTAACTGCTGCTAACGTTGATGAGAGTCAGGTATCCAGCACAGAACTGTGTGCCTAATACACCTGAAGAGCCACCTGCTCATCGAGACAAGACCTGTCTCTCCGGAGAAGAGCACTAAGCACTTCCACTCATTTTTTTCAAGACTATTTACTCCCCGGGGGGGGACTTACTGAAGCATAAATAACAGCAAACGCACATTTCAAACTCAGCACGGATTTACTGCACACGTACCTCCGAATTAAATGTTTTATGAGGGGGTTAGTCAAACCTGGGCAAGGTGATGGCTGGCCTCGGGATCCTTGGGGATAAAAGGGACCTTCGTGTAAAACCAATTTCACAACCATTCAGAAAAAGAAAGCATAAGAGAGAAAGAAAGAGTGATCAAGCATGCCTGGGACCGCATGTGTCTCTGCTCTAGCACTGCTCCACTACAAAGCAAACAAAACCCCTTCACAGGGCTTTCTGGTCCACACAAAACATACACATCCAGCCGCATCCAGAGAGCAGAAAGCCCCTGTCTGCTCCTCCCAGAAGTGGATAAACAGGGAAGTAAAACGGCCTCTCCAAGCACCCAGTCTTCATCCTGAGCTGGAAGACAGGCCAGAGATGGGCACGCACTGTGCAAGCAACAGGAACTCTTTCTGTGTCAAACAACATCCTCTTGTATCTCATAAGGCCTCCTTTATCCTGAAGGATCCCAAAGCACTTTACACTATTTATACACAGGAGCCACTTCACTAGTCATTGAACTGAGGAGAGGAACAATAACTGTCTCTTTTTCTCTCACTCAAAGCATGAGAAATCAGTGCCTGGTGTGTGTTTGCAGAGAGCTCATAGCAATGAGGGTTTGCCACCGCGAGGAACAATAGTTCAGATAGGTCACGGTTAGCCCACAGACAAGACAAACTCTTCACTGCAGCCTTCTATTGGTAGTTTAAATTCTGTTTTCCCATCTCTGTTCATGGGCATTGTGGGGTCTGTGGGTATTTTTGTTTGGTTTGTGTTTTTGTGTGGGGTTGGTTTGGTTTTCTTCACGCAAGGCTTTGTCTGCCCTGGAGAGCTTACCAGTAGCATTCATCCACATTTCTAAACAAAATAATTTGGGCAGAATCAGCTTTCTGCCTGATCCCTTCCTAATCGTTACATTTGTTTTCAGCAAAGCTGTTGGGCCCTCAGTGTTTTCAGGGAGTGCTCACAAAGCCTCCCTGCCCCACAGCCACGCCAGTACCAAGCCAACAAGCACTAAAAATCCCCCCAGCCCCCCCGAAGCCTATTCAGGCAATACTGTTACATGAATTTAAAGCACTCTCCAAAAAACGCAGCAATGATAACTATTTGTTCACTCTCTACAAATAACCAGGGTTTTACACAATAGTTTGAGCTCAGGGCAAACACTAACCTAAGAACACGAGCTGTGTTGTAGTTAGTGCACAGTCACTCAAAATTCGGCTGCAGTCTCACTGCAGAGGTACCTTCAGTTTCATTTCCTACAAGTCTCTGCAGTGAAAAAGTGACGAGCTGAAAGTGGGCAGATTTCCTACCTACCCACAGCATCAGGTGCACATCGCATGGCAGGCCATCGCCTTCACCTCACCAAGCTCACGAATGAATCATGGGACTTGAAATCCCACTGTCAAAAAAATACATGCAGCAGTAGTGGAAGAGAGGGGGCAGGCAGCTGGTTTGTTACCACAGGGTACATTGCTAGCCTCCCAAATGACACGATGTTCTATAATCTCACTGGCTGAAAGACTCTTTGCCTCCCCAAAGCATCCCAAGAAAGAAAAATAGGTGGCATAACAGGAGCAGAGAGAAATCAAGTGACTCTCACAGCAAAGAAAAGGGGTGGATTTTCTCTCCGCACATCTCAACATCCATCCTTCATCTGCTGAGCTGTTCTGTCCTCTGGAAGGCATTGCAGAGCACAAAGCTGTAAAACGCAGTTTTCAAGCTACTTCTTAGCACTGCCCTGCCTGTGCCTGAGACACTTGACTGCAGACAGGACAAAGCAAGAAGTGCACAATAAGCTGTCACCAGCTTTAGCTTTTGTACAAAACTTGTTTTGCTTTGAATAGGCTGTTCCTCTTCACACTTTCTGTGGTGTAAGCAAGCAAAGCAAAAGACCCCCGAGTTGGCCCATAAATCTCTCTCAGGCAGCCTGTCTCTGTTTCAACTCCACAAAGATCATATTTTACAGGCAGCTGAGAAGGGATTTGACAGCGGAAACTAAGGTTAACAGTCTTATCACCTCAGCCATGTTGCTGATTAGCTCAGGACTGGTGCCAGCCATGCCAGAGAAAACCTCTCTGTGTCGGAGCTGGTACCTGCAGCCATAGGAACAGGGCAGCATACTTTGCAGCACCCCAGTGCACTGAAGAAAAGAGAACATCATGCAGCCACAGGACAGGGTGACAGCAGCTCTGACCTCAGCATGGCAGCTAGAGAGATACTGATAACATGCTCTGGAGCCCCCCTTCCTATCCAGGACAGCCACCTCACGCGGGAACACTCTCCCACTTGGAATTACCCACTTCGCTAACAGCAGCGCCAAGAATGGCCAAGAAGTCTCTTCTGACTGTTGGTCCTTATATATCCCCAACGTCCGTGTCTCTGAGGGTGTTTTGGAGCTATCATTGAATGCTTTGAGGAGTTATATTCCTCTCCAGAGCTAAAAACACTTTACTAGCCTCAGATCAAATATCAAGCAAAGTCAAGGGCAAATTAAATGACATTTCATTTCCCAGATCTGTAAGTCCAAGTTCATAGGAGCTGACTCTCTCCTGTTGCTATAGGAGCAATGCTGCAAACAATGCTCAATCCATGCTGCTTAAGGCTGCCTTGAAAAGGCCCATTCTTCCAGGAAAAATTAAACAACCCCCAGCCAAAAATAAAACATTCCTCCCCCTTCCGCCCCGCTCTTGTGTAGCAGGTTTTAATGACTTCACCAAAACCCTTTACGCAGCTGTTTTTAGACCAGGCTGCAAACTTGACGGGGAGGCACCAGCATGTGAATAAACAACTGGGAGGCAAGAGCTGTCCTCCAGGCAATTACTTGCTGGCCCTTCTCCAAGGCAGGGAGCAGGCAGATAAAAAGAAGTCCCTGACCCCAGAGCACATGCCAACAAGCTCTAAAGAAATCCCCCAGCCCCAAGCCATCAACCACTTCCCTGAAACACCTCGCCCTGCTGGTTTGTACACAGACCTGCATCAGGAGGAGGGCTTGCTTGGCTCCTCCCCACCACTTCAAATGAACACACAGGTGGAGGGCAGCTCTCCATGAAGGGTACAGAGCTATAATCAGCACAGAAACTTTGGCAAGGCTGTCTCAGCATATCATCCACTTCGTTCAGAGCTGGAAGGAACAAGTAACTGCAAAAGGGTTGTTCTAACAGATGCCAGCACAAACCAGCTGGACTTCAAATGAAGCTGGGAAATCCTGCAAGGGATTTCTCCACCAACCCACCCTCAGGTTACCAGAGACCTTTATGAAGAAGCTTCATTAAAGGAAAGCTTAAAAGGAGTTTGAAACTTAATTCCCCCCTCCGCCTCCCTTACAGGTCAATTTTCAAGTCAAGACCGTATCAATTCATCTAATGTCCTGTTATTTTAAAGATTAAAATTTTTAAGGCTAAAAGTACTCCATTCTACAACTTTGGGACACCCTGGATTAACCTTCAGGGTTAATTAACCAGGAAGACTCAAGACGACCTCAGGAGATGGGAGAAACTACATACTTTGTTCCCTCAGGAGCCTCTCCAAATGTTACTGGCACATACTCAGCATTCAGAGTACTTCTTTGAACTCAGCAGAAGGCAGCAGAGCATTTTCCTGAGTGTTAGAGGCAGGAACATGGCAAACATCCGACAGTGGGCAGACTCATTATCCATCTCTCAATGCAGCCCATGCCATTAGTAAGCAGGAGGGGAAAAGCAGTCCACAGCATGGTTCAGTTGCAGGTTATGTAAGACACTTAAGTAAGTCCTTAAACTTTAAAAGCAAAATATACTCAGAGAAAATCTAGAAGCAACACAGCAAAACTTCTGAAGAAACTGGGTAACTACCTTCACTTTGACCTGAGTTTCGGTCAGTACTAAATGCCCACTGTGAAAATTAGGTCCCTGTAGGATATCAAGGGATAGAGGAACCCCAAAAACAGAAGTCACTTCTTGCTTTGAAGAATTTAGATAAAACTCTAAAATTCATGTTGGAAGTAACCAGGGCAATTCTGGCACAGAAAATAATCTTCCTATTCCTGACCTCAGATGAAGGTAGCCCTGATCACCCAGGGCTACCTTCCTGCCCCTTGGAAAACTCCTCACTGCAGTGGCATATGTGTGTACAGCAGCAGCATCTGACTTGATAACCACCGCCCTGTGCACAGGCACAGGAAAACAAAAAAGACTTATTTGCTCAGGGTGATACAGGGAGCAGGGACATGGGTTGGCCACACATGCTTATCACTGTCAGAAATTAGGAGGATACTGCTGATCTGCAGCAGTCATGCCCTTTGTACACATGGAAACCATCTTCCCACTTACACACTTGTAAACATATTGTTGGTAATAATTACACTGATATAACTACAATTTAATTTGGATATTCTCACTGCTCTCATCTAAGTTGGCTTCCCCCAACTTTTTTTTTTCTCTGCCCTAAGAACTCGCTGCCATTCCTGATGAAGTAGCAAACAATAAAGCCCCTTCCTTCTAGAAAGGGGCTTTTCTTCCCCATGCAGACGCAGCCCAAGTAAAGCTCGTGACACCAGTGAAAGTAGAGTTTTTCCCTCTGCAGTTGTGTCTGCTTCTCCCTCCTCCCAGGCTTCGTGCAGCAGTCCTGTTGAGTCAGGATCCACACTTCCCCAGTGCCTGACCAACGCTGAGGACAAATGGCACCATGACATCAGCACCCAGGATTTTTTCCTGATGTAAGCACACTGGTTTAAATTCCCGTTTCTCCTGTCTTGGGACACACTGCACACTCAGAGGTAAGCCCTGGAGAGCACACAATGGACAGAGCAGGCTTTTGTTAGGCTCTCCAGAGCCCATCCCCGAGGCTGAGCACAGCCTCATTCCCAACTTACAGCACGGGAGCTTGGCAGGACGCTTGTACTCTTTCCCTGCTTGGGAGGAGATAAGAAACAGCAAACTGGGACTCAAAGGCACAGAAACCGGCCTGACAGTTCCTCTTCCCCAAATACAGAAAGAGGTCCTCCCAATAACAGGAAATTTTTCCTTCCAGAACCCCTCCAAGTGGAAAAGGTAAATCGGAGAACACATCCAATCTCTTATCTCACCTCTGGCAGACCTCTCATCTATGCAAAGTCTCCCAACAAAGATGGAAGAGTGCTAGTCCATATAGCAGTTGGGGACCTGCAACTAGTCAGAGCTTCCAGCTTGCTAGCAGCTCAACTCAGCAAGTTGCACTTACACAGGACTGGACTCACCCCTTCTATGCTACAACAGCCAAACCCACAACCTTGAAGCCTGACACTTTCCCACTCGACACATAAACACAAGATCCGTTACTGCTCCAGAGCTGGCAGCTCCAGGGCAGTGCTTGCCACACATGTCTGTGTGCCCAGCTTCTATGCTTGCCGTATGCTGCTGGACTGCACACCAGCTCCTCACCACCTCTCTGCTCTGTGTGCAGCTTATAGCAGCCATGGAGAAAAATAACAAATCACCTTTGTTTCCAGGGCAATGTCTGGGGGAGATATGGGATACGAATTCCTCTCCTCTGGACTCTACCAAAGCTACGAAGAAATACTGACATTCACAAGCCATGACTCACAGCTGCCTTGTCCAGCTCTCCAGAAGTCCTGCTCACTGGCTGTCATGCCAGAAATGCCACCACGGCTGGCATCTGCCAGCTGGCTTTGTTAGTGTATAAATTTGACCAAAACCATCCTTCCCCTTTATCTTCTTTATTGTTACAGTGTGGTGGCCACCGAGGACCAGAGCACTCGCTGAAAACACAACCACATAGGCATAGCGACTGTTGCTCTGGTAGATAACAGGTCAGCAATGCTCAAACATGAGCCGCTTCACACAAAACAAAAACCTCTCCCCCAGAAATTCCTACCTCAGACCACTCCTGGTCCTAATTTTAACTGGATCTCATTAGTGAAGGAGCCACAGAATCCGTTGTTTGTATTCCAGCTATGCTGGTAAATCACACCCTTCGATTTAAAGAGTTGCCAAGGACACCTCCATTAACCTCCACGGAGCTAACTCCTGACTGACCCTCCTTCCTCCACTAGACCAGTACCTTGCCCCCACTAGCAGCTACTCGTGCTTACATCCTTCTACAGAGGAGCTGGCTACACTTTGAGGCCCACGTTGAGCTTATTGCAGTATTGCCTGAAATGCACTTCCGGAGCTGCATATCACTTTTCCAGCTCAGTCTGGAGAGCCCTGACCACCCAACCAGCAAAAGAACTTAGCTTAAGAGGCACGGACCAAGCTGGTCATACCCAAACATGGCCCAGACCCCAAACTACACCTCTTGCTCTGCCATGCAATGCCAGGAGTACAAATCAGTCATTATGTGCTTGGTCTCTTCCACGTCTACTTGTCCCCTACTGGGGCAGCTGTGTTCCAGGGCGGGATATTAGACATGCTTTCACCTCACCTATTTGTGCAGTTGGCCACAGCCAGATCTTTCTCACACAGCATCTCTTCAATGTTTTTCTTCCTCTCAACCTGTCCCTCTCTTACAGTGGCAAAGACATCTGGGAAACATGCTGCAGATTTCAGCCCAACTCCACAGCTTCTCAGGAGCGTGCATCTTCCACTCTGCAGTTACAGGGACACACTTCACCGAAGCACAGGCACTAAGAGCCACACAACTTTCACCTGCCACAGCTCCCCATTGCTCTATTTAAAAGCAGCTCCCTGCTGTTCTGTTCTCTTTCCTATAAAGGTCTTCCTATAAAGGAAGAGAACCTGTGTTGGAAAAGTGAACTTTGTTCCTTTTGCATTCAGATCTGGTATTTATCAGAAATAGATAAGAAACAACAGTAAGTGCTAAACATTTTATGTCATCCACTTCTGGCACAGTTCTAGCTTATGAAACCTCATTACTGCTGCCAGGAACAACCTGTGGGTCTGAGCAACATCCCCTCTTCCACCTCTCACACATCTCATTTCCACCTCCCTTAAGAGGCTGTGTCACATCCAACATCCTCCACACTCCCTCACTCAGATGCACTCACCTGTTACACCCATGCTCAGCAGGCAGAAAAAGTGACTACTGGGCAGCCTACATGGATGCAGGCAATACACACTGTGCAACTTGCTGCACGATTAGAACTGCATTTGCTTGGCTGTACCCTGCTGACAGTGGCTGTGGGTCAACACCCAAATGAATTTAAACAGCTGTCAAGTACCCTCCCTTAACCTCCACAGAACATAATTCCTGATGTCCTTTCTTATCCCACTAAACCAGTATCCTGCCTCCAACAGTGCCCAGCACTGCTGGCATCAAAACTATGCATAAACCACACGCATAAATAATATATATATCAATAATTCCATGAAGACGTCAGCTGGCATGTCATGGCAGCTACTCATGACTGCATCCTTCTAAGGAGCTGGCTACACTTTGAGGCCTGTGTTGAGCTTACTGCACTACTGCCTGAAATGCACCTACGGAGCTGTACAGCACTTCTCCAGCTCGGACTGGAGAGCCCTGACTACCCAACCAGCAAGAGAACTTAACTTAGAGACACAGACCAAGCTGATCATATCCAAACATGCCCCACGACCCCAAAACACACCTCCTGCTCTGCCATGCAGTGCCAGGAGTGCAAAACAGCCATTATCCTCCTGCTCATTCTGCCAAGAGTTTTATTACTGTGCAGCGGCCAGGATGCAGGACTAATAGGACTCACTGAATTCATTCCGCAAGATGCCAGGCTGCTGAGATCACCAGCAGAGGAGTCTGGCAGGCGGGACAGAGCAGAGCACTGGCGAGAGAGACGCCCATCAGCAGTGCTGCTATTACAGTGCTGATCCTTGACAAGAGGGCCTGGCAGCGCGCGGGTTTTGTGCCATGGGGAGGGATATTATGAGGTGCTCTCAAGAGAACTGACAAAACACCTCAACTCCATCCTGCAGTCCTGATGTTCCTCACTTCTTCCTCCACACCCTGGCATCAGGCACAGGGTGGCAATGAAAAGCGCATATCTTACAGATTGGGAAGATGGTCACCGTCCTGCGGGAAAGCTCTCCAAAAGGCACATCAAAAAAGAATGGGAAAATGGGACAATTTTACAGTGACACCGTTCATTTCATTTTGGCTTTACTGTGGCAAAAGGAAAATCATGTTCAGGGTCTGAAAGGCAGGATGAACAAGTGAGACAGAAGGCGACCTGGTCTTCACCTTCAGGATCTGGAAGGTTTTTGCCTGTCCCTCACAGCCAGGGAAACTGACACAAGCTGTAACTTTCAGGAGTCACCCTCCCTCAAGCTTTCCATGACTTCAGCTGTTGGTTCACATGCTCAAGGAGAGCTGGAGATAACCCAGTGTTGAGCCCAGGAGCAGAGAGTAGAGATGGGGAGTAGGAGAGCATTTTCTCAGGAGGTTTCAAGAGCAAGACTGATGAGGCCTCTGGGGATAGCAGTAGTAGAGCAGGAAATGAAAAAGCAAAGCTGCGCCTTTATGTTTTTCAGAGTCAGTCCGTCCACCTTTCTCTTTCTAAACTTCTGTCTTAAACAGAAGGCACAAGAAAAACACACAGACATCATGATCACTTGATAAGTGACCAAATCACCTGGAATCATCAGGCAGGATAGTTTGCCACACACAGGTATACGTGGTGACAAAGATGTTACATGTACAAATACTGTGAGGGTGGTAAGGCACTGGAACAGGTTGCCCAAAGAAGTGGTAAATGCTCCATCCCTGGCAGTGTTCAAGGTCAGGTTGGACAGAGCCTAGGGTGACACGGTCTAGCGCGAGGTGTCCCTGCCCATGGCAGTTGGAACTAGATGATCTTAAGGTCCTTTTCAACCCTAACTATTCTATTATTCTATGTAAATACGTATTTTGTCCAATGCATAACAAGTAGCCCAACACATTCCTTAGAGCAGAAGCCAAACTTCATAGCAGCAACAAGTGAATTTACCTGTGGGATGACACAACTAGAGGAGGCACAGCTCACCAGTCAAACCCTTCAGGGTTGCCTCAAGAGCAAAGGAGTTGTTGCCTGGTCTGTGTATGTGCAATGGGAACAGCCAGAGTTGTGCTACAACTTCTATTAGCTGCGAATAATACAACACGCCTGCTGGTAACTTCCTAACAGGGACAAATAGCACTCCATCAGCCACTCCCACCTAGCAATTTTTGCTTGACAAGGGAATACAAGCAGATTTCTTCCACCTCCTTGCTGAAGAATCTCTCTCACACATCAACACAAACTTTCAGAGGCTGCACTGAAAAATATCCTTCACAGAGCCAAGATTTTGGCTGTGTGTGCCTTATTGAAGAGAAGCCTCCAAGTCCTGCCCACTTCCAAACAGGCGTAAGACTGCATAGGAAGCCTGGGAAGATAAATAATTTGAGAAAAAAAATCTTCTTGGGCTGGTATCCCTGCTTATTCAGAAGATGGCTTTCATATTAGATCCAAGGAAAGGCACAGCCCCATCTGGGCTGTTCAAGTTCCTCTTAGTGCTCTGCTTTACACCTGCCTTGAGACAGGAGAAAGAAGACTTGAGTGTTAAGCTCCCACAAAAGGTACCGCAGGACAGACTAACCACCTCAGCTCCTGAGTAAAATGAGATGTCATAGATGGGACATCATCTCAAGCACATAGAAAAGGCATGTTCTTATTGTCTACTGGAATGAAAATACAGCAGGGACTGCCAGGACTTTTACCAGGCAACTGGGGGAGTCATTCTCCTCCACTGCAGAAAGACTCCACAGAGAAGGTAAACCATTATTTAAAAAAGCCACAGGCCAACCAATATATGCAACAGTTTGGAATAAAACATACTTTTTGCAGACATACAGCAGATGGACAGAAAGACATCCAGGTCAGGAACTCCAACATCATCAGCAAACTATAGAGCAAGGATGTGATCTCAGAACAGCGACACGACGGAGCTCAAAAGCTGCCAACTCCTCCGACTCACAACCCAAGCTTTCAGCAAGGACATCTGAGTCAACACAGTGGCACCTAAGAGCAGCTGTAGCAAACCAGAGCCTAGACCTCCCCCATGCGAGCCAATGTTACACCTTTGACAGGGACCTGTCAGCAGATACTGCAGGTAAAGCATAAGTGATGCTGCCCCAAACACTGCCCAGATTCCAACAGTTTGCTGATTGGGAACTGCCTGTCCTAGGCACACAAACTCCTTCAGAGGATCTAAATACACTGACATTTTTGCATCAGCTTTTCTAGTTTCTGTTGAGCTCAGCAGCATCTCTGAAGAGAGAGATGCTCTGCTCTCTCCACCACAGGCAGTCATCTGTGGTAGCGGGAGGACTGGGATGGACCTTTGTCTGACTGGTGACATGCCAAGAGGCTCTCCAGCCTCAACAATACCAGGCGGTAGATATGCCATGACACCAGAAGCTGCCCTAGGAACCTAGGCAATGGCCTCGCAGATAGCGAAGGAAACACGTTTTGGCAAAAGGGACTTGTTTCAAAACTGTTTCAACAAAATGGCCACCACCGGGCATTACCTCTGATGGGTGATGCCATTTTAATTAACCCTTGTTCCTGCAGACACCACATGAACTCCCAGACCAAGCCAGAAAGTGCTGCAGGGAGACAAAGGAAGTGAAACAGCATAATTTAAGGGATGCTATAGAGTAGCCTGAAATAAAGATATGCCATTGCTAGAATTCAACAGGATACTGCAACAGGTTGATTACAAAAGCCTTCAGGAAGAGTCAGGATGTTGTTAAATTTACAGTAGTTTACATTCTTCATGAGATGACATGGGGCAAAGGCTACTGGGAAAGCCCTCATGGAAAGCAACAATAACCCATCGCCACCAGCTTCCCATCTGACTCAGCTTCCACAAAATGAAAGAAATGGAACATCGCTTAGACTGCGTGGTGAACAAGCGCTCGTTCACCCCCTCCTCCACCTCCTATGAGCCCAACATAAATGACAACTCTTACAACACTGAGACTTAACTAAACAAAGGCCAGGGGGAGATAAATATCGTTTCACAAGATTATGGCAACATTCAAAACAGCTTTCCTAATGCACGGACTGTGCAAAGCTTCTTACACCCCCAAACACCTCCCCTCCCGCAACAGGTTAACACACTTCTTAAGGAAAAAAAAAAGAAAGCAGCAGAAGCCAAGCCCCTGTAAAGTCGTACAATGTCACTGGGCGCCGATGGGGAAGCAAAGTAGTGCTACAACAGAGCTGGCCTTCGGTGAGCGCGGCCAGGTACAGGCGGGCCACTCCACGGCCCGGCGGCGCAGCCAGGAGGGAGCGGCGGGCAGGGGAGCGTCAGACCCCGCTGCCATAAACACGGCCCACGGGCAGCGCTTCGCCTCCCTTCTCCCTCCCAGGCCGGGAGCGGCTGCCGCCACCCAGCCGCTTCTCCCACCCCGCTTCCCCACGGCGGGACCCGCTGCCTCACCAACGGCCACCCGCCTTCCCTCCCGCCTCCCCGGGAGGCCGCCATTTCGGGGCGCCCCGCCTCACCCCTCCGCGGTGAGCCGCGCCGGACCAGAGCGCGCCGCGCCGCCTCACACCCCGACCTGCCGCGCTGTGAGGGAGGGAGGGAGGGAGGGAAGCTGCCGGCAGAGGGAGGGCGGGAAGGCGGAGCGGAGCGCCCAGCCCAGCCCGGGACACCCAGCGGGCGCCACCGCCCGACCTCGCGGGGCGGTGCCTCGGCCGGGGGCGCCTCCCTGCGGCACCCGAGCCCTCCCGCACAGCCCGGCCGGGCCCGGCCTGGCCCGGCCTCGCCGCTTGTGGGGTTTCTCGCTTCCCGCAAAACAGAGCTCCCCGAAACGCGGCGGTTTGCGAGGTCTGGGGGCTCGGCCGTGCCTGTGGCGCGGTCGCGGAGCGCTTGGCATTGCTGGTGCTGTGCAAGGCGGCCAAATCGTGCCTCTGGTAGCGGCAACCCCCGTTAGCCAGGGCCTCACGCTGGCGTTTCCATTGCTGCAGGCAACACATTACTGCAAACTCGAGCTGCAGGTTCTTTCTCTCTCCCTTTTTTTGGTTTTTTTTTTTTTTTTTTTTTTTTTGGCGGCAGACCTGCGTGTTAAAGAGTTTGCCATGAAACATCCAGTAAATCAAGATCAAGCCCCGACTGGCACATTGCCTCATCTTTCCATTACCTCATTTCAACTTCAGCCCAAATACATCCGCGCGAAGCAACAGCCACGCACAGGGGCTGGTCTCAGAGAAGGAGCCCTCGCCCGCTCCCCTGAGCAGAATGGTTTTTTAGGGATGGGTGGGAAGAGAGGAGGTGTGAGCAGGGAGGGAGGGAAAAGGCCCTCCTGGGTGTTCACCTCAACCGTGAACACTTAATCTCTCTTGCCCTTGTGCCCAACTCAAAAATCACTTCATCCTTCTCAATGAGGAAACCAGCTCCTCTCTCCTCAGCCCACGGGGATCCTACCTCTGCTGTAGCTTAGACCCCCTGGAGAGCCAAATGATTAAATAGAGCCTTAGGCAACCAGCTCACACTTAAACACTGAGAGGTTTCATGCAGGGAGTTTGTGGCAGAGCTAGGAGGCAGAAACAGATGCCAACCCTAGGCCTCAGCCCTCCTTGGCAGAGTCCTGGGTAGCCAGCCACACTGAGCTGCTGCCTTCTTGTTGTGTCCAGAGGTTTCACATAGAAACAGGAAAGAACCTCCTGCTCTGTCAGATTTGGGTCAGCAGATGGGCATGGTTAGGCACAACTGCTGCCTGTGTGGCAGTCATGTGCTTGGGAAAGCCTGCAGGTGAAGGTGAGATGCACCACAGGGCCCCCCACCTCCCAGTCTTCAGCTTATTGCTGGAGTAGTATGCATTTACTGGAGATACGTGTTTACCTTGAAGAAACTAATTTTACCTGGTCAGGTCTCCCATGGACTAGTCATTTGAGAAGAAGCGCACAGCTACACTCATGTTTGCAGGATCAGGGCCTTATTAAACCACATGGCTTGATATGCATATAAAACATGCCTTGCAGGCCTGAAGAGGCTCGAGCCAGATTACTGTAGCTGCGCCAACTGAAATTTCCGAGTGACTCATAAACGGCCAGATAAGTAATGAGCAGACTGACGGAAGCTCAAAGAGCTAATGAAGCTCTCAACGGCAGAACTGCGGGTCTGTTGGTACCAAGCAGATCTCCAAACAGAGCACTTAAAGGTGAATAGCATGAGCTATGAGATACATTTTGTACTTGGAGTTAAAGCACTTGGTCAATATATATATGCACTAAGCAATTAACAAGTGAAAAGCAGGAAAAGACACAAATAGAAAAAGGTGACAGGGCAGAAAAGAATGTGTGAGATACTGCATGATTCCCATAGCAGGAACTGGTTAAATGTGTGTAAATGGAAACTGTCCCTTGGAGTTCAGGCTGCTGGAATAAAGAAGGTAGAAGATGATAATATCCCAAACCTTTGTAATTCCTGCATTTATCCTGTGGGAAAGCTTTAAACTTAACACTGTGGCTTAATGATCTCTCTTCAGCCCTGTTTTGGCTTTTAAAAGAGGTGCTGTCAGGCTAATCCTGTTATGCTTATCCTTAGCGTATTAACATGAAAGAGGCAAGTGAAACACAAGGCAGAGCAGGGTCCCTTTGCTTGCCTGCAGAGCTTTGTGGGACCGTGGCTGCTTATCAGAGCAGCTGGTTTTCTTGCCTTTGCCCCTAGATCTGATTGTATACACAGCTGTACTGTTGCATGTGCCAGGATAAGTCTTCCCAGGCTATAGGAAGAGTACTTTCTTGTGATATGATTCCAAAATACCTTACAGATTATGTGCAAAAAGTCACCTGTCCACTAAGAGACTGCAGCCGATAGGCACAGGAACAAGCCCCCAGGCAGAGTCTATTTTGTGTCCTCCCTTATCTCAGGCCACCTCAGGATATCCCCATTGTTTGTTTTTTTTCACACTGCAGATTCCAGCAGCAAAGGGTGGCTGCTCCCAGGGCTTCCATTCAGAGGCAGGAGAGCTTCTGGCAAAAACAGGGGGATGTAGTAAAGTTAAGAATTTTATGGAAAGTCTGGTCTTGTTTGGGTCTGGTATCAGACAAGTTTAAAAACTAACAACATGCTCCCCTAGACTGTGCCTGGCTCTTGCAACAGGGCATTGAACTATTGTGCAGAGAGACAACAGAAGACCGTCTAGCAATAAAACCCACCCTGGTGCTTACTGTTATCTCAAATGCAACCTGCTCAAACTCCATGTCACTTTGTCATGTTTGAAACAAGAGTCCATCCTGTTCCTGCTAAAAAAAAAAAAAAAAAAAAAAAAGGGAAAAAAAAAGTTCTGTAAAAAAAAATAAAATTAGCTCTGTAATGCACAAACATCCAGCTGGAGCCATTCCAGGGCACAAGGATTAAAAACCACCAAATTCCTAACTCTAATGAAAAGGTTGCAGGAGACATTATCAAAATAAATGTCTAGTTCAACAAAAATAAGTACAAGGTGAGAGCATGCCCCCTCTGAAAGCACTACAGACGTTAGTAGCATCTCTTTTTCTCCTCCCTGTTCTGCCTTCCATGGTCAGCTGGGCTCTGGCTGCTTGAAACAGGTAAAAAAGACAAGACTGGAGATGACTTGCTCCTGTGCTGCCTCCAAGACATGGGTTCCTGATCCACTCTCTTCCTCCCTACTTATAAATCTCCTACTGGTACAACCATGGGGGACAGGCTTCTCAGCAATTCCTGAGCAGCAAGAAGGGGAGGTCATGCCGTAACCAGCAACTGAACAAGAGAGGTTGAATCTCCTGCAGTGCCTGGGAAAAAGTCTCTCCACACAACCATTCATAAGACAGCATTTCTTTATTGCCCGTACTCTGCTTGCACACTAAGAAAACATGCTTAAGGTTGTACATTATAAAAACCCCATGTGATCATTCTTGCCAATGCAATATGACAGTACTGATGACAAAGGTAATATATAGACTGGCCCATATTTGTGTGTCAGCTGTATTTCACACCTTTGTCTTCCATGTGCTTCTGTATGTAGTGTGGGAGGTGTGTGTTCAGACCACGTTAACAGGCTGGGTACTGCTCTCTTCCTTCTGCAGCAACTTCCCAAATCCTCCTGCTGCGGGTAGATAAATGTTAGCATTACTGATGTGCCCTGACCAAAGATGCCATTTCTTAGTTAGTACCACTCCTTATTAACCTGCAACTGGAGCATGATGCAGAGGAATCATTGACAGCAGCTCCTCCAACTCAGCTAGTGGGTTTAACCTATTCAGCAGGTGATAATGGCTGTGTTCCTTTACACGCACGTTGGCTAGAGAGCCAGAAAGTCATGTCTACTTTCAGATTACAGGTGTTTTCTGAAAACAGAGAGGACTTCCCTTCCCAAACATCATTTCTTGCAAATAGAAGCAATTCCACTCGCAGCACAGTTACCCTGGTTCCTTCTGGACCTCTTCTACCTTTCTGATTCTCAGTCTCTGAAAGGCATTACTGTAGTTAAACACAGCATGAAACACAGCCAGCTGGCAGTAAGGGCTGAGCAGGGGCCTATTACTTTTAGCTATTCCTTTTAGTCAGGAGTCCTGCTCTTCTGGAGAAGGACTTCCTCTTTCCTATCAGGAATAATGGGGGCTGGGAGGAACCATGGAAATTCTTTGTAGCACTGATGAGCTGTAGGTGACTCAGAGTACTTTTCCTGCATGGGATATTTCCAGAGAAATCTGTGCAATAAACAAACATTCAAAGTAATCACTTTATCCCAAGAGAGGAAAGACAGTGGATAAATATAGGCCTTCCTTATGCTGCAAGGTTGGGGGACTGCGTGACAGCTGCACTATCACATCTTGCACCTAAAATGTCAAAGTCACAGTCAGAAACAGGCTCAAAGAAGAAAGGCAAGAGGGCATTACAACAAAGCTCACTTAATCCCACAAGGCTTTAAGAGCAACTGAACTACAGAACAGAAAGCAGCACACCCAGAGAACACCAGGGGCTTCATGCCCAGGCAACGCAGCGGCTATGCCCAGAGGTGCACATTTGGGGCCAGTTCCTACCTCAGCCTGCACCTCCCCTCACGGTGCTTTGCCCCACTCCTTAGTGGGGCCCTTCCCAACGGGAACAGGTTGTCCTGCTCTTTCTCAGGCACTTCAGCAGGAAAGTGAGGTTATTGCACAAGGTCGCTACAAGAGAAAAAGCTTCACTAGATACATTTCACACAGGCAGCTAACTGCCTTGTGCTTCCAACCCAGATACAGTTGAAAGCACTGTGGTCAAGGGTGGGATCTTGCAGTACCACAGATAAGTCAGTTCCTAATTGCTGGAGGTTTCTTCAGGAAATTATAAGAGAATGGGAGGAAACTGGCAGCTTTAAGCCTTAAAACAGGCTGTATATGACCCCTCCCCAGTATGTACAGCACAGCTCCTGCAACAGGTTATGAATCAGCAACATGTGCCAGCGCCTGCGAGTCCCAGGGCAACTGCTCTGTGTTCTGTAAACAGTAAGAGAGGGGCAGTAACATTCCGTTAGGATAACAAAGTGAAGAAAGCCTTTGGGATGACTCACTTATCAGTTCATACTATACCCACATATGGAATCAGTTAACTACAATATTGGCCAGTCAAACCAAATTTTGCAGTAAATACAGTGGCTGATCCAGCTCTTACAGGAGCAGATGGAGGTTCTCCCACTTACCACAGCAGGCTTTCAGCTGGGCTCTGCTGTTAGAGGACCAAGAGGAGATGCTCTGTGAGATGACGGATCACTACCTAGAGCTAGCCCAAATTTAAAGTAATTTCTTTACTCTTACACTAAAATTCTATTTAACATAGCACCCACTGTGTCTTCCACTCTTCGCCACTAGGTCATAGAATCATAGAATAGAATCATAGAATAGTAAGGGTTGGAAAGGACCTTAAGATCATCTAGTTCCAACCCCCCTGCCATGGGCAGGGACACCTTGCCCTAAACCATGTGGTCCAAGGACCACAAATGACCAAAGGTCATTTCTTTGCCAGAAAGAAAAGGAGTAAGATACCATCCTTTTACAGGAAAGTGGCCTCTCCAGACAGAAGGCCCAGTTTGTGCTATAAGCCAAGACCAGCTGAATTCCCTCAAAGAAGCAGGGGCCTCCAGAGAGCAGGGCTTCATGCAGAGCTGGGAAATGGAACAGTGCAGATCATGCACACATTTTGGCCTGATTTAGTGCCTTGAAATTCCCAGATGGGGAAAAGCTGCAGCTTCCCCAAGTCTCTGCAGAGCTGATATCATGCGATTTGGCTTGCTTGAAAGGAACCCCAGCTTCATGAAACAGCGTTGGCACGTCTCTTGCTGACACACTGATGTGCCTTATGCGCAGCACCCTTTCCTCCTGCTGACATCTTCCAGCTGAAGGGCATTCTCCCTCTGCCTATCTTCTTGTGCTGTCAGCAACCTGGAACAAGCAGCACAGATCAAGACCACAACCTGGTTACTGAGATCTTCCTGCCAAGGCAACTGGCCCTGCCCTTTGATCCCAATCAGCCAGGGACATTTAGGATTGTAAAAAGCGACTGGCCCAAAGACTGAGCTTCACTGGAAGTTGGGCTAGATAAACCACACATAGAAAATGAGCATGAATTTCCAGGGAACGGGGAAAGAAACTGGACACATTCAAGAGGGGACAGCATGGCTCAGTAGTCAGAGCACCAAACTGGGGCGAGTGGTCTGTGCTTTATTCCCAAGCTCCCACGCTAATGACAGAATCCTGGGATGCTTGTTTCACCTCTCTGAGCCATCTCAGGCAGCAGTAGCATACTAAAGCATGCTGAAGGCACATGCTGTGGGACACATGATTTACCTAGCTTGTAAGTAAATTATCGTAGTTAATGAACAGCTGAGTCCTGCTGTCAGCTTAACAGAGATGATGCAGCAGTTGAAAGGATAAAAGAAAACAAAAGGATAATTTCTCGCAAGATTTCAAAGAGCTTTTTCAAAACTACTTGCTTTTTTAAAAAAACTAAAAATCTTAGTGCAAACTTCTTTCAGTCTTACGAAGTGTTTTATCTCCCTTAAAATATTGCTACCAAAATATCACATTCTTAATAAGATAAAGAAGAAAAAACCCTTAGAAATGCATGCAGTCTTCAAACTGAAAATGCCTACTTAAAATCTGGAATATTACACAAGGGTTTTGTGATAAAGTATTCAGATTGAATTCCCAATCTTTCAACAGTCAGCTCTGCCAGACAAAGTTTTGCATGTGATGATGTCCAGCCTACACTTGGTGCTCTCCAGGCATGGAAGTCACGGACCTGGAGTCAGCGGGAAGAGCACATTGCTCCAAGTATTTTTTATGGCATGTCTGGCAACACCCTCTTCTTGCCCACTCCCCAGGAGAGCCCACACCACCCACCAACAGCTGGGAAAATAACCCAGGGTGACCATTCCTGTTCACTGACCTGGCCATGTGCAACATGGGCTCTGTGATGTTATATCCGGTCATTGCGCTGCACTCATAGAAGACAGCCTTGTATTCCTGCCAGAGAGCACAGCAAGCACCCGTGTTGGTTACCAGCTCTCCCCCAGCCCTGGGAGCTCGCCCACCCTTGCCACCAGGAGCTCTGCTGAGAGCAGTTGAGGCCAGGAGGGTGGCTGTCACCACCCTGCTGGGGCACACACCCTGCTCACCAACCCAGGTGAGGGAAATGCTTTTTCAGCACTGGGGGCCCAGCCAGACTATCCAAAAGGAAACACTGGGGGAAGAGAATAACACTGCGTTATCTGGGGAGAGCAAACATCTGCCCAGGGTCTTGGATTCCCTTACCTTTCTGTGGTGGAGTCCAGAAGAATGGGAACACCTCTGAAACCCTGCCCGCTCCCACCCAGGGACTAAGGTACCAGCGGGCATGCAGACACAGGGAGTGAGGAAGGAGGCAGGATGATTTTGCAGAACATGCATTAGGGAAGTCTTCAAACAGGAAAACAGCCATGCATGCTCCCCTCAGAAAGACTGAGCATCGCTGTAAGGAGGCATCAAGCCTCAAGAGAGATACATGAGCATGCCTCAAGGGCCACATGCTGGCCACCAGCTCATCCTCCCTGGTACCAGAGGGACTTCAGTACATGTTTACATTGGACAGATGGGGTGGAAGGGGAGAGGGAAGGTACCATACTGGGAAATGGCTCCAAGAAAGGTTTCCTGCCAGCCAGGCTGTCCTGCTCACAGCAGAAGGGAGACTGCAGAGCAGGTTGAGCAGCAGAGCACATAGTCACACCTTTGCCAGCCTTTCCCCTTCCATCCTGGGCACACTCCGGGTCTCTCTCTGCGCAGCATCCGTTTTATTTCCAAGCAGAAAGACCACAGCTCCATCCTCGATACCTTCCTGCGAAAAAAACAGACCGAAGCACCCCAGAGACTCAGCTGAGGGAGGGAACTATCTTGGAGCTGAGCCTGTTCCAGCTCATGCAAACAAGACCTGCAGTGGCAGCAGGATCAGGCCCTTTAGCTCATTAAGGGACCATTCCTCAAATATCCCCAGGGATTTGTGGAAGGAAGCTTAAACTATGGGAATGTACTTCAAATATTTGGTATGTACTGCTGGGATGCTGAGAGAGGGGAGACAGGACATAAGTTCCTTTCTGGAAAATAGCAAGCCTAAAGAAAAGCAGTTTTTCCCATAGACTTTTGGGACTTTAAGTTCAGGCAGAGCTTCTTAGTAAGTTCAATAATTTTTGTCTGTACATGCGGTACTATTTGTCTGATGGGCTGTCCTAAACTCAAGGATCCCTCGCTGAAAATCCACTGGCCAAGCAAGCTGAACAACCTACAACTCTTGTATAGGGTCTCTGCAGGAACTGTTATTCCTAGGCGATTCCTGGAGCCCGTTACCTTCGGTAAAACTCTCTAGTTCCACTGGCTCACTAGATCATCATCAGACAGCAGAACAGGGCTTGAAGTTATTTCCAAACTTGACTGCCCTGGATGACTTACAGTACCTGAACAGCTTTGAGGCAAGATAAATACAGAGATCGGGGAAGGAAGAGAGATTACTAAAAGTTACAAATTTTGGGTGTTTTGATTTTCTGTGTGCTCCTGAAAGGAGCCTGATTTTCAGAGGCTGATTAGTTTTGCAAATCTTAACCTTTGATCTTTTAGAGTCCAAAGAAATTGCCAAGTTGTTGTTGGGGTTCCCCCCCCACAGCAGGCCTGTGGAAGTTAATAATATTAGAAACCTCCAACTTATACTTATTCATTTTACTTAGATCTTGGGTTTTGAGACTCAGCACAGTCAAAACAAAATCAACCTTGACAATTTTCCTTCAGCTCTAAGCCACCTACACACAACTTATTTAAATTAGACAAACAGGTATTTTTGTCTCCCCAAGCAGATACAAGCCCCAGATGAATGCTTTTATTAAGAGTTTGGAAATAAAAAGCAGGGGGGAAGACTACAGTATTAATACACAGTCACCAAATTTAAAAAAAAAAAAAAAAAGGAAGAAGAAATCAACTCTGAAAGTTGAAGCAAATGAAGGAGAAAAATAAGCTATTACTGATATTTCAGTCTCATCTAGAAATCCATCTCAAAGCAGAGTTAGGATGTGATCAAGCAAAGCACTGTGCATGCGTGCTGCAGGTCTGAGCCTAAACGCATCAGGGCCTTCTCCCTTCCTGTGCATAGGCTGGACACCAGGAGATCTCCTTGCCTGAGTACAGGTCTGACATGACCACATTTAGGAGATGCTGCCAATGCACATGGGCTGCTTTCAAACACACACTATTGTTTTGGCCAGTCCCACCACCTTCTGCTGTAGAAACAGCCCTCCCTCATTTACTGGTCTATCACTGGCTTTGGTATCTTCAACAAGATGACCCTGGTCCCAGACTGACTACCACAGGCAGTACCCATCACATCTGCTTTGATAATTCATCTTCTCAAGGTTAATAGGACCTCTTGGGGCATCGGAGAACATCCCAGACATATTGCTGGAGCTGGTCTGTAGCAAGACAGCAGCAGCACCACCAGCATTAGAGAGCCGAGGCCCTGCTCTCACCTGGACACTGCTCATCCAGTTCCGCACTGCCATGAAGGAGCACTCGGCCGTAATGTCGTACATCACCAGAATCCCATCCGCCTTCCGGAAATACTGCTTGGTAATGCTCCGAAACCTGAGCCCGAACAAAACCAAAGGCACCCTCAGAACCAGGGCCGTGTAATTAATGACAAGAAACAGGATGGGACTGTCTGTCTTTTAGTGCAGGCTCTCTGCAAGGCCCAGCAGACCCTGTGTGTGAGATGTGTACCCTGGGGCTGGTGTGTACAGACTGGTGGCAGACAGGCCAGATCCTTGCACCTTTGAGGCAGGTTGGGCAGCCGTGGGTAAAGCAGGAGTCTATCCAAATGCATGGTGCTGAGAAAGCAGGAAGGAAGACCTTTGCAGGTCAGAAGAATCTGTTTAGGTAGGACAGGAAGAGGTAATTGCCTATAAAAAGGGAAATGGATGGAGAGAAAAAAAAAAAAAGACCCTTCTCTAGTGTCTGGAAGAATCTGCAGACTAAGCTGTACCACAGTATAAACTAAATGTGCGTAATGTATGCCTCGGTACTGCCAAAACAGCAATTAAGATCTCAGCATCAATACAGTCTGTTTCCAGTTTTGAATCTATAAAGCAATGCTGTCATACTTAGAATTAGCAGTTAGACACAATTTCCAGGAGAAGTTCCTACCAGACATCTACTTTGTCCTGTGGGTACCAATTAGAACCACAGACTTGTATTTTGGGAATAAATTTAAAAAACAGAAACAACTCACAAAAAAAACCCAAACAAACAAACAAAAAAAAAAAAAACCCAAAAAAACCAAACCCCAAAACCCAAACCTTAAAATCTGTAAGCAGTTTGTGACAGGGCCATGTTATAACCACACTGATTGCAAACTGGTGGGATTAAACGCAACACAAGTACTAAGATCTCACCGAAGAGCTCTGTATTTCAGCCCTGCATGGGATAACAAGCTATCCTATTCCATTAAGAGCCAAGAAAACCCGCAGCAAGCAGTAACCCTCCTGAACTCTTCAGATGATTACCTGAAGCCTGTTCTTTCTCACTACAATGACATTCTGGCAACTACCCAACTGAGAAAGCACAGGCTCTATCTTTGGCAGCCAAGGTGCACCTCTGGAACTACAGGGCAGGCTAGGTGCTCTGGAAGAAACATCAAATGTAGCATGCAGTGGTCCTAGGGAAGTCACCAAAGAGTTCTCCTTGCACTCTCCAAGGAGTTCCTCTATCTCTTCCATAGGATATTCACAGTTGGACACTTCCAGTTAGAAGTAATTGGTATTTCTCTAGAAGTAAGAAAGCCTTTTGCTTCTTCTCAGGTCTCCTACTCAGTATCAGCATAGAACCAAGTTCTCTCTTGCAAGTACGTGTCTAAGACCTACTAATGCTGCAGGGGCCTACATTAAAGGTCCTTCTGCAGGGGCAATATCTTGAATTTGGCGTCTGATGCAAGCTGGCCTCAGTAAAATGTCACATTTCATGTCATAAAAACTCATCTCACTGCTCAGCTTCAGCACTGAAATAACCACGTTATTTCAAAAATAATTTCTTCAGCACGAACCTTGATTTTGGAAGAAATACAGTTTGCTTTTCAACAGATACTCCTACTTGGTACATTCCTACCAGGTCTGCATGGTCTAGCTGGCTGAGCTAGACAGCATCATTACTCTGTTGGCACAGTTTAAGGTCATAATATTCCCATGACTTCAGCTCCTGAAGGCCTGCCC
Organism: Strigops habroptila; assembly: GCF_004027225.2. Classification (NCBI taxonomy): domain Eukaryota; kingdom Metazoa; phylum Chordata; class Aves; order Psittaciformes; family Psittacidae; genus Strigops; species Strigops habroptila. Next base: position 48,985,858 of record NC_046358.1, on the reverse strand, counting down.
ACATAACAAATTTAGCCCAAAATACCCAGTACTTATTTTTGACAGGCTCTTGAGGTTAATGGGCCCCTTGAAATAGCTTTTCATCTTCAGCCTAAATAAAATCTAATTTACATGAGGATAGTGGTGAGCTTCATCTCTGGTAGCAGATGAGGGTCAAGTGTGTCCTTTACTACTTTGTTCTTTACTACTCTGATCCTCACCAACAGTGCTGGTAACATCCAGTGATGGCCCATGCTTTTGAAACTAGAGGCCTTCAAATGGGGAACCTGTACTCGCTGTCACAAAAAGCCATGCTGTCTCTCCACCAAGGAGGAACAATCTTCCACCAGTCTTTCAGCAGAAGGGACAGTTGAAGGTGCCAATAACCTCACTGACAGAGTAGAGCAGGGTAGTTCAAATCACCTTCCCCACAGGTCAAGCTGGCTTTGTCTGAATCAGATCTGGAAAGGTTCACATGCTTCTTTCCACCCTCTGAATAGCAAGTGGTGGTGAGCAGCTGGGGCAGCAGGAGCACAACTGAATCTGAGAATAGGATGTCTATCCAGAGCCTTCTTTTCTATCCTAATCTGCAGCCCTTTCCCACAGCTTTTCCCAGAAGCAGGCTGATGCAGAAGAGCTTTGAGGGCTAGAGGGGCTTTGAACCCCACACCATACAGTGATTTACAATAGACTGCCTGAAGCCACAAGCATGCAAGTCAGACACATGGAAAACTACTTTTCCATCAGCCCTCAGAGCAATCTCCCCAGGCCCTAAAAGCTACAACTTCCAGAAATCTCTGAAATAGGCCTTTGCTGCAGGTTCAGCACTGGAAGATCTGCTGCAACCTCTCTGGTCTTTCTCAAGCTAACAATTTTCCCAGAGACAGAAAAAGTGCATGCACTCTTTCCTCCTGTTTCCTACACCGAGCCTGGCAGCAGGGCAGCCTCACAGAAATTGCTTACCTTTCTTGTCCAGCTGTATCCCACAGCTGTAAGGCAACCTGGGTATTACCCACCACCAGGCTCTTCACCTGGTAATCGATACCTGTCAGGGATATAGCAATGATCACAAGATAGAATGGGGAGAGAGCAGCTTACCATTGCAATGTCCAAGCCCAATGCTATTTAGTTCAGGGAAATTGCAAGATTTATTTGAAATTGGGAAAGGGATCACCTTTACCTTTAGGTGGGCTAAAGTACAGGCAAAAAACATGTGTCCAGGCTGACCTTCCCACCCTTCTTAGCCAGATGAGTCAGGAACACTGTTACTTACCAATGGTTGCATTGAGCTCAGCCAAGAACCTGTCATAGCAGAAACGGTGGATGAAGGAACTCTTCCCAACACCGGAATTCCCTACAAACACCACTTTAAAGATGCGGTCTGGGGAACAGCTGGCTGGCTCCCATGCCTGGAGCTACAATGGAAGAAAGGGATGCAGTTTTGAAAAGCCCGGCTGCAGACTGTGCTTTGATTTAGGCACTGGACCGCTGCACTAGAAACCTATGGAGCTGGATTTAGATGGGGAGAGAATCAGAAACCCTCAAAGTCCCTGGTAGTAGGTGTCCGAGGAACCACCCAAGTAATTAGACTCACCCTGGTTTCGGTGCCCACAGGCTGTTCTCTAGGAGGCAAGGGAGCATCATCTAATCCATCTGCATTTTTTCTGCAGTCGGCATCACCCTTCAAAGTCATCTTCAACCACTCAACATCTGCTGCCAATGACCATCTCTCCTTGTCTCTCCTCTTCTCTCCAGAGTTTGTGCTGCCTCCTTCTCCTGTGTTCAGCCACGTCCTGTTGCCTGGGAAGTATTTACAGTTCTTTCTGTTGGGTTCTTCCACTGCCACATCCACCAGGAAGGTGAAAGGAAGGTCCTCAGAGGCCAGTTGTCTGTATTAACGCCCGCAGGCACCACAATAGGGTGGGAGGGGGTGAGGGGGAAGAGGAGGAGGTTGCAAATTCCCAAAACAACCAATGCAATCCAATTAGTGCATATGCAGCAGCTGCAGGAACTCTACTTCATACGTATACTCCCCATACTCCCTGTGACTAAGGCATCAACAGCACCCCTAGGGAAAGAGAGACAGCTCACCTGAGCTGTGCTGTACTCGTATATTTTATCAATTTTAATAAAAATTCTGTCCTGGATTTTCCAAGCCTCCTTTGCTTCCCACTTTTCCCAGTACTGAAAAAACAAGGCAAAGCACACAAAGGTGGCAAAAGGAAAAACATTTTCTTCTTTTTTAAAGAAGCAACAAGACCTCTTCTATTTTTTTGTATCCAATACAACACAAAAAGAACTAACAGAGGTTTTGAGGTTAATGAAAAGGGCTTTGCCTGCAGGCAGAAGGGCAGGGGCTGGCTGGCCACCGCTGGGAGGCCGCATGCAGTGTGCACGCATGGTAGTGCCCTCTGCTGCAGGCACACAGCCGTGCGCCAGGAAACCGGCCCTGCGCTCCCAAACACGGCTGCGGCAGAGTCCTGCTGAGTTCAGGCCCAGAAGCCTGCCACAGGCATGTAAATTGCAGTGAACATGCTCACACCAGGGTCACACATTCTCCCAGGCTCAGGATCTGGGGAACAGCCCCATCTCCCAGGGCTGGAAGGAGTCACAACAATGAGGGGCTGGGACTCAAAAGCCTCTTCTTCAGGGAGGGAGAAAAGTGACAAACACAAAACTTCTGAACAGTGACTCCGGATCTAATGGATTTTACTCATGTTTCTGAAGCAATGTGGTGTGACACAGCACTTGGATAGAGACAGGACTAACAAATGCTTCTCCCCTTCTCACATCACCATCACTGTCAGACTTCTCTACCTGTTAAGTCATTCTGGTGGGTTTATGCCAGCAGCAGCTAGCAGCATTTTTGCAAGAAATAGCTGGGGAAAAGGATGGGAGCGCTTGATTGTCTGATCCCATGGATAGCATATCTGCCAGTCACACAGCCATGAAAGAGCTCTGCCTCAGAGCTATCCAGCTTCCCAGCTGGACTCAAGAATCAGCCCTGCTCCACAGTTTGCCTGGTTTTCCATCAATCCATGAGCCAAGGAGCCTGAAACTTAATTCTTAAATGCCACTACCAGATTTGCAAGTATTAAGGGTGAGTCAAAGCTCGAAGAAACTCAGCCTAGACCTATGTCTCTGGTTTTGCACCAGGAGAAACTGGGAAGCAGTGGAACCTTCTGCAGAGACCTGGTGTGCCAGGTGAGCATCTGCACAGGTGTGGAGGGAGATGGGCAGGATGAACCCACCTGGAGCTGGGCCCTCTCCTCAGGGCTTTCAGCTGCCAGAGAGAACACAAGCCTTGTGCAATTCCTGCCCTCTCCCATGCCCCAGGGATATGGGCAACGGCATAAGGTTCCAGTGGACAGGATTTCTGCCTGGGGAGGAATTGGCATACCTGGGAGGTGATCCAGTCGTTTTAACAGAGCTGCCTGATTCAGTGAGAGGCAGCCTTCGTGACTCCCATCCCATGAACACTCCCATAGCTTCTGATGGCACTTAGGTTTGCTCCCCCATTGCTGCATGTAGAAGCAAACAAGAGGGGGCCACCCTCCCACCCCTTGTAGAAATTAGCTAACAGCATCCTCAGCTTCATGCTGAGCCAACACCACCTGAGGCCAAGAGGGAGCTACAGCCACAGTTGAGCTGCACCCCCACCATGCTCCCACAACCAGCCAGCACTAAGGTGGGAGAACTTGACAAAGGACACAGCTTGGCTGACAGGGTACTCCAGCAGGCACAGACTGACACCACGAACACAACACAAACGCCCATCTAACCGTTTGACCGGCTTGTCGTCCAGCAGGTAACTGCCTAGCACTGACCCTTTCTTCAACAGGGGCTTTTTGCTCTGAGGTGCCTGGAAGGTGAAAAGAGAAGGGATGAAGAATGCGATTAGGACCCAGGAACCTGATAACCCCAGTTAACCACTTGCCACCTCTGCAGACCACTTCAGGGAGGCAGAGCTGGAGTGCCACACCATGCAGCGGTAGTGCCCTGCCAGCAGGCTTGAACAGAGGTGAGCACAGGGCTTGCCTTTCTCAGTTCAGCACATTTAACTCGTGCAAGAAGGCATTACTGTTGCTGCTTTCCCCTTGGCAAACAAAATCCATCAAAAATGGTGGTGCCCCAAACCAAACTCCTCTTCTAGCCAGCCAGAGCTTTTGTTTCTGTGGCTTGTTCTCCACTTGGTCTCTCAGCTGAATCTTTCTTTCCCCTCCTGCCTTTCTATTATGCTGATGTTTTGTGGGACCCACCAATTGCCCCTTCCTCAGAAGGTACTAGTACCCCTTCTCCATCACTACTCACCCAGAGCTGCAAATGCACCAGAGGAAGGGAAGACCACTCTGCAAAGGGCAATGCACGTGCTCTGCCTTACACTAACGTTCCTCTCCATGCTTTCTTGATACTTACCTCAGACTACACACTTCCTACAGCCAGTGTTTACCAGCTCCCCACAGAAAGAGAAAGCAAGACAACTCCTCTTGCAACCGTCTTCCCCCCACACAGCAGATTTGTCATCCCCAGCAGAGTCAAAGGTGAGCAATTTGCCTGAGATCACACAGAAGGCCTGTGTCAGAGAATTGACCTGCCAGCTCCTCCAAAGGCCGTGCTAAAGCCTAACCTCCTGCTCAGCCCCAAACGGACTGGGTAACTGCTCTGGCTACACACATTGAACACAAAGTGAGAGACAGCGTGGCAATGTGCCCATCACCTCAGCACTGGGGGAAAGGGAGAGGTACTCGCTCTGTAAGTCTGGAGATTTCTGACGTGTCCTCACAAGTTATTTCTGGGGGTAAAGATGGTGAAAGAAGAGTTTGCAGCCTGCCCGATCTGCCTCTGGTAGCAGTTTTGAACTGATCAAAAACCTGCAGGCAGCTCTGGACAGGCAGGACTTTGTGCTGCCCACAGCCCAGGGGAGGACTACGAAGATTATTTCTTCACTCACCCCTGGCTTATTTTAAAAGGCAAAAGATTAAGGAGCTGCTTTGCTGGCCAAAACTCTCAGAACACCTTTACCACAATGCAGTCCAACAAAAGGAGACATTCTGGACTCCACAGAGGGCCTCACCCAACTGGGAACTTTGAGGGGAAAAAAGCCCAAATGTTTTTTACATATAAAACCGATGTTCAGGAGAAGTTCCAGCTACACGAACAATCCAGCATGGAGAGTCTTACAAATGTGGAGCATGTATCTTCCAAGGTAAAATGACTTCCAAATGCAGAGCGACCCTTTGGTCAACACTAGTATCAGCCTATGGTTCAGCCAACCAGTGTGGACGGAGGAGGAACCCCTGAAGGAGTTTGAACATGTTCACTCAAGGGCATTCTCTAGACACACAGAAACAAGGAACTTGTGTTACAGCCCACTGGAGCTAAGTCACAACCTTCAAGACATCTATGGAGCAAAGGGGATCCCAGGCAATCTGCTGTGGCATGACCCTACCTGGAGAGGAAGCAGCCTGCGCAGTACATACCTGGGTAAGAAAGGAGAAACAACGGGGCATGTTTTGCTATAGGTTCTGCCATGCTTTATTGGCCTGCCAGGTTTGCATAACACTTGGCCTTTTGCCAGGATGATAAGGGGACAGACACAACATCACAGCTGTACAACACACGATGGCAAGGATTCCACAACGACAGCACGTGTACAAGCATTTTGTATGGGAAAAATTCTGGTTTATCAGTGAAATACAAATATGTGTCCAATGTAGTCAAAGTCCCAAAACACTCTTCATGACAAGTAGACATGAAATTTGTTCTGTCACATAAAGCATGCAAGCATAACTCCATAGCCAGATGGGTCACAGGTGTGAAACTGAACCCCACAGTGGTTGTACAAAGGGCTAAATAGCCACACATTGCTATCTGTGACCTAGCCACCAGGGCAAAACAGTGCCCCATGATGCTGTGGGCCCACGGTCTGCCTACCCTGGCAAGATCAGAAACTCTTATGAAGAGCAAGGTATTAAGCTGGGCACTGAGAAGTGCAGAGGAGCAGTGGCTGGGTTACTGTCAGCCTCATATAGCCCAACTCAGACATACAACCACTTCAAAATCTTTCCTATAAAAGAACCACTGTTCATCACACCTTCATTTCACAGAAATAACACAACTCCTCCCAGCACTAACAGAGGGAATTAAGGCCTTGGGTTTCCTTTTAGCTAGTAAAAACATTGATAGGCTCTGGCGGAGTGTGCCACACACTAGAGATCTCCATCAGAAAGCTGGACTCTCCTTTTTGCTGCTGCAGGAAACTACTGCTATTTTCTTGCCCCCTTGCAGTGGGACAGCCTGGACAGCAGATCTTCTGCAGGTGTATGACGATAGCAGCATCTCTGTAATCCCTTGGAGTCCTGCTTTCTTGCAGACTGAAACGAGAGTGGCCAACAAGATGTCCTGGCTGATAAAGAAGAAACCTTACTCTAGTACAGGCTTCATCTGCTCAGCATGACACAGCCTTGCCAGATGAGCAGTGGTGGTAGGAGGAGTTTACCCTGCTGCCCATCCCTACTGTCAGCATAGGGAGAAAGCAGTTCCTCTGTACCCAGACTCTCTCTGCTAGGCTTTCTCTTAGGTCTACTTGCGACTGTCATGTTTCAGAGCAGCCCTAAGCAGGTCCCAGCAGATGAAAAAGAGAGGAGAATAGAGGAGAAGCAGACAAGCTTTGCATACACAGAGGTACATACCTCAGCTGTGGTCTCCATGGGCCACCCGCCCTACCCACAGGAACCCAGAAGCTGATGAAGCACTATGCATGGAAATAGAACAAACTATTTTCTTTGCCTGCTTGCACTGGATTCTGCTACACAGTGACTGAGTTTATTACTTCCCCAAGAGGGAGCAGGAAGCTCTGGTGTACATACATGTATTTAGCAGCTTTAAAAATTAAGGAAAAAAAAAAAAGAAAACTCTATCTTTCAGATTTCAGAAACACACACGCAAAGGCACATACACACACACCCCTCACCTCCATCCAAAACAGTTACTGAGATTATTTTATATAGCTGCTGCTCCACTTAGAGAAAAACTCCAGCATCTCCCCCAGCAGGATATCTTGTCCCCTATCTGGGCACAATCCCTGTGTTTCCTTCCACATTCCTCTACACACCAGCCAGAAAGTCTCTCACAGCCTACCACTGCCTGTCCTCACTGCAAGACAGCCACTTCCAGATCTTCAAGTGGGGCATGGTGGCAGAGCAGGAAAAGACACATGGTGGCAGGGATGGGTCCAAAAAGAGCACAGAGCAGCCTTGCCAGTGACATTTGGGAACATGGAGACTTTTTCATTAAAAAAAATAATAAGAATTAAAGATAGATGACACATTCATACTTATCTTGAAGACTGGGAAAAACCAGAGATGGAGTTGACTGTTCCAGATGTCAGAGGCCCCCTGCTTTCTCCTAGCCCTCTGACACAAGGCTTACTGCTGCACCTCCACCCCAGCAGAGTTCATAGGAATGGGGAGCTGCCCCAGAGGAACATCTGCAAACATCTGCTACAAACTCAAGGAGTCACAGAAACTCTAAAACCTCCCTGTGCTCCTCTACCCCAGTCAGCTGGCAGCACATCTGGGAATCCATCATCTTCTTCACCACCCAGGTCCAGGGATGCATCCAGCTTCACTCCCCTCCTTGCATACGCCCAGTGCTGTTACAATACACAGACCCCACGTGTGCGGCAGGCAGCACCCACTGCAGCCCTGCACGGGGCTGTGTGACAGTCACGAGCTAATACACCTTGGGTTAAACCCGGGCGGTTTGCAAGAGCAACCTGCAGAGTTTGTCCCCAGCACCAGCAGAGACGTGCTATGAAGTCTGTATTAAGCACCACACCAGGCCTCCTGAGCTCAGATCATTGTCCCCCGTGGAAGTGACAGGCCCCCGAGTGGCGAAAGCAACAGCAGCAGATGAAAGGAGGGTGGTTGGGAATTAGGGTTTTCTTTCTTAGACTAACCAGCTTCTTGGCTTCAAAAGCATCTCGCTCATCTCGAAGTTTCTTGTTCATCTCTCTGCTCCAAAGGAAGACACAGGAGAGATACAATGAAGCACTCATCAGCAGTGGAGTAAAGACCAACATTTGAGAGCAAGAACAGAAAGGAAGCTTGGGAAACAAATACAGATGTTATTTACTGCCTGACATACTGGGTTTTCCATGCATCTTAGCTCAGGTAATGGGCTCCACATGGTCCCTTAGCCATCAGGAAAGACTAAATTTCTCCAGTGGAGGGATTACTTGGTGAAATAGCACAGCCTGTATTATGCTAGAGCTGGCCAGATTGCGCAACTCTGTCTGGACCTAGAAAAACAAGCAGCGTCTGAGCACTGCTTGAATACACTCCCATAGCTTTCTGTGGGAGAAACAATCACAATGCTGAAACTTCAGTCCCTTACATGCACAAGGGCTCAGCATTTTCCCCCAGCCCCGTTCTTACCTGAGGAGCTCCAGCTGCCGGAGGAGGCTTTGTTTCTCTTTCTGCATGTTCTTGGAGACTCTAAACACATCCCTGGGACAAACAGGATTATAAAAGGGGAAGTAAGAAAACAGGAGAGGAAATACAAAGATCTCTTTCTCAGGGACACTTCTGGTATTCTTGAAGATAATGGCCTGCCCTATGCTAGGAGGATTCAGAGGAAGCAGCACTGCTGTGGAAGCTGGGATGGCTGGGTTGTATGCCAGCTTTCCCACTCTCCTCCTTTCACACTCCAGTTTCCTCAGCTGCTGGAGATGGGAAGGATGCTTACTACCATCTGGATCTGAAACATCCCAATGTTTTAGCTACACATTATTAGATTAAGCCCAGAAACAGGAACACGAGTGATGAGAGGAGTATCTGTAGGAACTTTATGGAGGCAATAATGAACTAGAAAATACACGGAGGAGAAGCCTCCTTTAGGCTGATGATCATCTGTATTTTTTACACTGCTTTACTAGCCAAATAGCAATAAACATTTTCATCTCCCACTATAGGCAGGCGGGAGGTAGCACTATCACTCCCTCTTGAGGCCCATAAGACCACTGGGATGTTACTACTTTTCCTCAAGAAGAAACAGGCAATCCTCTGATGAGGCCAAGGCTTCTAATTAGAGATCCTTATTCTTTAACTACTTGCCCACCCTTCCTTCTTTGCCTGAGTTCCTGTCCTGACATCCCCTTCCCTGCCCATTCTCACCTGTCCTTCCGCTCTTGCTCAAGTTGAGCCTCTTTCTGGAGCTTCTGTAATTGCCCCTTCACTGCCTCCAGCTCCCATTTGCTTTTCTCCAGCTCTTCCAGCAGATTTTCATTCAGGTGCCGGAGCCTTTCATTCTGCACACGGGTCTCCAGCTGCTCCGAGTTCAGCGACTGCAGCTGATGTTCCAGCTGCAATGGGAGGAGGGCTGTTAAACACAGGGTTTTGTGCTACCATCACGCCTAAAAACCAGAATGTAAGCAACGAGGCACAAGGGAGGTAAACACAATTTAGGTCTACAGGACCACCAGTGGCATCGAGAAGCTGAATTGGAAGCAATTATTTCTCATCATGCCAGCCCTGGGGAGCAAGCAATGCAATTATTAGGCATAGCAGAGGAAGTGCTTCGGGCAGCATGAGGAGCTTCTGCTGTCAGGCATTGTAGAAATCAGAGTGCAAATAAGGGTCAGAGGAAAACAGGGAAATTTGGGGTGGAAGAAGGGGTGTATCCGTCAGGACTTATTAAGCACAGCTGCTGAAACGCATCTCTAGTTTGGGGCCTTCCTGAGCCATCGCAGCTGAAAGGGGGATACATCGAGGTGTTAGGCATAGCTCATGCTACACCTGGAAAGTCAAGCGTGTTGCTGCATTGCTTCAGCCAAGACTTGCAGAACTAAGCCAACCCCTGGCTTAGGGCTAGAGATCACAGACACCAATATGGAGGATGACCAAATAGCGTTTTATTAAACAACAGCAGGCATTATATGCCTTTCGGCCACACGGAAGTACCTATGCTGACCCAATCAGAAGGCAGGTTAACAATTTTTACCTTTTATGGTATTGCCGAGCCTTGCCCCACAATTCCCCTCTCCATGCTATGGGGCTTGTAAAAGTATCCGGGGAGGGGCTCTCTCTTTCCATACATCGCGATATCTTCCGGCCGCCAGACCTTAACTACCTACAAAGTGATTGGGTGTCCTTTTCCACTGCTGGAGACAGGACCTTGGGCTAGAGATATGGCTTAAATGCCACCGGGACGAAGCTACAATCTAGGCAGCACAAGACGCCAGCACAACTAACAAGCCTGATTTGGGAAGTTCAAAGCCTGTTGTTATGTACTCAACCAGTGATGTGATTCCTCACAAATGACTGGCATAGTCTGGGAAAGAGATAAAGCCATGCAGCAGTCAAACCCACCCATCTCATATGACAAATGGGGCATCACAAGAAGGATCATATTGGCAATTCAGCCATACCAGCTAACCAGGGCCATCTGCTGAAGTTGGCTCTACACAGAAATGGTGGTACCCATCCAAGAATGTACAGACCCAAAATAAAATTATACAGTCCATGCTTGTGAACAGAGAGAAGCACCAGGCACCAGTTCTGCTCAGTGTAGTAGGTGGCAGAGTCAGCCTCCACATTTATACCTCCAGCTTGCCTTTTCTCTCAGTGTGCCTTCTCCCCCTCTCAAAGGGAGAGTAAAGCAGCACACTGTAGCACAAAATAAAGTGCTCTTTTCTTGCTACCCTGCTCTCTGCCAGCACACAGATACAGCAGTAGTGAGCGGGAGTGGACAGAGCTGACCTTTCCTAGGTTCCTTGAAACACAAGCCCCACATCCTTCCCTGCTGAGGCTACAAGCATAAGTTGCACCCGTCTTTGCCTGAAGACTTCCAGTCCTTTGGACATCAGGGAAAATTTGAGCATGACCACATATGATGGGCACTGAAGTTGAGACTAAGAAACAGCCACCCCTGCCCAAAGCCTCTGGATCTTTCAATAAGCCAGGGGACAGGTTTTAAGCAAAGCACAACCTGCTCCTCCCCAAGAAATCTCTATTACACACAAGCCTCCTGTTTAAGTTGTCTGTACTTGGAAGCGATGCTGTGGAGTAGCACGATCACAGTACTGGTCTTATGCCACAAGAGGGACCTGATTATCCACATAGCTTAGTACAAGTCTCAGTTAAAGAGAATCAGAAATGACCATTAGAGTAAGACGAAGTGTCCATGTACTCTGCCTTGGCCCATAGCAAGAAGAGGTGCTTCCTAGGAAGAGCATGCCTAAGACCCATTCCTCCTGATACACTGCCAGCATCTATGGTCCCTGGACTGGGGATGTTAGAGGCCACATCCATGACTATTCCTTCTTTTAATGAATACTTATGAGCCTGTTCTCCATTTTTTTTTGGCCCAATCTTTTTTAAATGCTGACACTGCCTGCCTCCTGTGGAAAAAAAATCCAGCACTAATCTCTGTGTAAAGAAGTATGTTCTTCCAAATCAAATTCATATTGGTCTCACTGAGTGTCCCTAACCTCCCCTACTGCAGGATTTAGGGAATAACAGTTCAACGTGGACCTTATCCACCACCTTCCCAAGTCCATAGTTTCACTCATATCTTCCCCCAGTCTCCTCTTCAAAATCAAGTCTAAGCTTTCCTACTTTATCTTCCTAATGCAGATGCCTATTTCCTTATTCATATTAGTGCTCTGTACCTTCATGCTCAAGAAGGACACAATGGAGCTAGAGGAAACTAGAACTGCACATACCAATTGAGGCACATCAAGGGTGTAGGCAGCAGGAAAATTCTGGCCTCTGTCTTCTTCTCACTATCCTTCCTCATGGCACCTCAGTTTTGCTGGTTTTTTCAGCTGCTGCACAGTGAGTTGATGATTTCAGATAAGTGCTGTTTCATTCACATCACAGCTAGGTATCCAACTTGGATACCTCCAGTCACCAGCATCTTACAAGTACCTCCCATGACTTGTTTTTGTGGGGTTCATGTCTCAGTTCTTCAGACAAAAAGGAAAAAGACCTCCAGAATGGACCATTCCATACAAGTATCCATGCCAGGGATGGACAAAGGGAAGTTTCTGCTTTGATCTTTTCTGACTGACTAATCAGTATGTCATTAGGTGCTGGAATGCAAACATATGGTATATACAGCTCTAAGCACCACAGAACTGTTCACTCTGGGTTATTCTGGAGCAGCCAGAAGACACAAACTAGAGAAATTTGGCTCTTGTATGTCCATACACAACTTTCTTACACACCACAAAAGGCTCCAAACTCATAACTTCCAAATTTTTAACCCTGTCTTCCTTGCCAAATGGTTATTGTACAACTGGTGGGAGGATTGTGCCAAGAGGAAACAGAGCAGTTCAGAAAATGCATGATCAAAACATTCACAGTAAGACATTACAGTAGAGGACAAACCAATCACTTGACAAACCACTTCAACTCCTTCTTCAGAGACAGAGAGAACTCGACTAGCCAGCAGCAGATTAGCTAGCACAAACCCTCAGCAGATGAAAACCATTCTCAGTCAGGAAAGGCCTTAGCAGGAAGATAGTAGAAGGGGATGTGCTTCTTTAGAAAGGATTTGGGTCTTGTTACCTTCTTCTGGCGGTAGAGGATTTTCTCCAGCTCCTGCTCTTTGCTGCGCAGCTCCTTCTGGAGCAGGTTACTCCTGTCATGTCTCAGTGCTTCCTGCAGAGATAAAGATACACAGCTGTGCATACAACAACCAGCACCGTAAGAGCTGTTCCTTGGCCAGATAAGCCACCACCTCTGCTTCAGAACAGAGAAAGTTTGACTTCAGCCAAGAGAGATGAGGTACCTGGCAGATCAGCCTCTCCCTTTCTGCTTTGATCTGTTGCTCCATTTCTTCATAAAGGCACCTGACTTCTCGGTCATGGTCTGTCTCCTTCCTACAAAAGGTACAGTGCACACAGGTCAGGAGAGAGAAAAAGATACAGAAAGGAAACGGGAGAGGAGGGTGGAAACAGATTCCCACTAACAGCTGTGTAGCATTGAGTAGGATTTCAACCAGACCAAATGTTATGGGTGGGCACTGATGCAAAACAAACCTGTGGGGATCAGATCAAGGTAAAGAGTAATTTTATTACAGCAAGAAAAATCTCTGTCTCCTTAAACCCAGCCTCAACTTGCATTTGACGCAGCATCCAAGCATCAGCTGGTTCCTGACAGCAAACGGTCATGATGTTCTCCTTACCGCTTCAATGCCTGTTCCATAGACTCCTTCTCATGATTCACCTCCCTTATGTACGAAGAAACACGCAACAGAAACTCTTCGAAATTGGATAAGAGCTCCGGACGCTCTTTTCTTAGCCGAGCCCAGAGCTCCCGAATCTCTCGTGGGCTGGAGCAAGCATGTGGGAGAGAAGGAAAGCAAATGAGTTTGTGTTATCTTATGGACTGTTATTCCAACTCCAACATGCACTCAGGACAGACAAACTACTCTTCTTCTGTGGCAATCTCCATTACATCATCATAGCAAAGAGGGAAGTTGGACAGTGATGGAGCATGCATGTGAACTGAGATCTACTTTAAGGTTAAAATAAAGAAAGTCATCTGAAAGAAGACTAGGAAGAAAGAAATCTAGGAAGCAAACATGGAATTATTATTTTTCTAAGTATTCAGCAATAACACATTTGGTGTCTAAACCAAGACTTGGAGAAGAACATTCAGCAAATTTGCTGTGAGCTATGGTCAAGCAGCAAACTGTTATAGCTCAGGGATTTTAGCACATATCACATAGGTGTTTTTCTCAGGACTGTATTTATTAATTTCACAGGTATGGAAACTGAGACACAAAAAAAAAGAAGCAAATTTTCCTAGGTGTCTCATCAGGGTAATGATGGAGAAAGCTCTGGAAACCCAAAGTCTTCTTTTCTGAACCTGAAATAACAACGCTATTTTGGCAATTAATTCATCACAACTTGAACACAGCACTTACAAACTTACTCTTTCCTAAAGAGTCTTATAAGCCTGCAAACATCACTTCATGCTTCTTTTTAGGGAAGAGCTTATTTATTTATTTATTTATTAAATCCATTAAGTACTTTGGAGGAACTGAAATATTTCTTGAAATACACAGAATAATTATACCTATGGATATTTTTCTTTGTCTAGGTGTCTCCCTTAGTATTCTCTGAGAAAAAGCAAACAAAAATCCCAACCAAAAAGCTGTTGATGCTCCCTGCCACCATTGCACAATAGCCTCCTTTTTCTGTTCCAAATTGAAACAGTTACTAGCACTTCATAAAAGCTTCATGTTTTAGATAAAAGAACATTTTGAGTCCTGTTAATAAACAAAACCATTTATTTCTAGCAAAACCAGTGAAGATGGTTCAGATTCCTGCTCTGGCCCCAATTAGCTTCTGTTTTATATTACTTCTTTACAACAGCTGGCTTGGCATAAAGGCATGACATGAAGTAGCTACTGAACTCATTGCATAAAATTGCAAGTAAGTGGTCCAGATAAAACACCGGATAATTCCACTCTAAGACTTGATGCTTCACAAAGCAGAGTTATAAACAGCAGAGACTGTTTCTCCAGAACAGTAACATGGCCTGTCACAGTGTCATCTCATTATTTGAGGCATAGCAGCTTTACAGAAGTTTTCAGGACAGAAGTTGTTCAGCATTAACAGAAACCTGCAGATGCTTTGCATCACACTGCAAACGAGACAAAAAATAAAATCTGCTTTGTGACAGCTGCAGCTCTGAGAGCAGCAAACTCCTCCACTCTCAGCTTCGTCTCCAGTCCTGTCTACCTCCTGCCCTACCTGGGCTGCTCCCTGCAAACTGACAACACTGTCAGACCACAGTGTCTGAAACAAAGGGCTGCCACAGATGCAGTTGGGCACCCCAGCCCCAGCAGACATGCATCAGTAAGAACCAGGTGTACTTCACTTGGGAAAGCCCTAAAAAAAGGCTGGATGACACTGGGGCCAGAAGACTTTACTGGGGCCACATGCAAGAGCATTAATATCAAGTTTCAAGGCTCAGGTGAGCATCCATTGCCCAATTTAGCCTTCCACGCTCTTCAAGATCAACCCAGTTACAAGCAGCACCTTGAGCACAGATCCTTCACAGAGACTCTTAGAACTAAGATTCTCTGAACATATGTGAACAGTCACACACCATTTTGGAACAGACAGCATGCTCATCCTCCTTACCTTGTCTAACCCTCACACACTTTTCATTTGCTGTGTGCAGATGGGCTTCCATGCCATTGTTACATTTTACAGCTGTGGTATGAACTCTAGTTTGGGAAACTCTGCAAAAAGCACTGCACTAGAAGTAATTGGTAACTGATGAGAAAACCCCGACTTCACTGCGTTTGTTACCAAGCATATGAAAACCCAACACAGCAGAAATCCCAAGCAGCGCTTCAGAGAGCAATCAGCTCAGTTCACCTCTTTGGTCTTTGCTGGTATTTTGAAGTTTTAGTATTGCAAGATCAAAACATGTTAGAAGTAATGCCATGTGACTCCTCTACTTACTCTTCAAACATTTGGACTGCTCCGAGCTGCTCCATCATGGAACAGAATCGTTTCTCTTCATCATCATCTGCAGGGTCCAAGTCATCTGACCAGCCTGACTCAAAGGTCTCCTCATGTCTGGAGCGATCCATTCTCCCAGCCCCTTGACACAATTCGATCCCTATTAGCTTTCCTAATGGAAGAAGGAAGGAAGAAGGAGAATAAAGAAAGTCAAATTGGATGTCATTAAATAAGCTGCTATTTAAATGGCAGCCCGACAGAGCTCCATGAGAAGCTGCCTGCACGCTGCTGGTGTAGAATACAGCTCCTGGTCAGTATAAAGCCTCTGTTCTGACATCCTGAGTGATGTCAGTGTCCAGTCTGCACTGCTAGGACTGAAACTGGCTCCAAGCCCAACAACAGGCTGTTAGGGCTCTGCTCACATCTGTGTGAAGATGATCTACCACCCTTGGATTCTCAGCATGCAAAGCTTGCAGCATTAGGTCACTTTACTCACATGGAGCAGCACTGAGGGTTCAGTTGTTAATGGTCCCACAAGCTTCTTCTGGGACTGCAAGCCCAGCACTGAATAACACCATGCCTCAATTCCCTAGCTTAAAAAAGTGAGGAGATCATTACCCCTCCCTTCTCATGTGCTACATCTGCTCTGTTTCAAGTGCTACAGGACAAGGACCACCTCTTGCTAGGATTGTGTATAGTGTCTGGACAAAATGAACTTCCTCTCTGAGCACTCCCTCCTGCCCCATCCCACGTATGGATGGCTTCCAGCTATCTGGATCCTGTTTCATGCTGAGACACTAGTGCCATGAGAACTTCATGCTATGCAAGGCACATGACAAATACTGGTGTTGGGAACAAATTCTTCTCAAGGAAACAAATCAAGCAATCCTACTCAAAATGGAGGCCCCCTTCCTGTATACAGAGGTCAGACCTCCATCAGCAGCTACTCTTCCTTTCCAAAACATATCTGCTTGGTTCAAAAGGCAGAAATGACATCCCAAGTACAAGGCCAGGAGCCAAGGACGTTCAGAGCACAGATGAGAACATGAAGCTGCTCTAAGGGGAAAAATATCCACTATTTGTGTACCTCAAAGTGTAACTTATATATATAGTTTACTAAGGGTGATCTTGCACTCTCATCCCTGCCCATGGCAGGGGGTTGGAACTAGATGATCTTTAAGGTCCCTTCCAACCCAAATCATTCTATGGTTCTATGGTTCTTAGCTCCATATGTCCAGAATTTAGCTGCTTCTCTCCCACTCTTAAAATGTGCTGAAAAGAAAATTGCTTTATGGAGATACGGGGCCCTACTCAGCTCAGGGTAGTCCTGAGGCTCAGGCAGTTAATGAAGGAGATAGATAGGCTAGATTAGGCACTTTGGGTGTCTGCTTTAAAGAAAGAGTCATTATGTCTCGTTATCTTTTACAGTTGGGAAAATGGAGGGAGAGAATGGCCTGAAGATTATTTTGACATCCTAGAAGGATTTCAGATTGCTTTAAATTGAACAATTTAAATGTATGCTCTTTTGTCAGAAGTGCAGATGCACCCTGTAACCTCTCAGAGTCCATGCAAGAAGCCCTCTCAAGAAACAGACTTGATTGCAGCTTCCCTTGATTTCTGCCCCCAGACACTCCAGAAGGAAGACAGCAATACATAAGCCAAACTCTTGATTTAGGGGCAAAGTCTGAAAAGGATTTCAACGAAGCCAGACACAGAAAAATTACCACAAATGAATGCAAAAATCAAGTGTTTTACCTAGACTGAAGCAAGTCTCATGGAGCCAGGCTGCTAACACAGGTGGTACCTGACAAATGGGGGCTGACACAAAGAGAAGTCTTGCCTATCTCTACCAGCAATGGTGTTGAGGCAGGTGATGTCCATCTATGGCTATGGCTGGGATAAATGTGTCAGACGATGAGATCTGGGAACACAGATGGCCTACTAATAGGACTCCTACTGATATCCTTGAACAGCACTGCTGCCAACTGGAGACAGTTACCAAGAGGCATACTTCTGTCCCCTCATCCAGCAAAGGTCCTTATCCAGATGCACAACTGTGGATCCAGATACAGGCTGAAGTATGTACCATCTCCAGCAGGAGATGTTCAGAAGCTGGCTCTACCAGGTGGGCAGGTAACAGTTGTGGAAGAAGGCAACACAAAGCCTCAGGAAGGGGGATAACAGTATTGCACACACATCATCTCCAACACTATTCGCATAAGCATGGGGCATTGCCCTGCATAGCTGGTATAGTTTCAGCAGAACATAAAACATCATGTCACAGGTGGACATTTTCCTTCCTCTGCCTCTGTGCAGTCCTTACCTAGTCCCAAGCTGAACTCCACGGGTGTCAGGTATCCCTTATTGTTCTGTTCCAAGCTGTCAAAAACAGTCTCCAGTTGCTCAAGGGTTAGGGGGAGTTCACTCTGGAGCCGCTGCAAAGACAAAAGAATGAACAAAAGACTCAAGTCTTCCCTGTGAGTAGCTCCTGTCCCTGCCATCCTCAGCTCTGGCCCACAGTGATGTGCCCTTTCAGCACTGCATCCTGAGCAGGATGCGATAGTCTGCCAGTACAACCGAGTGATGACGCAAATACCCACTGATACGGCGGCACTTTCCATCACTGGTGATTCAAGCAGGACTGCAGAGAGGGAACTTTGGGTTATTTTCTTTGGAGGGAGCTCAACCCTTTTCCTCTCGCAATTCAGAGCCACTGCCTGTAGCTCACTGCCTGCCTCCCTCCACCCCTGCCCAAAGGCGGCTGCCCACGGGGCCTTGCCAGCCTCCTGTGACCACTGCTGCTACCAAGAGAGCTCTCTTTGGGCACCTCAGGTACCAGCTCCATCTCTTTGGCCAGAGAGGGAAGACAGACTTGTGGGTATCTGGATTCAGTCCCCAGCTCTTGCAGGAAATCTTGTAGATCATAATCAAATGTTCAGTCCGTAACAGAGAATTAGCTTTCTTTTGTCATCTGCTGTCTGTTGGGACAATATCATTATTTCCACAACATAGGCAAGGAGCAGAGAGAGATTTCCCTTCATAATACATGTGCAGAGCACCTAATGTGAAGGGGCACCTAAAAAACCTTCCAAATAACAAGATGGGTAGGCTAAAACCTCCTTACTGTCTGTTGAATATGCAGCTTTAGGGAAAAGATTAATAAATATTTATTAATGTAACCATACAAAATTAGGTATCACACAACCCAAACCAAAGTGAGTCAGTAATTAAAGCAGCATGGGCCTGCCAAGTATTTATTATAGATGGAGGGAGAGATGGGACAGGAGAAAAACAATCCACATGTAACCTTCCTGATATACCATTAAAACAAAACTAAGAAAGAACTATAGACATTCTGTTAACAAATACTGTTTTTAACAGGAACCAGCAAAACATTATTCTAGGCCAAAGTTACAGTTCAGGCCTAAAGGAAGTTTTTGAGCTCAGGCTTTAGCTATGATGGAGACAAAAAAGTTATACGGCTTTTCTGTTAAGAGGTTGGTGGGGTTTTTTTCCCTTGTTGATTGTGGGGAATCCTGGGGGGGTGGTTGTTTTGGATTTTCAAATTAAACCAAAGATTTCCCCTCCCCAGATCTCCCATCCACTGCTTGCTTAATGTTCATAGGAACTGCTGCAATTTTTTTAATTTTATGCATTCCTTAAAAATTTGGAATTGCAGTCCCACTTGTCCCAGGAATTCCCTGGAGGTCCAAGGCCCTCCTGGGATTTTTTGTTCCCAGCAGGTGGCTGTGGCAGAGTTTTGCTCCCAGAAATCTGAATGAGACACAGCCCACCTGCACATCCACGCTTGTCAGAAGTAAAGATATGCAACATTCTCCCCTCTTCTGCCACCCTTACCTTTACAGCTCCTCCCAGGACAGGGGAAGGATTTTTTCCCTCACCTGCATGTCCACCTTGGTGATAAAACCCTTCTCATCCTTGTCACACAGCTGGAAGAGCTCCCTTGCCTTCTCGAGCATCTCCACCTGCACATCTTCCAGTTTGCTCATCTGCCTGGAAGGAGAAGCACCAGGAGCCACCCCATCCTCCTCATCTGCTTCCTCTTCTCCTTCCCAGCGGATGTATTCCAAAAGTGCTCCACTCTGGTTCTCCATCTTCTCAAAGTCTTCTTCCCCAAGGCAAGGGCAAATGGAAGAGCTGCAGGGCAGGAAACAGAGAAACCCCAGTCAAACATGACCCTCCCCTTCCACCCCATTCATCATCTGGTTACATGCTTTGTTAGTTTGAAAGAACAATATTCAGCATGTGTATCTGGACTAGATGACCTTTAAAGGTCCCTTCCAAACCAAACTATTCTTTGATTCTATGATGCGTTACTGGGGGTGTGTGGAGCTTGTGTCAGGAGTACATACCACACTTAGGTACACACTGTACACAACATGGATGTAACCAAGCCTACCACACAGCCGTTACCCTCCATACTGATGACCTCCAGACCATGCGTGGAGCAAGGATGCTCTTTCGCCATCTTTCCTCCTCTGGCTCAAACCTACAGGGCAGTCCGAGTTCTCTGCTGGCAAAAGCCAGGTGCCAAAGGAAGGTTTCAGCTGATGCAAGAGGATGGGAGGGGAATATTAAAGCCTGCAGGTAAATCTGCGTGTGAGAAGGTAATAGCCCCACACTGGCTGAGACAGGGGCCTAGAACTCCATGAGCAGGGCCTGCTCCCAGCTATTGCACAGCTCCCTCAATGCCCTGACCAGGATGGTTCTCTCTGGTCTTGGTTCCTCTGGCAATAATGTGTGCTTTTCCTCCTCCTGTTGCTTTTCTGCACCACCTTTGAACACCAAATCTTCATAATAACTGCAAGAACCCAGAGCAGGACAAAGGCAGATAGGAGAAAGATCTGTGGAAGTGATGGAGGAAAGAGAAGGAATGTCTCTCCCAGCCCTCTCCCACCCAGATCCCCTGGCTTGCCTTCTCCCTCTGACATTTTCTTGTTAACACTCCCCAGATAGAAACTTCATATCCTTTCATGTTATTACAGCACAAAGAAAGGTCAGGCAATGCCTACACTGGGAAAAATTTAATAAGCTGGGCACTGCTGCCCGCCTTGCCTTCCAGCCTCTGTTTTGAGTGCTTGTAAGCTGCCAAATAGAATTTTAATCTGAAATGTTCACCTTTATAGGAAGGAAACCACACAACTATGGAGAGAGATATTTTAGAGGCCAAATAAAATAATCCCCATTCTTACAAGTACCTAAACCATAAAGCCTAGGAACGAGAACACCCCTTTAAGCACAGCACTGTCATTGAGAAGATGCATACAGCACTTCCCTGCCCCAACCCACCTTCCAACTTACTGAGGCCACGTAACACCCTCCAGACAGCTTTTCTTCAGCAGCACCACCACATTCCTTAAACCTCGCTGCACTGACCACATTAGACTTCTCCTTCTGCAGCTCCGTGTTCTGCACTGCAGGGCAGGAGTGAGCTGTGCAAGCAAGCTGAGAGCAGATTTAAACAGTGCCAGACAAAGAGGGCTTGAGGGTTGTGGGCTTGGGGGTTTTTTAATCTCTAAGAAATTAAAAGCCGCGTACAGATGCTGTGATAACAAACAAGGTAATTCTGTTTGCACTCTTAGTACAACAGAAGGATAAAGAGCATGATGGCCAGGGAGAATGTCACATGCAAGAACTATACGAAGCTGACACAAAAGGTGAAGGCAATTATGTGCTATGCTATTTGACTCCGTTTATTACTGCTGGTCTGTGAGCCAGAGGGTGGTTCTGCTTCAGAGAACAAGCAGAACACTCTGCTCCTCCTTTCAAATCAGTGTTTTTTCAGGGCACCTCCGTTTACTGTCACTTGAGAAGATATTGATTTGAAACTCTGCAGAAGACTACCAATAAATGGGTACTATTATATGTTTCTAGTGAAGTAGACATCCCTGGCAAGCGATGGACATAGAGCTCGGCGCAAGCTTTGGGGAATACTGTAAGAGGAAAGGAGGGAAGAAAGCATAAACAGCAAGAAGGCAGGGGCTGTCTCTTTTGCTCTTTTTCAAACAAACCCTCCCACCAAGCTTTTTTCTTATGTGTTGTGGAGCCACCACAGCAAAATTTGGAGACTAAAGCTTGATTATATCCATTAGATGGACAGTCAGCTTGCTTCTCATGGTAAGTCTGAAAGAACCCCAGCTTACCTTTCACATTCAAGTAAAAGTTGCAAAGCTGGCCTTGAAATTAAAAATAAAACCCCAAATATCTTATGCTGCATAGATTTTACAGGTGATTACAGTGGGGAACCACATAGCCACACTGGTCATTCACTGATGAATGATAATTATTGGCTGCTACAGGCCACCTTGCTCAAGCTTTTTGCTAGACCCATTCCTTCTGCAAAGCCACAGTCACAGCACAAGCAGCTCCTGTACCAGATGGTGAGTGCAGGCAGCAGCAAGGGAAGAAATGAAACAGGAGTTCAAAGCAAGAGCCACGACAGCGTTGCAGAAAACAGCCAGAATAAGTGAAAGCACAAATAAGAAATGTATTCTGAAACATCCCTCTGGCTGCCCAAGAGACACTGAGGTCCCCAGAAGTAGAGATAATCTGACTTTCTTATTATTAGCTTCATCATTTCTATTTCAAAAGCCAGAGCAGCCCACACAGTTGATGTCTCCCCAGTTCTGCTGCAGCAAACAAGAGATTGTACAAGGAGGATGTTCTGTTCTCTCCAAGACATATTTACAAGCTGAAATCAGACCCATTAGATCCCTACCTCTAGCATCTCCTCATTTTATCAAAAGCCCAGCTGTACTGTAGCTCCCAAGTGTTGGCTAAGCTAAAAGCCTCTTAATTGGAAGAGCTGGGAGCCTGACATGGACAAGAGTCTGAAAAGACTTCACTCACATGGGAAAGATCAAGCCCATTAATTGAACAGTTGGAGGACAGAGTCACTTGTTCAAGCTGCTTCAGGTGGCCTCAAGCCAGATGTGGCTCTTTCAATGGTGAGACAGCACTAGTAGAGGAACAAAACATCAAATAAGAGAGATCCCTGGTAAGCAAAGCAGACTGCAGCTCTGATGGGCTTCTCTCCCAGAGGCCTTTAACTGAGAAGCTCTTCATCTCCATTCCCATTCGTAAGAGCACTGCATGGTACAAATGCAGGTAAGACACAAAGCAGATCTCAGTCTAATAATCACTGTCATACCTTCCCCAGTCACTGGTCATCACTGCAAGCTACTGGGGAAGCAGCTTCATGAGAAAGATTCAGAACATCACTGAAAGACAACTTTGAAAGAGGCTGAGGTCACTAGTGTCCTAAAACTGTAGACTGGTACCAAAAGTGAGGCCAGCAGAGCTGGCTTGGGTGCAGAAAGATCAGCTTGGGAAAAGCCATGCTTGCTGGACACAAGTGGAGAAGGTAAAGATAGGTATGGGCAGCTAATGCTTTTGGTGAGGCAAGCCTGCCAGGCTTCCCCAGTGAGATGTAGCCAAGCCACCTCCAGTGACAAAGCCAGAGGTTGTTAACAAAACTTCCTGACAGGATGCATTTTTCAAAGTCTCTTGGCAGGACAAGGTAGTCATTGAGTCAGCACCAGTTAAGAATTAATTTCTACACCTAGCCTGGAGTCAGGACAAGCTCTGTATCTTGGGCTGTTGATTTCCATCGTAAGAACACCCACAACGGGTCATGAGTTCATTTAGCCCAGCATTTTGCCCTCAACAATGGCCGTGAATGGCTGATGAGGAAAAAATTACAGCAAGGCAAGCACAGAAGCTCAGAGGCTCCCTGGAGAGATCTGCCAGCTTCTAACCACTGTCAGCCTGGGGCAATTCCTGAGCCACAGGGTTCCACTGTCATCCTCCAAGACACTTGCCCAGCCTCCCTTTGAATCAGTGTGTAAACATCTGCTGTTCACATGAACATGCTGATAGAAATGGGGTGCCTGCTGCAATCAGTGAGTGCTGACAAAGCTTCACAAGACTGTTCCAAATTTTTGGGTACACGGGTTGACCAGCACTCACTGCACAAGAGTCCCAGCTTCAACTCAAACAAGTGTTTCCTGCCACCTTCACAGCTGGAAACCGTGCCACAGACCAAAAACTCCTCTGTCAGGGCCTGGGAGATCTACCAGGAAGATGGAAGCGCCACAGGGGCACCAACGGGCTCCAATCGCCCTGGTCAGCCTCAGAGTGTAATGTTTTTCTGCAGCCCCCTTTCCACACCCCCAGAGGTTTAGCTGCCTACACTCAAGGTCAGCTCTGACACTGCACAGTCAAGATCTGGGCAGTGTCCAACATCTGAACAACCTGATACAGAGCTTGAGAGAAAGCCAGCCTTCAGGACCTGTGGATTACACCAGGTATCTACCACCACGGTGTGTGCTGGGGCCAGCAATTCACCTGCTCCTGCAAGACAACTTTCCCAGGGCCTGAAAAGCAAACACAGACCTTCTCAGGCACAGCACAGAATGGGAAATGCAACTGCCAGTAAAGACAGCTAATACCAAGTCTTGGATTTCTACACAGAGGTAACTAAGACCAGTCTTAAGTGCGTGTTTTAACCACCTGAGGCATAAACTGCAGTATCCTGTGCAAAGCTGTGCCAGAAAGTCAGCTGGATCCCATGGGCATGGTATTATTTGGGGAAATATAAGACCTGAATTCTAATTCTGATTCAGCTTGCCATATGGCCCTGGGTAAGTCACGTCACCTGCCTATGCTTATAGATTGTCGGCTCCTCCAGTTTGGTTCTGATGCTTGTGACAGCTGGCACTTTATTTTAAGACTCAGTTCCTGGAGACTGATAATTACATATGAAACTCAAGCATCAAAATAGTTTCAAAGCCTCAAAGCTGAAGAATTAAAAACTTGAACACAGAACTTGAAGAAACTGCAAATTTCAACATACAGAGGAACAGACCCAAGGTCCTTTTCCTGAAAAGTGGAGATTCTACTTTCAAAGTACTATTACAGGCTCATGGTTTCCAATTTACTGTCTCAGAAAGCTTCTTCTTGTAGCAGTAAGCAGTGTTGAACAGGTACAGAAAAGTCATGGCTAAAATGCTATCAACAGCCAAGCCCTTATCTAGGTGACTGTGACCACCACGTGCACACGACAACTTCATTTGTCTGATGGTTTTTTCCACAGCCCGATGACAAGGAGGAAAGGAAAGTGGGGAGTGCAGCCAGATTTTCCACAGCTGGTCCTTAGATGACCCCAGTCACCGCAGGGCATTGTAGACACACTGAACACACAGCATTCCTAGCAGTCCTGCCCCAGTGCAAGACAATGAAGCAACAGTTAATGAAGGCGGAAAAAACTAAGCACAACTGGCCAAGTGGCTTAACCGGGATTACAGAGCAAGTCCAGCATTTGGGTCCTGAAGAGCTGTAAGGGAAAGAAGGTTTTTGCTTTCCTGCACCATTGAATTTATGGTGACATGGTGGTAGAAAGGAATATTAAAGAAGAATCATTATAAGGGTATAGTGGGTGTCCAAGGTATACCACAAATTAAAGTGCTCAAATACTTGGCAGGAAGTTTCCCAGAAGACATCCTCTTGTATCTCTGCCTAAGACAATATTATTAGAAACAACAAAACCACCCCCATACTAAAGCTAAATATTTAGGCCATTTGTTTAAACAGATCAGAAGAACTTCCCACTCCCCCCCCCTTTCCTTTCTAGTCCTGGTGCAGAAAAAGTGTCTTACAACTTTAAAGGAAGGAATTCACTGGGTGATTAGGTGTGCATTTATCAGCTCTTGACGCATAGCTGAGTGAGACAGGTTCGATCCCATGCACAAGAAGACATGGCACAAGGAGAAGGAGATGAAGGGCTGGGGTAAGGGGTCCCTGCAGCAGAAGCCTGGTGCTTCAGCAAATTACAAATGCACAGCAAAGGCATGCCAAGACGCGGTGCTACAAAGCATTTGTTGCTTGGTCATGGAATGGGAGATCACTCAGGAGCAGCTGAGTAACAAGTATGTTTTAAAAGAAAAGGGTAATAAAAGATTCACAGGCCCTTATGCCATTTTATATCAAACATATGCCATTTGCTCTGTTTGTTCTACCTTCCTTTCCCTCCCAATGTTTTGAAGCCAAATAATTACTATAAAAAGTGTTGGTTGTAGGACACAGTCACATCTACGCATCCCAGATTTTATAGTACTGTGAGATTCAGTGATCAAATATGCATATTTACAATTACTATCCTAGTTGCATGCAGAAGCACATATTCCAAATGCACTGACAAAATCACAGGCACACAAATCTGACCAGGTGAAGAGCAGAAGTCTTGCCAAGGAATGGCACTGACACCCATGTCACACTGGCTTCCACACAGGCTGAATTCCCAAAAGCTGCTCAAAGGAACAGGGCACCCATCCGGTGAAAATTGTTTTAAAAGGCTCTGCACAGTGCCTGAAAAGGCTGTGGGCAGAGCAGAGTTATTCCACAGTGTACTTTGCACAAAATTAATTTTGCTCTTTCCTTTCTTTAGGAAATTTGTTTCCATTGTTTTGAATTTGTTTGGGTGGTTGTTGGGTTCTCCCTTCCCAAAGGGAACAGCAGGAAAAGAAATACACTGAAAAATTAGAAAAACATCAATAGTTTTGTGAGCAGTTTTTATTTTTTTCTTTAAAAAATACCCCTAAGAAACCCATACACACCCTGGGCAGGGAGCCTGAAGTCAGATGGAATATCTAGAGCTACAGTTCACTCACTTTCTCTCTCTCTCTTTTAATTGCCTGCACTTCATTGTATCCCTTTAAGGAAACAGGAACGAATCCAGGAACCTTTGTGTTGTTTACTCATCAGATTAGCCCAGCTTGATAGCCCTGAGCTAACCCATGCTGCAATATCAATGGATGACTACATCATGAGATATGCCAGTACGATACAGAGGTATATCCCAGAAACACGGGCAGCTGCAAGGCGCTCAGTCCTTCTGACTAGCATCTTAAAGAAAGGTGCTCTGCTGCAGTTCACCATTTCCCTCACCGAAGTTCAGCAAGGAGGAATTTATCATACAAACTTCTTAATCTTTGCTAAAAAAACTTGCCACAGAGACACTTGTTTGATGCAGACTCTATGCTCCTATCTGCAAGCACCTTGAGACTGGTAACAATTCTCTTCTTATTTCAAGAAGTGAACAAATAAACTTCTTAAAACTGCACTCACTGATGCTTCCTGATTCAGCAGCACAACAGAAAGCACCAACACATGCCAAGGACCATCAATGTAAGAAGTCTTCAACACAGACAGGTAACCACAACATACCAAAGCAACATTCTTTCCCCCAGAAATTGCCACAAATCCTCCATCACACCCACATGCTGTTCCCCAGCTACGCCCGTTGCGAGCCAGTGATGCTTTTCAGCTCTCTCACACTGGCCGTGTCACAGTACTGGCACTGCAAACCTTGAGGGCGCGTGTTTGCACTGGAACCGCTCCTGCTAATTGGGGTTTTAGCTTTGTTGGATTATTTCGCTTGGGGAGTAGAGAGAGAAAGCATCAGTTTTTCCTCTAACAGTATGTGGGCCAGGAGTTAATTCTCGGCAATTAAAAGCAAAATCCAAACCATATTTTTTCCATAAACAGCTAATGGTCTTGGATCTGTCGATACGACTAGCACACAGCTGATTTTTCAGAAAATAAAGAGCATGTCTGCAATAAGACATGACAAATAGGAACAGCCAGGTTAAAACCAACTAATTTTTGTAAATTCCTTCACTTTATAACAACTTACACGTTTCTTAAGAGACAGAACAGAACATTGCACCATCTCATACAACACAACATAAAGATTCATCTAATATACCAAAGCAGCAGAGGAACGGAAAAACCTTTGGCGTCAAGAAGAAGAATTCATTGTATTTTCATAGGCTGGAGATCGTGCTGCACATCCACAAAGGACGCGGTTAGCCAGCTGTAAGTAGACATCATTCACTTAGTCAAGTGGAAAAGGCTCTGAGCAGTATTGAGTTTCCCACTGATGCCACTGCTGTTAATGTTCTACCACAAATATGTGGTTGTCAGTGGACAGAGACAATCAGCTCTAGAATACAATTGAGAAAGACAGGATATTTTTGCTGTGAAGAGATAATGTAGCCTTTATTCACATCAGCTGAACAGTGTTGTGAAGTTGGAGGTAGATGCTGCAAGTAGGAAGATTACACCTGCGTAACACCAAGCATGTTGACCGCAGAGCAAATGCTGTGCTCTGCTGGTGATACCTACAGGCCATGCAGGTGGGAAGCAAACAAACTTTCTTTGCCAGCGCCGAGATGTGGGAAAAGGAGGAGAGAAGACAAAGGGCTTGGCACTTGACATCAGACATGCCGGATGATTTTTGAATCAAAGTAAAAACTGAGTACTGGGAACCCTTCTTTTCCAAGGGATGGTGTGGCAGGCAGGAAGGTCCCAGAAGAAAGACAAGCTCCAGACCTAAGCTGGCATTTCAAAGCTCCTCAAATAGTCTTTACAGGAAATTACATGAATCCAGGGCAGCTCCTCAGCTTGTTTAATTGAACATTGCTGGCAACTTCCTCCTGCCTTACCTGTTCCTTTAGCAAAGGGAGCACTTGAGCGCAGAGCAGGTTGTACCAGAGACAACCACCAGAAGTCTTCTTCTGGGCACGTGCCACTGGTTATTAAACAGCTAAGATGTCATTCAGGAAAACTCGACACATGATGAGCACCACCTTGGCTGCTACAGCACAGCAAGGACACATCAGCAGAAGTGCTGCTGCGGAGACTCCTTTCACAACCCGAGAGCAGCTGGGGCACTGGTATATGAGGTTCTCCCCCAGCCCTCAGGAACACAACCACTCTTGGTGTCCTGCAGAGAAAACTCAGGCTGAAAGGAGCACACCTCAGGCCTGTGCTGGCTGCGAGTTAGACACACTCTGCCAGTGTCCTCGAAACACTTCAAGGGCAAAATTATACTATGTAGAAACAGTCTTTTGTTGAACAAACAGGTGAAAGGTTCTAATGGATACGCAAAGCTTCAAATGCAAAAGGTTGGTTTTTGTGGAGTTGCCTGTGTAACCAATTCCTGAATAGCAGAGATGGTGAAGAATTGTCCTCAGTCACTGTCATCTTTAAGAAAAGAACCCAGGAGCCTCAGATAAAATGGGTGGTGGCAGTTGCACATCAAACAGGAGGAGGCACTTCTCTGCAAACCATTAAAGCATGAGTCTCGCTGACACAAGATGATGAGGCTGTCACAGGAGTTCATGGGCTGCAGAAGAGGCTGGTTTTCCTCTTCCCCGAGTTTGTCCATAAAGGACTACTACACAAAACATCTCTCTGGGTGAAAACTGTTTGGTCTGAGCCCCAAACAGCCAGAAGAGTGTACTAGGAAAGTATCGTTACACATTTATGCTGGGAAGATGAGGGTATTTGCCATTGGCTGCTGTTGGAGACACAGTGCTGGTTCAGCCTGGCTGTTCCCCAGCATGAACAGAAGATCCTTCCTCATCAGCAGGAACCACTCTCAAAGTACACAGAGTCTTCCACCAAAAGGACCACAGCACTTTCACCAAGGACTGTCCTATGAACTGGACATGGTACTCCAACAGCCAAAGGTCAGGCTTCTCCCCACAACTATCACTGCCATCAGACCCACAACTTGGGTGCCAAACTCAACTTAGACTCCCCCCTTGGAGTCCTCAGATTCTAGCTATGCAATACCAGAACAAAGATTTTCCTTTCCAACGAGAAGCCGAATATCTTTATGACAGCCATGCACCTTGTCTAACCTCAACGGGAACCCCCCTGGGCTGCTGTTGCCTGTGCACGCTCATCCAGCAGAATCATGATGTAAGTCAGTCGCACTCTCTAGGCATCTTGTCACTAGTTTTCACCTCTGTTGTAAGAGAGGAGTACAAGTGGTGTTTGCTTCATGGAGGATGATCTTTCTGCCACCCAGCCTTGGGGTGCTGAATGAGAAAGGTTGGCTGCTGCCTCTAGTTAGCTCCCAGTCTTGTCTGTCACTTCTTCATTAAATTTTCCAACAGCCACCCACTGTCCTGACCTCAAGCCCCTCCTGGCCAGCTGCAAGTTTTCCTCAGCCACTTTAGTGTCCTCTTTGTGCAAAGGCTAAAAATCCTGGGACAATCCCATCTCAGCTGAAGTACCACAGAACTGGGCAAGAGCCTTATCTTTGTTGATCAAGATCCCTGGTCTTGAAATCAGCCTCATACAAACAAAAAAATCGCAGCCTTATGTTGTCCTCCAGTAGCTCCCCAAGCATACACATGCACAGATGAAATATCAAACCAGAACATCAGACCACCCAATCCCCTGTCAAAGGAGAAACTTCCTTTTGGTGAAGCCCCCACTCATACTGCTTACTGAATACAAGTGATAGACACTGATTTCTTCTCCAGTGGAGCTGGCACGTTCTCTGCAGCACTTGAAACCTCCTTATCCAGAGGGTCACAACTGCAGCGGGATGCATGAAGTATGAAGTTCAAGCATCTTTTCTCCATCCCAGGAAATTCACCTCCAATAACTTGAGAACTGGACACAGTGATCTCACCCCCATAATCTTTTCTAGGCTGTATGTTAGCAATGGGACCAGGAGGACAAGCTTTACGTCACTACTCTGAATCTGCAAGATGCATTTAAAGGACAAAAGTGGTTTGCAAAGATTAACGAGTAGGAATGAGTATGGAGAGGATTTCTAGGCACCTCAACTCCCTGGAGAAGCCTCTACGTGGCTGGTGCTGTATTGGTTTTGCCCAGGAGCTATGTATGAGACCCATAGACAGTCTGACCTTTCTGCAAATGCTATTAAAACAACAAACAGAGCAGAGGCAGCTGGGTGAAGCCAATTCCCAAGAAGATGCTTAACCCATTCTCTGCCTCACAGAGATGAACATGGCCATATGCCTAGGTGCGTGACACTTGGTTACCTCTGAGCTAAGGATCTACCCTGATAACAGTGGGTATACAGGTAACGATTTGCCCCTTCCTGTGAGCTGAGGAGGTGTTGGCTGTGCTAGGCAAGACACCTTTCCTGAAATGCCAGTGTAATCTGTGCACTGGAAAAGGAAGAAATCCATGCCGTGAGTAGAGACACCTCTTGGCTGTCAGACCATTGAGGAGGCCACAGGTGAAGTCAACATTCCCACTCCCTCTCCCAAAAGAACAGAGGATCGGTCTTAATGTCCAAAAATTCCAGGATCTCGTACGAGATACCAGAAATATCCTCTCTCTTTCTCATTAGGGGGGACAAGCACACCAAAATACTAAATCCTCAGATTTCTACAAGCCAGAAAACTAAAGAATGTTTTAAGCAGCCACAAGCCCTGAGCTGCTCTTCCACAAAGTGGATAACAACTGGAAGACACATTTCCTTCATACCAGGCACAGCTTAGGGCAAGGAACAGTCAAAGCAAGGAATAGCATTTGAAGCAAACTCAGAAGCAGATGCCATCTGAGAAGTGCTTTTGTTCAACTTGTACAACTGTTCTGGGAAAGGTGAAATTACTGGGGGGGGCAAGAAGGAGGGATGGTGAAAGGCAGAATATTCCCCTCTTTGACAAAAGCTTACACTGACTCAGAAGGCCACAGCAGGAACACTGATGTAGGGTTAAGGGGGAGTTGGGGGGGTGGCATAGGTATGCTTGTGAGAGACAGTGGAAAAATTCCTGACAAATGTTTTAAGAGAAAAATTTCTAAGTCTTCGCAAAGTATGCAGCAGAAAATCCTTAGTTTTCACTCTAACCAGCTCAAGACATCCATTTCATAAGAAAACAAATATCATAATCCCACATACTATAAGCTCTTTTTTTCCCCATCTACTTTTGAGTAATCATTACATTGCAATGTAATCATTGCAGCTATTACTCTAAAACAGCAGTTTCCCAAATAAATGAGTCAATAGAGTTAGTTAAGCAACCTGCAGAACCACATCGGAACTGAGAGCAAGTTTCAACTTTTGCAAAGACCTTGGGTGATCCGAACTGAAGCATGAACCATCTGTTAATTAAACACCTCCAGCTCTTGAAAACCAATCAATAAATTTTCCTTCCTCCGTCATGGGAATAATGACCATTTTTTTCTCTGCAGTAACATACAATGACACTGCACTGAGGTTTACTCTGCTGCTTTAAAGCAAAAGCAGGAAGTCAGAACAGAAAGTTCTGAGGGAGAAACTGCTGAGACACAGCAACCTGCAAAGTCGTCCAGACCTCCTTCTCAAGTAATTCCTTGCCCAAATCAGAGACACTTTGTTCCCTCCCCTCCACCCCATTTGCTCTCTCTGCAGGTGTCCCCAGATACCTGGAGCAGCAGGACAGTATCGCCTCCCTTCCCTGGAACCAGCAGTATATTCCGCAGCAGAAAACTAGTGGAGAACAAACACTGCCACTGTAAACAGAGTATCAGAGCAGGTCCAAGCTAGGAGGTGTGGTTTGCAATGCTCCCTACGCATCTCGTCCCCTTTCCAATGTAGGCTAGCAGCCATGGGTTCAGAAAGCAGCACAAGAAAACCTGTCACTAAGCTCCCAAGGTAAATTCCTTGTAATCCTGCCTTGCATGCAGCTGTAAAGGAGAAGGGCAGGTTTCTGAGCTGCCTTAGGCAAGTGAGAAAGAAGTGGTAAGAAAGCGGATGATCCCTCATCTCACACTGACCTTACCTCCCCTGAGTAACTCCAGCTGTAGCTGTAGCTACCCACTCTTGTAGGTACCTCACTGCCTACCTCCCACCCGATTTCAACAGGGGCAGAGCTGGAAACCACCCCTGTGAATCCTGCCTCAAGTTTACTTCCACTTCTACGTAGCTGGCAACCTGTTTCACAAAGTGAAGCACAGAAAGCTTAGGAAAAAAGAAAGGCAAAGTGCAAGATGACAGCGCAAGGAGCATCTTTCCAAAGCACCGTAGAACATACCCCAGGGGTGGGGTGCGGACCCCAGGACTTCCTCACTAAAGCAGCCAGAGATGTCACTGTCTATCACGCCACTGACCAGAGTGCCCCTCTATCCCACAGCACCACCAAAAGGAAGCAAAGCCACCCCTGCCTGCTGACAGTTGGAGATGGTGAAGGAGATTTGACACCCAGTGGCAGCTCCAGGGCCTTCAGGCAGCATGAAGCTGCCCCTCAGCTGTGTCAGCTCCTACTGGTTAAACCTGAAGACTTCTTGGATGATGACAAAGAGGAGAAAAAAAGAACATGTTGAGACCCTGCAGGCAGGCACTTCACCACCTGGTATGAAGAGCAGTATGGTTTTGTCCCCTCTGCTCACCACTGCCCCAAATGCCTCTTTGTGTCAGCCCTCAAGGATAATATTTGCCCAGCAAACAAGCTTTGCCATACCATAAAATTCATGAGCAGGCAAGCCCAGCCCCTACAGAGAGCAACCCACTCTTCCACTGATTCCCACTGAGATTCCTGGTATCTGAATGGCAGAGACCTCATCAACCTGCAAAGAGAGGAGCTCCACATAGCCCCATCCTCCCAGCAGCAAGCGATGATGGGGCCTGCAGAAAGCAAAGGTGAAGGTGGGTCCTTCCCAGTTATTTTAAGCATTTTTAAATTATTTCAAAACCCAGACTAAAAATATGTACATGAGGACTGCTGCAAACTGTCACATTTGTCTTTAATGCAGGTTTAACAGGGCCAGTGAGCTTCCCCAAGCCATCTGAGAGGGCTCTGTGCTGCCGGAGGGCAGCTCTGCTCCTCTCAGACCAGGACGATCACCTCTCCAGTCCTTATGGGCTCAGCCTTGCCACAGCCCCGGGACCACACATCCTTTGGGGGAGGCTCTAGCAGTGTAGCTGAGACAACAAAAAACCCCAAACCAACCCATGCCAGGTACCTGTCCCTGAGCAGAAGAGTTTACTCACCATTTTGTTTACTGCTGCTGCAGAGGCGATGCTTACACTGAACCGTGGTCTCAGCTGGGGTGCTGCTAGAACAGCACAAAACCCAGAGCAAACTGCTTTTCTGCACCTTTCAGCCTGCCCTGTCTCTAATCTTCTCCTGGGCTCCTTTATAAAGCTTCTCTTAGTACCGACTAGAACAAAATAAATAGTATTTTGGAGCCACATTAATGAATCCTTAGCATTACATGGATAAAGGTCAGGAAATACAAAAAGTTACAGTTCCCATAGTAATGCTAATTCAACCATACTACACATCCTGTGCATTTAGCGGTACACAAAGAAAAAGGCTCCAACCACCGATGCCAAAAAGGTTTTTGATTTAGTAAAGACACTTGAATACCACCCCTCACATGCAATATTTATTGTTCAGAGAAGCAGATTTTCAGATCGAATTGGATTAAGCCAATGTAAGCATCATTATCCAGGGCAATAGCAAGAGCTCTTGAGCATGATTACAGACTGAACATTATTTGCTCAACCTGAATAGAGGAAAGGGATCCAGGCGTCAGAACAGGTTGAGTCACCAAATATCAGTCACCACAGATTCTGCACTTGGGTGCAGCAGGGAGGTGGTAAAGAGAGTGGGGAGAGAACAACTGATCAGCCCCCACACTCCCAGAACTAGTAAGTGTTAATCCATTTCTATTAAATGCTTATTTATTTGATACTGACAGCTTGAAATATCCCCCCTCACGAGTCTGGAAACAGGTTGTGAATGAGCTACAGCCATGCTGACCTCTCTCCAGTGCAAATCTGCTTATTGCTCTGCTCTCCATGCTCCTGAGGTCTTATCTTCATGCTTTACATAAAGCCCACACCACTCTTCCCATACAGAACAGCTACAAGTGGTACATTTGCGTTTAGCAGCTTTGAGTGAGCAAACAGATTTGCATGGGAAGCAAAGGACTCTTCTTGTGCCATAGGAAATGCATTAAATCAACGGGGTTTCTGCATTTGTACTGGAGCAGAGGATTACTGCTCTGTCTGTGTGCCTGGGAGGAAGGAAAGGTAGAGCAGAGATCTTGCAGACTCCTTTAAGACGTTCCAGCATCAAGTATCTGTGTTTTAAGGAAGCTTTGTAACTCTCCCCACAGGTGCAGTGCCGGGCTATTCCTCAGAGCTGCACAAATCCCAGCCAGCATCTAGCCACTCCTGCCAAGGGTAACAAGGATTCGGTCACACTTTATCTTATCTAAGCAATGATGACGATGCTAGTCTTCCTCCTTGGGCAAAGCTCGGCAGCACTGCACCTGCGGAGGAGGGGAGCTGGGCTGAGGCCAGGAGCTGCAGCCTGCAGCAATTCGCACCGGCGCAGGACGGCTCTGCTGGCCTGCCTGGCCCACCCCACAAACAACCGGCATTTAGCCCATGAGCAAGAGCTATGGGGAAAATAAGGCTCAGCAATACTCATACATCTCACCTTCACCTCAGCTGCCTGCACGGGCGTACAGCTCACCTTCCCTAGGCACTGCACAGCCATGCTAGTCCTTGCCAATACATAAGCCAGTCAGTTTTATTTTACAGGGGGCCAGACCATTTGTCCAGAGAGAAGACTTCAACGTCGATCGTGCTTTCAACATACAGGTCCCTTACAGCTTAAATTCCCAGCTGGAGATGAGCTCGCTTTCCTCCTCTTCATTTCACAGAGTGGAAACTGAGGCAGATAAAAGCACTACTCTTACATAGAGATGTTTTTCTGAATGAGATGGAGAGGTGTTCGGCTACTACAGCAGTGAGGGCCACCAAGTTTCCCTGTATTACATGTCAGATCTGCCTGCCCGTACCTGCACCTCTCCCAAGCTCCCTCTACACCCATTCTGCAGCTTGCAGCTAGCCTGAGGTCTGCTTCTAACCCTCCTTTTCCAAAGGCTGGACTCACCTCGCTGTGCCCGGACATAGTTGGATGTTTCCCAAAAGGTTTGCTTTCTGTAACCTAACCAACATATCTAGACATTCCACAATCTTATTTTTAACACTACACAGCTGCCAGTCCTGCTCCCCCAAAGGTCTGCAGATATCCTGCTTGTTATTCTTTTGACGAGCTCGAGATAGGAAGCAATAAACAGCCAGATACTGTTACCTTGATTGCACAGCTGCAATTGACATTTTTCAAGCCTTCGCTGCACTGCTTTAGCCTTCATCCAGCACACATGATAAAGGCTAATTCTTTCAAAAGCTGTCGAAGATGTCTTAAGAGTTCTCCCCTTATTCATACTCCCATGTCCTCTTCAGAAATGCAGGCTGCCTCAGCCCATGATACACCATCTGCTGTGAACAGCAACATCTTTGCATCTGCCAGGATCTCACCAGCACCACGAGCCAGCCCCATGCCCAGGCAGCGCTGGACCACCACAACAGACACCAGGATGTTCATAGCTCCCAGTCACATTTTTAGAGGTCTCCTGCCACCCTCATAACAAAACAGACCTTTCCTGCAGGGCTTTCAGGTGTATGTAATCCTCAAACATCCTCCCAAACCAGGTAGTCCCTTCCACATAGACAGGGCCATTAACTGGTGCAGAAAAGTGATACAAAGTCATCTACCAGCACAAGGATCAGAACTACAGAAGCAGGAACAACAGCTCCTCCTTCAGATCTCATCTCTGCTAAATTCACTGCAATCGCACATTTCGTTAGATGGAAAGCAGGATGTTACAAGCCTCTTTGCTCTCAAGCTTATTACTTAACAGATTTTCCTCCAGTTATGCCAGCCAGAAGAGAGCACTCTACCCTTCCAGAGCATCATACCATACCCCATTTCTTCCAAAACAAAGCTATGATTAAAGTCACAGTCTCTAAGCGCACAAGACAGTATTTGTTCCTGTTTCAGTGCTCTGCGACACATGGTTACAAGTAAAACACTTGGTTAAAAAGTCCACAGGACTTCCCAGTCACATTACCACAACCCAAACAAAGCACGGGCAGAGCCACCATGGCTCCAGACTTCACTTGGAAGTTCACAGTACCACAACCTCCACACAACCCACAACAGCTATTAACCTGAGGTTTTAGGGTAAAGCTCACAAATACCATAAACTTGCTCCCAAAGCTCACAGTATTTGTTATTCCACTTGAGGCCCTAGGTCCTGCAGTCAAGTGAAATACTGAGGTTCAACCATTCCTGGCAGCTTACACAGACGTGCAGAAACCTCCAAGACAATCAGAGATCAGCATGAGAATGCAAATAAAGAACATCAGTTCATTTTTTGTGGGGTTTTTTTAACACAAAGACACTTATGTGCTGCAAACCTTTTGAGCATATGGCCTGAGAAGAGCACATTGTGCTTCTTGCCACAGCAGAAGCACACAGGGAATACTTAGTGGATCCACTCCAGTGGACGGTGCACAGCAGCACACGTCAGGTTTGCTTCGCAAAATGTGCTATTAGGTGCATACACAGGGAAATACCTTCTCAGCATCAGCCAAGAAATTAAAGCTTTAGGATGCAGGATGAGGAAAAGAGAACGCTGCTAGAAAAGTATTAAGAGGAGTGATCAGAACATCAATAGCATCTCACTTTCAGGCAGCTGGGCTATCCGTACCTCAAAGGATACACAGTGACAAAGGACAGAAGCCCTACTAATTGTTGCAATTCTGCTCTTTTGATGTAACAAAACCCCAGACCGTTCAAGATCCAGTCTTCAAAATAAACCAAGTATTTCCACCTCAGACTTTTATACAGACATCAAACAAAGGCGTCTGGCAGGAACAGGGAAGAGACTGCTCTGCTCCATGGGAGACAACACATTTGCTACAGCTGAAGTTTCTTGTCACTGTCTTTACATCTAAGATGAGCTCCTGCAAGCAGGCGAGGAGAAGTGGGAGGATTCAGTCCCCAGAGCAGCCTTATCAAACCAAAAAAAGATTTAGACAGTGAATAGCATGTGGGCTATATTATGGAAACCAAACCTCGTGTATTGCACATAAGGATCAATATCTGCAAGCTCTCTGACCATGAAGAACATTGTGCATGGAGCTGTGCCCATATGATTTATGTTACTGCCAACTGTCCTCATCCCATTAGTTTATTCTCTGAGGCTGCCTGGCAAAGTCACGAGTTAACAGCAGTCCCTCAGCACTGCCTGTGGGCTGCTAAAGTCAGCCCCACATGGAGCCCTCCTTTGCAATACAATCTTTAGATCAGTAGATGGTAGGGTCTTGATTCCTTAGATGCATCAAATTGGTGTGGGAGGAGAAATGTTCCTATTTGATGATGACGAAAGAGCCAAGCAGGCTTTCCAATCAGACAGTTCATATTATCCAGAGTAGCTTGCCACAGCAGAGAGACCAAGAGAAGAGTGGTGCTCTGGAGAAGGAGAACAACATTGTTTGCCCAGTAAAGGCAGCTTCAGAGAGATTTGATACCGTCTTATGAAGGATCCTAACATTTTATGTCTCAGGCCTCACATCAGTCTCTGTGCAGCAGGAGGCACTGGCAAAGAGAGGATTCTTCCACTCCAGCCCATCTCAGAACCTCCTCTGGACCATCTAAATTGGCCAGTGACAGTACAGACTAAACTCATTATCAGTTTGATCTGGGAAAGCAATTTCAGTGGCCCTCAGATGTGTATGTATATAAATATATATTCATCTGTATGTACCTGCTTATACAATCCTCAGAAATAAATATAGCTCTAGAACATGAAGATGCCATTGTCCTTGGGTAAGGCAAGATTACAAGTTGCCAGTTTTCCGAGAGCCCCTTGATGCACAACAGCCATCATCCCTGTCAGAATAAGCAGGAACTCAGAGGGTCACGTCTAAACAACAAACTGTGCTGGGATTATCCCGCCTCCTCTGGACACGGCCATCTCCTTGTGTCCGAGGCTGGCGATCACTGGCCTCTTTTCCCCTTGGCTGTTTTCAGGAAGTCCTACAGGAAGGACTTGAGGTTCAACACACAAGTTCACCAAAGTGCATCTCATACGCACGGGATGTTAAAGAGAAAGATGCTGCAGTCGTAGGAGAGGGAAAT
This sequence comes from Strigops habroptila, assembly GCF_004027225.2. Lineage (NCBI taxonomy): Eukaryota > Metazoa > Chordata > Aves > Psittaciformes > Psittacidae > Strigops > Strigops habroptila. Next base: position 48,947,557 of record NC_046358.1, on the reverse strand, counting down.
CACTGCTCTTTTTTCCTTCCAAAGAGAAGGAGAAGCAGCACTAATGCAGCTGCCATAGGCACCTGACACATCTTTACTGTGCAGTGTCATCTGCACCTGCATTGTGGCAAGAAAGAACATTCCTTGAGCAGAGGATGCTGAAAAATAAATGAGAAAATAGAAGATTTCCATTCAGGTCCAGCACACGACCTCATCTCAAAGGAGGCTGCAGACTTCAGAGCAACAAAGGAGGGGAGAAGGGAAGAGACGGCAGCTCCCCAAGCCCAGACCCTACCATGGCAGCGTGCCCCCTCCCATGGCCACGGTGTCAGCTACGCCCCAGGAGCAGCGTGTGGCGGGACATACCCGTCCTTCACCAGCAAGGGGCCAGCGGCAGCTGGGGCCGAGGCAGGTATGTCACCCTGGACAGGCAAGGACCCCCAGCCCTCCGCTCCTCTCGCCCCACAGCCGCACGGAGGGACGGCGGAGGCGCGGGTGAAGGCACCGCCGGGGCCCTTCGCTGCGGCGGCCGCTCCCCGACACCTCGTCTGCCGGCTCCTGAGGGGGTCCTGCCCGGCGGCGCGGGCGCCAGCGGCCGTACAAAATGGCGAGGGGCCGGTGAGGGGACCCGTGCCCAGGGGCAGCGCGCCCTCAGCCCGCCCGCCCCGCGGAGCCCCTCGCACCACTTACCTGCTCCGGCCAAGGGAGAGCGCGGCGGGCACCTGCGGCCGCCCTGCCCGGGCAGCGGGGCGAGCGGAGCCGCCGGTAGCGCGGGATGCGGCCCCGACCCGGAAATGAGCGGGGCCGCGGACGGGCGAGAGGAGAACCAGCCGCACGGCCGCGCTGCACCGGGCCGGGGCGAGCAGCGACACGGACCGACCGAGCGAGCCCGGCCCGACCCGGCCCCAAACTGCCGCCAAAAGGCAGGGAGCCCGCAGGCTGCGGCGTGCGCACCCAGCCCTGCCCGCCGCCGCTCCCCCGGCAGCGCACAGCCCGGCTGGCGGGAGAACCAGCAACTTCAGCGGCTAACGGCACCGGGCGGGGATGCTCGTCCTTTGCTGGCAGCAGAGGTGGAAAAGCTGTTTGCTGTACCAGCTGCGTGTTACAGTAACTACAGCACTTGCACCGGTCCTGCGATGGCACATAACGAAGTGGGTTTCTACAGTTTACTGCTGTCAAAAGACTGGAAGAAGAGCCCGAGCCCTGCGGCGCCTGCCAGGCACCTGCAGTAACAAACCCCAACCCGTGCGGGGTTACTGTCCCTGTCCTGCGTGTCCCCGCTCCGCAGCCCGCCCAGCAGTGCCAGGGGAGCGATGCACAGCTCCATGGACTCACACCAAGGAAAGCCCCCAGCTTTCCCAGAGCCAAGGGCTGGCGGTTTCCATGTGCCCAGCTGCAGATTAACCAGGGCAGACCTTGGCCTCCAGCTGAAATAGACAGACGGCAGCCAGTTTGATCCATTTGATACAACTGGTAAACAGAGGCATAAGTGACAGAATAGTTTTCCCCAGAAGATGCCCCGGAATTGGGGAAGTTTCAAATTTGTGATTAACTTCTTACTAACAGGTGCCAAGCACCCGCAATTCACACAAGATGGTGCTCAGTTCCTCCTGGAAACCAGGGAGTAAGAATTGAGCCAAAATGCACAATTTTTCAGCTCTAGATGATGCCCCCATTCGTCAGAGGTGGATGCATGTTTACCCTGAAAGGATTTAGAATGGGATAGGGCCCAGCAGAACAAACCCACATCATAAAGTGCATTCAAAAAATATTTAATAAGCCTTTAATTAGCAAGACAAGCAACCTACCACAGCCAGATAAATAGAGAAAGTTTTTATTAGAAGTTATATTTCTGCTAAAATAAATAGTTACATTTTCTTCAGCAAAACATTAGGGGAAAAAAAGGGGAAGAAAAAAAAAGGCATTAACACTTTAATACTGAACTTTTAAAGTGACTGTGAACACTACTTAATGACATTGCTGAGTAAATACAAAACTTGCGTATGCTATTGCTGGTCTAGTTGCTGCTCTGACATCAGTAATCTCCACAGGATCTCTACGTGCATTGTGTGTTTAAGGCTCTGCTCCCACTCAGTGACAGCAGTGGAGCCTCAGGACACATTGAGCTCAAAGAGCTGCTTTAGATGCTGGTTTCAAGAGCAAGAGAAAACCCAGAAGGAAGAGGTATTTATTTCAAAGTTACATTTCCAAGTCCTCTGTTTGGAACTAGGTTTCCCCTCCCTGCACAGAAGGGCTGATGTGGATCTACACAGTGAGATGGATGCAGTTAGAGACCGTCCTGGTGGAGCTGCCTGCAGACTGGAACCAGAGCAATGTCCCACTGGTACATGCAAGGGGAAGGAGGGAGAGGAGAGGGGAGCAAGCACTGCTGCAGTCAGAGGGGCAGCCACCACAGGGACACAGAGGGCAGGCAGGCCAGAACCCACTGTGAAGGCACAGGGTGTTTGGCACGAGCAACCCAGCTGATGTGGCAGCCAGGTGAGGTGGTCTGTTCCCTCACTGATTTAAGGAGAAGATGGAAAAAGAAAACCGTTGGCAATGCCCTCCAACTTTGGCAACACTCAGCCCTGCCACCCACCACATCTAGCGTGTGTTTAGCAGAAACGGACCCCTAAGGGAAACACACACACTGAGCTTCAGGTATTTCTCCCACCAGCACTGGCAAAAGTGAGAGCTCTTCTCTCAGAGGAAGGAGTGAATTACTAGATTCATTTTTAAAAGTGGACAAACCACTGGTGAATACACAGTGAGTGCTAGGGACACCCCAGTGCTGGCAGACAGCAGATTGCCTTTTATCCTCTGGTCCAAGTGTTGCAGGTACGCAGCCCTCCAGAAAGTCACGAGAAAACACCTCCTAGGTCCTATAGGTAGTGGTCAGAAGTGAAGTATTTTCTCCTACCCTTTGAAAATCAGCTTGCAACAATATTAGCAGTAGGGCAGGCAGCAAACCAAACCCAACATACCACACACTCCTGTGGCTTACGGAGCATGCCATAGATATGGACCATTGCACGCAACATAAAACAACTCTACAGCGTTGTTCAGGTTAGGGGCTAGTTAGATGCACAAGAAGTTCACCATTAGCCTTGTTAAAAGCAGCAAGTAGTACCACAGGAAGGAGAGAAAAAAAAGTGGATTCCTGAATGCAAGACCCTCGCAAGGGTTGGGACTCTTGCAGAGTTCAAGTGAATGCTGTAAGGACAACTGGGCATGGACTACGAGACGAACTGTTGGTCCAGGAACCTGACCTCTCAACCACCATATTCTGGAGAGCAGACAGGCCCTAGCAACTGCCCTCTGGGCTGCCCAGCCACACATTTTGCTGAAGAAGGGGCCAACTGCTACAGATTATTACCTCATTCCTACGAACTTGACAAATGGAGGTTAATCAGCAACTCCTGCCCAGAAGATAATAAATGCCACGACGCACATGTGGAGCAAGGGCTCAAAGAATTCCAGTTATCACAATAAAGTCCTCCATATCCAATCCAGAGCCTATCATGAGGTTTCCAGGGATTTCAAAGAAGTGAGATCTGATCTAGAGGAGGCAGCACAGCATAGCAAAAAGCTATTCTTCCAAAGCAGCTGCACCCTTTTTCTGTATCAGCAGGCAAGATCTTCCTACTTTCTTCATCCTTTGCAATCTGTGATGAATGAGCAGCAAGGATTTCAAGCAAATACATGAAACTTCTCCTAAGAAGGAGGACGGTAGGTTTGAGGTATTTTTGACAGATCTACAGTTTGACAGTTCCTTTAAGAACTTATATCTATAAAGCCAACAAGCTATCGCACAACAGTCACTGCATGACTTGGGGAATAAACACAAAGAAAGGGTTAACACAGCGTGGTGCTTTCCCAGTATCCGTTCACACCCTGCAAATCAGCATAGGGAAAACAGGAGTTTCCTCCCTGAAGAGTTAGACCTTTATATTTAAAGCCAGGCTTTGGTTTGTGGTTACAGTTTAAAGTGCGCAGAAGCTTCCCTTTGAGAGGTCAATATAATTAACAAAACGACAAATGAGGTGAAGCAGAAAGAAACTCAGGCCTTTTACCAGGCACAGGGTTTAATCTCTTGAAATGCATGGACCAGAACCGGCAAGCCTTCTGGATCAGAGCATGGGAAGACAGCGGCACAAGCCCAGTCAGTTCTGATGCCAAAGGAGAACAGGAGAGATCCAGGGGATAAGGGTGCCAAGCTGCAATTCCTTAGCACGCTCTGTTGCCAGGAGAATTTTGTTTCATAGTTTAGTGGTTTACATAATCGCTCAGTGGTTTTACCAGTCCAGGAAGAAGGGATAAAAAAAAAATAAAAAATAGTTGCATCATTTTCTCCACCCATACATTAACACAAACAAGGCAGAGTCAAAAGGGCAGCAGCTTCTAAGCGCAAGATTTTCCTTTTCCAGCTTTGGCCCTCACAGATGTTTTGCTTCTGGATGAAATGCCTTCATTTCTTGCCACTAAGCATCCACAGGTTCTTGCCAGTTGCTCCGTGTGCATTAGGGACAAGAGATGCGCATTTGGCAAATGAAGCAGCTGTGTATGTGCCATTCCCCTAGAGAAGGTAGCCCAGAGAGCAGTGGAAGAAAAGAAATCCCACACCAAACCACAAAATAAACACCTTAATTCCAGTTTTCACCAAATTCATCCTGCTCCCAATAACTGACAGCAGCTTGTTGCTGGTTCACTTCAACTGGAGTTACATATATCTGGCAGTAAGCTTTTTCTGCAGGCTTTAGGCAACCACAAGATTGACTTGTTTTGTAATCCAATATTCCTATTCTGGATTCAGAATCCTCCAATTTTTCTCTCTTCCTGTAATGACTTTTCTGTTCCCTAAATGCCTTAACTATGTGAAGCTTAAGACTAAATCTGACCACGAAGTGCAGGCCCACTTCATAAGCGATGCAGGCCCTTGTGTTACATACGTAGGTTACATCCAGGAAGGGCAGTGGGGTGATACTCTAAGTCACAAGTTCATAGGTGCACCAGCACCTCCTGGACAGTTGGTTAGCACCACAGCTGCCCAGTCTATTGCCTCCCAGCTTGCAACAGCCACTGCAGAAAAGGCCTGATGGTTATCACCACAAACATTCAAACCATACCCAGTGCAACTGTGCTGGTAGGAAACAGCACCCCCCACATCACCCACACTGCTCATGCAGATGTGATTGAGCAGATTCACTGCCTTCTCCAGCTGTTAGTAGAACTTCTGGGGTTATTTTTCCTTTCTAAATCAAAGGTGCAAGAGAGTCCATTATAAATCACTATTCATTGTATAGGCTATGTAGTCAGCTTCAGGTACCCTGTCCTGCTCCCCAGCAAAGACAGCATACGTTTGCTTTGGCCAATTGCATACTGTTTGTGCTAGGAGAGGTAGAAGATGCCTCATGCAGCTAGACATGCTGCAGAATAAAAGAGGAAAAAAAGATGCCAGCAGCTGGTTTTGTGTCATAGAGCAATGATTTAAGCTTAAGTACATAAAATCCCCACGGGAAGCCATGTCTCACCCTGTGAAGAACAGAGTTCATGTTTCTGCACAGCAAGTCGCAACCAGACCACCACTGAAAAAGGAATACCTTAAGAAGGCACAGTCCTGCCCTGCTACAGACTCACTAGCTGTGGTCTTTGTCAAGGGACAACACAAAAGTAGCCTGTTCCAAGCAGGCTGCACGTGCACCAACAGTCCTAACTTCACTTCCACTTCTCATGCTCCTGCTATTGCTACCTGCAGAGCTGTACCTGTGAGCCACAACAGGAGGCAGGCAAGCTGCGGGGCTGGTATAGCTACAAGCCTAAATCCTTCTCACTCCAAAACCTCAATATTCAAACTCCTCAAGAAAAAAAAAGATAAGGTCAAGCCTCCAGTCTGGCAGGAGATCCCTTCTGTATCACCCACTTCGAATTTCCTCCAGTTGTACAGTCCCTTAAGGAGCAAAGCCCAACCCCTGTCAGAGGCAGCCACTTCCCCAGCACTTGCTGTGACACTCTACCACAACCACTCGAAAGTAACATGCCCTGCACAATTCTCACCTTCCTACAAGCACCCTGCATTGCTTCAGCTGTTAAGCTGATCCTGAAATAGTCAGGCTGAGCTTTTCCAGAGCAACCCCACACCAATTCCATTAACACTGACAGGAATGGGGCCTTGAATTTAACATGTTCCCCTGGAAAAAAATTCTATCTAAATTACTTCTTCAAATAAGCTCAATGACTTGCATAACACTCACAGCTCGAGCTGCAGCAGTTCCATGAGGACAAAAACACAAAGGGGGAGATCACAACAACATAAACCTAAGTAAATACATAACTTTTCTACCTTTCCGCAGTCCCGGTGCAGTCTGCAGCAGGGCCAGCTCTGGCTTCCAGTGGGGACACAGTTCAGGGACAGAGGAAAAGATGTGGCTTCAGCACAGAAGTCAAAAAGAGATTTGGAAGCCACAAGAAAAATTGGTTTGGCAAGAGGCTGCTTCATCTTTCAGTAGCACAAAGAGCTAAGGGATGTCAGATGATTTAAGCAAAACCAAGACTCATGTTCTAAGAAACAAAGGAAGCTAAAAATTGTATGAACTTGAGAGCATCGCCTACATCCTGATTATTTGGCAGTAAAAAGCCAAAGGCAATTCAAAGTGCACTATCTGGGAAAGCCCAGCTGGGTCAGCATCAACCTGGCCATGGGCAATGGCCAGGCCTCAACACAAACCTAAAGCAAGGTATCAGCCTGTGTGTGTCTTTGAACACAGAGATCCCTTGCCTGGCCCAGTGGGCAAAAAATGGCTACAATCTCCAAATGGCACCAGTCTCCATCCCGGGGAAATCCCCTTTGCAGCATATTGATGAGCACAGGGCAGCCTGCTGCTGAGGGATGAGACTGGTCCCACCCTACATGTGCTCCCCTTCCACCCACCCTCATCCCCTCAGGGCAGCAGGCTCAGAAGAGTGACAGACACTCTTTTGCACAGTCTAGGGGTGGAAGCTTTAGCTGAAGCCCTTCCCGAGGGAAGAGAGAGGCCTGCATGTCCACGTTGATGCAGAGTAAGCCCAGCATGAGCTGGCGCTGGTACTCCTCCCACTTCATCATGACATCGGACAGAGAACGGTTGCTTCTCATCCACACTGGCAATGCTTCACCACAAGTTGATGCAGAAGAAATTGGCAGGCTCTGAGGCTGTCCAAGCTCGAGGTGATAGTAAAGCCTGAAAGACAAACACATGCAAAGAATCAGTCCATGGGATTCTACTGCTGACTGCATAATCTTAGTCAGAATTCTCTGTGTGTACCCATTTTCCCCCTCACATCTCTTCATTATTCAAAACCATGAGCATTCGTAGCTAAGAATCACCCTCTTGTACTAGGGTCCGAATCACAGCTGGGACCCTCTGCCTGTTAATACACAGCTCCCTATCCTCATCCACCCAACACAGTCTCGCCTCAGCCTCAAGCCATGGCCTACTGCAGGGAGTTCAGCTCAGAAGCTCAGGCACCAACACAGACCTAGGCACCCTGCCTCATTTGGAAACCTTCTGATGTTTCTTGGCCACCCTAGTGCCACCCTAAACCAAGCCTAGATCTCAAGGCAGAAAAGGTCATCTGAACACACGTACCTCTTGGAAGGAATTTTTAGGGGACTTTGGGGCAGAAAATGCCACACAGACAGCGCCTATATCTTCTACAGGGAACATGGAATAAGCTAGCATACTGTTTTAGTTAGACCTATGTCTTCTGCCCTATCACTGTATTAACAGCTTCATTACAGGGTCTGCCGTGTAATGAGAAGAAGGAAAGAGACCATATGCTGAGTCTATCCTATCTTCCTTCAGTTAAGGAAGCCAAGAGACCATGGACCAGACCAATTTCTGGTCAATTTGTGCTGTACTTAATCAGCTGCATAGGAGCAGAGTCTGTTGGAGTCAGAGATGAAAGGGGAAATGGAGGGCTCCTCCCGAACAGTGCTGTGGAGGAAAGCAGCCATACCTGGCTGAAAGATGGCTGCCCAGTTTCTTCTTGGCTTTCTTCACAAGATAGTTGCAGATTTCAGTCATCTGCTCCCTCATCCATCTAATATCCTCAGGAATATCTGGGAGCCATTCCAGCAACCTGGGAAGAGACAGGAGACAAGCATTAGTTGGGCCACACAAAGGGCAGGATGAAAAAAACACCAGTTTTGCATCCTATCAATGGTTACTCATTGTTTTTAGTTACAAATGCATAAAGAGCCATTTACATTACCATTCACAGAATTAATGGAGAGAAGCTATGAAGGTTAAAGAATAAGTTCTTGGGCTGTTTTCATGTTTTGTGTCTGCACTTTCCATATTTTTCATCCATTTTCAGATTCTGAAAGTGTTTTCCCCTAAGCTTATCTATCACAAACTATCCCCTTCCAGAAACTTTTCATAGAGTACTTCATACAAAGAACAAGTCTGACAGACCTATCTTCTTGGCCCATTAAGTGTAGAGCTGGAAATGGCTGGGACTACTCTGCTCCTCACTCCAGAGGGGAACCTCCCCTCATTTGGTTCCCACTTTCATCCCTGTGCTATTACTTCATGAGTCTCTCTCCAGGCTCCAAAATTTATCACCATTTTCTAGGGCAAGTTCCAGCCCACAGCCATCTTCCCTTAAGCTGGAAGTATCTGCTGTAGCTAAATAACATATGAAGGTAGGAAAAGGCATTTGTTGGGTTGTTTTCTTTTGCCTTTTTTTTTTGGGGGGGGGGGGGGAGGGCAGGGGGAGAGAAGAGGGCTTTTATTTTAAAACTTTTTTATGTCTGGTAAGTGGCAGGAACTCTTTCTCCAAGTACTTGGTCACTGCAGAGTCAGAGAGGACCCTAGCCTCTAGCCATTTACGTTTCACTGTATCAAAACTTCACTGCACTGGGAAGAACACCACAAAGGGAACCAGCCAATGGCTTACCTGACAGTGAAGGAAACTGCAGACTCCAGAGGCAGCATATAGGGCACCATCATTGCTGTGGCCACACGTATAGGCAGCATGTTGGCGATGCCAGTCAAGAAACTTCTTCTTTCAGCACAAGCCTCCAGAAGAGCTGAAGACAGACAAGAACATGGTTGAATCCCCTCAGTGGGACTCTCTCTTTCCTTGCCATACCCCAGAAGTTATCCAGCCTGAGGTCACCCCTCTGCACCTTCTGCTTCTTAAGGAAGTCTTGCTCAGGGTAGTAATTGCCTCAGCAGAGCTGAGAACAGCAGCTTTTAGCTTTATCAGACTCCCAAAGAAGCAAGCAGCAAGATCCTCTCCTCTCCTTACCATTCAGAGCAATGTCAAATGAGTCAACCTTTCCCAATAGCCTCCACAGGGCAAGCCACAATTTTATCTAAGAGGCCACAACTCCATCTAATCAGTGGGTGTCAGTTAAATCCCTAGGTATGGCCAAGCCCACCCACAAGCAATACCCAACACAACCCAGTAATCCTCTGAAGCGGACCAGGCAGCACAGGGAGATTGCCTGGGATCTCTCTTTGGATCATACCTTGGTTCAGTTTGGGAGGCAAGTGTTCCAAGATGTGCTCTTCAACTTCAGCAAGGGCAGTATTGTCCTCTAGTTGGTCCTCAGCTTCTGTTTCTTCCTCTTTCTTCTCTCCTGGGGGGGCTTCTATGGCAAGGAGAGGACGGGCAGGACTTGGACGATTAAGGAGACCTGAGAAAAGAAGTCATACCATAAGGCTGATATAAACTAGCTGGCCTGCCTTCCCTGGCCCTTAGAGTGTTAGTCTTCACCCTAACCCACCTCAGTTAGACAGGCATCATACTCAGCCTCTTTAGCTTACATCTATTGTAATTCTTACCACAACAAGTTAGAAACCTTGCTGCTTTAAGATCATCCTCTCTTTCCCCACTAGAAATTCTAACTTTTCCCCTTTAAGTACTGCAGGGTGCTGTTTGGCAGTGGTTTGTTGCTACAATTTGCCAGCCACCAATCTTGCAGAAACCAAGGTTTCCCTCCTGCAGCTTAATCCACAAACACAGCTGTATTGACAGCTCTTACCCCAGTAAGGTATGCATCACAGCGCAAACAAATGTGCTCGATCTGCTGTAAATTGACACTAGGTGGCATCAAACACACGCTTAACCTGCTACAACAGAGGCTATAAAGTCCGGGGATTGCAGATAGACGACAGTGAAACAGCAGCGTCAAACTGCCAGGCACGGGAGGCTTCTGAGGGCATGCCTGTGCTCTGCACTGCTGTGCTACAGTAGACATACCCTAGCTGCACGTAAAAAGGAGCAGGGTATCTGCAGGAGGTCCAAATGACACCAGTGCCTAACAACTGTGTTGGTGTAGCAGAGAGTACATGCTAAGTAGCTTCAACACTTAGACGTGCCAAAACCACCACTCTGGTATGAGAATGGTTAGAATCCTTCTGCATTGCACTAGAAAGGTGTCCACTCCACTTCTGCATCCTGGTGTGCTAAAATAGACTTAAGAGAAATGCCATATTCCAATATCTGAGGCACAGCTCAATTCTGCCCTTCCACTTTTCATATGCACCACTGACTATTCTAAAAGCCAAGGTACGAAGCCTGCCACAGGGGAAGTAAGTCAGTGTACCCTACAAACACACAGAGCCTTACCATTCTTCTTCAGGAAGTGCAGTGCATCCTGATAGCCCTGCTTGCACATATCCCGCAGCACCTGTGGGCAGAGGAAGGCAAGAGCAAGTCATTTGGAGACTGGCTGAGCAGAGCAAATGCCCAGCTCAGTGCTGGCTTTAGAGGAACTTTCCTGACTCCTGAGCTATCCCAAAAACAAGTCTCATCCTTGCCAGCTCTTCCCAGCCTTTGAGCAGATATGGGAGGTATAACATAAATACATTGGATATGGGGATCACATGATAATTCACGATTGGAAGGGACACCTGGAATCCTACCCAAGTATGGGCTTAGAGTTGTATCCACTTCATTTCCACATCTAGAGCTGATGCTGCTGCGTGCAGCCTTCAGCAGGTCACTCTGACGAGCAGACCAGAATACTACTCAGCAGGTGCCAGGAAGGGCCACTGCATTTGCAGATAAAGCCAGCAAGACTAGAGAGAGGGAGGAAAAAGCTTGTCCGAGTAATTCAGCACATGCAAGCATACTTATCATGCTGAAATACTGAGGTTATCTGAGGCTGCATTTGCTCAAAGTACACAAAGCTGTTCGCAGTGACACCTGCTCCACTGGCACTTTTTAGGAGACAGTCACTGCCTGCAGGCTGCTAGGTCCAACCTGACAATAAAACACTCAAGAGCACATGGGTTCTCATGGCTGATACACCCTTGTTTACAAGTGAGCCTGACTTCCTGGCAAACTACTCCAGAGAGCAATGTGAAAATACTTTCCAAGCAACTGCTACCACCTAAATTCCAGATCTCCCAGTAGCAAAAGAAAACCCAAGCCACCTATACAACACCTTGCGCAAATGGTCAAGGTTTGCCAAGTCACTGGGTTAATAATGTCAAGGTTAAAAACAAACAAGAGATACAAAACTAACAGCGTCTGGAATCTTCTTCTGCTTAAGTGCACAGTACAGCCAGTGCCTATCTACCGTCCAAGTTCCGGTATTGCCAGGAAACTCACATGCGCCTCTGGAGGAAACAGGGCCTTTGAGAGGCGGTACAGGTTGCGAAGGTTGAACTGGATGCTTGTGTTGGTGACTCTCAGCTCATGTATATTTGTGGAACCATCTCGTGGACAGATATCACTCTCTCCTGAGAATGGAGACACCGTGATCGTGTTCTTCAGCTCATATCGTGGCAAGTTGTCAGAAATCCCTCCATCAACGTATCTCTAAAAATCAAGACAAATGAAGCACTCTCAATTCTCATAACTGATCATGCAGCTTTTTTACTGTATTCATATTTGTGCCAACAACTTGGGAAGAGATTGGAGTAACCCACCAGCATGGAAGGAGTCAAAACCAGTGACAGCACAGCTGTGTTGTGCTAAACATCTCCTTTTGCTATGTGCCTCTCTTCCTATGGTTATAGGAAGTGTTCCATGAGAAAGGCATATTCACTTGTGTGACTGCTGACTTAGATCTCCTACAGGTTTTGACAGCTTTCCAATTAAATAAAATGACACAACGACGACCACCTATAGTGCAAATTAGCACTGATCTAAGCTGTCACACTGTGACATTGTGCCATTTTTCACTTGTGTTTAAAATGAATAAGCTCAGACACGAGTCCCCACTGGCAGGTTTGTTACCTAAGAGCTGATTTGTTGCTAGCAGGCTTATCAAGCAGCAATTCCAACATGCGTATACACATCTGGAATCTACTTTCTGTGGTGTGATAACAGAGCACAGGGGACCAGTGTTTTGCTCTTAACAGGCACTCTCTTATCAGAGAATGTTCTGTACTTACATACCACAAACACATTTGCATTACCCTTGCAGGAAGGACAACCCCAGCAGCATGTACTGAATTCAGAGTATTTGTTGGTGTACCATAATTGCGCAAGGAGCTGAGCAAGACAATCACTATCACAGGCCTTTGGCAGCGTAAGCAACATGCAGAAGATAAAGGAAGGGGGCCTTGGTCAAGCCAAAAGAGCAGGAAGTTTGAAACCTTTGCAGAGCAACAATTCAAGCTCTTATGAACCTCGGTTACAGAAAAGTCCTGCTGATTTTGTATCAGGGGTGATCTTGCCATTTGCTGCCTTGAACCTGTCCCTTCAGACAGGTTCAAATGCAAACCATCCTGTAGGAACTACACAGCCCCATAGTAGCAGCTGTGCCATCGTTCAGCTCTCTCCTGGGTGAGGAGCTGAGCTGGCAGAGGCTGAATCCAGGCAGAGCATGGAAATGCTGATCGGAAGAGGAGGTGCTCCACCCTGCGTCATGCTTTGCCTTGTCTCACTTATAAGACGACACCAGTTTTGCGGTAAGGATGCAGAAACATACGTTTCCCTGAGGGTGGCAGCATGAGTGCACGGATGCCATTAGAGAGAAGGCTTAACTAAATAAAGCTGTCAGGCAAAGCCTTCTCACTGCATGGAAATCTAGGAACACACATGCAGACCCCGCTCTCTGGTCTGCCATCCCCTAGGCAGTGCCAATTACCATTCCTGACTTAAGATCAGCTGTCACTTCTTTGCATTTGCCTGTACCTCCACCAACCCAAGCCTAACCACTCTCCAACCCCCTGCAAAGCCTAACTCCACAGAGCCACAGGCTGGAGTCACCAGCTGCCTTCCGGCATGAGGAGCAGCAGTTTTTGGGAATGGTTTGTGGACTGGGGTAATTTCTGGGCTGCCCAGTTCCATTCCCTTATCATGTTCTCCTTTCTACAGGGCCCCTCACTCACATGAAGTGACACGCAGCTTTTCAACCCTTGTTAGGGGTTCATCTCACCCACGTGCTACAGAACAGTTCACGGCTAAAGCGTGTGTTGACAGGTCAGTCACTGACCCTTCCATTCCCAGTATTTGAGAATTCCTTTTTTTCCTTCCCCCCACCTATCTTCATTATCCACTCCATGGGGCTACCAGAGCTCAGAGAGTGAACACTGGAAAAAGATTAGGAGGAAGGCAGAATATAGATTTTACACCTTGCACACAATCATATTGCCTTCAAAACTTGTCCTCATGCCAGGCCTGTCAGTCTGCCCTGTGGCAAATACAGTCATCACAGGCATGCTAGGAACCACGCAGTCCCATTTCAAAAACCTTTCTCAGGCTCATACCCAACCTAATTTAACCTCTGCCCTCACCACCCTTCCCCTTGAGAGACACAAAGAGCAATGATTTTTCTGGGGAAGAGGTAGGAATTGATTTCCTCATCTCATATATTCCCTCCTCACCTTTCCCCATGAGGAATCTCGACATGAGAAGTCACCCCTCAGTGTGCCAGGGCAGCTGCACTTTCCAGAAACCCTGATGTTTTGGAATTCTGAGATTTTGCCTGATCCACATTGACCTCAACTAGCCCCAGAGAAGCGTCAGGCAAGAGCCACTGCTATGCTCCCACCAGCTGCGGGACAAAAATCCTGCCTGCAGACCGGATATTTCTTCTAGGCCATTTCCCTGCCCAACGTGATTGCACAAGACAAAGACAGCCAAGCTATGTATTATGCAGGAGCAAAACTGACCTCACTTTTTGGACACAGGTAGCAGTCGGATCAGATCTGATGCTATGCTCTGACAGACTGAGGCATCTTGGGCAGGTCACTTATAGGAAGCCAGGGCACACATATACTAATAGCAGTTCTCCCTCTCCCTTTTGACTATCTAGTTTGCAAACAAACTGCCTTTTGATGTCTGCATTAACCTACGTAGCACAAGGGGAGTCCAAGCTCAAGTGAAGCCCTTAAGCATGACTGCAATATTCAGAGATGCTCCAGCTCTGCATAGCTTTCAAATGTTTTCATTTCTAAAATGCAAACACAGAAGGAAGAAAGTGTTCTGGACAGCCCTGGATGTTAAAGCAGCTCTATCAGGCAGCAGAACATTATTCTCAGAGAAACAACAGGAAGAACTCGATGGAAAAGCGGCCTGGTATCAACACCACTAGTTAAAACCCAACAGAAAGCAACAGGCATGTGGGAGAGGGACCACACTCATGATTTCTACCCCAGACCCAAGTTCTTTCCACACGGAGAGGATTGGAGCCTCAGTGACGGACAGCAATTGTACCAAGCAGCCAGGAGAACCATCTAGCTAAGCCTGTCAGCGCTTGCCCAGATTGCTATATATTACTATCATGTTAAATCCTCTAGTTTTCAGGACATTACAGCCAGCAGGCAGCAGTGGAAAGAAGGCACACCCACTGTTGAAGCTGTTTATTTGGGAATTTCTTGTGCTTCTTCAGGCTAATTGCTGCCAGCAGACAGGCAAAACTGAGTACTAGCATTTCTGCCTTCTTACTCATTAGCACGTGATTTAACGAAGGATCATCTAGAGTCTTACTTACCACTCCACGCAAGGTTGGAGGTATCAGCCCACAGTAGACAGGGATAAAGGCGCTGCAGACACAGGCCTGAAGGAGAAAGAGATCCAGAATGTAAGCAGCAGATCAAAGCCTACTGAACCCGTTACTCTTCTCAGAACATCACACTGAAGAACACTGAAGCCTGATCTGGCATGAACCCGTTACTCTTCTCAGAACATCACACTTGCAGTGCTGGCAATTATACTCCAATAGTAAGGACATTTAGAGACCAAGGGAAAACAAAACAGCATGCAGTTCCTGCCTAGCCCTCTGCAGTAAGTTTCCATTTACCTGGATCAGTTCCTCCTTGGAATGGAAGTCTGACAGTATCACATTTTCTCCATCAGAGACCCGTGTCAGGGAAATACCCAGACGTCCTGCTGCAACCTCATGCCCGTTCTCTGGCACTGTCTTGGACAGGCAGATCCGAATGGTCTTCACCAAGTTGAAAGATGGGTGCAGAGGGCCCAAGAACCTCTTCCGGGCTTCTTTTGACACTCGAATAATGCTGGCACCAGCCTCACCTGCAACAAGAAAAACGGACTATGAAATCCTAGAAAAACCAGCCTTCTCCTTCACAGAACAAGACACAAAAAAAGCCTCATTCACAGTTTTACTCAGAGGTTTGTCCCCACTGGCTGATATATAACTCAAGACAAGAGGCTATTACGGGCAGTGTTACAGGAGTCATTGAAGTTTGCCATCTTGGCCTTCACACTCCCCCATTGCAAAGAGCTACCCTCATCTTACATATGTTTTATAAAGTCAAGGAAGACCTTAGCATCTGACTAAAGCCTCACGCTTTTTCTTAGATCCTATTTCACTGGTCAGTACAGGCCTAGTGAAAACACAGACTAGCAAAGAAAACAAGGGAGATGCTTTAACAGCTTTGAGCTTACGGCTAAATCCACTTCCAAACATCTCCCACTAACACTTTTCTAGTAAGCATCTTCTTTTTTCTGACATGAAAAAGTCATCTGCTTGTACGCAAAAAGTGCCAGTAAACAGGAATGTCTGTACTTTAGAGCTAAAAGATCCCAGCTCCACTGTGAATGTCAGCCACCTCTCAGGTGAGCAAGACAGACACTATGCTCCATTAGGGAATGAGTGACTTAGTGCCTCCTGCAGTCTTTGGGCCCCATCTCTTCTGTGTCCAGTTCCATAGCACTAAATGAGGCTCTGATGGCAAGTAGAACTCAAAGCCATGCCTGCTTTACCCTTTCACACAGTGACCCAGCTGGGTTTGGAGGAGAGGAGACATCCCATCTGCACAAAAGGGAAGGCATCTGCTAAGCCCATTATCTCATGGTTACTAGGAGCCTGATCTGGCAAGAACATCAGAGCTCTCCAGTGGGAAAGGAGGGATGGCAGGAAACAAAACAAAAACATCAACCCAAGCCAAACCCTCAGAATGCTGCCCTTTGCACACACCGACTCTCACTGCCACACACATCTAGCTGTGGTGAGATACAACAGTTCTAAGAACTAGCCGATCACTGCATTCCCAGGGGCATCAGGAATACACATGAGAAGAATGTCAGGGGGGAAATTAAAGAAACCAGGAGAAAAAACCACATGCTTTCACACATTAAGACTTCAATAGCACTGAAGTTCATTTCCTGGGGAAAGATGAAAGACTACCAGTTCAAGCCAACTGGAAATCCCTCCATCTTGCTCTCCCACATAGACTTGCAATTGCAGAAAGGAGGCAGCAGAATGAAAGAACCAAAGTTAGACCCAGGTTAATAAATAAAATGGAGATAAGAGCAATAACACCCTCAATACTGTGTTGACACGTTCCACTCTTTCGCAATACACGTGTGCCAGCAACATATTTTCCACCAACACAGCCTGGGAATGTAATTCTGTGCTTCGGAAACCCATCAGCACCAGTAGCTCAAGCATGCACAGAACTAGACCCTTGAACACGACCAGAGACTCTGGGTGAGGATTTTAGGCACTGTGAGGAAGCAACTTAGCAGAAAATCAAAAAGTTCCCCCCCTCTGCAGCAATTTTTAGCACTATAATCCCAGTCTTCTGCTCTATCCTAGAGCAATGATTAGCAGTCTAATTCTGATCTTACTCAATTAGCAGTAAGCCATTGAGCCCAACCTGTTCAGATAGTAGCCACATGGTTCAACATCCTGTCCAATACGAAGGAAGTCAGCCTCCCAGGAATTACATTTTATCAGCACCATGACATTAGCCCTCATAATGCTCCTTAAGACACCTTCACATCTGAAAAGGGGAGGAAAAGCACGCAAAGCAGCAGCAACAGAGCCAAAGCCTGAGGGAATCCCAGCCCGGCACCTTGGCTGCATGACACCAACAAAGTGCCCTGCAACGAGTGCATTGCAGGGAGCTGCTGGCTCAGCTGAACAACCCACCCAGGGAGGGTGGGTGTTGAGCACACAGCTGCGGGGAGGCAGCCTGCGTGCACAGAGAGCTCTGGTGGTGGGAGTGCGGAGGTGTGCGTACCACCCAGGAGATTGATGCTTAGAGAACGATGCTTTCACCCTCGGCATCTCACTGAACAGGAAGACTTGATAGCAACACTGGAAACAATCACAATTAAATGGAGCTTATCACTGACTGAGCTAAAAACTGAGCTGGAAGGTTTTGTTTGTTTTTAAGGAAAACAAAACAGCAAAGTCCCAACTATGTGAGGAAACAGACTGTCTCAGCATCTGACGGGAGACTGGAGTTGCAGCTGTCTGCTCTATCACATTGCATAGCCAAGAGAACAAAATAAGAATTATTGCCACTTAGCAATTTCATTCTTTGAATACTTTCTGGGTCTTTATTGGTTTAGGTTCTTTTTAACTCATGTCTGCATACATGCACACACACAGGAGCTTCTGAGGTATTTCAGTCTAGGGGCACCTGTGATTCTGTTGGACTTGCTGTTTCACTTGCACCAAAGCAATGTGGTGAGGGTGGTGAGGCACTGAACAGCTTGTGCAGAGAAGCTGTGGCTGCCCCATCTCTGGCAGTGTTCAAGGCCACACTGGACGGGGCTTGGAGCAACTTGATCTCATGGAAAGTGTCCTTGCGAATGGCAGGGGGATTGGATCTAGATGATCTTTAAAGTCCTTTCCAACCCAACCTCTTCTTATGAAAGCTGAGTGCAGAACTGCAGGAAGAGACAGGCACAGGATGATCTGCAGCAGCACCACCAGCTTTCCTGGAAATAAGGCTAGCCAAGGGTTCAGCCAAAGGAGTTAGGTTTACGTAGCTAGATCCGTGACAGATGACAGGCCTCTTGGAAATACATTTGGGAGGAGACAGAAGCGGTAAGACTGTTTTAATCCCATTACTACCAGAAATGCTGTTCTAGGAATACCAGCTCAAATTCTGCTCACAGCCTGCCAGAGGGAGCAGCTGAATGAGAGGTGGTCAACAGATGAGTCCTACAGGGGTCATCCACAACTGTCAATTATTACTAGTCCAGTGCCAATTCCAGCCCACACAAAAGTCTTCCATGATTTTTGAGGGATCTGGTGACTCAGGACATAGGGTCATGTGAAAAAGCTAAATTAAGTTTCTCTTCCCTTATTGAAGTACATACCAAGAGGCAGAGACAACCTATAATAGTTGGTATTGCTTGCTGGGAAAACATTTCATTCTTGTTCCACCAACCAATTAATTCAACACTTTCTCCTATACAGATTTACTAAGCTAATATTTCTCTAAAAATCATATTAGTATGTGGAATATTCCATTTGCATTAGAAAAGCCATATCCCCCTTCTATCCCGCCTCAGTGGGTGGTGATATATACGAATCTGAATACTGCCATTGTCCTTATCTGAATTTCAGTGGTGACAACACAAAGGAGCATCAGACAGTTATGTCCTGAAACATCCCAATGTGTCCCTTTCCCGACAAAGGAGGCCAGCTGCTCCGCCTCTGCTGGTTCATCCTGTGATTTTTATGCAGCAGCTACAAGCGGCAAGTTACCATTACCCGTGGGGAAAACACCTGCAGGCAGTGCTAATTGGCATTTCATTTTTAAGCTATGTGAAGCCCGCTTCATGTTATTCTATGCTATGCTTATTGACATAGCAAGGTCATTCCCTTAAAGACTGGTTTTCACCACCACCAGTCACGCTCAACTCCAAAATAACCCAGTATCTCAGTCTCCACTGCCTTGCATCCCCCCTAAACTACCCTTCTCTAACCTGAAAAGCATTCAAGCAGCACGTACTATTTATAACTGTACATAAACACCTCCAGCCTCAGCAGACTGCTGCTACTCTGCCTCTGGCAAAGAAGAACTGAACACCAACCACCTAAAACTGATGTTAGCCGCGCTGCTGGGAAGACCCTTATCGGCAGCTAAGAGCTCCGAGATGAAACAGAAAAGCTACTTCAAGCCCGTGTAATGCATAAGGATGAGAACCATTCCAAAAGTTAAACGCCCCACAGCAAGAGGGGTGACAAGTAGGGAAAGAAGGGCCCCTCCAGACCTGCATCTTCAGCAGCAGGGCTTTCACGTCAAGGGCACCATGATGCTCTCCTGTTGACATTAGACCACACTGATAGCCATTTGCCAGCCAGCAAAAGGACAGTTGACCCATGAAGCATTACAAGTGGAAAAAAAAGCCTGAGGCACAACCAAAAATAGGAGCAGAACAGGCTGAAGAGGGAGAGGGGCATTGTGGACATTCCACCCAGCAGCTCCTGTGACTGCAGCTCAGCCATGACGCTGCAGCTCTCTCTGGGAGAGCTCCACATTAGCACAAAGATCACCCTCTGTGCCAGGGACATTCCTGCTCCTTGGCTAGTGCAGCAGTAAACATGATGCAAGCTTAAAGGAAAGGCTCTCCAACAGGGATGGAGAAGAGAACAGCACAGACAGCTGATGGATGTAGGAATCCTGCCCCTGATGGTGGGAGGCACGGCCTGAGAGGTCACACCCCCGACTGCATTGCCATATCTCACCTGGACTACTGGGGCAGGCACGAAACTCTGCAATCCTCACTAAACCTGTTTCTCACTCAACACCAGCAAGAATCCAAATGGACTCTCCTACACCTCAGCAAGGCGGCACCACTCCTCTCCTCAGCCCCATTACCCAGCTATGGCTCCAGACTGGCCAGACATACCAATACCAAAAGCTTTGAAAAGAAGCCAGCTAGCAGAAGGAAGTGCAGGTGCTTCTGACATTCCTTCTGCACCCTGAGTGCTCAATGCCTGTTAGCTTGGGATGCCATGACCAAGCTATTTTGACTGCAAGATCTTCAGGACAGGAGACGGCTCCTCTGTAGCATAAGCAAGCCCCAGAACGAGGTCCCTGGTTAAGTTCTGCTTAGCTATTTGCTTAGCTATTCAAGCGATGTTTCTGCCTTACTCAGCACAGATGCTCCCTGCAAAAGTCTACAGCTGCAATCTTTACACTCTGCTTTCAACTCAGATGGTTGCTGAACATCACTGGAGCTCTCATGCTGCCTTTTGGTAAATCCCAGACAGGATCTGAATTTAGGAATAGGCCGAGTCAGAAGGAATTTACCAGCATCATCTCCCCCAAGGTTAATTTAGCTTGGCTGCCTGTCCCTCACTATTTCAGCTGTTCCTGTATCTCATCTAAAAGCCAGTTTCCAATGATGAGCACGAGTTTCAGGAGATCTGCTCTTCCTGGGCACAAATCCCCAGGCTGCTCCAGCCAAGCACATGCAGCTCCTGCACCTGCCTCTTCTCTAAGTATTGAGAGTCAGCAACACACATGCTTTTCTGGCCTGGCCTCTCCTGCATGATACAGTCCTAATTATAACACAGTCCTGTCACCACCCCAAAAATGTAAAGCTGTAAACAAGAGGCACCGAAACAAAAGTTTGCAAGCTGACATCTAGACAATAATTAACAGAGAACTTCATCGGATGTTTCCTCACAGGGCCCGTTTGTTCACCCCAAGGAGCCGTGCAGAGCAACGTGCCAGTGACCAAAGGACAACCCCAGTTCTTGCGGGCAGTGCCCTCAGTCTGTGAAAGACCCCACTGCTTTGCTGGACTTCTGCTCCTCTTCCCATATTCACGCTGAAGCAATCTGGTTTCCACACATTTTCCCAGGAGAGCATGAACCAGACAGACCTTCAGCTGAGCTAAGCCAGACAGAAGCTGACTCGTCCTGAATGGGAATCTGACCCAAGATGTTCTCCAACAGCCTCTAAGTGAGGCTGGATGGATGTCAAAGGGACATCCAAGGAGAAATCCATGCCACCAGGAAATAAAGTGAGAGTAATGCCTTATGGTCTGCCCTAATAAGACATTTTCGGGTGACAGGTATATCCCACAGCTTGTGACAGCTCTTTCTGTGTTGAAATCCTGGACAGATGCCCAAAAGCATTGATATAGAAAGGATATTTATCCCTCACTTGCCAGAAACTGTACAACTGCTACTATTTAACACAATAAAACTGCCCATTTTAAACATTTGAGGCTGGGGGGTGGCAGCCAGCAGTGGAGCCTTCAAAGGCACACAATTCTTTTTACATTTGCACATTTACATTCATGTAAGCCAGTAATATTGAGAAACTCCATGTACCGGAACAAGCTGTTCTTCTGTGACTTCCCCAATTTTTGTTGTTCTGAGGTATAATTGTTTTGAGGTTTTCACTCAGTGTCTCTCTGACTATTTTGCCATCAGATAAGAAACTTGGCTCCAAATAAGAAAAGCTTCCTTCCTGTATCTCTTCTGGCAACACATCGGTAGCAAACACAACTCCCCCTATACCATACACCCACTGAGCCTACAGACAGCCCTACTGCTTGACCAGCCATTCCATGTGGCAGGTAACCCTTCCCGTCAGGGGCTCTGGGCAGGGATTTAACTCCAGAGCTCATCAAGCAAATGATTTTGCCAAGGGGACTCCTCAGAAAGCCTGGCCACCAGGTGTAAATAATGGCCTTTCCCACCTTTTGCTCAAGGATGAGGGGCACTGATACAGACCCTATTGGAATAACTCCTAGGGATCCCTATCAGACTGTGGTAAGCACGTTACAGGTGGAGCAGGTAGACACACCAAGAGGAAGTGACAGCTTTTCAAGTAGGGCCAGCTCTCACAGGCAGAGGCACACGCCGAAGGAAGGGCTCTGCCCACAACTCTTTCTGGTTCAGATTCTTAGTGCTCAGCATTGCAAAGTCTAGGCACAAACTGTGCCAAGATGCAACCTGCAGCAGTAGGGTTAAGCAAATGCAATCACCTGCAACTGCTTCAGAGCCAGAAGCCTCCCTCTTATTAATGTGTTTGTCCCCAAGATGTTTGCTTTTCTGTTTCAAGTAAAATTTGGGGAAAAAACTCTAAAACACTGTTGGTCACTTTCTGCTTAAATAAAGCCAAACCAAAAGGAGGCTTCTGCCCTCTTTGTGACAAAGAGATGGTTATTTTGTGTGGTCTAGATACCAGTTAATAGATGAACCAGAACTATTGCCATGTCCTAGATATGGGGAGGATAAGGAGATCATCAGCTTTTAAGTTGCCTGAGTTTTTTCCTCTTGCAGAGAGCAGCTCACCAGACGGCACACGGTGACAGTTGCCTGCCTGTCCACTCACTGGTACCTACAGGATAGGACCCTCACGCAAGCCAAAGCACAGATCTCACCTTGAGGCAGGTTGCTCTGTTTTGTACAGAAGCAAAAAGCCTTTGGGAGAACAGGCATAAGAGCTGCCAGGCTTGATCATGTCTCTAAGCTAAAGCTTTGCACCAGACTCAACGTAGCGTTGGCACACCAAAGCCTCACCAGCCAACTGATGTTCTGCAAGCTGAGGCCTGCTTTGTTTCTGTGGTCAGGACGGGAGCATTTATTTTTGCAACACAAATCAGAACACTGGGCAGCTGCTACTGCAAAACAATCAGTAGGAAGGCCAAGAGGCAGCTCAGTTCAGGCAGGCAGCCAGGATCATTCTCTGCCACAACCACAACAACAATCCTCACTAGCCTAATCTTTCTCCACTGTAATTCCTTAATACGAGGCTTAACGCTGCATTTCTGCTCACTGCGTTAGAGAGCAATTAAATGGTATAACGGCACATGAAATGGTAGAGTTGTTCAGGACCCCAGGAAAACTGTACTGAAAACCATGTCCTGTCCTCCTTCACCCATCAATCCCTGTTGATGCTATAGTGCAACTCAAATTGGATGGGGTGACAAGAAAAGGGGATTCACAGAGTAAGAGAGAAGGTACAGCTCAGATCCCTGCTCTTCACTCTGAGCCACAGCAATGCTGGGTTTGGGGTAATTTTTTCAAAAGCAAGTAATCGGTAAGAGAAGGCAAGTGGAGGGGAGAAACAGACCAAACCTCATACTGTAATAATGCAAAATTGCCCTTCTCTGCCCTGCACAGCAGCATAAGTGGAACCGCATCCAACTCTTGCTTTACACATCCAAGTGAAAACCACCAACACAAAGCCTTCAGTGGCTGTTATTCTGAACAGGAACTGGTGCAGCAGGATCAAGTCTCACCTACACGCACGATGTTGCACACACTCCATACTCACTTCTCAGGTCAGTTTGCAGGACAGCACCATGCACCCAGAGAGGGTGCACTGTTTCCACTTCACAGGAGCAGTATCACTAGAGGTAAGATGTTTTGGATAAAGAGAGATTAGTGCTACAGGGCAGTAGATACATTTGCCGGGCACCTGCTCTACAGATCCACGATGATGAAAAAGTGTAGTGAACAGTCACCATCTGTATGTCTAGAGCCCAATGAAATAGCTGCCACTCCAGCACCCCTTCAGCGTTATCACACACTAAACACTACCATCAGCTGACTCACCAACAGTAAAGCCAAGACTGGCTTACAGTCTAGCTCCTGCTGAACGCTCTCCTGCACGCTTACAGGCAGTGATTGTTTTGTGTTCATCAGAGATGTTACCAGAAACATGGCTGGCTCTCTCCCGCAGAGCACCTTGTCTCCTTTCTCTCTGTCCTTTCCCACTATGCACTTGTGTGGCTGCTAAAGTCCTGGCACAGAATGAAAGGAATAGCTCTGAAGCCCTCCACTGGCCTTCAGCCTGCACTGTGCCCAGCTCCCTCCTGCTTGTGCAGCTGGCGAACTGCTCCAACCCATGCCGCACACCTCCCCGTGCACATGTGAGCGTGCTGCTTGCTGTGCCCGCTCTGCCCTTCTTCCATCTCACATGGGCATGTGAAGTGTCACCTTACACAACTGAACTCTTCCCCACTAGCCACAGCATGAGCGGAGCAGGCTCCAGCAAGGAAGCGAGAATGAGCAGCTTTTTTCCAAAACAGCTCTCAGAAGAGGGGCATGAGTATTTTGCTCTAGAAGGAATCTAGAAGCAACTTAACTGGGAAGTGTCTTCTGGCAGACCACAAGGCAGGTTGCATTGCTTGGGAGCCATGACACAAGAATATCTGGAGACTGACGTTACCTTTCTTCTATGGACATCAGCAGTGGCCCCCCAGCCACAACTGCCAGCCATCAAGATGACTCAGGTTCCAAAAACAACCAGGAGCAGGACTCACAGAGGTTGCACAGACCCCTGCAAGGGAAGAGCCTCTGTTCAACCCTTCCTCCGGTGCACAAGCAAGGAGAGCAGCACGACAGATGTAGCAATGTCCAACTGAAGTTCACACACACAGAACCAACTCTTCCATGTGCAGAAGTATGGCTGGTAGTTAAATGGTTACTGTGTTCCTATAAAAAAAAGTTTTTACCAATCTCACTGAATAAGAACCCTGGGCTAGATAAATCAGTGCAATGTGCCCTTGTGCTGCCAGCCCACTCTGAAACAGGGCTCTAACTTTTTCCATGCATGGCATAACTATGGCATCCTGAATCCACGATACACTGGAATAATAATTTTTGCCAGGCCCAGCCCTGAATCAGCAGCATTCAGTGAAGCTGGCAAGAGCAGCTCTTGTAATTAACATACGTAAAGGGCTCCCGACTCATCTACACCCTCAGATGCCATCTCCTGTACTTCAGGATGCTAAACTAGATAATCCACAGGAGTGGCAGCTCAGAGACACTGCCACAGCCTCCAATGCTCAAGTGGTACGCAGTCCACTAAATCCTAACCCAAAAGGCTTCCAAAACCAGTATCTATCCAGACAAACTACAGTGTATGAAGAAGAGAATGGCTCATTCTCAGAAGAAATTCTCCAGGCATAGCACAGCCAGAAGCCTGGGAAACAGCTGCATAAAGACATTTCATGAAGCTTGCTGATTCCAGAGGGTTTGTCAGGCAGAGGCCATCAATGTAGATTTGGCCTTTATCTGTACCAGAAAGCACCACAGCTTCAGGCTTGGGCAGGTGCCAGAGGGCAGCACAAAGCCCTGGGTCCTACTGAAACCACCAGCTTCCACAGACCCATCACCTCTGCGATCGCATGGAGCTTGGCTTGTTCTGAGCCTTTCAGCTGGGGAGAGTTCCAGTCTCCAGGAACACTGAAGGCAGCTCTCGCAGACACACTGTACACAGATCAGCACAACCCCTGGGACAGGATCAGGCCCATCACAAGCAGCTATTGTATCAGAAATGCCAAACTCTCTCCTCCTTTTCTCCTGTCTTTGTAGCTACAACAGGTACAGCTACAACAATCTCCAGCATCTTTTCTACACTCCAAGGCTCATCAATTCCCTCCCTTCTACATGTTCGTTGGAAGGGATGCTTTACTGCCCCAGACCCTATCACTTCCAGGATGCATTCTGCCTTTTCCCAAGGACAGATTTATTTAGGACCCTCTATGTGGAGCCATTTCCTCTACCCCTCCTTTTCACCAGCTCTCACTCTCTCTAGTGCCTTATGCCTGCTTGACAAGGAAGACAGCCCGAGACAAATACATACATACGGGCGCCCTTGACTCCCAGATTCTTGACATTACATCCTGATATTCACCTCAAGTCCCAGGAAAACTTAGCAGAAAGCATGAGGCAGAGTATGAGCAACCGAAGTGTGGAAGCGCAGAGGATTCAACGGGAAAGTAGCGGCCAGTTTGGAATCCAGCCAGCAACAAGGTTTGACTTGCAGAGAGCAAGGTGGACAGGAGTCACCTATCACACTGCTCCTTGGAGGAGGAGATTTCTGAGCTTCTGCAAAGTCCCTGGAGTTAGGAGGTTTGTCCATTCACAGCTCTAGAAAGAAGGAATCTGACCAAATTGCTATTTCTCCAGCCCCTGCGTGGTCCTCTTCAAGTACAGCACAAAGCAAGCACAGCAGAGGTGAAAATCCTCTCCAGCCAAACCAGTGAACATTTCATCCCTGCTTCATGAAGGGCATTGAGGGAAACATGGAGAAGCCCACAGGAAGCAGGGGCCTAGCATTAGAGTACAGTTATTACCAAACCCACTGCACAGGAAGGCAGGAGGGCACTCAGAGACAGGAAACAAACACTGTCAGCTACCTGACATGCAGGCAGAACTGCTGTAGCCACTACAGCAGCGGGAGTTTGAAACTAAGACAGAGCAAGGAACCTGAGGATGGTTTTTTGATTTATCAGGACTGAACTTACCTTCCAAACATAATCAATAACTGGACATGAGACTTTGAAGAACACTCAAAAGCTTCTCATATTTTATAGGGAGAATGTGCGGGTACCTTAAAGAGTTTGGGAAATACAAGGTAGAAAGAAGTGGAACAGCCTGCACATGCTACAAGTTCAAGAGAGATGCTGAAATGATGGGTCAGAAGAACAACCATGTAAAGATGGCTTGAGCTGTCTGCACAGCTGCTGCCACGGCTGAGGGAGCAAGGCTGGGCACCAAGCTGCTCTGCACACCTCCTGTCTACGTGGGGTGACAAAAGAACAAACACGTGCACTGCTGAGTATGTATTTCACTGAAAGCAGCTGCTTGGCTTCCCTTGCACTCATCCAACAAGATACAGGCAAGAGCACCTTTCCTCATGGGAACTTTGTTATTAGAGCCAGGCAGACAGTGGGAACAGGCTCCTTCCCTCCCAGCAAAAGGTACCACACAGTACTCTGGCTGCCAGCTTACTCATCTGGACACCCGAGCCTGCAGCCCTGTGACCACTGGTGGCACCCATCCAGCCACAGTAGCTTCTCCGCCAAGCCAGTGGACATTTCCGACTATGTCAGCACAGAACATCCACACAACTCTATTTTCCACCACAGAAAGAAGCAGCAGCTTTACTGCTTCCAGGGAGCACCAGAAAGTTCTCCATGAATCCCATCCAAATCTCCATGTATGTACATAAAGGTGCCTCTCCTTTCATTGACAGCGCTGGGGCTGCTGAGCTCAACAACTTTTGCCCCAGCTAGTGCCCTGCAGGAGATACAAGTGACAACTTCCTGTGCAGGGAAGGATTTGAGTTCTGAGAGGCCACAAAGACTATAAAGCTTTCCCTCACGTACCTGGGGAGACCTATGGATCCCTTAACACAGCCATGCGAGACAGCACTACATATACTTCCTCTCAGATAAGCTTCATGAGTCTTGCTTTGGACAGCATAAACTGGCATTGCCCTGAGGACTCCACAGAGACTAAGCAGATTTATTTCCCTCTCTCAGTCTGGGATTTGGTGTTAAGAGTCCACACACATAGAGAAAATAATCTCCATGACCAGTCCTTAAGCCTTTGTATGCACATAGTCAAATTTCAGGAGCACAACATTTAAGATGCTGCTATCATTCATTGTCTCAATTTCAAAAGGTAAAGAGGGTTTGGTGGTTGTTTTGTTTCTTTTTTTCCTCTCCTCCTCCTGCTACTTAATGGAAAAAGTCTGGAGTTCAGCAGCGTATTTCCTGGTGGTCACATGGTGACAGCTGACAAGCAAACCTGAATGTCAAATAACTATTACTTCATCCCAGGTTGCACCTGAGACAAGTCCTGGCTAAGACACTAGTTTAGAAAATAAGAAATCCTGTCAACAACCCAGAAAGAGCTCTCCAAAGAGCACCCTACACAACGCTGCTCAATCTAGCAGATACACAGCCTCCTTTCTGTATTCTTGGTACTAGAAACATTCCCTCAGCTTGCTTTATCGTTTTCTGCTGACACTGTCATGCTGTAGGAGAACAGCTAGCTCCCACAGATGCAGGTTTGATAGCCAGCTTTGTCTCTGACAGCAGAACCCACCTCTTCCCCCAAAAAAGCAGCATTTCAGCAGTTCCAACCCACCCTCAGATGAGGGCTGTACAGGACAATATTCATGTGCTACACAGATAATTCAGATGCTCTTGGTTAACTGTGAGCCAGAAGTACAGCCCAGGACCTTCACATCAACTCAAAATCAGATTTTCAGTGATTACATGTTCACACCCCATCATTCATCCAGGCTGCTGCACTTCAAAAGCAGGCACACCAAATCCCATACAGCTCACTAGAGTGAGATGATTCAAGACCCTTCAGAAAAATATATCCCCTACCCTGTATTAAAGATTTAAGAGTCCAACGGTGACTGCATTTTAACCAACATTACTCGTGAGTGAAAAAGAACAGTCTTGTCATGTCACATAAGCCAGTTTTACTCATCCAGGCCAGTGCCTTAAGGGGTTTTTTTCCAGATAGGTAAATATCCTCAGAGCTCTGAGCCTAGAGTTTGTGAGAAGCTGCAGGATTTGAGGTGCACGTAAGGAAGAGACCGCAAAGCCAGCACAAAAGGACTTCTCACTTGCTTAGCATAGAAAGGTGCATTTCCTGGTGTGCCAGCCTCCAACAGCCACAAGAGAAGGCACAGGCATGACAGAAAGCCATTTTCCAGAAAACCCTCAGGACAGTAAGTGATTCATGCTCCAACACTGCAGCATGCACAAGCAAGTAACGCTCCAACACTGCAGCATGCACAAGCAAGTAACTTACATGCAAACACGCGAGACTTTGCCCGATGCACTTCAACAGCCACAGAGGTTATTCCAGTGGAAAAACAGCAATGCTTTTTCATGCCAGTGAACAGAAGAATCTCAAAGCTGGAGAGAGCACTTCAGATGTGGGACAATACCACTGTCGTAGCCCGAGAGAATAAATCCAAGATCGCTACAGCTTAATGGTGTTTAACAAGAGCTAGGTGTGGTCATATCAGACCATAAATACCTCCTGGCCTCTTATTCAGAAATAATGTCCTTTGCCTAGCTAGCATGTATGCCCAAAAATGTTTTATTTGGTATTCCAAAATCAGCCTTTGAAGCCCATAGTGAGCTCTCAAGGCTGCAGATCATTTGGTCAGGGCTTTCAGTTCAGTGTTAGCCCATAGCAAAGCCTTACTGCCATATACAAATAATGACAGTGTGCTCTTAATTCAGAGAGAAGGCAGAATTAGCTCAGGCGCAGCCATTCGCAAAGACACTTTCCATGAGAACAGATGCAAAAGCCAGAAGGAAGAAGCTGGAAAAGAAACCACTAAGCGGGATCTTACACACTTAAGTCCAGGAAAATTTCTGTTCTCCCTGATCAGGGTCTCAGAGGATCAGAACCAAATAAAAAACCCAAAGGAAGGGGTTTTTTGACTCCTCCCCAGGAAGTGTTTATCTTTGCAGAGTATAGTCTCGCTGAATTCAGAGCAAAGTACAGATGCACCCAAATCTACCTACATGCACCCAATAAGCAATGCTTCTGCAAAACTCTCTTCTGCTTGTCATCCACTAAGAGACACTATTCAGCATTCCAGTTTGAGGGACAGGGCAACAGACACTGCAGGGTAGCAGCTGCCATAAGTTTCAAAGCCCACCGGCTATAATGCCTACTCTCAGGCGGAACCAGCTGCAGAGCAAACACGCATACTCGGGATCCTAAAACAGCCTGTACTAGGATGAACTGCTCCCCTAGCACAGGCTGCAGCTGCACCTTCTGCATAATCATTCCCTTCTTCCCTATGATTTCACTCTAACCCCTGGACCTCAGGCTGGAATTTGCCCTGTCAGGAGGGTTTACAACAGGGACAAGGTACAGTGATACCATGCCCCAACCAAGCACCCCGTTTACTTTTACTTTCAGAAGTCAGCTCTGTTGCTTAGAGCTGCTCTCTACCCAAGATATATGCCAGCCACACAGGCAGAGTCAAAAGAAAACTATCCCTGAGAAGTCAAACTTCAACCAGAAATTGAACACCCAAAATCCAAGCTTTGGCTGGCTTTAAACAGCATGGTTTGCCCTCTTTCAGGAAGGAGGTGAATGCTGCCTAGAAGGTGACCCCTAACTCTGTCCTCTTTATCATGCCTCTCCTTGTACCTCACAAGGAGTGGGAAAACCTATTTTAACCCCTATTCACAGAATGCTCTCTACCAGGCTGACTATCTCCTCGAGGGCAACACTTAACACACCATGGGTGCTCTGGACATACAACAGCAAGAACAACATAGACATAACAACAGACTTGCTCAGCACAGTAATGGCTTCTGAGCAAGGCAAAGGATTTGGGCACTACTGCCAGCCCATCGCATGTTCATGCCATACCTCTGAGTAGCACGGGGACCACCCAGTTAAGGAACTGATTGGGCAGCCACCTCTTCAACAGAAGGAACAGCTAAATCCCCGGCAGCTGCCAACAAATGGATCCCTGCATAAGGAGGGATTAGAGGAGGCCTTTTCCCTTGCCCATGATAAAAGCTAGCACCATGGCATGACTACAACCTTTGAGATCCCAGCCTGGGCTTTGAATGGCTTCCCATCAAGCTCCAGGAGCAGCAGTTACACTTCACTGGACATTTCTGTAAACAAGGAAAAGGAAACTTCAAACCTAACTACACAGAAAATGCTTCTGCTGCATGAAGGCTACATCTCAAAACTCTCCCTGTCCCCAAAGAACTGGGAGTGCTGCAGAAAGACACCTATGATGAAGGTGAGAGGAGTTCAAGCAGTAAACAGCTCTAGTTTCACTTGACTCTAAGGAGAAGCTCATAATTCTGAGACTAAACAGAGATGCCTGATTCTCTCACACCACATTCCCCTTTCAAGATACTTTTCTGAATTTGTTATTCTCAAAAGAAAAGCTTTCAAGTACAGACTCTAGCATGCTGCTTGACTTCTCACCCAGCACGCAAAACAGCTGACCTTACAGCAGAACAGTAAAAAACCAGGAGGCGCCACACACCATTCTCTTCAGCTGTTCCCTGGACATTCCCTAAGCAGGGACAGACTACACTGGGTGCCTGCTTCAGAGGTAACTTTTAAGAAGTTTCTTTCATAACTTAAAAACAGAGGTAACATCTAGCTAAACTGGAGATCTAGCTCTTGCAGAAGGCAGGAAAATTCCCTAGTGCCCTACATCCTGAGGAATAACCCCCTTCTATAAATAAAGATGCTAAGAAAAAGACAGATTTCCTGACTTCTTGGAGGCGCTGTTCAACTCTAATCTGCACATGCAACACACTGTTTGACATCTCCATCCGCAGCTGCTTCCCTCCTGTTCACCCTCTTAGTGAGCCGGTGCGCACAGGGCAACAGGTCACCTCCTCACCAGCAGCTCAAGCAAGCCAAACCCAAGAACCGAGCCCCCACAAGTCCACGTTTTATTATGGTGGAGATCAAAACCACTGCTGACTTCCGGACACCTGCTCTGAGGAGGGCAGCGGCTCCCTCCCTCCACCTCAGGGAGGCCGGGTGCCCAATTTGGACCCCTGCATCTCCGCCTTACCTCCGACATCCCCCCGCACCTCAGCCTGAGGCGCGCAGGGACAGAGAGGAGTACAATCACTGAGGTAAAGGCCTGAAAAACAAAGCACCGCTCGCATGTAGGAAGGGTGAGGAGGAGCCGAAGGGCGGAGCGCTATTTCCACCACCCCTCCCCTCCCCTCCCCTCCCCTCCCCTCCCCGCTGCTGTAGTAATTAACGAATTAGTAACAACAAGGTGAGGCTGGGAGGCCGGCCCCGCGCTTACCGAGGCAGGCGCCGCTGACGAGGGCGGTGGCAGTGAGCGCCCCGGCTGATGCGCCGTAGATCTTCCTGGCGTTGGCGACGAGGAAGGGGGCATGTTCCTGCAGGCAGCTGGCTACCCCGACGTGGTAGACCCCCAGGAAGCCGCAGCCGGCGAAGGAGATATTCCAGGTGGAGTCCGGGGGGAACATGGCCTCCGCGCCCCGCTGAAGGCGGGGGGTGAAAAGGGAAGAAGCAGCCGCGACGGAGAGGGAAAGCCGAGGGGCTCTGCTCGAGTCACACCGCCCCTGCACGGGCGGGACGGCGGGCGAGAGCCGGGAGGCGCTGCTGCTGAATAAGACAGTCACTAGCACGGCGAGGTTTCCTGCTGAGTTGCTGGTCGCGGCTGCCCAGCTTATATGAGGCGGGGCGGCGGCAGCTCGGCCTCTCCTCTCCGCAGGCCCCGGCCCTGGGCGGGAAGCAGCCGGCCCCTCCTCCCAACCCTTCCTCCGGTGAACCCCGCTCCCAGCGCCAGCCCCCGTGGGCATTGCGCCTGTTCGAGCGCAGCAGCTGTACCAGCGCCACCCTGCAGTGGCAGAGGTGCCTCGGAGGAGAAAGGGGAAAGGAGAGGATTAGGGCTCCTCGCAGCACCCCAAGCCTTCCTGTGTATTGGGGCTGTCTTCCCCTTGCAAAACATACTGTTTCTTGGCGGCTTCTGCGTCAAGTTGGAGTTTACCACAGTCCTTTGCTTTTCGGGAGATGGGCAAGAAACATGAGGTGAAGGTAGAAGCTTTCCCTTTTCATAGAAAGCTGAGGAGCCAGAGGGAGGCACGGCTTCGCACAGCCACAGCACAAGACCAGAGAGAAAGGCAACCGCGCTCTATTTGCAGCTTTCTCTGTCTCTAAACTCACCAGAACACACAGAGTTGCTTACCGTTGCTGACCTCTTATTTCTCTTTATGTGCCCTAAGCTCACCAAAACACTTATCTTCAGTCAGGGCAACTGCAATTTTCAGTAGTGCTTCTGCACAAGCAAGGTCACACCATATGAGCTCACCACAGAGCAGCACTGGGTGAGAGGCCAGTGTTATTAGGAGATCAAAATAGATTTCAGAAGCTGGAAAGATACCCTTGTCATAAACAATACACACTATAGTCATTCGAACAATTAGAAGTGTGAAAATCTACAAGGACATCAAAAGGATCAGCATAGCAAGAGACGCAGCTGTTCAACTCAAAGCAAGGAAGCAAGATCAGCAGGAGGGAGGCTTGAAAGGGTACAAAACAGAAAGCAGTAAGGTTGGTTTCTTTTTAATAAAATCAACATGTGGTAAAAGCACTTTCTACTAAAGTAAAAAGAAAACAAACAAAACAAAAAAACCCCACAAACACAAAAAACCCAAAACTTAATTCATCTTGTCATAAATCTGATTGCATTAGTTTTCTTGTAACTGGTTAGAAGTTTCTCATTTGGGAGACTTGTCTTTAACAGCTCTCAGAATAGTCAAAGCTCGGCCTTCCTCCCCACAACGAATTTCACCACTTATGTCAGCAGAGGTCATCCAAGTAGCCCGTCTCCTGTTCTTTCCACATGTCCTTTCAAAGGACCAGCGCTCCAAAGACTGGTACCCACACCACAGAGGTTGTAGGAACAGCTGTCTCTCAGCCAGCTGACTGAATCAACCAAACTTAGCAAGTAACCCTTGTATAAATCCAATATTTGAGCTCAGTTTAGGCCTTGTACTCCAGCCTCTCCACTCAGAGTGCTTTTTCATTAAACATTTGCTCTTTCCCTCCATCAGACAGACAGGAGTCTAGCCTTATCTTCCCTCCAGGTCCTACCCTGGAGCCCAGGACCTCACCTAGCTGCCAGGAATTACCCTTGATACATATTAGCTCCATCCTGCAGCACCTAAAGAATTCACTCGATGTGTCTCAAGTCCTCTGTTTATGCCCTGTACCCACCCCTCTTTCCCTTCCTCTCATGCCTCTACTTTTGTAATTTCCTTCATTCCTTGTGTTTGATGTGGTTGCATAACCCTTGTCAGCCCTCATCTCCTCCACCTGAAGAGGTGAGCATTGGCACACCTGAGCCTTGACCCTCTTAAAGATGCTTAACACCAAGACAATCATAGTGCGTTCACCCCATGCTTCTGGTGACACAGAAAGGTATTTCCATGTAGCCAAAACCAAATAAAACATTGTGTCTTGCATTTTCCAGAACAGGGATTGTGCTGCAGAAGAACTAATTGGTGGGCTGTGACTTTAGTGGAAATCTGTGGCAAAACTGAATGTTGAACTTTGTTTGCAGATACCTCCCTAACACTTGTAACCACAATAACAGATTCGTTCTTGAGCCAGCGCTGCTTCCTCTTTTTTCAGCATTTCACAAACGTTAAGACTCCTACTGTGTATGGAAAATAGAAACAACAATGCTGCGACAATGCTGGCGTTAGTTTCACTTGATTGCTCAACAGCAGTCTTGTCCTGAGTTGTTTACATCACTCTGCCTTGGCCCTCAATGTTCCTTATTTGATGAGGTTAATGCTGCCCCATTGAAACAGGTTAATGAAATAAACCACATGAACCATAATCTCTTGCAGAGTGCTGCCTTGGTACTGGCACTAACAGACTGGCACAAACAGGTTTTTCTCAAAAATCAATTATCCCCCAACACTAATCTTCTCCTTATTAAGAAAGTGCTGCCACAGTCCTGCAATGGCTTCTAATTCCGCAGTAAGCCAGGTCAGCAAGATTTACACAGCAGCTTTTCACGTGTATCAAATTCCTGTCAGAACACTACAAGTTCACACATGCCCTTGCATGTTGTCATGCCAGAGGCAGTTTCTCAAGCAATCTCTGTTGCATTTGTCTTCTTTGTGACATTTGTCTTCTTCTAGTGAATGGTCAGCAGATAGTACATATGAAATAATAATGTAAAAACAACCTCTTTTTCAGGTAGTTGGTGGCCAACAGGAATTAATTCTAAAGGCAAGCTGAGAGGCAGTCTGTTATACTATTGTCTTCAGCATGTTACTTTAGTATTGCTGCCTGTGGCCAGCAAGACCAGGCAGTGGCCATGAAGCTCAACTTGAGTGCTGTTAACATCACTGGAAAGCCCGACTTTGACGTCTTTTTCTTATCTGTGATGTTTGCATACTCAGACAATTCCATGGCAAATACTTGGGACTTGCTTCATAGGAACATCTCCTGAGGCAATGCAGCGGCGCCCTTGTCCTGCTCACTTAGGACTGCTTGTTACTTCTAGGAAAGCTACTACAGATACCTCTGCCCTATGTAAGTCAAACCTACTGAGTTCAACAGGGCTACCTCCATGTAGCAGCTTGCAAAATTGGGCCTTAGTAGTAAGAGTGAAACCAGTTAATTTAACAGTGCCACTAGGGAACTTTTTTATTACTTTCCAGTAGTGTCCAGGATGTTCTTGCTGCGTTCCAAGTAGGGAAGATGTCATGTCACTCTCCCTGCCCCATGCTGGTTCTAAGGAATGCTTTTCAGTCAGAGCTGATTGGAGATGGCACAGCATTTGTGCCCTAGTGAGGACAGCTCACATGTTCCAACATCAAACTCATGACTAAGTCACTCTCCCCTAACATCAGTTTAGTAATGATCAGTTACCAGCATAACCTGCAGACACAAGGCTATCATTTCCTTTGTCTTCAATGCCTTTGAGCCTTTCTTTATGAAGTCAGGAAAAATCTATCCTAGCTAATATTGGTTCCGCAAGGGGACAGACTAGGCCACCACTCCAAGTGTTTGCAGGCACTAGTTTTCTCCGAGAGCATCACTGAATACAACACATCCACCCCACCACTATCCTTGCCTTTGGAAATCATAGCTAAGTCTGAAAAGGCATCAGTGACACTTGAAAATTCAGAACACTGTCCACAGAGCAGGAAAACCAAACCTTTTATAGCTGAAGGTCACTAAGATCAGCAGAACAGAGCAGTGAACTCCATCCAGAGCACTGAACAAATCTGCAAGAGACTTCCAGGCACATCACTGCTCACGTACAAAGCCATGAGGTGATAACTGTTTTGTAACTAGGTACAGGAAAAAAAGCTTAAAATGCCTTGATTTTGCATTCAGAAGAAACGTTCATCGTGCAGAAGTTTTGGAAAATTCTGTAAAATGCATGTGAAATCTTGGAGTAAACCTGTCCCCTGGCCTTCACAAGGAACACCTACAGGGTGGTTATGTAAAATACATTGGCTCCCCATTGCAGTGCAACAAATGCTGGATTTTCAGTGCTTTCTCCAACAGCTGTCCCAAAAAGTTTCTTCTCTAAACAGTTTACCAAATGAGCCATCTTTCTCAAATCAGATTGAGCAACAGTTTTCATTAAAATTATGCATTTCAGGAAGGAATTTAAAGGTGTTAAAGAGGACACCCAGCACAGGATCAGGTCCATAACTCAAGATTTAACAGGTCATAGGGAGAAGAGAAAAACAGGGGGAAGTTTGCCTGGATGTAGTCCTCCCCTCATCACAGTAGCCAGCAGCTGGCACCACAGGTTTCAGTCTCATCCCACAGGCCTGGGCACAGCAAAGCCCATGAAATAGCTCAGTGCCACTGAAACAAATTCCTTTGTGCTAGGAAAAATCCTGCTGAGTGGTGCAACAGGGCAGCTCTTTCCTGTGAAAACATTGACTGTTGCAGCAGCTAAACAAGGCAGTATCACAGAGTGGGTGGGAGGGTTACCTCCCAGTAAAACCACATCCAGGTACCTCTCTTTTTCAGTGATGTGAAATAGAGAAGTCAGCAAGAGAAGAAACACAGGTATACCTGCGCCCCTTCCAGTGCCAAACCACAGCTGCCACAACTGTCAGAGAACTAGTGTGAGCAAGGAACAGTTTTCAGCGCTCCCCCAAATATCACCATGCTAGAACTGAGGAGACAAAGTAGATCAAAGGTACTGGCACTGTTACCTCCTGTAACTCCTTCTTGCAGCAGGCACCAAAGGGCAGCTAGGGTTAGTTGCTTGAATCGCAGCCATTTTGAGGTCTGAGGATCTAAATTTCAACTGTTCCCTCCCTTGGCTACTGTGATGTAACAGGCATTTTCTCTCAGTACACCACAGGGAAATGAAATAGTTTTTGCTACTTACATTTCACCCATCTCCCCTCAGAAGCACTTGCCATGCTTTGTCCAGTGACTCATAACCAACACAGCTCTATCAGCTACTGCTTTCTCCCTCCTCCCCCCCAAAAAACCCCACAACTATCTTAGAAGTTTCGCGGTACGGACTGCTCCAGAATGCCTCTTTTTGACACTATGTGTGCAGACACGGCATGGGAATACCATTGCATGTGCTACCTGTACTCTACCTACTTATGGTGACAGCCAAAGACTGCTGTAGAAGTCAGAGTAAGTCCCCTCCTAGCAGAAGACACCTCAAAAATAAAGCAAAATTTACTGGCCTCCTAAGCTGATGTGTTCTTCTGGGCACACATGCAGTTCTCAGAAAAACACACAAAATGCCATTCTCCTCAAAACAGTTTCTTTCAGATCAAGGTGATTCATGTCGTGATAGTTCAGCTATCCCAGAAGAGCCATTCAGTATAAAGAGCACCCCTGTGTTCATCTCAGTGGCCCATAAAGAGCAGGATGCAGGTTTTCCTTTTTGTCGTTACAGATTCTATGGCAAGCCTGCAGAGGTAACACAAAATCCAAGCATAGCCAAGCATCTCATTAGTGGTGCGCCTAGATCTTGGAAATCTGACACAGCAATGGAATCAGTGCTTTTAGATATCTACAAAAATTACTGTAACTAGCTCTGAAATTATATTACTAGACTATTCCAACCTCCTGTCCATTCACACATTTTGGAATTGATTAAACAGATCCTGAAAAATACAGTCCTTTTATTGCTGCAGAGGTGGGACTCTTCCTCAGGAAATAGGGATGGCAAAATACTATGG
Organism: Strigops habroptila; assembly: GCF_004027225.2. Classification (NCBI taxonomy): domain Eukaryota; kingdom Metazoa; phylum Chordata; class Aves; order Psittaciformes; family Psittacidae; genus Strigops; species Strigops habroptila. Next base: position 48,909,907 of record NC_046358.1, on the reverse strand, counting down.
AGAAGGTGAACTTTAGTTAATATCGGGTAGATTCAGCTTTCACGTAATGTTTAAGAAATAGCAGTCTCAAAACAAGCACCCAGGTTCATACAAATGTAGCCGTTTCCTACGGACTTTCCAGACAGTTGAGTCCCACAGCTTGTCATAAAATTCACATACCTGTTTCAGACAGAAGAATCAAAGCTTTGTCAGAGCTATTTTACGAACAGCTGTCTGAATCCAATAGCACTTGTATAGTTATAATATAAACTCAATAAAAACATTTTTAACAAAGCATTTTAATAATTTCTCTATAACAAATAATTAATCAAATAGGCCGAATCCCATGTCATCGTCAGATTCTTCAGATTCCTCCTTCTTCTCTTCTTTCTTCTCCTCAGCTGAAGGAAAACAGAAGACCAAGCCAATGGTCAGTATTGACATTTTTTGCATCACAAATTTTTTTTGGTTTCAAAAGACCAAAGGTTTTGGTGTTCTCAGCTTCCATACTATTGGTATTTCAGCCCCCATGGCTCATCTCATTCTCTTTCAATAGCCAAATATAAACATTAAGGGGACATGGACACTACTATTGAAGGGATGTGCTCTACACAGTGAAGTCTGATTCCTGGTTCTAAGCCAGACCAATCTTAAGATGGATAAAGAGCAAATGCTTCCAACTACCCAAAGAAAAGTTAGCTGTTCAGTTTACACTTCAATCACACAGTTAACTGCCAAAGTGGAAAAGCTTTGAAATTTGGACTCAATTGTTAAGATTTTAACAGAGAAAACTGGAGCTGCCTGTAACAATGCCTCTCCACAAATACTCACCGGCAGCAGGGGCAGCAGCTGCAGCAGGAGCAGCAGAGCCCCCTCCAGCAGACACTGCCACAGCTCCCCCAGCCGGCATGCTGGCAAGTTTTCCATTACCTGAGAGGGTCAGAGAAGAAAGTATTTAAATGCCCATCGCAAGCACAGAGGTAAGGTGAAAAGGAAGAGACATGAGAGTGCAGAAAAACAGATACTGTGACTCATGGAATGAACCTGTCATTATTAGCTGAAAAGAACACGAGACTGCACCCATGGTAAGAAAATATAAACTGTTCTGTGAAAAACAAGTTTAAGATTCACAGAGGTTTAGCCTAAGAACACCACCAGCAAGTTATTAGTAAGCTTTCTGCTGTACAAAGCCCCCAATTATTTTTTTTCCCCAAACCTGTTGTATAAAAATAGTGGCAAACACATCCAATTTTAAACATACAGAAAAAGCTGTATGTTTTCCAAATACAGTGTAACAGCCCAGAAATTTATAATTTCAATATACCTCAAAAATAACATATAGGCAGCACTGGCTTCCCACTCCCCCCTTTTTTTTAAGGGTACAGAGAACTGTGAGGGCATGACTGGATCCCACTTACAGGAATGGAGGGGATGGGGGAAAAGATGTATTTATGGCAAAGAGTACAGTATTTTAACCAAATTCTCCAGCACCCTATGAACCCTATTCCATCTCCTTTGAGATTAACAAACTGACTTCTGATTAATGCTTGTCTTTGGAAAGCTAGCTAGTTCTCTGGCATCTGCCTTTCACATACCAAGGGTCCCTTGGCACTCAGAGGTCACGTACTCAGTATGTTTGCCTGTATCCCAATTTCTGAGAATCAGTTTCTAAATAATTCCCTGTTACTTCAAGCTGTAATAAACTAGCCAAGTAAACAAACATGTTTCATATGCATGTCAGTATGTTCTACGAAAACTATTTATTTAAAGAAAGAAAGATAGTACAGAAAGCGATAGCATAAGTGTGTTGTAAGCACATACAATGGCTCCCCGAGGTCTTGAGACCACATGGATAGAAGTATCCAGTTACTGCTCATAACAGCACAGCCAGGCAAAGTCCTGACCACCTTTAAGCAAATACATGCCCTTGTGCCCAAGGACTTGCAAAAAAAGTAGAAATTCATTAACCAAAAACCTTTGCACTACCTCAGCTCTGCTTTATTTTAGCCCTGTGACTCAATGTTAAAAGTTCCAGCTTTGGCAAAAGCCAGCAAGTAAGAGCACAAGCTTCTACAGAAGTCAGCACTCAAGAGTCCTGTCTTAGAGGAAAGGATGCACCAGACATGGGGAGCTCTAGAAGAGACGTGTACTAGAGAGGCTTATATTAACCACAGAGGGTGTAACTCTATCCTTAATGGGAGTTGACACTTATTTACATTTAACAGTCTGTTCTACTTGTTTTACGTAAGTGATGCGATGCCTGCAAATGGGTAAACGCAAAGAAAAAACCTCCCAGAGAATTTGAAGGACAGTTAAATTCTTTCTTTGACCAACATGTCCAGAAAACTACATCATGAGCAGGCTACCAGTCAGCTCATGCATGCTTAAGTTCTCCAGTTTAATGTGGTCCACAAGCGAAACCCAGCAGGTACTGGCACTGACCTGCAGGGAATTAGAATGGACCCGGATTTCAGGCATTTCAGCCGAGATCCAGAATGGAAGTCCTCAACCACAGAGCTAATCTGATGAATAATCAGGGAGCTGGCAACAATTTTGTGTTCTCAGGTCTAAGTTGCCAAAGTAGTAGAGGTAATTACCTGTGACACTCAAGAGACTGTACTTACCCTGAGCAATGACATCCTCGATATTTTTTCCATTCAGCTCACTAATAACCTGTGTAAATGAAGTTTAGAATGTTAATAATTTCAAACCAGTGTGAGTGTAAGCTACATTTAAACAAGTACAGATTAATCATCACGTGCAATGCCTCCATCCTGCTGCTTATACAGCCACAACATTCCTTACTTCTCAGTGGAAGGAACGGGACACTGGAATGAAAACTTCAGCTAAGTCTTTTATACTTTTCTGTGAAAGCTTTTTCATTAAATCTGTTAGCATGTATTTATAACGAATCCAAGGACCTTGCAGAAAGAAGGATACACAGATGTTGTGGAGCCAATTAGGAAACCCCACTGATGGTCTGTAAATCACTGAAGGACTGTCAACATTTCTTGCTTGATTCCCACAGGGAGGCTCTGAAGCGCTAGGTTCTAGACCAAAAACCTCAGAGTCCTGTTCCTAGCATTACCAAATGTTACAGCCAAGCTGGCTATTGTATCCTTGCACTGGAACAGGCAGTCCCAACTTCAATTTTACTACCTTTGTTGTATAACCAGGCATGAGAAAAGCAAAACACAACAGAAATTGATAAAATCTTCCTACATATTATTATTGAATTATCTTAAATATCCATGTTATAATTCGCTTGTTTCTTGGTGAAGAAACAGATGTTTCCTTCCAGTACACTAAGTAAGAATTTATTACTATCAGGCCTTCAAAAGCATTAGCTCTGAATCAGTACCGACCAAAAGCCACATCATTAAATGTTAAGTGCTGAACAGAACTTATTTTCAATACATACTTATCTGTAGCAGCCACCATACCCCTGAAAACTATTAGACTGAATAGCCAGAAGTCAGCAATAACAGACAAAGGAATCTTTGCGGAGGACAGGCATTAAGTAAGAGAGCCAAGGCTTCCACAAAAACGTTGCAAAAATAGTTCTGATCATTTGGCAGTGTCTTATAAATCATGCATGTAATGATCAGTGAATGCCTGAACAAAACAATACTAGTTCAACAACAAGGCAACTACAGAAACACGGAAGCCAAGGGAACAGCTCCAGTGTCTGATGCTGACTGGGCCGTGGCCATCTGGAACTAAGAGGCAACACCACCTTGTTCATGCGTTCATCGTCTGTCTCAATGCCGACGCTGTCGAGGATCTTTTTCAAGTCCTTTGACGTGGGAGACTCGTTGCCACCGAGGACTGCTAGAAGGTAAGCTGCGACGTAACGCATCCTGGAGAACAACAGAATTGGATCTTCAGTGCTAATGAACCGCTGTCGCGTCCTTTCTTTCCTCACGGGGGGAAGGAAACCTCACCCTCCCGGCTACTGCTGCTTTGCTCTGCTTCCGAAGGACACCCCACGGCACGCGCGGCCGCGGGCCAGCCTCCCGCCAGCGCATAACCGCCCGTGAGCACCGCAAAGCCGCAGCGGCTCCCGCCCTGCGCCGGACGCCGCTCCCTCGAGGCCCGAACAGCCCGCCCGGCCTAACGCTGCAGGCGCCCCACACCTCTCCCGAGGGAAAGCGGCACCGAGGCCTCCCGCGCACCTCTTCGCCACCCCGGCTCACCGCGGCCTTCGCCTAGGCCTGCCCTGTGCCCTCCCTCCGCAGGCCCGGCCCGAGAGCGCACATGGCCGCCATTTCCCGCACGCGCTCCCGCCCCACGTGGCCCGGCACGGGCGCCGCGGGTGGGCCGGGAGCGACCACCCCCCGCGGGGAGGGGGGCACGGGCAGCCGCGCGCTTACGTGGGAGGCGACGGCGGCGCGAGAGACAGGCCCGAGACGTGCGCTCGTGATGGCAGCGCGGCAGCGAAAGGGAAGAGGCGGTGCCTCGGCGACGGCTTCTTCCCGTCACCTCGCAACAACGGGCGCTGTCATTGGGCCCAGCAGGCGAGGAGCGCACGGGCCAATGGGGAGCCGCGCGCTTGGCCGGTGCCGCCGCGCGGACAGGGGCGCGTGCGCAGGGCGGGAAGCAGGGGCCCCTCCCTGAGGGAGGAGGCGCTCCCCGGGCCGAGGGGGCGGAGGGGGTGACTCTGCGGCGAGTGGCGGCTGAGAGCCGAGAGCCAGTCAGAGTGCACCGTGTAAAGCACATCCCTTCGTCACCAGAGTGTCTGTGTCCCGTCAGAGCTAACCACAGAATCGTAGAGCAGTTTGGGTTGGAAGGGACCTTCACAGGGCACCCAGTCCAACCCCCTGCAATGAGCAGGGACATCTTCAACTAGATCAGGGTGCTCGGAACCACATCCAGCCTGGCCTTGAATGTCTCAAGGGATAGCGCATCCACCACCTCCCTGGGCAACCTGTGCCAGTGTTTCACCACCCTCCCTGTAAAGAATTTCTTCCTCGTATCCCACCTGAATCTCCCCTCTTTAAAACCATCACCTCTCATCCTATTGCAACAGGCACTGCTAAAGAGTCTGTCCCTATCTTTCTTAAAGGTCCCTTTTAAGAACTGAAAGGCCACAATAAGGTCTCCCTGGAGCCCTCTCTTCTTCAGGCTGAACAACCCCAACTCTCGGCCTTTCCTCACAGGAGAGGTGTTCCCTCCCCCTGACCATTTCTGTCGCCCTCCTCTGGACCTGCTCCAGCAGATCCACCTCTTGTACTGAGGGTGCAGTACTCCATGTGGGGTCTCACCAGAGCAGGGTAGAGGGGCAGTGACGGGAGTTACTGCCCATGCTTGGTTTGCATGATTTCTTCCTGGGTTAGGGAAATGAATGAAAGTGAAAAGTTAATATTGTGCCAGAATCCACTGGACCCAAATAAACCAGAAGTGCTACAGCACTAGGGCGGTGAGGAGGCTTTGGCTGTCCCTGCCTTGCTGCCCTGGAGGCTCCCCAGAAAGCCCAGGTGTGGGTGAGAGTGCTCTCCACTTCTCTAGTGCCTCCAGAAGACAAGCAGGCTCCCAGTTTTATAACTTCAGAGTTATAAAAGTAGGTGCTTCAGAGGAACAGTTAGTTTTCAGCAGTTAGTGTCTACTCCCCACGGGAAGAGCAATTTCTTTCAGGGCACTACAACTAGTGTTCAGCTTTGAGCAAGGGGCACTTCTCCCAGGGGACCGCTGTGCCACAGCATCGAGGCACCAGCTGGAAACTCGCTGTTACAGAAGAGCCCGGCTTTGCCCCTCTCAGTGAAATGGAGAGCAGCACAAACGCTGTGCGGCCTCACCAGGATGCAATGTTAGACCAAACGCTGTCCCTCACTCCAAGGCTGGAGACAGACACCCTTCAGAGTGCATGGGGCAGCAGCCTAGCAGTGGCAGAGCCTTGTGGCTCTGTGCAGGCGAAGACCACCCAGTCGTGTGCCCTCCTGCATTTACAGCCCCTGCTCGTGCTACCCCGCCTCTTATCCAAGGTGGTAACAAATAAAGGTGGAAAATGAACCTAAAACAAGAAGAAAAAAATGGGAAATAATCACAGACAGTCATGGATGGTAACTCAGGAAGCACTTGGCTTGTTTCTTCCTTACAAGAAGGAGACATTTGATAAATACAACACAGTTAAGAGAAACACAAGTAGAACAGACATCTCCAACCATAGCTGACAACAAACTATGCTCTGTTCGGAGGGAGAACTTCTGAAGCAAGAAGCTCAGGACTTCCAAGGACAATGACAGCAGTCTATAGGAAGATATGCTAGGCATGACCTGCACAACATATTGTCTTTGGCCAACTCTGGCTTAGCAGAAACATCTTTGTTCAAGTGCACCGTGCAGGAAAACTGGAGCACACCACCAGGAGCTGCCCGTGCCCCCGTTCCTGCAGAGTGTGAGCCCGGGGGGGGCTGCACCGGGACCAGCGGGGATGCCGAGGCCACGGCGTGTTGGACACCTCTCATTCCGTGACAGCGGGACGCCAGCGCCTGGCTCTCCAGAGCCGCCTGCCCCTTGTCCCGCTGCATCCGGCACCTCCTCCGGATCGTCCCGCCCCGGCGGCGCGGATCAACTGCAAACTTTGCAGGAAGTGCCCGAGCGGGGCCGGGCCGGGCCGAGCCGAACCGAACTGAGCAGGGCTAGGCTGCCGGCACCCAGGGTTTGTGTGCCGGGGACCGGGCGCGGGGGGTGAGACAAGCGTGGCCGTGCTCCGCGGGGCACAGTGCGTGCGCCTGGGCGCTCGGCCGTAGGTCCTGCCGGGAGCCCCCCGGGCTGAGCCTCGGCTCAGGGGCCCGGCGGGGTGCGGGGTCATGGGGGCAGGTGAGGACAGCCGGGAGAGTGCGTGTGGGAGCGTGTGCACGTGTGTGTGTATGTGCACGTGTGTGTGTGTATGTGCACGTGTGTGTGTATGTGCACGTGTGTGTGTATGTGCACGTGTGTGTGTTTGTGTATGTGGACATGTGTGTGTGTATGTGCACAAGGATGCCTGCCCGTGTCCCGTACGTACGCCTAAGGCTGCATTGGTGGTCTCTGAGCCTGTCCAGCCTGTCCAGTTGAGAAGACCAGAAGAGCTGTCTGGTTCGTTCACCATCAGTAGCTTTACAAAGCTATAGCAGATTGTCTGTTTGCTTACCCATATCTGTAAGAGCACTGTGTATGTGTTGTGTACAACCTTTTTGTAAGAAATATGTAGCTTTTTACTAAAGCAGTAGTTTCCATTTACCTGTGCTTCCTGTCCTTAGGTGTCCACAAGGTTTCTGCTCTTCCAGGGAACCAGGTGAGATGCCTCCTCCCAGATTGTGCCTTGGGAACATCAGTGCTGCCATGTCCCACAGGTTACCAGTAGGAAGCACTGCTCCTCAGGGTTTTGCAGGGGCATTAGCTTGCTTCTGCTGGCCTTGGATAATAAAGCCGTTACAAGTTTTTGTAGTTCTGCATCACTCACTCAAAAGAAACTTCTATTTGCGTATTTGATCCAAAGATCTTTAAAAAGAACTGATATCCACACTATTAGCTAGTTTAATTGCCAAGCTCAGGAGGAGCTGCAAAAGATGAAGGAAGTGTGAAGGAAGTTTGTGAGTACTGGTATAAAAACAAGTGTGGTGCCTCTGCTTAGCTTTGCATTACGGTGTGCTGTGATGATAGCGGCTGATTTTGAAAGTCCGGGTGGATGAAAGCTTCTTTACACTAAGAAGGCAGAGGAATAATTAATTTGTTCAGATTCCATACCTCTGCTCCTTCGTGTTCAAATCCTTCTTAGCATGCACTATGTGATCTCTACTTTTCCCCTTTCTCTTTATCCATGGAGGGTGCTGTGAGAGGAGGAAACAAGGACTAGCTGCTAACTAGCCTGCCATGGTGTTGTGCCCGGTTTGCTGCGTTAGAGCATCCCTGCAGAGGCAAATCTGCAAGAGCCCCAGCCCCACTGCGCAGTCCAGTGCTCCTGTGCCACTGACGTGCCTTTTCTACCCCCCTCCTTGGCCCAGCCACATTTGCTCTGCTGCCCTTTGCCCGTTTTCATCTATGCTCACTTTTATCCCATTGGCACACAGTTTCACAACCGGGTTCGATGAGGATCCGTCACAGCCTGCGAGCAGTCTCTGGGCTCTCCTCCTGGCTCAGCTCTCCCTGTCCCTGTTTCCCCCCTACACTTGTAAAGATTCCCACTGAGACACCTTGAAATCTGCATAAGGCATAGGCATTTACATTTATATCTTTTAAGGTTAATATTGCTATTTATTTTGGTGGTGGTTAATTGCTCCATTCCCTGCTGACATGTCGGCAGGGAGAACTCATAGGTTTTCCCTAGGAGGAGAAACCTCTGTGGCATCTGTCACCCTGCATTTCTGTGCCCACGAAGCTTTCAATAATGTATGTGTAATCCTTCCTCTCCTCTTGCTGTGATTATCAGCTGTTTTCAGCTGCCCTGGATTGGGGCAGGAAGCCTTCACTGTGCACTTATGTTCTCTTTCAGACCCATCTTTCCTCCTCCTCCTTGTCCCGGCTGCCTCGTGGTGCCACCAGTGCCTGCCTGCCTGGCAAGTCAGAGCATGTCTGGACCCTGTGGACGAGCTGCAGAAGATGGCAGAGCTGCTGGGGCTCAGAGACGAGTGCAGGGAGGGGGCTTTGGGGGCTCCTGCGCTTGCTGCCTCCTGCCTTGCAGACAACAGGCTGAACCTGGATGTGTATCTTGACGGCTGCCGCAGGTTCCGCCAGCTGTTTGAGGGGCGACAGGGAGAGGTGCTCCAGGTGGAGTTCCTCCGGCTCAGCAGCAATGATCACCTCCTTGGCACCACGCTGGACATCCTTCCTCATCTAAAGCACCTGAAATCCCTGGTGATCAAAGGTAAATTCCATCCAACTTTTCTAGGCTCAGCTTTTTCTTATTTTAAACCTCCTCCGTACATCTGCAGGACAAACTGCCCTTGGAATTGTTTTGTTCTAGTGCCCCTTACGGCAGCTTTGGCTCTTAGTCTTGCTCAGATTTGCATGCAGATTTCAACGAGATACAGTTTCTAAGACCTTTATTTCCTTCCTTTGTTTCTACAGCTGCCTGGGGAGCGGGTTTTGGAGTCTGGTTGGGTTGATGCTGCAACATTTTCTTAAGTCATCCTCTGGAAGAAGAGCATTTTTTGCACAGTTGTGCAAGGAGAGGGGGATTGAAAGGTGTTGGATATTTTGGTAAATGTTCAGCCTCTCTTTAATTTTTGGGAGTATAACAAGCTGTTTTAGCTGTGTTTCCATCTGAATCAATCCTAGCTTAATCCTTGCTTAATCTCAGTGGGTGTAGGTTTAACAGAGTTCAAGACAGACCAGAAGAGGATACTCAACATTTTATCAAAAGTATGACTCAGGGTGTGCACATAATTATGTGCAAGGTGTAATAACTGTGATAACTATAAATATCAGATCATTCTTTGACTTTCTCATCTCTTTATTATAGAAGGATCTCAATACAAGTGGTGTAATTTCCCTATCAGACAGACTGAACCGTTTGCTCTTTGGGAGGTGGAATTTTAAAAAGAAAAAAAAGAAAAATGAGAGAAAAGAGGGGGAGTTTGTGGCCAGATTTCAGGGTTCTACCTGAAAACTGAAAAGGCTGAGGTTCGTTTCTGTATCTGCCACGGATTTTTCATGTTAATGATTTCATTTGTCTTTTTCCCTTTTAGTAAGGTGGGGTAACAGCAATACCTTTTATTGGGCTTTTTTGTGACATGTACACACCCCCTGAGCATCCTGAAGTGCAATAAAATAGTTTGCTAATATTTCCTTGTGTACAAATTGCAACGTGCCTGTTAGTTTGATTGTTCTAAATTTTTATCATTCTGCAGCATAAAAAATGTTTGGTGCCCTCTGCTGTATGTGTATACAAATAGACAGCAGAGGAGGGGGCGTGATGAAGAAGTGGAGAGTTTTGGAAGTTTTCCTTTTGTTCACTTGACTTACTTTCCAGGGGTGCAGCCCTTCTCCAGTCTGAGTGTCACAGGCTGGGGGGAGGACTTGTGTCCTTTCCTCTTTGTGCTGTCTGGCCTACACAATACTGAATTACCTGTTTTTTTCCCCCACATTTTCACTGCTTTCCTCATGTCTGCTCTCCAGTCTTGCAAGGGCAGATCTCAGTCCTCAGGGCTGTTTGTCACTCAACAGCATGGGTAAGGAATGGAGGGCAAGGAATGTCTCCTTAGTTCAGAAAGTGTGGTGTATTGGCCACTGGTGCTGGTAGGGAAGGAGAGTAGAAGACTTGGAGGAATATGAGCCACCCTGCTGAGGGGTGGTAGATACGTGGAGTGGCCTGGCTCTTTCTGAGCTTCGACTCCGGATGTGTTTAGCAGAGCTCTACTTGTTGACTGTGGCATCTCTTGATTTCATAACAGGTCTTCATCATTATACCCCCTTTCACTGATCAGGAAATGGAGGCAAGGAGCAGAAAACCCATTTCTGTATGAGTAGTTTGTAATCAGTGCTGCTCACGGGGATCAGTAGCTCCCCATCTTCTGGGTCTCTGTGCTAAGGAATCTCACGTGAGGCTGTTGAGGTATCCCTGTAGCATATTGACCTCTTCCTCCACTTCCCTCCGCACCCAGGTGGTCATGCCAGGGATGAGTTTGGTTCATGTCAGCATGGCTCCCTGACAAGCTTACCACCAGACATGGGGAACCTGAGGTGTCTCACTCACCTGGATCTCACCTTCAACAGCCTCTCCACCTTGCCCAGCTGCATCCTTCATCTCTCCAGCCTTCGTGTGCTCCTGGTGAGCCACAACAGACTGGTGGCACTCCCTGAGGACTTTGGGTCTCTGAGCAAGCTGACTTTCTTCTCTGCTATGAAAAATCAGCTGAAGGACTTACCTCGGAGCATTGGGGACCTAGCAGTGCTGCAGGAGCTGGATCTCTCTGAAAATGCTTTGGAATTCATTCCTGAAGAAGTGGGGAATCTGCATAACTGCACAGAGCTGGATCTCTCCGGGAATCGCTTACCAAGGATCCCAGACTCCTTAGGTATATGTTTTCTAGGGGAAATAAAGGACATGGGCTTGCCAAGCTTTTGGTACAGTCTAGGACCCCTGAGGCCCTTGGTCTCTGTCCCCAGAGTTGTTAGCACAGAACATCTGTTACGTTAGATCCAAATGGGAGGGATATCCAGAAGAAGCATGCTTGCTTCAGTCAGTCCCTTTAAGCATTAACATCCCTCTGGACCATGCTTTCTGCTTCTGTGGATCAGCAAGACTGACAAGATTTCAATACAACTTAGAGTAACTCAGGATCTGGCCTGGCTAGTTTTGGGTAGCACCCAAGTCTGGAAACAGAAGAGCTGGAGTTTCATGGGATGCAAATCTGGGCTTGAAATCATGCTGTCTGGTGTGGACCAGTCCACATAACCAGGCTCTGGTTTCTGCTGCCCACCTTCCTGGCTCTTGGGTCCTGTATTACTCTGTGCCTGGGGTTGTCATTGATGCTGTTACAGAAGCATCTCACATCCATACTTGTAGCTGGGTACTGAAAAGCAGAGGATGGAGGAGGCTGCCTTGCCTCTCAGCTAATTCCCTGCACCCCTTTATTGTGTGAGCTAAAGAGATGTTTGGGCTCTTGTACTTTTCCTTTATTGTGTGTCTGTACATGTGATGAGGAGAGCAGGGGTGGAGGGTGTTAGAACTTACGTGTGATGCAATTAACAGCATGGATGGGGGGTCACTTCTTGTTCTAACCCGCAGCCAATTTGAAGTCTCTGCGGCGGCTGCACCTCCACAGCAATCTTCTGGTGACGGTCCCTGCCTCGCTTGCCAGCCTGCCCAACTTGTCCAGGCTTGATCTGCAGAATAATTGCCTCCTTGCTGTCCCCCCCGAGATCCAGACCTTGCCATTCGTGCGCCTCCGAGGCAATCCCTTAGGAGAAACTGAGCCATCCCCACAGGCTGGTAATTGCAAGGCTTCTGCTGCTCTGGGTTCTGACCAGCTGCTCCCTCCCTCAGCCCAGCATGGTGTGGATGGGTTTGGATTAGAGAACACGAGCAGGGGGGAATCAGATCAGTATTTATTTGTCTGGAATAATTATTAGGTTGTAAGGATACAGACGGTACTAGTTCTCTTTTTACAAGCCCAAGCCTAGTCTGAAGGGCTCAGTGGTCCCTGGAATTAGGCTTTCTAGGAAAGGTTTTACAGTGGAAGTGAAAATGGGATTCACAGGAGGCGGATCAGGAGAGGCCCCTAAAGGGGTCCAGCCTTTTTAGAGGAGGCAAGCACCAGTTCTTGGGCTTGCTGCATGGCCCTAAGGTGGTGGTGGCTCATGCTAGAAGCACAGAGAGCAATAAGAAGTCATTCAGCTGTGCAGTTACCTCCTGCTTCCCTGTGGTTCCCAGGCTGCAGAGGAGCAGCTCCTTGTCCAAGATGGAGGTAATGAATGAGCGGGAATCTGAGCAGGGTGTCCTAATGGTGCTCACAGTCACAAGAGCAAGCGCAGATTCCCAGGGGTGGCCCCAGGCAATCGAACATGGCCCTGAGAGCTGCAGGGGGTGGTGGATTGAAATATTTTCTATATTCCCTCAGCTTCTGAGTTTTCCTGGGGGAGAATCGGCATTTCCAGTGTGTCTTGGGACCTCTAAGTCTCTTCACATCCTGCTACTTGGTCTGAAGCCTGCTGCAGTGTGAACAGGGTTCCTTTAATGACTTCTGTCAGATTAGGATTAAGCCAAAGCTGAAATACAAGTTAAACCTTTCTTGTCTACCCTGATTTAAGTAACATCTGTGTCCTCCCTCTATCCAAACCTTCTTATTGCCGCAGATGAATCCAGTGCTGGAAGACTACGAAGACTCTTCCTTGCATCAGGAGAGGACAGGTAAGACTCTGTTACCAATAATTTATATAACAGTCATGTAACAAGGTCCCAGGCAAGATTGGTGTATGGTGGGTATTGCACGTATGTGTAGGAGCTTACGGCCTCAGTAAGCCAGTCAAACGAAAGGTTGGAGATTCTTGTGTGGATTTTTGGAGGGCTGAAGTCATTGCATGGTGTCATACATTCATGCATTTTTTCTGGAAGCTTTACTGTCACCTCTGAAGGCTGCAAAGTGGTCCTGGCCTGTGGCATCCATTTCTACTTTCCACCGGGGGCTGCCTCTGACCCTCTGCAGATCTGCTGCCGAACTCTGGCACCGGACCCTCAGTGGGTAAAGCTGCGACACCATGATGTGCTGCTGAGTAGAGTCCTGGAGCTGCAGCCTCATGGGGTCAAATTCCAGCAGGTGAGGACGCATCCAGGCCACCTCCTGATCAATCTGCCTCTGCAGTAGCTTGGCAGAGTCTTCTGAGAGAGTCTTTTGGGACTTTTGAGAGCGCTACCCCCATCACTGCTGCTTTTAAGTAGCTGCAGGACTGCCTTTCAAAGAAGCACCACTGCAAAGACTCAGAAAGGACACAGCCAGCTTCTCTGGCACTGTGCTGGTCTGCCTCCTTTGCCTTCCCCACTGTTCCTGCTTGAGCTGAGCTATAACCTTCCTCACTCACCTCCTGTGCCAGAAGATAAGTGCTGTTCCAGCCTTTGGTCTTAGCCTGGAAGGAGAATAGTTCGCATCCTTCTCTAAAAGTCTGATTGTGTGGTTTTCATGCAAGCTGGTGAGTACTTACACCACCAGCCCCATCATGGCTGACAGCAGCTCACTGCAAAAGTTGCTTTGCCCTTACTGCCCACAAGCTGCAGAACTCTTCCTGCCATCACACTACATAGTGGGCCTGATCTCTCATATCACCTCCCTGGTGGCTGCAGGTCAGAGCAGGTTCCTATCTCCTCTTCCACTCCCTGCATACAGGCCATGCTTTGCCCTCCCCCTCCTCATCTGCGCAGGAAGCCACAGAGCAGAGCTAGGCTTGGTTTTATACTTTTCTACTCGTGTCTCACAGGAATGCTTTTTTGCCAGGAGGTGCAGATCTCGATGCCATATGCCTCCCCTCAGACCCTTCACCAGCGTGAGGTGGTAGTTCGGACCTTTAGTGGGCAGAGCTGGAGTGATTTGAGAACAAGAGCGAAGCAGAAGAGAAAATCAAAGGTAAGCAGATTGGAACAACCAGTGACACACATGTTTCTGTTCCCCTCTTTGGTTTTGCCCAGCCATGAGTGAGCCCATTTGAAACATCTCATGAGCTGTGTTTTGACCAGCTGCTATAAAATGTAGATTTCAGCTCCAGGATTCCTCTCATGGAGGTGTGTCTCCTGACGGTGATGAGTTGCACTCTGCCATGCATCATCCCTGTTCTAGTGCTTTCATCTGCTCAGCTGCTACTGGCACCTATTTTCTTACCTTTATTGTATTATATGTCTATATGTTTTCTTTTCTTCCCTGTCTTCTGTTACAGAAGCATGTGGCTCACTGCAGTGTCCTTCACTTCTCTTGGTTCCTCGTTGTGGCTCGACTTGTGCAAAATGAATGCAAAGTGCCAGCAGAGGGGACACTGCTCTTTTCCAGTGTGGATCCAAACATCAAAGTGACCTTTCCTCCTGGAGTCACTGAAGAACCTCGCACTGTCGAGATGCAGGTATGCACGCTTTAAAAAACAAACTGTGGTAAGCTCTAGTGCAGCTGTTGTCCTATGCTATGTAGCGGGGCTGAAGGTGAGATGTCTGCCCTAGGGTAATTCGTGTCTGACATGGATGCTTCATGGGCTGACCCATCTCAGATCACCTTCTGGTTTAGCTTCCCTGCCTGCAAAATGGGCTGTGCTCCTAGCTGCCCTGTGTGGGAAAGGGATCTCTGGCAGATAAGCAGGTAGCTGCTGTGAAGGGAACACAAGGATATTTTGCTTCTTGTTCCCTTGCGAAACATACTGTGATTGGAAGAACAGCTTAGTGAGTGAGACTGGGGTGGGGGGTTACTCATATGGGTCTAATTCTAAAGCTACCCACTAAAATGAACTTCCGTAGAGTTGCTAGGTAGTGCTAAATGCTGCTATAATTCCTTGGTCTGTCCCAGCTTGCCTGGTTGACACCAGAGCAGACTTCAGCCAGAGTTCACTGTGCTTCCATTTCTCACTGGGCCCTGAGCCAAGAGCAGCGTTTGCCATCTGAGTAATGGGGGACTGAGTAAGTGATGTGGGAATTTGGGTGCCTGCCTGCTCAGCTCACCATGCTGTCTTCCTCATCCAGGTGCTGCCAGTGTCTGCAGGAGAGATAGAGGAAATCACAGCCGATGCAGGGTGCAGAGCCAGTCCCCTGCTCTGCCTCTCCCAGGACTCCCTGGTGGACTTTCTCAGGCCAGTAAGAATTCAGCTGCCCCTCCCACCCGGGGTCACAGGTCAGTTTATTCCCAAAATTGGCAAAGAGAAGTGCTGCATGTAGAAAACCAGGAGTGGCAAGCTGGGAATTTTGTTTGCCTCTCCTGTTCCTGATAAAGCTTGCTGCTTTTCCTGCGGGAGCAGCAAAGTGTGTCTGCTGTGTGAGTGGTGGTGCAGGGTGGTGGGAGCTGAAGGTAGTTCAGATCCAGCAGATCAGCACTGGGCATCACAGACCAGCAGCACAGGCTGGGAGACTGGGTTGGCATATGGATTTCTCTGCCAAACTGCATGTGTATTTAGACTGCTGGGTTTGGTATGATGTGTTGGAGAGGCACTCCTGCCAACAGAGGAGATGCTTTGTTAAAGGGCTTTGATTCATGATTGGGAATAGCTTGAAGCAGGTAATGAAGGTGCTGCCTTCAGGGGTCTGCCTTCTCTCCTACTTGCTTGCTCATGAACCAGTTGCCAAGCCACTGCTGTTAAAAGTGTATGATCACACACTAAGCCATTTCCCACTCTGAATACTGCTATAAACAGCAAACAGCCACAATCCCTTGCCAGGGATTCTTCTGTTTGCATGCTGAATACCCTGTGTCTCCTAAATCCTATTTTGTTTGACCTTTCCTAGCTCTCCTGTGAAGAAGTAAAATCTTTTTGGGTGCAGATTGGCCTTGATTGTAACACTACCTGCTATTTATATGTCTGAAGCACATCAGCATTGAAAAGTCTGTCAAATGAATGTTTAGAAAGAGAGAACTTAATAGCCTCAGATATTGGTGATGGGAATTGTCTAATGAATCTGTTGGAAATCAGCACACTGTCAGTTCAAGTCTGCATATTCTGCCAGAATATCCTGGAAGCATTGGGAGTACCCTTATCCTTTTATTGCTGCTCTTCTTCGGCCAAAGTTCAGTCCTGGATGCTGAAGAGAACGTCACAGGCCTTAATTTGGTGCTTTTACAAAGTGAATCACCCAAAAGTGTGGCTGGGTTTGTAAAGCCATGAATAAAGGCTTCTGCTGCATCTAGCATCTCTTGATTGTTGTTGTCTTTAGGCATAAATTTGGATCAGTCAAGGCTGCATCTTCTCCACGGTGATCTGGAGGGCCAGATCTGGGATGACATTACCAGTCAGGTGGTGCTGGAATTTACCCATCTTTATGCAGTGTTTGAAGTCACCCACTTCTCCTGGTAAGTGTAGGATTAGTCCTGAGGAAAAGGTGGAATGTTTGTCAGTCTTGCTTTTCCCATACTCTGACCAGGGTTCATGCTATTAACCCTACCTGTTCGCTTTTCCCTTTGCAAGCCAGGCCCAGCTTAGCTCTGTGTCTCTACCCATCATGTTTTACAGTCTCATGGGTGTGACAGTGGCTTCTCTTCCTAGGCAGGATCCCTCCTTTTTCTTAATTCCTTCTCTGCCAGGTATTGGCTGTGGTACACCACCAAGACCTACATTGGAGGCATTGCCAAGAAAGTCTATGAGCGTCTGCGTATGTACCAGGTGAACTTCATTGCTCTGCAGAGGAAGAAGGACCCCGAGCAAGTCCTGCTACAGTGTGTCCCCAAGCACAAGGTCTGGTCTAGGTTGCATTGTCTTGCTCCTGAGCTTCCTGGGCCTCCCTTTGTAGGATGTCAGGGCAGCAGTGGATCCTGTTCAGTGCCGCAGGGTCATGGCTGGGGTATGCTGTCACCACACTGTGTTGGTACTGTGATACTGGGTCACTGTGGTCTGGGAGAAGAAGGAAAACTCATTCTACATAGCTGTGCGTGGCACGCAGGGATTTCCTCCCATGCAAACCTTGAGGACTGGGCTGCTGAAATCAGCTGAGCCACAGTAACAGGCCGTGTGTGTGCTGTTAGCATCCAGTGAACATGAGGCAAAACATGTTGGCTTAAACTTCAGCCAAAGATACTAAAGTTCATATATCACTTGTCTGACATGGGCTAGTCGTGTGGGCAGAAGCACTGCTTTGGTTTCAGCTGGAGTGGTTAGAAATGGTGCTCTTCCCATGTTCCTTGCTGTTTACAGTTCAAGCAGAGGAACAGAACATACGAGCCCTCCTTAATCTGCTTCAGTGCAACACCAGGTTAGTTTAATGCTATTAGTTTGAGCTAATCTGGCTGACTTTGTATGGAAGAAGATGGGAAGGAGATGGGAAGTGCTCATGCATTCTCTTTTGCCACCTCTGCCCTAGGGATATCTGCCCTCAGCGGTGTTGCTTCAGATGTTAGCAAAGTAAGTGTTCGTCTGTGTGTGTAGAGCTTGACAGACAGTGCAGCTCAGTGAGGTGAGGGTTATTTTATGCCAGAACTTGGCTGCGTACCCAACTCTGCATAATCCTCTGCTCTGGTTACTCCTTTTCTTTATTTGTTCTCCTGTATTGAAATTACCTGTGGGGAAAGACACCTGTAAGGATTCTTTTTATCTTGTATTCTGGGCTAAACTTGTTTCCAGAGAAGGCAGCAATGGCACTCACAATGAGATCGGGGTTTGGGGTGTCTATATTCCTGCCAGGGATGGTCATGGGGTGAGAAAGAAGATTTATGGATACAAATAGCAAGAAGAAAAGACACCTCAGCTCTAGGCTGACCCTTGCGCTGCCTCTGAGCTCCCAGGTCTGCCAGTGTGATCACTGAAAAGCCAAAATTACTTTTTGGCTGAAAAGCCAAAATTACTTTTCTGGTGTTCTCAGCTGTGTGCTATTGTAGCATGTGGCTTTTTGCAGAGAAAATGTCTTTTAATGGCATGCTGTGAGGGGGATAAGGTAGCAAGTGAATCCCTCCCTGTCTTTGAAGGTTGCTGTCCTGTCAAAATAGATAGAGACATTGCTGAAAATACTTTTTGAATGGCAGCTTTGGGATGGCCTATCTTTGTTTGTCCACATAGGCTTTTCTGCTTTTTGCTTGAGAAGAGGAATGTGGAAGCCACAAAACTCAGAGCACCACCTCCTTGTCTGTAGTGAATGTACCTGGGATAGGAGGGGGTGGGTGTTCATTTGTTCACATCCTTTCCGTGTAAAATGGACCTCCCCTGTTGAAGGTGAGGGGAACATCATGGGCATAGGGACATTGGTCAGGGGACAGACATGCTTCAGACCAAACATGGGGTCCTGTGTTGTCATCTTGTCAGGTTGACCCAGTGCTGAAGAAGCTGCAGGATCGCTATCGAGGACCTGAGCCATCCGACATGGTGGAGATGTTTGAGGGAGAGCAGTTTTTTGCAGCTTTTGAGGGAGGCATCAGCATCGATATGGGTATGGTACTACTGGGCTCCTTTCTGCCCCTGCCTTCTGTGCGTGCTTCTGTTGGCGGCTGTACTCCTTCTTCCATAGCATTCCTCTCTGTCTCCAGCTTGCCCACAACTCACAGCAGCCAGCCCATGGACATTGAACTTGTCACATTCTCTGGTCAGCCAGCTTTTGTGTCTACTTTTCTCAGTGAAAGTGCCACTTGCAGGCTTTCATTTCCTCTCATGTTGTAGCCTGCAGAGGGCAATAGCCAAGTGTGTTTATTTTATGACTGATCCACTTCTGCAGCCAGCTATGCCTCTGAGAGAACACATTAAGATTTTTTTTTGGAGAAGGTATTTCTGAAATAATCCAGAGTAAAGAATTCCCTGTAATGGAGCTACTTGAAGAGAAGGGAAGAAGGAGCAGGACCAAAACTCAAGGCGGTGTTTTATGCTCCAGTGTATCTAGACCTGTTACAGCTGCAAACTGAGCCATTTTGTGCAAAACCTGAACATACAGCTCAGTTTCACTGCAGTAAATTAAGCACAACTCTTTAAAGAATGATAAAATGCACAGGTCTTTCAGTTCATGAGTTCATGAGGCCAGAGCCTGTCCATCTGCCCTGCTTTAGGCTGGACTCTTAAGTCATTTCTTGATAATTACATACATGAATGTTGTACCTGATTATATTTTTTTCCCTGTAGCTCTACTCTTATTTCTGCACTCACTGCAGAAATGGTGAAGATAGACCTATTTTTGTGCATTACAGGATGCTATTGCTGCTGATTCTACCTTCCGAAGGACCAAAGGACAGAGTGGACCAAGGATGGGAGGGAAATCGGATGGACTTGACTCCATCTGAATGTCTTGCTTGGCCTTGCCTTCCATTCTTGAACTCGATCTCCACCTTGTGGCCATTCTCCTTTTTCACCTGTAGGACATGCTTTCTCCACAGCGTGTCTTCTGCTTTCTGGTGTTACCCAGCGAGGAAGCGGGGCGGGGTTAACGATTCTTTCAGGCATGAGTAGAAGCAGTAGATGGTAGCATGGAGGCTGCTAGTGGAGGATGGGCTGTTGGTCAGGCTTGAAAAGCTGCACATTTTTCTGCACAACTTGAGCGTTTGCTGCTTCTCTGCACAGATCGCCCAGACTGTGTGGATGGACGTCTGTCGTTTATTTTTTACTCCCACTTGAAGAACATGAAGGAAATCTATGTGACTTCCCCTGTGGACAGGAAGGACCAAGCTGTAAAGGGCCAGGTGAGCAACCAGTTACATTGACTCTTTGTTTCCTCCTTCATCATCATCATCATCATCATCATTGCTTTTACAATGCTCCTCATAATAATCTCTGAGTGCCAGGCATGACTCTTTTCCTCTCCTCTTTCCCTTGGCTTTGCATGTCAGCAACTAAACCCTGAATAAACAAGAATAGTAGTCTTGAAGGATCACTCATCACTTAACTCTCTCACTTACGTTCCTGCCATTAACTCTCGGGGTGTTGGCAGTAAGTCCAGCCTTTATGGCAGAACCTCAGTGCTCCTCCCAGTTGCACTTAATTGGGAGGCCATATCTGTGGACTGAGGATAGGTGAGAAATGCCGAATTCATTCCTTCCCAGACAGAAAAGACATGGTGCAAACAGGCTTGGCCAGTGTGCTTGAACCTGAGCCTCACTGCATGCTTTCTGTTTGCAAAGGTCTCTTTCTACCGAGGGGCAATTCCTGAGAGCATCCCTGAAGAGGCCAGCAGGAGGAGGAAAGGACCAGACTCCCTCTGGCTCGTTACTCTGCCCATCAAACTGCCTGTGAGTTGTTTTGTCTCCTACAGAAAAAATAATCTAGATGGGGTAAGAGCATGGGGTAAGAGCATGACCTTTCTGCTCAGCTGATTTTGTCCTCTACCATGAGAACAGATGCAATGAATGACTGCGAGAAATGGCTGCCCAACCATGTCATGGTGGGGATTTCCCAGTCTCCATGAGCTCTTCTGAGAAGAGAAACATGGATAGCAGGGAGTGGTCTCCATCTCTCCTGCTCATCTTTCCTGTCAGCCACAGGCTTGTTGGATAGGTGGTCAGAGAGGGTGGATCCTTTGGATGAATGAGGGATGTACAACAGGAGGAAGCTCGCTGTAATTAAGGGAAGTGTCTGGTTTGTTTCTAAATTTCTTAGTCACGCAGCTCATGCAACAGGAAAAAAGAAAGGCCCAGAGTAAGGTAGTTAGACTGGGTTTGAATACAGGCGTTGAGTATAAGTATTCTGGTGTGAGCCACTGGGCTTTAAAGGCTAGGCTGTATGTTACAGTGAGAAATACAACTTTTGCTTATGGAATTTAATTGATTTTTAAGAAGCTTTAAACAATAAATAGCTTTGTAGGCTGAATGCTTCCCTTCAGATCATGTGCCATGATCTCACATCCCCTTCTGACACATGCAACCTCAACTACAAATCTAGACTAAGTCTCTCTGAGACAAATATGCTTTGCGGAGATGGTTCATTGAAAATGTTCTGCAAAGACAAGAAAGGAAATTTCCAGTGTGAGCTATGACCGTGAACGCTATGATTTGATGTTTTTCAGAGGCAGTAAGCATTGCTGGTCATTGCCAGTGTGAGTGCTCCTTGCTTCTTACAGCCTGACTCTTAAAGGCCCAAATATTCCTTCCTCCCTAGTAGGAGACTGAATGGCCAGACACTGTCCTCTACAGAAACAATTTGTTTAGCGTGTTCTCTCTCCCTCTTCTCTGTGACACAGCGACTGAAGCCCCGCTGGGGTGAGAACCCTGGTCCCCTGAATGGCTTCTCCTTCCCTCCCTTGAACCTGGGCAATGCTGAGACTGGCTACCTGACACAGGCCAACCTGCTGAGCATTGCCAGGCGTGTGGGAGCTGACTGGCAGACCATCGGCCTGAACCTGGGCTTGACCTATCAGCAGATTGAGCGCATTGGATACAATCACAGGTAAGATAGGACACAGAGACCAACAGCGATGCATTCTATCTATCTATCTATCTATCTATCTATCTATCTATCTAATAGTATAAATTAGTGCTTGGTTGGTTCAAAGTTTTTCCACTGGAATTGTTTCACTGGATAAAAGATGGGTTGACTAATGGTTCTTCTCAAAACATTACCTTTTGGTTTTTTTATGGAAAACTGATTATTTTGTCTTGCCATTATAAAACAAAGCTGCATGTTTGAAAAACAAAATTGGGAAATAACAAACCTGAAGAGCTTTGTAGTTCAGATGAGTCACATTCCTGTTTTGTTCTGTGATCTGGATTCCTGGCCAGATTCCATCTCTGACAATGAGCAGTGGTCTATGGCATTAATTGTGAATATCATCTTATTCAAAAAGAGTTTGCGGTACGTCATGGGACGTGCAGTCTGATCAAAAAACCAGAGCAGGAGGAGAGTATTAGACTTGTTATGACCAAAGTACTGTTCCTGTGGGGAATTTACATTCAAAAGCAGAATGCTTTAATTTGCTATTTCCATTAGGAAAACATTTTATAGAGAGATTTGAGTGCAGGAACTGCAGCTTCTGTATGGGTGGGGAAAAAGGAGGCCCACCGAGTGCTTTGTGTGTCTGGATGGCTTCTTTGGGCCTCCAGTCATGGGTTAGGACTCAGGTAAGGCCTCTTTGGGTTGCTAGTCAGGAGAGTGTGTTGGTTACTTCTGTGTTTCTCTGTTTCTTCAGAGAGGACCTTGACAAGCAGATCCTGGACATGCTTTTCTCATGGGCTCAGCAAAACTCAGAGGATCCTGACTGTGTGAGCAAGCTGATTACAGCCATGAAAGAGAGTGGCCGCCAGGACATCGCCGATGAGGTTGAAACCATCATTGAGCTGGGCCGTCAGAAATACAGGGAGTCCATCCGCCGGGTGGGCTTGGAGCAGGAAAGCAGCACTGAGGACTCTGCAATAGCTATGGTGTAGCACCAAGCACAAGGAACTGGGTTTCATATGAGGTCTCTCTGCATAGCTGGAGAGACAATGTCTTGATGCTGCTCCCACCTCAAGGGTCAGTGTCTTCCGAGGGAGCTGGACATGGATTTACTTGTGAACAGACTACTGAGCTCTCTTGGGTCTATACTCACATGCCACTTTGGCCAGTCCCAGGCAGTTTACAGTGCGTTTATGAGACTTTACTGTAATTCCATCTCTTGACCCTGAGCTTTAGATTTCAGAAACATGGAGAAATTCAGAGACTGAAGTGTCTGTCAGCTGAGTGGTGGCTGAAGTAGCCATTAATGAATTAATACTCATGTTACATATATCTATGTATAACTTATTCCTGAAACTCTGTTCTGCTGGAAACACTGGATGGGAGCATTTGGGTGTGTTTGTGCTCCAGTGCTTGGTGGGAAACGAGGTGCAGTCGTGATGTGAGTTGTGGTGCAGTGGAGACTGTTCAGCTATTTCTGTTAATGCTGTGTTTTGCTCATATGAAAATGTGAACTGTATTCGTCATGAAAATGCTTTCTGTTTTCTGCCAAATCTCTTCCAGTTCCCTCAAGCCCAAACCAAGCCCAAAGTATTAGTGGGGAAAAGAGAAGAAACAAATTTCTAGCAGAATTGCTCTTGGGTATTTTGTTCTGTTCCAAAAGCTATTTTGGAACAAATAAAACTTCACATTGTCTCTAGGCTGCTGCACCTGCAAAGCTTTTTAGATGAGACCTACGCACTGCTGGCCTTTGAGAGAGCTCCAGTTTTAGTTTACAAATAAGTAAAAATCCATAACTCTGCTGTTCTGAGACAGACTCTAATTAACGTGAAAGAAAAATTTCCCTTGCAGCTTCAGAGGGATATTCCTCACATCCTCCCAGTGAAATATGCAGGTGTAGTAGTGAAGGTTGGTGGAAAGCATGACTTAAGTTTGCTTTTTAAAAACTGGTCTGGCCAGCTGGGAATAGGCACTGTTGTGGGATTGGCTTTAACAGTGCTGAGCTAATCTCCCAGTTTTGCAGTCTGAACAATTTGTATAAGGCTGGAAGTGTTTATTGCTTTTTAACTGCTCAATCATTGACTACTAACGTGCCCTTCTCTTCCTGTTCCCCATCTCATAATGGGCCTCAGCTAATGACCCACTAATGACCGAGGGAAATGTCATGCAAGCTTTTTGAAAGACTACGGTAATCTAAGTAACCTCAGCTCTTTCAAGGCAGGTTTGGATTCAGCTTAGCTCTCTAAGCAATGTTTAAAGGGCTATTCTCAGTCTGAAAAACAGAAGTTTGCATAAAAATGCCAGATTGCAACACCCAGAGCTGCAGGTCTGAGAAGTCCTGCTGTTTTCTTACCCCTGTGAAGAATCATCGGTGAATTCCCTGCTGCTGTGTTTCAGACCTGCTGTCAGGACTGTTGAGAGGCATAAAATCGTTCTGCTTTTGGGGTTAGGGGTTTTTTGGTTGGTTGGTTGGTTGTTTTGGTTTGGTTTTGGGTTTGTTTGGGGTTTTTTTTAGGCCATTCTAACATCTTAGCCCATGGAGTAATTAGTGTCCAGTCCAGAGCACTGGACAAAGACTTGCAGACTTGAGTTGTCACCTCGGGTTCAGGGACTCCGTCAGAGCTGATTTCTTAGGCCATGCTGCCCTTCAAGTCTCATGTTGGGTTCAAGTCAGCAGTTCTCTTTTGTATGTATGTTTTCTCTGGTAGGCTGTGTCATGTGTTCTTGTGTGTAATTTTGATGTATACCAATAGATATTTGTTCTTTCCTCCAGTTTTGGAGAGATGCATTTGAGCATGTTGCTCTTACTAGGAATAAAACAAGCACTTAACTGTTTCACAGCATGGTCTGCTAACCCATAAAGGCCTTGAGGTGTTAGACAAGCCTGCTGACAGAAGGACATGGGTGAGCTTGGCCGTGCTGCACAGAAATGGGAGAAGAGCTCTGAGGTACTGCTGCCTGTAAAACGCAGGACAGACTGCAGCTGAGTTAATGGTATCCCTGTAGCTACGCCGTGCTGCAGTGGGGATAAGGCAGGAAACAAAACATTCAGGGCATGGGTTTGGCTAGCTGAGTGTATGACTAGGGCTCAGGTGGAGCAAGTGTAGGGAACAACAACGCTAGTCTAGAGGGGATGGTGCATAGGCTTAGCCTGGCTGTCGGTAAAGGTGCAGGAGGCTTCTGGCTAGGCAAAGCCAGGCTGAGGAAGTCTACAGGTAGCATAAGGTAGCATCCACATGGATGAAGCTAGGCTGCACTTAGATTTCCATTTGTGATGGCCAGGCAACAGCTGAGTTAGCCAGTGCCAACATAAGGGATGTGTAGGCTGGACTCTCTGAATCGGCAGAGCTACCCCTCTTCCAGATAACAGATCAGGCTAGGAGAGAGGCAGGTTAGTGCTAGGTGTTTAGGTTGGTCTGAGTATGGGCTGCAACCACATCAGGTGACAGGAGATAACAAACCCTGGGCAGTATCATCAGGAGTCAGGTTTTGGGCCAGTAACTTCAGGAAAGGTAAGTAACTATCCCAGACAAGTACTGTTCTCTCCAGTCTTCCACTGCTGAGTGGCAGCCCTTGTGCTGGGCCACCTCGCTGGCATCTGGTTTTCTCCTTGCAGTGACACCAAAGCAAGCACGCAGCTGAGGATACAGAGGTGCTAGAGTGAAATAAGAGGAACCACCCAACTGCTCTTTCCTTCTGCTGACTTGGCAGCAAATATTTGAGCTGGATGAAAGTCAATGGAAGGCATGTTATTTTCAGATGTTATCTTTGTGAATAATCTCTTTGAGGCACAGTAACTCCTTCGTAAGTCTGTAGTTGCTATGGCCAGGAAATACTGATTACAGTTGCAGGAGATGGTTGAAGCAGCAAAGCCCCCCCTCAGTGATGTGGCATATATTCTTTGGAATCAAAAGATTGATTTCCTTCCTGCCTTCTTCCATGAACTCATCACATACTAGAATAATCTTTTTCCCTTTCCAGCTATCTGGCTTTTTCTGGTGCCTTTTAAGCACCTTGCGGTGTCCTACTGATGATCCTACTGTCCTACTGTGCATGATCCTGATGCATCCAAATTTTCCCCAAATAAATTTCAACCAGGAAAAGCCTCCTTACAAGAAAAAAAAAAAAAAAAAAAAGGAGAAATTGTTTGGGAGTGGGAACATTTTTTCCTCCTCCTTTTTTGAATGTAACATTTATACCTCTCTAACTCTCATAGTTAAACCCTTTCCTACTTCATAAGCTTGCAGATCTCCAGTAGAATGACCAGGTGGCCCTGGGAGGTGACCCGTGTGTTCCCCCCACACCACCCTCCACTTCCAGGTTCTGCTAACCACGACAGTCCTCTAGCTGCCTGGAGACAGACTCAAGTAAGATGCTTCCAGCCCCTGCAAAGACTAATAAAAGAAATTGCTGAGAAATTAAAGGGCAGGAAAAGCTCAAATCAGTGTGGTAATTCTATTAAAAAAACACGGAAGGCAAAGGCTGGCGGTATCCTGCAGGGGGTTAAACTGCTTACATGGTCCCAGCAGTAAAATGCTGTACAATTTCCACTAAGTGACCTGAAGGAGATAGGAAGGTGGGAGGGAACCCGCAGGGCCAGTGTTCGGTTTGTCTGTTTGCTGTGGCCAGGCAACAATACTGTAAAATACAGCACATCCATAGGATTGCTCTGAGAAGGGAAAGGAGACACCTGCAGTGCACTGAGGGCTGGATAGTCCAGCCATGAACCTACTGAGCTTGAGACAAACCTGAGGGAGCATTAGGAGATAACCTGCCAATTTATAAGATTTCCTGCTGTTTGAAACTCTACAGTGGCCATACTTGACAGTATCATGCTGCTGTTGCTATTGAAAGGGAAAGGAAAACTGATGGTCCTTAAATTCACTGTTTTCCCCCAAAAGGAGGATCACAGCATGTTTGAGCCTTTAAAGACAAGAATTGCTTTCACTGGGAAAGGTGTGGAGCTGGTTTTCAGACACCGGTGCACCAGAGCCCCAGCCCGGGACTGCCTTGAAGTGAGCCCACCACGCTTATCAGTTGTATGTTGTTAAAAGGAAGAAAATAGCCTTTGCTACAATTAAGCATGTGTCTATTTCCTGGACTTCACAGAAGTAAACTGTATGTTCTTAAAGCATGATTTTTCTGTAAATCTGTGTGGTTTGAAAATCCACAGGGAAAGTTTGATGCTCGTTTCCCTGCTCAGCTCCCTTGAAGGAACTTAGTGACCGGGTAATGCAGAAACCAGGCTGGCACCATGACAATGGAAAATTTAGCCTCTACTCTTCCTGCCTCACTGTAGGCCTGTAGCTTGAACCCATGCAGGAGGCTGCTTTAGGAGGCTGGGACTAAGATCCTTTTGCTTGGTTTGCTCATTGAACACCAGCACAGTTCTTGTCTTTACCACGTATGAAATAGTGGAACTGGAAAATGTGCAAGGGGCAGGAAGGATGCCAAGAGATGAGTACTACAGAGTGTTTGGAATTCTTTTTACAGCAGAGTATTACATCTCCTGAGAAAGGATGAAGACTGTGACTAGACTGTTTGCCGTCCATTGTTTCTCAACTAGGTGGCACCAAATGAAATACTCCAACATTACCTGCAAACAAGCAAGAGGAGGTACCTTTTTTCCCCACTGTGCATAGTTCTAACGCTGACTCATTGCTGTGACATGTTTGAGAACAAAATATAAATGTTATGTTCAGAAAGTAATAGGTTAAATTGGTGGGAAAAAGATCCTCTAAAAAGCAAACGAATACAGAAAGCTGAATGCATTCCTACATGGAGAGAGCAAGAGAGTAGGGCTGCCTTTCTCAGGCAGGAGATAAACAAGACAGCAGCAGCAGAGTATGCAGGGAAACAAAGCAGGCAGAGGAGGCAGAACAGACATCTCTACTTGCTTTCTCTAGGAAAGCAAGACAATCTTGCTTCTGCTGAAGCTGCCCTATGGATGCCTGCATGGGTCAGAGGTGGCTGTTGCCTAGACCCTATGTGGCTGAGCTTTGCTCCTGAATTGGCAATTTCAGTAGTGACCCATAAGAAACCAGACAGCACTGCCCAAAGGGAGAGACAGACCCTGCACATGCTAAGCTTGAAAACACCTACTCTGCCTTGTTTTCACTGCACCTCATCAGAGGCCTGCAGCTGGAGGTGTCTCCTGGCTGGGCACACCAAGTCCCATGCACTGGGTCACTGCTCCCATGCACTGAGTCACCAGGTGGAACCACACAGGTCCTGTGTGGCCATCAAATGCTGGGTCACAGGAGGCCATGAGGGATTATGGGTTGATCACAAGGGATACGGGACAGCCTCACACATCATGGAGAAGTTGAGTAGGTCTGATTCAGGGATGCTGTCTGCAGGCATTTAGTGAGTGACTTGGGAAAACAGGAAGCTAATATTCCTTGTCTTTTAGTTGCTCAAGCTGCTGTAAGTTTCCGGGCTTTCACCACCCTGTCAGCCCTCTGCTTGAAGCAGCAAGGGTAAACCTTCTAATAAAAACACAAATAGCTTCAGAAAATGTTGAGTTCTCTTCCTTCCTAATGCAGAAAACCTTCTTTTCCTGATGAAACATGCTATTTGTGACAACTGCTGTGCATTGATGATGGATGGAGGGCAGAGGCAGTCACAAATGGATCCGTCAGTTTTTTGGGGCCCAAAATAACATGGTCCTGAAAGAAGCTTGTGACAGCTCTTGGTAAGGCTGTGAGCCCAAGAAGCCATGACTCTCCCTGCAGGTCAGGCCATTTCATTTTGGCCCAAGGCAGGATGACTGTGTCCTCGGTGTCCACTTCACCCTCCAGCCTGGTGGCATGGAGCCATCTCATCTTTCTGACCCAAAAAGCAGGTTAATGCAACCACAGATTTCCCTTAGTTGTTTGCCAGTGCTGGAAGGGCAGATGAACAAATAAGCAGTGGAGAGTGGGGAACACCATAAATCCTGGAGCAAATGGCACCATTCGGCGTTGCTTGGCCACATACCCCAAGGAAAGACAGCGATGTTCCCTGTCTTGCAGTGCCCCATAAATCTGGTGCCACCTCTGCAGAGGGGCAGATGTGGATGGTGGGATGCTGTGGGGCAATTTCTGCCTGGAATGAGGGGGTAAACTCTGCTGAAGGGCTCCTGTGGCAATAGGTGGCTGCAGCTGTGGGCTCCCGGCCAGCAGCTGTGCCCAGAGTGGGATCTGGAGGCCGATCTCGCAGCCAAGACAGCAGCCATTCATCGGCACTCAATAAACAAAAGTGCCTTGCTGTTTTACCCGGGAGATAAGCATGCAGGGCACAGAACTGCTTTCCCTTGTGCTCTCTGTGCTGAGTGTGGGAGCCTGTGCTGGGTGCCAAAGGAGCCAGGGCTCGCAGGAACCAGGGCTGCTGGGTGTCAGGCAGGGCTGAGGCTAGAGCCCCATGGGTGCTAGGCACGGTGAGATGCTGGTGCCTACTGGAGGTTGCCAGCCCTGTGGGACATGTTGCCTTTTTAGCTTATTGATGATTAATGATGGAAGCTTGAAAAGTTTTTGCTTGGGTATTTTTCTTTTCAGAGATTAATATTGCTGAGCCTTGATTTGCTGTCTACCAGGTGTCTGCATGGGCTTCAGCAAGGCTTCTGACACTATCTCACACGACATCAGGCCAGTGTGGGCTGGGTGAGCGGACAGTGAGCTGGATTGAGAACTGGCTGAATGACAGGTCTCAGAGGGTTGTGATTGGTGGTTCGCAATGCGGAAAACACTGGTGTGCCTTGAGCATCAGAGACTTCCCCCCCACCATTTGTTAGGCATTTAAATCACTTAGCTACTAAGAAGACATCCACAGCCTCCTTCCAAGGAAAGATGGTGAGAGGGGACAGACAGACTGTTTATGCTGGTTCACATGCATGGTCTTGCAGCCTTGAGCTCTCAGAGACAACACAGCTGGGCTTGAGGTAGAGCTGTCCCCTTTGTGCACTCCCTTCGCTTTCCAGCTGCATCCACATCCCCTCTCACTTCTGTAATGTCAAGTGTCTGCACAGAAAATGAAACCAGACCTACTGGGTCAGTGGTGTCTGGGTGATTCTCAGCATCTAAACCAACAGCCAGCTGTGAATCTGTTCGTTTTATTCATACTGTTTGGCTGTATTCTCAGCAGTTGCATGCTGGATGCCTCCCCTATCACCTCTGTGCTGTTGCCTTTGGTAACCCATCCTGTGCTCCCAATGGAGAACAAGATCAGGCTCAGCTGAGATTGATTTTTCCAGAAAACAGTGTTGACCGGTGCTAATTATATGTTACTGTCTCTTCAATCTTTATCAGTTAAATTGTCTATCAGCACACTGGTAATCCCCTCCAGGATGGCCACCAGGACAAGGAAACAGTGACCAATCTCCCCCAGTTTGGCTTTGTTAAGCATTGGTTTAATACCCACACTCATCGGGCACGTGGGGATTTCAATACCACACCACAATTTATTAAAATAGAAAGCAATGCAAATGGGGAAGGAAGCTGAAAACCGTGACCTCATGAAAGCCTCTTTCTTTGCCAGCAGACTGAACTTGACCCGTGTCCTTGGCAGGGCTAAACCAGCCCATGGTCTCTCTGGCAGCTGAGCTGAAAGCAGCACAGGATTTTGAGACTCATGCAGGGGGAGCTTTGTGACAAGCCGAGCACAAACTTGGTATAATGCTCCTGTGTGAGCCATGATGACGATAATATTGCCTCATACAGAAGGTCCTGAGCTCTGCTCTTCATCTTGTATCTGACACGGACATTGCTGCTTTTGAAGCTCCATTTTGTACTAAACAGTTTTAAATCCCTCTTGTGTCTGTCAGATGGAAAAAATGTGTGTCTGAGTGCAGAGGAAACCTTGACAACCTGGCACTCGCTGAATGAGAACTTTCTTCTGCTTTTTTTTAACACATCTCTTAAAGGCTGCCGGAAGAAACGGCTCCTTTGTGTCATGCGGGTTATAAAGAGCAGTTGGTTTTTTGCAGCAGAACCAGAAATAAAGACCGGTGATTGCAGTCCTCTTAAAACTCAGCACAAAGCTGGACAGTGTTAACTTCTGCTTTGCCAGGGGACAATGCTGTCCTATCTGCACATCTATGGGATGGCACGTTATGATAAATGGTAACATCTAACCACCTCAATTCACCCTGAGTTCAGTTCAGCTTTTGTCCAAGTTGGTACAGCCCAGTGAAACCCACTGACGCCTTTGCAAAACAGGGCAGAGTGGGGACCTGCCACCATGAAGGAAGGGCCTGGGATGGAGTTTTGCAGCTGGGGAATCAGAAGGGGTGACTGCAGCTCCCATGCATTGTTTCACAGTTCCTCAAACTGGGGGAGCCCTACGTCAGTGACTGCCACAGCAGCCTGCCTGCAACCCGTGCCTTGCTGCTTGCTTTCCCAAGGACATGGTGGAGACAAGGCTGTGGGGTTGGGCAGACTATGCCAGTGGCATAGCGCTTGAATTTTCATCCTGTGGTGGGTGCTCATCCAGTACACACCAAAAAATGGCCATGGTGCACCGGTCTTCTTTC
The DNA here is from genome assembly GCF_004027225.2 of Strigops habroptila. Taxonomy (NCBI): domain Eukaryota; kingdom Metazoa; phylum Chordata; class Aves; order Psittaciformes; family Psittacidae; genus Strigops; species Strigops habroptila. Next base: position 48,878,989 of record NC_046358.1, on the reverse strand, counting down.
TTGGCGAGGCACCACTGTTCTGGAGTGAGTTTTCCATCTCCTGTGCTCTATCTTCTCATGCTTTGCCCAGGCCAGGTTGAAAAGTGCACATGCTGCTCCCTTTCTTGCCTACATCCAACTCATTAGCACTGGCCTCTGATGCTTCGCTGACGTTTGGTGAACATCTTCTCACCTTGGGTTACAAGCCCCTAACTGTGCTAACAAGCTCCTCTCATTTCCAGGTGTATGCACAACTGATGTTTCTGGGCTGTTCATTGTGACTTCCATTAATTGTGGCTTCTCCTATGTACACGATGTCCTCATTAGCCTGACACAGTCCAGCAGCCCTGCAGCCGTTCTTCTCTGATCATCTCCAATTTGCTGCACAGGCTAACTGTGTATTAGTGCTCTGCTGGCTCCTGAGAGCCTTTGGCACAGAGCTGGTAACCCCACGCTCGCCGCGCCTGGTGCACGTGAACCGTGAGGGATGCTCTTCAGAAGCCTTCCCCTGGACACCTTCCCCTCTTTCCTTGGTGGTGTCACACCTGGGGACATCATCCCAAGAGGCACAGAGAACTGGCTGGCTGCTGCTGTGCTCCTCACCTTCTCGCTTAGCTTCCAAAGCCACTGAAAGGGTCTCTGTGGATGTTTTTGTGCAAGGACTCAGGCCTCATTATGCTCCCGAAACCATGACAGAGCCTATTAAACCCAAAAGCCATGCCCGCCTCTGGCCTGGAGGCTGCCCAGCGGGACAGCACGCAGTAAGCACTGTGACCCAACTGACCACACCAGCTTGGTCTTTACTTTGAAGGGTCTTTATTTTGAAGGGAATGACATTTATTATCCCTCTCCCCGCCCCCGGCATTTTCGCGTGTCCCGTTGTTCCACCCGCGGGCCGCCCCGCCAGGTGGCCGCAAGATGGCTGACGGGTGAGGTGAGCAAGAGCGCACCTCGCTCTTGCGGGGGGCGGGGGGTGTCTGCGGCCGGAGTGGAAGGCGGCGGGCACGGCGGGGAACGGCGGGGCACCCCGCGCCTGCCGCCGCCTGGGGACGCGGCGCCCCGGGAAGCGCCCGCGCCGGGGGAGTCCGAGGCCAGGCCCGGCCGCCCTGGCCCGCGTTGCCGTGGCGACGCGGCGGCCGCCCCGGCGGGGAGGGCTCGGCGACGGCGGCGGATTTTCCTGCGCCAAGCGCGGCCAGAGGGGGCAGAGCTGAGCCGGGCCGGGCCGCGCCGCGCCGAGCAGCTCCGCACCGCGCGCCGCACCGGTCTCCGGCCCCGGCGGGAACCCGGCGCCGCCGCCCCGGACCGGTAAGTGCGGGCGCGGCCTTTCCCCGGCCCTCGGGTGGTGCCGCTGGGTGTCCCGGCACCCCTCCTGCCGCCGGGCTGCAGCTCGCCTTCCCCGGCCTGGCTCCTGCTGCACCGGCCCCTCGCCTCAGGGCTGTGCCGAGCCCCCTTCCTGCACCCCTGGTCCCTGGGGGGCCGGCCCCTCGCCCCGGGGGCTGCAGGCTCCCTGGCCCCCCACGTACCCTCCTCATCCCGGGGGGCGCAGGCTCCCCTGGACCCCGCTTTCCCTCCCTTATGCCGAGGGTTGTAAGCCCTCCACTTGTTCCCCTCACCCTGGGAAGTGCCGGTCCCCGCAGCCCCGCTGACGGTCCCCGGGGGGCGGTCCCTCTGCCTGGATTTGGGGCGCAGGTCCCCGTGTGTCAACGCCGAGCCTGGGGGAGATCGCCCCGTGCTTCCCGTGGCGCCGGGGCTGCCCTTGCCGCGCGTTGGGGACTGTAGCGGCGCTGCCCGTCCTCCCCCTGCTCGCGCCGGGGAGGCTGCGGGTGACACGTGTGCGGTCTGAGCCGTGCCCTTTAGTGCCCCGGAGCTCCCGCTTTTTATATTGGAAGCGATTTGCACGTTTCTCCGCGTTTTCAGAGCCTCTGGCTACCCTGGACACAGGTCAGGATCCTGCATCTAAGCCCCTTTGAGCTCCTTCCAGGCCCTCCTAAGGCAGATCTGTGCCTTTCTGAGCTAGGTCAAGGTTAATGTGCTCTTCCTCCTGTGGATGGGGAATGTGAAAATGTGGATAGGCTGTGGGATTTCCTCAAGGTCACCCTGGAAACTGGACCCCAAGCATCCTTTCCTCTGTCTCTGCACCCCCCAGAGCTGCTAGGCTCCTGCTGGGTGAGGGCGCAGTTGTGGAAATGGGATTTTCCAATGCCCAGGGCCTCTTGTCCTGCAGGTCTTCTCAGCTTTTGTTTTCCATACCTCGCCAGGCTGTCAGAGTAACAAACATCAGGGCAGAATCCTAGCTATATTTATTTGGCCTAATATGTATTAGGTGTTCACAGCTAAAGGTTGGTTGGTTGTTTTTACCACAATGCATTCGTCTCCGTTAGTCTCGCTGCTGGTAGGATCTGACCTCTTGTGGTGTGGCTGCTGCTCTTGGGGTGGTATCTGCAGTGATTTTAATCACTGCAAGTCACTGTGGCTTTGCCTCTCAAGAACTTGCTTCTTGGCAATGGCAAGCAAAAGGCAATTGAACTAGAGTGGTGCTTGGCTGATAACGATGTATCATGCGGAACTTGGATGGTGGTCATCTTCTTGTCCCCAGCTTGTGTTTTGCTTCTCAGGCTGTTATAAACGAAAGGTGTAGATGAGGTCTAACAGGAGGAGTTACCTCTTCACCAGAAAATGAGGATTTATCCCTTTGAATGTCTTGCCTGTAGGATTTTTAACTGTGCATTACTACTGCTTCTTGTCATTCACACAGATAAAGTTTTTCTCCTGGTGCTGCGCCCTTGGGCTCATTTGTTCACCGAGTGCCCATCATAGTAAGGAACGTTATGTTTTGAGGGCAAGGGTGATCGGTGGCAGGGATGGACAGCCAAGTGGAGTAAGGAGCAAATCTGTGTCATAAATTGGAGCCTGGCACTGCTCTAAAGGAAAATCTGCAGTCTTGTTTGATTCCCAGCAATCTTGTTAATGTCTTACTAAGATGCCAGGGCCCTAGAAGATCCTCCTGATGTCATTTTAAGAAGTAGTAATGTGCTGTATTAAGTTACTAGAAGGTAGAAATCGCTGACAGCCTGTCAGGGCCATTTGCTCCCCCTTTCCTGCCAAGATTTAAATTAGTGGCCAAGACCAGGGAAAATATCTGCCTGGTGGCCACAGTGACAGCAGCATGTACATGTGGAAGCAGCCACCCTGCTCGCTTCTGTGTCGTGTTTTGTGTTGTAGGTCTCTGACAGAGCAAAGGTGTGATGGAGAGAAGGTACTGAAACACAGTGGCTGGAGCCTGGTGTGCCTCAAAGCCTGCGAGCTGTGAGGATTTGGAGCTGTGCTCTGATGAGGGTGTTATAATGGGGAAAATCTTGCTTGGGAGCTGTAAGCATTTCATGTGCCTATACAGTTGTTCTTGCGTAACTGTTGTCATGCTGAGAATTGTGAAATAGTAGGAGGAAGACATTTCCTGGCGTAGGGCAGCAGCGTTTTAGGTGGGAAAATGTTGTGCTGTGTTTAGCTGGAGTAAAAGATGTTTAGAGTCAGCATCCCTGACTGGGGTAGCAGTTTTGCAGATTCCCCTAAGAACAGCTTTTCCATGAGGGGTAAAGACTGATTTAGGGAACACCCTTGTTACAGGGTGCGTGATGACCATGCATGCTGTAAAAGTAGTTAATTATCTCTGGCACTTAGGGTTTTATCTGAATAATCTGCAGCCAGGAGGCTGTAAGAGGCATGAGTGGTGAGTTGCTCCTTGTGCTGCAGCAAGAAGCTCATCGGTGTGGTGTAGGCTGTGTGATCTCTCTCTGGTCCTCCAAAGGGCTGGGCTTTGGGTTTGCTGCTGGACTGGGGGTTAGTTGTTTTATAGATGTTGGCAAGCCTCTGGACTCTCTTTCACCCCCCTGTGGAAATAAAACACTCATGGGAGGGCAGTCGCCATAGTCACAGTAGCTGCTGGAAGGTGGTATGTCCTTGTGAAGTTTGTGGCCAGAAAAGGTTAGCAGCATTGAGTGTAGTAGCTGAGTCGTGTCCCTTGGTGCTGGCTGTTCCACCATGATGCTTTCTTTTGTCACTTGATCCTTGGGCTCACTTAGGGGCAGGGAATGGCAAATCTTTCGCACTGCCAATTTTCCAGTGCCAGTAAGATGCCATGTACAGGGTGTATCTCTTAATGGGCTGTTTCTACCTGGATCAAGTCAAATTGTGCTGCCAGAATGACATAAAAGATCATTGAACTAGGCACCAAGGGAGAAGGAAAAGAGGTGGAAAAATGCCAAATATTTTTGTTCAGTTTTTAGGAGATCCTACGCTGAGGAGATGATGTGTAACCAAACTGGGTTTGGAATGGCTGGGACAAATGAGTTTCCTTGTGATCCAGAGTACTGTAGTTCATATGCATTATGATAGGATGCTCATGTCCCACGAAGGGAGTTTCTGCAATCTCCCCTTTTCTAGGCTGTCTCAGAACAGAGAGGCATTTCTCCCTAATGCCGCCGCCTTGGTTGTCCTTTTTCAGAGTGTTTGGTTTGGATTTTTTTCCTTGCTCTACACAGCTGCTGGCAGGTCAGCAGTGTCCCGGAGCTGTGCACCTTCACCCATGGCTGGAGTAAGTGGATGTTGCTCTGGCAGAGACAGCAGAGTAAATCTGGTTTGCAGCCGCTGAGGTTGGGCTATCATGTAGAAGCCCTCGAGCTACAGGAAGTGCCTGGGCACTCAGCCTGTTTAGCCTGTCACAGGTTTGCTAAATGTCTTGTTAGGCTTCCAGCTGGACACACTTCTTTCCCAGCTGCTTCTGCTCCCCTGTTTAAATCTGCACTACTGCATAAGGGCAAGTGCCTGTGCTGCTCCTTCAACAGCGACAGTGCAGGATGGGGAAGAATCTGCCTGGGCACAGCATCCTGCCTTCTGCTACTGCAGGTACATAAATAAATAACGAGTTATTATTCCTTTTACATCTATGTATACGTTCACCTAAATCCTTAACCGTGTTTTTAGGAAATGCAGAAGACTGCTTTAATACCCAGTTTGTACACTTTCTTAGCAGTACCCAAACATCTGCACTACCAGGAAGTTGGGAGAGTTGGAATTACCAATTGCTTTCACGGCCAATGAGCTATGGATGCTGCCTGTGCGAGCCAGTGCATTGTTTTCATTTCTTACTGTTGAACATGTCATACACAGTGTGTGTGTTTCATGGTGCATTTCTCATAAATGCACAGTTTCTCTCATGGACTCTAGCCTGTCTATGTGCAGTGAGACAGCGGGACACAACTGCAAGTGCATCCCCTCCTCTGCTGAAGAGGTGCCTGAAGTCTCACAGGACAGTGTGTTTTTGCTTCCCTAGGGCCGTGATTTGATGAAGCCGCCTTTCTTCTGCAAGGTTGAGTCCTCTGGCCTGTGCCTGGTTGGAGTGGGGACCATCATTTGGCCATATCCAGCTAATAGCACGGTGGGTTGCTAGAGCTAATGCTGTGTTGCTCAAGTTAATCCCAATAGCAGAAAAATAACTTTTTCCTGTCCTCTTCTGTTTGCCTTCTAGCGCAAACATAGCAGGAAGAAGGAGGTGGATTGAGCTGTCCAGTGTGAAACTGGATGTTGCTTTAACCTTGCAGTATTGATTGGTAGTTCCAATTGTGAAGGCAAAGTAACAGGGAGTACAAAAGCTTTAGAAAACAAGGCAAAACCCCAGACAACCCCATGAAAAGACCTTGTCACTCTGGGCGGTTTGGATTTCTGTTTGGCAGTTTCCTCTTACACATATGCAAATATAAAAGCTTTGAGTACTTGCTGTCTTAGGAGGGCCGCCTACATGGAGATTATGTGCCTGGGGAAGGGAAAGGCACCTGGTCTGCAATGCTTATTCTGTGTCAGGAGAAATGTGATGGGATACCATTTATTTAATTTGTGGGGTCTCAATTGATTTAAGGCAGCCTGTGGTGAGCTGCTCACAGCAATGCACTCTTACACTTCTTTTGTTAAACATTTTGATAACTGGTTCTTGTTCTCAGGTTTGGTGGTGCTCTTGTAGGTGGGTGGCTCTGCCTTGTCAAACCTCCCTGTGCCCTGCTCTTTCAGGGTGTGTGTTGTATCAGCAACTGGTGTGGTGTATCAGCAGAGCTGTCTGGGTTTAGTTTTTTTCCTTTGATCCAGCTGAGTTTCACAGAATGGCATGAATTCAAGCAGCTGGAGATGACTGAAGTCCCACCAAAGATGCTGCCTGCCCCACCTGGAGTTTGACTCTTGATTTAAAGGCTGTCCCAGCTATGAAGAGCTTCATAGACAAAGTGGGGAGAGGGAAGGAGAAGGAAGACTCCCCCTTATATATAGAGCAGCAGTGCTGCTGCACTGAGTGACTAACTGGCTTGGAGGAGGCCTTTGGCAAGAGACATGTGTGCTTTTCTTTTTTGCTTAGAACATGGAGATACAGGACTTTCAGCAAGTCATTTTAGTGGGAGAGAGATGCTGTGCAAGTGAGCTCTTCATTTAGATCAACCTAGAAGGCAATCCAGTAGCCGTGAACCTTCATTTCTGCATTCAGTTGCAGCTTACAGTGAAACTCTTTCTGTTTCAAGGAGCTGTGCGCTGTGATATGAAAGCTCCTAGTCCCGGCAAGTGCTGGCTTTGCATGGATAAACGTGTGGAAGGAAGCGGTAGCATGTGGTGTGCTTAGTCTGTTGTTTCTGTTGCTGCTGTTTACTCTGCCTGCACACCTTGGCAGAGGAGATGAGGGCAGTTCCCTGTTGCCTGCAGGGTAGAGTGGGATGGAAACACCTTCTCCAAGGCCACATGCAGACTGGGGGTGTGTTTGGTGTTCAGTGCTGTGGTCTGTGATAGGTAGGGATTTACAAAGGAAAAAAGAAGGAAGCATGTTTTAGGGACAGGTGTCATGGTTTAAGGGCTATGTCAGGGCTAACTGTGAATTTGGGTGCAGCGTTCACCTTTGCCACAGATCCAGAGCATGACCTTGAATAAGCAGTAAAATGTCTGTCTCTGACCCTACCCCTGCAATTGAATAGGGACAGCAGCATTTCCAGGGTTTTGCCGCTTGTAAGCAAAAGCAGTGCAAGCTGTTGCAGAAGGTATGATCTCATGTAGTAAATGGTCTCTTCTGGGTGCTTCATTTTCCTTTTTCATTATGTGTTGGCTTCCTCAAAGATGGGGGTAGCTTCATTTTCCATGACCTGGGTAAGCTGAGCCCTTCTCTGTAAGGCAACAGGAGCACTTGCTGGTTCATCTCATCCTTTGGCAGCAGCTGTTATTTATGAACTATTTTTTATAGCTATTTTCTAAGGGTGGTAGTTCTTTTAAAGGACATAAACTACCTTGTGTTGGCCTGACCCTTTCCCTGAACTGTCCTGCTTTTGTTTGTTTGTTTTTTCCTCTCCAGAAACTTACAATCCAGATTCATTGGTGCCCCACTCTGGTTCTTCAAAACTAATGGAGAGCCTGAAAGAAATAGCTTGGATTCTGAAGTGGTAAGCACTACAGAAATGCCAGACACTATATAAACAACTAAACTCAGCCCCCGGCCCTTCCTGAAAGAGGGATGATTTGCAGAAATACCTCAACAGATGGTCTGAATTTGGCTCTGGAAAGGAGGGAAGAAATGCCAGGCCGCTGCTGCTCTGTGTGTGGGTGCGTGCCTGCGTGTGCTGTGCAGCGTGCTGCTTGCCTGCATGCTCCGGGGAGGCTGAGCAGGCTGCTCCTGCAGCCCCTGCCTGCTCGGGAGGCATCTGTGCACCGCTGACTCAGTGCCTGCGGCTCCTGCCAGGTCCCTGGTGTTGAGCGAGCTCCTGCTTCTCCTGGGGGGAGGTTTGGCTTGCTGGGCTGCTCTGGTGGAGGTGAGCTGTGGTTACTTTTGCAGAGGCACTGGGTAAGGTGAGATGTCAGATCACACCGTGGTCTTCCGGCAATCAGGTGGTCTCTTGCGCTGGCACGGTTGCCTGTGCTTGTGACAGTGCAAATGGAGGTGATCTAGAGCTGGAGGCAAACAGATCAGCTGTGGCAAACAGCTATTTGGACACACCTATGCATATATGTGAGCTGACAAACTTGCTGGTAGCCTGAAAGGGCATGGAATGAAAGAGACTTTACATGGTCATGGCCAGGGACTCTGAAGAACTCTAGCAGAGCTGGCTGCTTTGGGCAACCTCCTCTCTCCCCTGATGAGGTTACTGCTCATGCAGGGGAAGGAGAACATGGTTTCTTCAGCTGGTACCAGACCTGGGGTCCTGACACCAACTGTGGCAGCAGCAGTGGGCTGTGCTACCTCTTATATGGGCTCTGCTATGGGGCAGTTAGGTTCCCATGTCAGTAGCCAGTAGCCGCACCTGGCTCTGATATGGCTCATGGATTAGAGCCTAGAAATCCTTGTCCAAGGACCTCTGGAGCAGAGCAGCGTGTCTGGTTCCTGCATTGCCAAACCATTGTTAGTCTCCCCACGCAATGTGCCTGTTGCATTGCTCGCTGGCACAATTTTGTTGTGTCTAATGCTGTTTGCTGTTCCTGCTATGAACTCTTTAGTGAGACAGTGTTGGTTGGTAGTTAGAGCAGGGCTGTCAGGTATGCTTCAGGGGTGATTTTTTTTTTTTTTTTTTTTTGGAAACTTTCTGAAAACAGGTCTGATTCTTCAGCAGTGCAAGATGAATTGCTTTACTGAGGATGCTTAACGTGTCAGGTAAATTCTTGTGGATACACCTGGCAGGTAGCAGCTTTGCACCACACGTGCAGGGTAGCCAAGTAAGACATTTAATATCCAGAGAATGACTTTCAAAGTTTGACTTATTTCACTTTTTACCTGTCACTCTTTTTCTTTTCCTTGCCTGCCCTCCTGCTGGTTCACAGCACTCTGGGTGAGCAGAGAGCTGGTAAATGCATCATGCCACAGACTCCTGAGCTGTCAGGTGGTGGCTGCAGTCCCCTTGCAGACAATTCCTCTGCTTGTCACAGAGCATGCACGACTTTCCCTGGAAGAGCTGCTAACCTCTTTAGGAGCAACAAACACACTAGTGTGGGGCCACTGACGTGCGTTTAGCAAAGAACCATTCTGCTGTGATTTGAACAGCTTTGGCATAAGCAAACTGAGGTGGGAGGAGGGAAATGCTGTTTGTGATGCAGGAGCAGAGCAGGTACATTCATGTATCCCTGCAGCAAAGGAACTGGCAGCAGCAGTGTCCTGTATTGCTATTCGTGTGGCTGAGAGTCAAGGAATATTGATTAACATGACATTTAACTGACATTCTTCTGGTGTACTGGGAGCATTAGTCAAATTCTGCCTTCAGTGGTTAGTAATAAGATAAGATTCCCTCCTCTGGAAGGTGTCTACCTGCTGTTGCAGTGTTTGGGAGGCTGGGAGATGTCCTTTTGTTATCCTGTCTACTCTCCAGGCCTGGTCTTTTGTGCAAAAGGCACCTGAAATACAGTCTTGGCTCTAGCAAGCAGCCGAGCTTGCAACCTATACACCAGTGGTTGCATGCTTACATGGTAGCTCTTGCTTGATGCTTCTCTGTCACATTACCTTAGGTGTAGCCCAGCTCCTAACTCCAGAGGGTGACACAGGAGGATTTATGTCCTTTCAGCCCCTGGAGTCCTGTTTCATTAACCTACGATATTTTGGCATTGGCACCCACGTTGGTGGCTGGTGCTGTCAGTGCACTGTGGCTTTGCTGCAGTGGCAGGGTGGAAGGTTTGCTGGATTCGTTGCGGTTCCAGCCAGGCTTGTGCAGTCCCTCTTCAAGTGACAGCTATCGGTTGACATACAGCCCTGCAGGGCTCTGAATTTTGTTCAGGCCCCAGAAGCCCTTATATCCCAGGCTTCCTTGGAGGGATTCTTGTTCTATTTTGTTGTTGTTTATTGGTTTAATTTTAGTTTTTCCAGTACACACCACAGCCAGGCTGGGGGCTGCTGCTGGAGGGGCAGCCCTGCTGCTCACTCCTGCCTCTCTCTTTTTGTGCTGGCACAAGCATTTGTGTCTTCACAGCTATGCATTGACCTGGGAATAGGCCTGGTCTGAAATGAGTTCATCTGGTTGCTGGGGGAAGGAAGAGTTCCCTCTTTTTTGGAAGTAGCCTGAAGTCATGCTGGACTAGTGGTTGAGTAACCGTAGCCTTTGCTGGGAAAAAAGAACCACATGGCTTAAGAGAGATGCACTTTCCAAGGGCTAAAAATCCCTCGTATGGTTTCCTTCATGCAAATATTTGCATCTTCTCTGCCACTGCACTGTCAAGACTGCATCGAGTCTGTACCAGTGCCTCTTTGTGCAGGACACTGTTGTGTTACCCTTTCACAGCCCTGGGTCTCGCCTAGTGCCTGACTGTAGCTTCTCTCTTTGAGGGGAAGAGTCAGCATTGTGTCTTTAAAACACCCTGCAGTTTGCATTGCATAGTCCCTGCCGCCAGAGAAAGGTGGTTGCTTTCTCCAGGCCTCCTGGGGATGGCCCTATGTACCGCGTGGAGGAAGTGGGAACAGGGAGGGGAAAAACCACCTTTGCTTTGCTGTGGCACAGTCCCCTAGTGTTCACAGGAACAAGTGCATGCTTTAGAAAGTGCTCAGTGAGCACGTGTCCTTGGAGATGCAGAGAAATACGACCGACTTCCTCCCCTCTTCCTCTTCCTCTCCCTCCCTTGCATGCCAGGAGGTGATGGCAGTGCCTAGCAGGCACCCCTGCTGTGAGCACAGCTGATGCTGGGGCAGGCTCCTTGCCAGGGGTGGCAGAGGTGAGGGAACTGGTTACCCTTGGGACTGGAGGCTCCTCTCTGAGCACATCTGAACCTTGCTGGGACTGCGTGTGTCTTTTTTGCTGTCTTTTTGCTCCTTCCTGCCACAGTCTGTCCCTTCTCCCTCCTGTTTCTGAAGGCTTTGTTCCTATTTTGACATGGGAGCTGCACATGGTCCCACCAGTCCCCACTGTAGATGGGTTTAGGGAGCCGGTTGGGATTGCCTAACTTGGTTGAGCTTGCACTGCAGCCTCTCCCAGCGAGCTGCCCACGGCTGACTCTGGGGACATGGAGGACATGGGTCAGCGTGAGGCGTGGCACGTGGCAGGATGCTGGGTGGCTTGCAGCCCCTGGTGCTGCGCCGTGGCAGGAGGCTGCTCATGCCACATGGTGCCTGCGGGAAAGGGGCTGCCTGCATGGTCCCAGGCTCACAGTCCCAAAGCAGCGGGTTCTCAGCCCAAGGCTTGTGATGTGCTCTGGGCCACAGAGGTAGGAGGGAACAAGCTGGCTGGCCCCTCGGAGAGGGGTGAATGAGCAAGGCTTTTGCACGTGAGTCAGGCAGCTGGGCTGAGCCGAACTGTAGGGTGCAAGCTGCAGTGCTCCTATGCTTCTCCTCCGAAAGCTCTGTCAAGGCAAGTACTTTCCGCTCTCATGCAACTATTATGAAAGAGCTTGGGTTTGCTGTGCCCTTCTCTCCCTTTGCCCTAAGGGTGCACTGGGCTTGTTTGAATTAATGTAATTAGCACATGCCTTATTAGCTCACTAAGGCACAAAGAACTCATGTATATTTGTAGCCAGGTTAAGCAGCCCCTATTAATTTAATAACTGTGTCCTCCTCAGCACATGGCAACAGTTAATCGCTGGTGGTGACTCAGGATCAGCCAGTATGGAGGGAATTTGGGCAAGGTGTGTATGTGTGTGGTTCTCTTTTATTGTGTTGTATTTTTATTAATGAGCAGAGCTGTGAAGGGAATTAGCAGGAGGCACGGTAGACGGAAGGAAGCTTTCAGTGCAGGTTTGCTAGCCAGCCAGCCCTGACTATTTCCTGTGCTCTACAGTACCTGAAGAAAAGGGTCTATATAATGAATCAGCATGATATGACACAGGCTGGGAGGTGGAAATGTACAGAAATAAACTTTGGCAACCCGTGCTTGAACTCTGCTCCAATCAGTTTATGAATTAGATACTGATAGTAATTTTGCTTATTCGTCTAACCTATTTCCTTTCGGTGAATCCTGGGGCAGAGGAAGTGGCTGGTGTATTCTGGTGCTACTCATCAGTGAAACTGCAAAAGGGCAAGGTTCTTTGAAAGATAAAAATAGTTGCAAGCAATTTCATTCTCTGCAGTGCTCAGTCCCTTTTGCTGCTCTGGGTCTTGCCATATACAGAGCTTAGCCAGGTCCCATGGGATGCTTGCCATCAGGTAGTTTTGTTTGCTTGTTTTGTTTGTTTGGGGTTTTTTATTTATTTTGTGTGTGTGTGTTTTGTGTCTTTTGTTGTTGTTGTTTTCCTCTCAGAAGATGCAAGTTATGGGGGTGAATTACAGTTTGTGCTCCACCACCCTGGAATGATGCAGCCTGCAAGTCCAGGATGGCAGCATGCGTCTGTGTTCCTGTGGCCCTGCATGTGGGATAGTAAGGTCCTGAACTGCTTCTAAAACTAGTGAGTTAAGCATTTGGGGGGCTCTTTTCAGCCAAGATCACTGTGCATACAAAGGAGGCTTCCTGCGTTTCTTCTCTTCTTCCCCTTCCTGCAACAATCACAGGTCATGCTCTTCGCGGTGATCATGAGTAGGAAGAATCTGCTGAAAAGCAGCTGATGTGCTTGCACAGCTTTGGTCAGGTTTTCTGCAAGTAGCTGTTGGGGTGAGATGCAGCTGTCCTGCCTGCTACTGCTCCCTCTTTTTACTTTTCTCATTTGCTGTTTCTCCCCCTTGCCAAGTAATTTTGGGCTGTAAAGCTCTGAACTGTTCCAGGTCGTTGTGAGCTTGTGCAGGAGCATCATTGAGAAGATGAGGCTGTTACAGACAGACAGACAGACAAGGAAATCCCATGAAATTGGACAGAACTGTGTATGTAAGAATGTGCCCTCTCACTGTAGCTGGTGGAGGATCAAGCTCCCAGACTCCAGCAGAGACAACTTGCTCTTCTGGCTTGCATCTGAAGACCTGGTCCTCCTGGGAGGGACGGTAGGAAAATAAAAGTCTCAGTGGAGTGACAAGGGTTGCACACGCATCTGTCTGCGGTATGTTGGAGCAGATACATTTATTTCTCCTTCTTCAGAGCCTGTTCCCACATTAGCCCAATGCTTGGATGAAGGTACTGTCAGTGGTTAGTGGGGTGAGGAGCTGTGATAGTATACATTGTACTGGTGGTACAGAGGTATCCCCCACGTGTAGCTCCTAAAGGGTGCTCTGTGGGGTGTGGGGGGAACTAATAAAAGATGAAAAAGAATGTAAGTCTGCAGGAAGAGAAATGGTTGCTGGGGTACCTCAGATGCTGGTTGGAGGTGGTGCTTCCTTTCCTCCTCCCTCCCCCGCCTTATTTTTCAGGGGCAGGTAGGGACACTGCTTGGCTTGGTGGGTAGAGGCTTTTTGTGCAGGATCACAGCAGCCTGCTGGCTCAGATCTGTGGCCTGCTTGGCACACAGCAAGGCAGAGGGCATTTTCCAGGCCAGCGTTTTTAGACAGTGAGGAGTTGTGTTCCGCTCTCTCTTCATTCTGTCTACTCACTGGCTTGGATGAGTTTGGAGAAGGAAGGAGAAGCCTTGACCTGGAGTTTAACCCAGTGGCTTCATCGGCCGTCCTTCTCACTGTGCTGTGGGAGCAGCCGTATACCAGGCTCGGCTCAGCAGGCCCCTTGCTGGCTGCTGGGCTGGAAGGAGTGCAGCTTCATTTATAGCCCTGGAGTAGCTGAAGTTGGGGCTCTTTCTGGCTTGTATCTTGTTCATTATCTGCCTGAAGGAGTACATGGCAGGGGAAGCAAACTTGGATTTTCTTGGTTGTTTTCCTTTCTTCTCAAAAGAAGAATTTGTATTCCACCACCACCAGCCCCCTGCAAGGAGAACAAGCCTTTTCCAGGACTGCATGCAGTGTTCTGAGAAAAACCATACTCATCTTTTGTCATGGAGGTGGTGCTCATCCGTAACAGTCCTTGACACAGCTGCTGCCAAGCTCTCCAACTTGAGGGCCATCGTCAGGGTTCCAGAGGCTTGAACTGCATCTTGTCTACCCTGCCCCGAGGCAGGAGCACCAGCTCTCAGCAGGAGCTCCTCAGTGGGGACAGCACTGACCTGCGCTGTCAGCCCTTCCCCTCTGCAGCCTTGGGTTTGACTGCAGTGAGCCAGCACTAACCCAGGAGGATGCATCTAACAGGAACAGCTCTGTGGGTGTTTGAGTGTTGCTCTGATGAGCTACTGCTGCAAGTGGGCCCAAAAAGATGCCCAGCAAGGCCACTGGTGCCCCTTTCTTTCAGAAGAAATGGTTCTGCTGAGAGCCAGGACCCCCGGTTTGGTTGCTGGTGGGAAATGAATAGTCTCTTTTGCACCCCAGGACCTCAGCTCAGAGCTCTGCCTCGTTTCTAGAGAGTCATCTAGAATCCAACCCTCACTTTCCCCTGGGCTTCTTGGTTGGTTGTTTTTAATTACTGCTTTTTACATGGTAATTACTTTAAACTAGGAGGGGGAAACCTTTTTTTCTACTCTGCCGGTCTCTTAGAAGAGCACCTGAGTGAGGGATTTGCACCATTTAGTTTCTCAGTGATTAGTCCTTCTAGATCAAAGGGTTGGTCGGTCCTTTTAGCTCAAAGACAGGTCTGTCTGTCTGTCACCTTCGGTTGGCTCTGGCTTTTCTTGACCACTACTGATTATTGAAAAGGAAATGCTGTGTATAAGTTCTTGTTTGTTTTCCCAGCTCTTTCTCCCATCTGCTAGACTCCAACTTCTCAGCAAAGCTGTCTTCTTTCTCCAGCTCATGCTGCATGTCTCTGAATCTGTAATTTCATGAAAATTGGTATGGTGAACTGATCCAGAGGAAGGTGGGTTTAAAAATAGTTTGAATCACACCGGCTTGATGTATGACTACATGATTTCTCAAGCGGCACTTGGAAAGGGGCATCACTGGCAATAAGCACGCACTTATGTCGTCCAAAGATGTTCAAGCTGCAAACTTGCTTGTACACCAGCATGATCATGTGTGGGCAGTTTTACTATCTGTCAGTTAGCTTGTGCTTCTGCTGTTGGATCTTCAGCTGCAAAACATCATAGACCATTATAAACTTAAATAATAATTTTCCTTGGAACTTGCCACATATATGTAGTTCATTTTGTCTGCATATGGATTAATTGTTCTGTAGCTACTTTTTACAGATCCCTTTGGACTGGTGCAGGGACTTGCAGGTCTCTACAGACCAAAGGCTGGAGCCCAACACTATTTTCAAGCAAAATGCTGAGCCTCAATTTCTGCTGTGGCCGTGCTCTGGCCTCGTATCACCACATCGCTGAAGATTTTATGAGAAGAGATGCATGGAAGGGGTTTTTGGCCCTCTGGCTCCTGTGCCTCTTGGTCCGTGTTTCTGTAGAAGCCATGGAGAGCCAAGACTGAGTTTGTCTTTGAGCATGAATAGTTTGTCCATAGTTTAGAGGCTTGTTACTTGTGTTGCAAGTGTTTCAGATGAATGAGGGGAGCAGGGCTGTAGCATGCTTTATGTGGCATTTGTGGAGTGCAGAAGAGCCAGGTCTCTTGAGGTCTCTTTCACTAGACCCAGTTGCTTTTTTGAGAACTTGGAGAGGAGGCAGGTTCAGATGGGAAGAGTGCCAACAGCTCCCATGGTTTCCCTTTGCTCCCCTCAGTCTTGCCAGGGGTGCTGTGAGCACTCTTAGGCCCGTGTCTCCCTCTCTCCTGTGAGGGAAGATACTGCAGTTACTACTTTATGGGAGTATTTTAACATGTGCCCTCCTATGGAACAGAACTCTGCTGTGTGTTCTCAGTGAGATGACTGCAAACTCATTTGTCCTGCTGAAACCTTCCCTCTGATTCTTTCCGCTTGGCAGTCCCGATGTCTTGGACAGCAAGACTTGCTGTGTGAGCCCTGGGTGAGTCACTTTTAATGGCTGTCTTCACTCATCCCGTCCTGCAGCTCGGCTGCAAAACCTCCAGGACAGGGATTGTCCTTGACTGAAAGAGCAGCCCTTACAGTAGTGGGTCCCAGATCTGCCTTGGGGTCTCTTGGTGTGCTGCAGTGCTGATACCTGAGCCCAGCTTCCAGGTGAACATCAGCTTTCTGGTTCTTGGTCTAGGACAGTTTCCTAAGACATGCAAAGTCAAAGGGTGTATCTGGCATTTGTTTCGGTTTGGCACAGGCTTGCTCAAGTCTTTCTATCTGACTTGAATGGAGATGGCTTGGCATTGAGCAGTTGCCCTTTGCAAACCTTTCTGCCCAGCCAAAGTAGGATGTGCTCTAGTAACTGGAGTGTGATCTGGTGTTATGACCACCATATCTGGTGGTCTCTGTTTCCTGAGCTGTGCTGGAGTAGAGCTGAGGGGTAGAAGACTTGTCTGGGAGAAGTATCATGTTGATGCAAGGAGGGGCCTCCACAGGACGACTCCTGTTAAGCAACAGGGCAAGCAGCTTCTGCACTAATCTAAGTGAGTTGCTGGTTGTTTTACCATGAGAAGCTCTCCAGGCCAGGAAGCCGTTTCTCTTGCTGCTCACAGTGCCTTTTGGAGGCCTTCCTCCGAGCCTTAGCTCTCACAGAAGTAACAGGAGATGCTTGTTGTCTTGACTTACTGCATAGGGTTTCTCAGCAAAGCAGGGAAAGTACCGTACTGGGAACAGGGGCCAACCTGCAGCTTCTAGCAGAATGGAGAGCCCAGAGGAAGAATATGGAAGAACTGGGTGTGTTCCTCCTGCTTCTACTGCTCAGAGGCAGGAGGATCCCCACTTCCTTCTCTGCTCTTTTGTGCCCTTCCTTTCCAGTAATACCTGCTCCTCCACTCACTGATCCTTGCTCTGGAGTCAGCAGCTGGGCTGGCTTTTCCCAGTGTGGCTGAGCCTAAGCAGACGGAGGGACTGTTGCTAGGTGTAGTATAGTGTCTGTCTGATGTGTTCGGTAACTCTTTTGCAGTGACTGAGGCCAGCAGGCAAATCTGGACAGAGAGAGAGAGCTGTCTCCAGCATATGGTGCAGCTTTTGATGTCCCTGAGATGGGAGGATTGGTTGGCCCAGCTCAAAAGAAGCTCTTGAGTGCTTAGCCCTTTCCCTTGTTGATGACTGGTGAAGGTAGCTGCATTTCCAAGGCCGGTTTTGTTTTCTTGACTGCTGTTATGTGAAGGTAAATGAGATAGCTTCTCTCAGGAAATACTTGCAGTTCAGTTTGCGCTCCTTAAACATTATTGTTGCAACGGCTGCCTTGCTTCAGTCGTTAGCAAAACTTGACAGGCTGTCTGCACCTTCCCATGCATTTGCCTGTGAAGGAAAGCAGTGTGCTGATCCCAGAGGGCTTCTCCTCTCCCAGCAGGTACTAGTTGCTGATTGCTGGCCCCCCCGCATTGTGAGTGGTTGCATGGCTGTGTCCTCTCAACATAGTGAATGCTGGCACAGCTTTGCTCCCTCCTTCTTGCCCTTTGATCCCAGCTTCTTGATGTCTGCTTCTCCGGCTGGGCACCGAGTTTGTCTGTCTCAAGACAAATGGAAATATGTGGAAAGGAGTCCTGTCTTCCCCTTCTGCTGTTTATTTTCAAGTCAAGGTTGTGGTTTGAATGTTTGCTTTCAGTGACGGCTCCAGCATGTGCTGGCTTCCAGTTCTGTCTCATCCCTGCCTGACCGCTCTGCACAAATGTTTGTGCTGGCATGACAGCCAGGATGGGAACACAGAGTTGGGTGTAGGGAGAGGACGGGATTGCTTCCTTCGGCCGCAGCGCCAGTTGGCTAAAGGTCTTCTGTCAAAATGGCAGCCTGCGTGCACCCAGATAAATCAGCATGTCTGACAGCCTGTGCCTGAGAGGCTGTGCTCAGCTGCAGCACAGCAGCTGGGAGGGGGGAGTCTGGAAATGGGAGGGTTGGCAGAGGGCAGAAGCATAGAGCTGGCCTTTTTGGGGGGGCTGTTGGCAGGACTGGGGGAGACGGTAGGCTAGCTTGGCTTAGAGGATGCTGGTGGTGGCTTAGGCAGCCTGTTAGAGGTTAAGTAGGACAAGAAGGAAGGTTCTGAGCTGTGGGGACCCCCAGGGTCAGACTGTGGGCAGAGCAGCGGTATCTGGGGGTGGAGGAGGCAACCTACAGCCATAGTGCTGCATAGGTACAGTAGATGCAATCAGTATGGTCAAAGAGGTGTGGGTAAGATTAACCTGTTCCTTCTCCTGTGGTGTCTCTGCTTGTGGAGATGTTGTGTGCATGTATCTCCATCCAAGCTTGCCAGCAGCACACACGGCAGGTGATGAACCTGTGCTGTCTCCTCCATGCCCCAGGCTGGGCTGTGATTCTCCAGTAAGCACTTTGCTTTCAGGTGACAAGGCGAGAACTGAAGGTTAGAAGTCCATCCCCGTGCCCTGGGCTGATCAGGAGTGCAGCAGGTCTGCAGTCTACAAAGGTTGGTCATCCTGAAGAAGACCTTGCTGCCTGGGTAGTGTAGGTGGGTGAGCGTGTGTGGCGCGTGGCAAGGGAGGGAAGCAAAACAGCACCTTTTTGGCAGTGGCTGAGGTTGTGAAGGACCATCCAAAGCTGGCTTGGTTTGCATTGTGGTACCTCCAGTCTGGCTGCTCTGTTGCTCTCTGGAGCTGGATTTTGGGAGCTGCAAAAAGGGAATAGAGGAGAGTCCTGGGGTATCAGTGTGCAGCAGAGTGAGCTTTGGGCCATTTACACTGCTGCTCTGCCTAGCACGGAGGTGATTCCCCATGCTGCAGTGTGTGCGTCACTCTGAAACTAAATTTGCTTGATCATTTTAATAAATGTAGAAGGGATATCCTGCTGTGCGAGTAATGGGGCATTAATCTGTGCCTAGCTGTGTTAACAGCACTCTAGGAAGGAATTAATGCCACATAATTCATTGCCCGTGCAGCTCTCACTCTCTTAATTACTGGATGTTCTATTTAGGACCCCTCTTCTGTGCAGGCTGCTCAGCCTCTTCGGCTTTGAGGTGGGTCTCTGGCAGCTCTTGTTTCTCCTGCCCACCCACTACCAGTTTCCTTCCAGCTCCTCTGCTCCTTGTGCCATGCAGGTTCCCAGTTCCAGCAGTGCTGTTGTCTGCCTGGCTGTGAAGTTTAACCAAAGAGGCATCAGCACCTTTCTGGTACTGCTGGCTTGTCTGCTGCCCCAGTGCATATGCTGGTGGGAGGTTTCCTGGGAAGATGCAAGCCCTGCTCCCTGACTCTGCTCAAACAGGAAGCCCTGGACAACTCTGCTGCTTGGCTGCAGAAGCTTTAATTTTGTTTGCATTTTCTGGCTCCCAAGACCATCGTGTTCCTTGGGATATATACTCAGTTCTTTACTTAATCTCTTTCCTTTCTAGGTTAAATGGATTTGTTCTTGATTTATTTTCTGAATATCCTATAAAATTAGTGCTGTTCTCTTCCCAGCCTGTGTTTTTCCTCCTTTCAGGCTACAGGATTGCAGCAGCTATTTTCCTGCCCTGGGAGAGACTGGGGTCCAGCTCTCCCCAGGGTGCTGGAGGCTTTAGCATTCACCATCTTTTGAGGGATTCAGGGAGTTCTGTAGATTCGCTGAGCAGCGAAGTGCTCAGATGGAGTTTGCAGTGACTTGGGTTTGTTTTGCAAATGGTCATTTGCTGGAGCTCTGTTTAAACAAACAGTTCAAATAAGCTTTCCACTTCAGTGCATTAAAATCCCTTAATGCGTTAAAATCCCCTGACCATGGACACATTCAGGCCTCTGCTGTGCCGGATGCTGTATAAACAGTTATCAAGTGCTGGTGTCTGCTGTAAAATGATCACATTGTTCTCTTCCCCTCGCTTGTCCGTGAGTTGAGTCACTTGTGTTAGGGGAGATGACACTAGTCCTGGCATTTGCTGCCCACACAGCCAGCAGCAGGGGAACCTGTAAGTTTGTCTGATTTTAAACCCAGGAAGATTTTTACCCGTTCCTGCTGTGCAGCTGCAGCAGGAGCATCCTTTCCCTGGTTGTCACAGAAGGGATGGAAGGTGTAATAGTGCAGTGGGTGAGGTTTGTGTGCAGTGTCTTGGAGAGAAGCTCCTTTCCTTAGCGAGCTTCATGTTCTGGTCTCTCATGGCTTTAGCTAAACATAGGACTCCAGAAAAGGCAGGTTTAGTCTTACATTATCCAAGTGTGGGACTGCACAAATGCTTTCATGCTGCCCTGTCCTCGGCACTTAATGTAACAGGGAGGGGAGCAGGTCGTTGCTGAGCTGTATGTAACTTCATCCGCGCTCCTTCCCATAGCTGTTTGTACCATCACCAGCTTTTTACGCTTTCAGGGTCCTTTTATTCTCAGGAATGCCTCTGGCCCTCAGGTTGCATCTCCAGAGCAGAAGTGTCAGCCTGAGAGCCACGCTGCTGGATGTGAGATTCTGTGTGGCTTAGGAAATCTGCAACTAAGGGGCACATTTAATTCCAGAGGCAAAGGGCAAAGGTATCTCCTCTGCTTCTGGCTCACCACCCAGGTGGCATCTGGAAGGGGAGAGGGAGGAGAGTGTCTGAGTGCTGCTGAGATGCCTGAGGAAAGCATGGGGCACCTGATTCCCGGGTTGGAGGTGGAGACAAAGATGCCTCCAGAAATCTGAAGGTTGTGTCTGCTTCTGAAATTTTCTCTGGCATCCAGATTTCTTTCTGTGGTGACTTCTACCAGCTCTTGATAAACAGTAGCAAATAGGAGTCTTAGAATAGTTTTCTGCAGACTTGGAACTTCAGTGCTGTACCGGTAGGCACTGGGCTGAAAGGAGTGGTCCAAAGGGCAAAGTCACATCAATAGTCTGGGGAGGGAGAGGCGCTGCTTAGACAGTGTGGCACAAGACTGAGCATGGGCTGTCCTTTTGGGCTGGAAAGTAAAGGAAGGATTGTAACCACTGGAGGAGCAGGTGTTTGAAGACTGTTCTCTGGAAACAGCACGTGTTGGAGGGAAGTGGTGAATGAGTCTTGCAATAGCATGTGGTTATCTTGGGGTGGCTGGGTGGACCCACAGAGGGTTGGAGGTCCATACAGTGCAGTTTGAAATGCTCCCTGGAGTTGGAGAGAGCTGTGATGGGTACTGCTGTGCTGGATGCTGGGCAGAGCTCGTGCACTGCCTGGCTGCTGCCCTTCCTCATATGCTGGTGGAGCCTGATGACTCTGGCAGCTCTTTCCTTCCTATGTGCTCCTATATTTATGCACATGCACATATTTATAAGGCTCCCTCTGAAGTCTCCTCTCCAAGGAGAGCAGGTACTTCCTTAAGTCACTTGTTCCTCAGCTGGCTTCACCCTGCAGCCTGCCCAGTAGGACCTGAGCTTCAGGAAGAGTACAAGTGTCTCAACTTTGTCTCCTTGATGTCTTTCTCTCCTTTCCCAGGAAGAAACTGAAGAGAAAAAGAAGTGACTGAAAAAGAAATTGAGAAGCGATTTAAGGAACAGATTCATTTCTTAACAAGATCAAGTTTGAATTAAATGGCTGATAAACAGATCAGGTAACTTTAAAAAATTTTTGGGTTGTTGGTTGTGCTTTGGATTTTTCATTTAAAATCTTTCAATCACTTTTGTGATACAGGAGGTTGGACGAGATCGCCTGTTCATCTCTTCTGGCCTTAAACAGTTCTGATTTCTTCTCTGCTCCTTTCTTACCTGCTTTTTTGTAACCTCTTATTTTTCAGTCTTTGCCATGTTGTCGCATCTCTGCTTTATTCAGTTCTCTTTTCTCACTGCCTTTTTCTTTCTATCCTCTCCCTTTACCCTGCAGAGGTCTGTTTGTTTTTGCTTCCTGTTTCAAAGGTCAGCTTGACCTGCTGACTTCAGCTTGCTGACATCAGGGGAGCAAAGCCAGCTCCTTGACCAGCTGAGGATGCAGTGCTCGTAATTACAAAGTCCACACAGATGGAGCCTTGTGCCCCTCTTCTAAAGCCAGTCAGTGCTAGAGTGATTGCAGGATCATGAAGTACCAACAATAATTAGTGTCACTTAAGTGCACAGCAGGAACTTAGGAGCAGTGGTCCTTGCATATGCAAAGGCTGGATTTGAGTCCTCCCTGGAAGTGAATTGGGATGCATTTTTTGGAAAGATAGAGTTTTACCCTTAGGTTCTTAAGAGCTGTGATAGATGGATCTGCACAGTCCTGCATGTAGGTTTAACTTTCTGCTGCTTGTGAAGTTGCTTTAGTTAAATGACTCTTACGTGCTGTGGGATTCCTGTGTGGGGTTTTTGTGGTCCTCTTCTAACATCTACTTTTCCGAGTTACCAGCTCAGGACAAAAAGTGGTCAGTGGGTGAATAAAATCTGGTGACAGATGGCCAGGACTTGGCAATGCCTGGATCCTGCAGGCAAGAGGGTTGCCCCTTCTTAGTGCTCACTATGATAAGGATATCTTTCTGCATGCCTGCCTTCGGCACATGAAAGCAATCCTGAGCCGCGCTGATAACAAGACAGCATTGTGGAGTGTTTATTTGCTCATCATGCTACCCAGTCTGGAGAGCACTTGGCACACTTCTCTTACACCCATGAAGGGTATGCTGAGATTCACCTCCATGGAGCCTAAGGAGTATATGTCCCTCATAGCCTTGGCAGACCAAAAGGACCACCTGTCCATGGCCATTTGAAGCTTGGAATTTTGAAGGAAGGGAAGACGCTTCCTCCAAGATCTTCCCCAGCCCCTCCAATGTGCTCTTGGCAGTGTGAACAGGACCTTTCTGGCTACAGGGACTAGTTAAAAGGGCTGAGGAGGAGCACTAGAACTGGGGTGCCTTCTGGCGTTAAACTGAGAAACAGCTTTGTTTGTATGGTAGCCTGTGTTGTCCCCGTTACACTAAGCCCTGTGCACTGTGGTAGCGAGAGGCAATAGCTGTGCAGAAGCTAAATAGGACAGAGAGACCAAGCATAGTGGATTCTTATTCCATGAGAGAGCAGGGAACACTGACGTGAAAAGTGGGATGACTTGGTCACAAGGGAAAAAGCTTTTGATTCAGGTGCAGTGCCCTCTGTTGCAGATTCTTTGTGCCCAAAATCCCTCATTTCTCCTGCTTAGGTCATCTGTCCCATCTATGTGACTACAAGTCTACAGTGGTCACAGGCAGCCAAGCTAAGGAGATCTATTTAAGGTTGGAGGATCTACTGAACCCCTCCTCCCTTGCAGCGTGCATCTGTCACCCCTTAGCAAGATGAGAATGATACCAAAAGACTAAAATCCACAGCAGCGGTTTGCTGCAAGGTAAGATCAAGGGCACTGCATTTCAGCAGCAGTGCATGTGGAACTTGATCTCACCGTCTCACCAGACACTGCTGCACGGTCCATCTATGCTAGCTTCCCTCTGTAGTGCGCTTGGGGGAACCTGGATGGTTAGTTTTAGGTGTGATAGGGGTGTTGAGCAAGGGTTTCTCACCCACAGAGTGAAAGGCTTTTTGCAGCCCGTCTTGCCCAAATGTTTGGCTTGGCCGGGCAGACCAGGCTATTTCCCTCTTTTGCTGGGGTCTGTGCTGAAACTGGGGAATCTTTTGCACTTACGGTGCCAGCAGACAAGATGTTTGCCACGTGTCTGTGTCTTGCTCCCACCTGATACAAACCCTGTGATGATTTCACTGTTGGAACAGGTTGAAAGAGGCAAGTGTCTGCTGCCCCAGGTGTTTCAAGGACACTTAGAGAAGCGATGACAGTGCTGAGGCTGAAAGCACTGATTGTGCTTTGCAGTCTGTGATCTGCCAGCAGTGACTTTAGAGCTGAATTTGGGGATGCTGATGTGACCCTGTCTTGAGGCACCCTCCTTCCCACTGGTGCATCCATCTTGACATGCTTTTATCTGGTCTCTAACCTCCTCTTTCAGTATGACTGTGGGTTGAGTAAGGAGAGTGCCATGATACGAAGCTCACTGTTTGGAATTTTCCCATGTCCTGAGAAGTTGAGCGTAGGAGTTTGCAGGCAAATCTGTGCCTTTCTCAGACTGTGGTGCAAAGATCCCTGAGGCAACAGAGTCTCGAGCTGGTGAGATCTTGCAGTCTGGCCCTGTGTTGAGCTCATACACTGATTTGGGCCTGTCTTCCTAATGTACTGTGCTTGTTTTAATCGTGGTCAGCACAGTCTTGTCTGGGGATGTGGGCTGAGCTCAGGTCTGTCTGCCTGTCTTTGGCACCTCTTCTTCCAGCTGTGCCAGCCCTGGGGCCGTGTGTGTGTGTGTTATATTGGTGCAGGTGTTGGGGAGGAAGGAGCTCTGGCTGCGGAGAGCAGAGGCTGAACAGAGTTTCCTGGAGTGTCAAGGTCATGCTTAGCACTTGTGGGCTAAGACTTTTTTTTTTGTCCACCCTCTTTTGTTTGCTTCCACCAGGGAGACCTCAAGTTGAAACCCTGAGTCCCCATATCCTGACTTCCTCTCAAGCCTGAAGCTGAGAGGAGTTCTTTCAGCATGGCTGCTTATTGATCCTTTCTGCAGTGCTGCTGGGGGGAATGTGTTTGCAGAGCTTCACCCCACCATGCCATGGCCAACCTTGCCTCTGCTGCTTCCAGAGGGTAATGCAGATTGTGTCCCCATCCGAAGCATCATGTCACTGTCATGACAGGCAGCATGCCCCTTCGTGCCATGGGAGGACTCAGCCTTGCCGACTCACCCAGCTGCAACCCAGGACTGCCATCAGTTTAATATCTGACACATCCCGTGTTCAGAGAGCCATATCCTGTGCTTTATTGGAAGGAGCTGACTCAAACAGGCTTCCTCTGTCTCTGTGTGTAGTGGTTTGTCAAGCATAAAAGTGCTGGACACTTTTCGCAATTGAATTTGCTGGAAACCCATGTCTAGCTGATCTGGCTTTCAGTCAACGCTACTTGCAAGAATTCCCTGTGGGAACACAAAGGTGAGCAGAAAAGGCCCCCCATTTTGGAAGCACATGGAGCCAGCCAGGTTTTGAGTTCCCTGAGAGGTATGAGCTCACACCTCTGTGTCTGCAGCCGTGCAGGCTGCTGGTCCGGTGGTTTTGCCGTGCTGTTGGTTTGTGTGTGTTCCCCTCGCCCTGGGCCATGGGTCTGGAAACAGTTTCCTGGAGCTGCAGCCGTCTGCTCCTCAGCTACCAGCTGGGCGCTTCTGGGCTCACTCCCACATGATGGTAGCAGCTGATGTGTCATGAACCTCTCATTAGGCATATATCTGATTGTGGTGCTATAAAGCGTTTGCCAGTAAACCTTCTGGCTTGGGTGCTGGCAGGCCCTAACTGAAGTCAGTTTATGTTGTAGGATGGTCCAACAGTCTTCTCCTCTAGGGACAACAGAAACCCTTGGGTCCTGGGGAACAGGGTTTTTTCTTGTTCTTAGTGATGTGTAGCTTAGCTGTTTGCCTCCACTTCACTTCCCAGTGGTTCGTCC
Organism: Strigops habroptila; assembly: GCF_004027225.2. Classification (NCBI taxonomy): domain Eukaryota; kingdom Metazoa; phylum Chordata; class Aves; order Psittaciformes; family Psittacidae; genus Strigops; species Strigops habroptila. The sequence continues at coordinate 48,853,816 of NC_046358.1, read as the reverse complement.
TGATGCTATGTGCTGCTTTCCCGTCTTCCCCTTTGTGTACAGCAGGGGCCAAGCTTTGCCTTCAGAGCTCCCTTCGTGCTATGGGGGGAGGACAGCCTTGTCACACAGTGATGTGTTAACTCTGGTCATCCAAAAGAGCTCCATTCTTTCCTCTTTCCCTCCCCTGACATTATGTCAGTGCTAACAAATCTGTTTCTCTGCATCTCATCCCCTTACAGTTTACCTGCCAAGCTGATCAATGGAGGGATAGCTGGGCTGATCGGGGTCACCTGTGTATTTCCCATTGACCTGGCAAAAACTCGCCTGCAGAACCAGCAGAATGGCCAGCGGCTGTACACCAGCATGTGAGTACCGCTGCATGGGCAGCATCCCTCGGGGCTTCCAGCGGGGAGGCCTTCCACTTTGTTACCTCTTTCAGGTGAGTTCAGCATTTCTAGGATCTGGGCTCTCCTCAGGAAAGACGGGACAATCTTGAACCAAGCTGTGCTAGAGCAGATAAAGCAAATAAAGCAGCTGTTCGGGCTGTGGAGCCCAGCAGGTGAGATCTCTGCAGAGGACACATCTGTTTATCTGTTGCTTTAAGGATGGCATGTTCTCTGCTGTTGGGGCACAGGACCAAAACACAAGGAGCCGATTCGTTTCTGTGCTGGGCCACAGTTGGGTGCGTGAGGGAATTTCTGCCTCTCTTCTGTTCCCATCGCTCTCTATTGGAGGTCCTTCATTTGCTGTGTCAGTTTTAAAAAGAGGAAGCAGTCACTCATTCCCAGTCTAGAGCATTGCATGTAGATCTTTTGAAGGCTCAAAGGTTGACACATGCTGTAGTTATCCCAGCAGTCCTGTGTCCAAAATAATCAAGTGCTGTGGGAAAAGAAGGCATAAATATATACAGCCTGCCAAATTCACCTGGGATTTGTGTGGGATGCTTAGGGCTGTGCATCTGCTGTGGGAATGTGCACCACACTCAGCACAAGATTGCTTTCTTGCAGGAACCAGAGTCAGGCCTTAGTTTTCCAAAAGTCCTGGTGTCATTGAGGGGGGAGAAGGGGCTGGGACTGACAAGTTGTGTCCTGTCCTCCTGCCACTTTGTTCAAAAGTAGTGTTACCTTCTTCTCCACACTGATATTTTCCTTTCTCCTGCCCAGAAGAATTTTAGGCAGACTGCGAATAGGAAGGAAATGCTCTGTACGTTGATGGTTTCAGTCTCCAGGGCTCCTTGCTGTAGCTGACAACATGTAATTGTGCATTGACTTAGGTCGTAGGCTCTGGCATGTCACAGTGACTGTTGTTTCCCTTGACAGTTACAGCTCTCTCTGCTCCCTGCACTGTTTGTGTGTACAGGCATGCTGGCGGAACGCAGCCTCCTGTCTTGCCTTGCCTCTCCTTTTTGTTTTGTCCTGCTCTTGCTGCTGATTCACATTACCTCTCCTCCCTGAGGATCACTTCTCCCCTTGATGTGATAGGAAAGAGGAACAGGAATTTGGGCAAGATGTAGGGTCCCCTTAGGAGTGCATGCCAGGATCCTTCTCTCTGGTGGGGAGATCAGTAGGAGAGAGGCTTTTAACCTCCAGCAGTCAAGTGCAAATCTGTTCCCTAGCCAGGAGTTGTTGTGGGATGAGGCGCCATTAAGGAATACCCAGGATTTACCCTGTATATTTGAGCTGGCTCCTCCTAAGATTCTGCAACAAAGCCTGGATGTGAATGCTCTAGCCCCCGTATCATCCTTGTGGCCCTCTTCTGGACTTGCTGCAACAGTTCCATGCTCTTATGTTGAGAACACCAGAACTGTGCACAGTATTCCAAGTAAGGTCTCACAAGAGCAGAGTAGAGGGGCAGGATCACCTCCCTTGACCTGCTGATCACGCTTCTTTTGATGCAGCCCAGGATATGGTTGGTTTTCTGGGCTGTTAACGCACACTGAAGCCAGCTCATGTCAAGCTTCTCATCAACCAACACTCCCAAGTCCTTCTCCGCAGGCTGCTCTGAATCACTTCTCTGCCCAACCTGTGGCTGTGCCTGGGATTGCCTCGACCCAGGTGTAGGACCTTGCACTTTGTTTTGTTGAACTTCATGAGGTTGGCATCGGCCCACCTCACAAGCGTGTCAAGGTCCCTCTGGATGGCATCCCTTCCCTCCAGCGTACCAACCGAACCACACAGCTTGGTGTCACTGGCAAACTTGCTGAGGGTGCTCTCAATCCCACTGTCCATGTGCCGACAAATATGTTGAACACAATTGGTCCGAACACTCGTTACAGGTCTCCATTTGGACATTGAGCCGTTGACCGCAACTCTCTGTGTGCGGCCATCCAGTCTGTTCTTTATCCATCGAGCGGTCCATTCATTAAATCTGTGTCTCTCCAATGTAGACACAAGGATGGCATGCAGGACAGCATCAAATGCTTTGCACAAGTTCAGGTAGACCGTGTTGCTGTGCCCATATCCATTAGTTCTGTAGCCCAAATAACATGGGGTACCCTAGAAAAGCCTTGACCCAGGTGGGCCATAAAGCCCTCAATGGAACTCTATTTCCTTCTCTCCCACACCAGCACTACAACAAAGCAGATATGAAGTTTACTCCTTGTGTTCCCAAACCTCTGCAGCTGTGGTCTAGAGAGGGAAACACTGCCAGGGGATCTGCGCTGCCTTCCTGAACTGTGCCTCTAGATTTGTTAGGTGTGTGTCTGTGCCTTCAAAAAGTCTTGAGTTTTCCCAGTTGCAGTAAATGTAGTTGAAACAAAGCAACAGTTTTCCCCTTGGAGTGCACCTCCACGGCACTCTGCCTCACTCTCCCCAGGGCAAGAGCTTGAGTGCTCTCTGCCTGCCATGGGACCTGATGTATTAAAAGTAAGTGCTTTAATCTTCATGGGAGGTCACAGATGACTGAGTGTTCGGGTCATCTAGTGCTTGTGTCGAATTTCACGGAGTAAGTCAAGCAAGTCAGCACTGGGGGTTTTCCCTTCCAGAGCTGGATTTAAAATCATGTGCATGGGGATCTGCTTGTTGGAGCATCTCATGCACATTTGCCACAGGGGACCCTGGATAAACAGCCTGCACAGTGACACTCTTGCCTTTGTGCTTCTCAAAAACAGACAGCGCGTGCAGGGTGAGCTGGGGGTTTCAAAGCCCCAGTGAATTAGGGGCTAAAATTTGACTCGGGCCTGAACAATGGTGCATTCAGAGGCTGACGCGGTTCTCTTCTCAGCTCAGGGTTTTGCTGACAGATCAGAAACGAAAACCACTCCAAGAGATTTGTTTTGTTTTTCTCTGCTGTCAACCACCTTTGAGCCTCTGTGGTTTATCTCTCTCTGTTTTGTCCACAGGTCTGACTGCCTCATTAAAACAATTAGGTCAGAAGGCTACTTTGGCATGTACAGAGGTAAGTTAGGCTGAGTCAGGCATGGCGCAGCTTTTGTGTTGGAGGCACTGGTGCGTAAGTGGGAGGAAAACCCCATGTTCTCTGGCTTACAAAGCAATAACCTAGCAACATCATAAGATGTTAAAAGGTCCAGCTGTTTTTGAAAATAAACTCCTCCTTGCCAGGTGTCTGCTGAGCTCTCCACCGTTGAGTACTTGGGTCCTCCCCGTGGCTGTTTTGGTTTTAAACCTTACCATTTACTGAAGTTAATCTTTACTAGCAGTTTAAGTGAAGCTGCTGGGCTTTGTTTCAGGACTCTGTGTGTGTGTTTCTCAGCTTGGGCGTAGTAACTTTTGTCAGAGGGGCAGTAGCAAACCTCTTGAAATGTCTTACTTTGTGGTTGATGATTGAATTTATGTCAAAGCCCACCACCAGCATCGTCGGGCCTGCTGTCCCATCTCATTGGTAGGTTATCTCCAAAACTAGCTGTCTTTCAAGCACACCTGAGTGCTTTGTTCAAGTATTAAGATAAACTGCAATTAAAAAAAGTTAACTTTCCCCCAGAAAAAAACTCCCTTGGGGTGGTAAGAAAATCAGAGGTTGGCTCATGGTAGAGCTTCAGGTGTTTGGTTGTTGTGTGCTATCCTGCTAGCAATCTCCTGGCTCCTTGGCTTAGGCTGTCTGTTGCAGCAGTGAGTTCTTCAGCTGACATTATACCTTTTCTAGTTTAAACACAAAGTCATTGAATGTTTTTAAAGATTTTGAGAAGAGGGAACAGCAGGCCAAATTCTGACTTTACTTGTAGGAGAGGAAAATGTGGAATATTTTCTTGGCTTTCAGCACAGTCCAACTGGCTTAATTGTCACTGAATTCTGGTTCATTTTATGTACCGGTATTCAATTGCCTGAATATGCATTTTCTTTTTTATCTCTGAGGCATTCTGATAACATTCTTTGTGGCACTCATTCACTGATAAAGCCTGATTAAAGTACTACTTTGATTAAGTGAGTCCCTGCTCTTTGTTGTTTCAAGCGGGAATCCAGAGATGCTGGTGCCTTGCTGTTGGCATCTCTTGCCACTTCTTCCATAGCTCCTCAGGAGCCACGGCCGCTGCAGCCAGCCAGCCTGGGAGCTGGGAGCTCGAGGCAGTGTCTCTTGCCCAACTTGCCAGTGGGCGTTTTGGGGGAGTGCAGTGGATGCTGGGGATGGATTGGCTGCTTCATTCCAGCTCTCCTGGGAGCAGGCAACAAGACAAATAACCCCGAGGAACCCTGGCAAGGCCTGTCTTCAATGCTAGCAGTGACACGTTCCCCTTTGATTTTTCCCAGAAGCTGGCTGCTTCTGTGTGCCTAGCTGGAAACAGAGCCTGCATTAACTTTGGGTGTAAATATGCAGTGGCAGGCTGATTGGCAGGGGGCAGAAGGAAAAAGCTGGTCTTTGAGACTTACAGATGAGACTGTAGGACCTATCGGGGCACTTGGGAGAGACAGATCAGTCCTGTAAGGTGTAGGGTGGTGGAGGGCATGTGTATCTCCAGTCCACTTTTCACTCCCAAGCAAAAATCTCAAAGGGTGCAGTGGGTTTTGCATAGCTCTTGCTTTTCCCAGCCATAATGAGTCTGGTCAGCTTGGTCCATGTGCCACTAACTTTGTACCTCTCTGTTCAGGGAGCTGAGAGTGGCTTGAATTGACCTGTCACCTCCTACGATTAAATGGGGAGCTGGGTTTGGAAAGGGCTTCTGTCAATAGCTCCAGAAATTCATAGATATTTCCCAATGGCCAGGGTGCAAAGGTGAGTCCTGCAAGTACAGCAGTCCTGGTTCTGTGCCTCAGTTCTGTGAGCTGACATTAGTAGCCCTTCGCTCCCTCTTGGGGAGAGGATAGGTGGGTAAAATACATCCAGTATTCATGAAGAATGCGTGAGTACTTTTCTGGGAAGAAGGTTAAAGAGACAGCTCAGACTTGCAGGCAGGGGAAGATGGAAATCAGATTCTGGATTGGTTCCTGCTCCCTCAGTCTGTCCCAGTTCCCTAGCAGAAGCTAGGGATGACTCATAAGCTCTTATTTGCAGCCTTTAACCTGAAATTGGGAGGATTATATGTTAATGTGCTGAAGTGCCACCTGCCGTGCCCCGTGGAGGAGTCGCAACTGCGTCAGTCTTCCCCACAGGGCACTTGGCCTCTGTTGGAGAACAGAAAAGGTCTGCTTGGGTGCAGCCATTCCCCCTGTGTGACTTCACATCTCCTTCACATGTGAATCAAAGCTCAGTACAGACAGGAGAGAGGCTTGAGCCAGTAGGGTGCTTTTTTGCAAATCATCTCTTAAGGGGGGCATGTGGGCAGACAGTCCTTGCTGTGTATGAGTAGCCATAGTGGATTGTGTGATGCATAAGGCAGTCCCAATTTTTCTCCCAAGTTACAAGGATTCTTACATTTGTTTGGTGGAGGAAAAAGAGGTGTTTTTCTCATGGTTTTTTCCATTACATTTAGGTAGCAGCAGTGCCTCAAAACTGGGTGGCGCTGTCTAGCCCTGTCTGTGCTCAAGGGATGACAGCATGCTGCCTTCAGGCATGATGCCAAGCAAATGAATCCATGGTGCCTGTAGGCTCCTGGACTATGTGGACATCAGTGGAAGGGTACCTTGGAGAGGTCCACTGCTTCCTGCCACAGTCCATCCAGAAGCCGCTTAGAGATCCCAGCAGGCGTCCTGGAACTCCCACTGCTATTTGCAGACCAGCTGTTTAGCCTAGCTGGCAGGAGTCAAAGGCCTGGATGAGGCTGGGGAAATGCCCTTTGCTGTTAGTGACATTTGGAGGGTAGCTACAGTTCAGCTACAATAGTGTGGCAGCCTTCCCCAGCCTCTGCTAATAATACCTTCCATATTGCACCAGTGCCATGCTGGGCATGAATCAGTCCTGCTGTTAGGGAGGTCGCTGGTGGTATATATGCCTTTTATGAGAAATGTGTGTTAACAACGAAGCCCAAGGCTTGGTGAGAAGAGAGCACTTACAAGTTCAGTTGGCAAACAGCTGGTTTTGACTGTATTTGATTTAATTCTTTGTAGTGCTTCTGTACTTTTTTGCAAAATATTTTCTGGTTTTTAATGACTGTAATTGACTTTTGCATTCTGTTTGTGTGTCATTGCTTCTGGTACCTGTCATGTTGCCTATAGGCCAAGGTTAGCTTTAGTTAGGGAAATAGTCATTGGCACACTGAGAATTGAAGAGCTAGGAGATTTATGAAAAATGTAGAAAATGCCATGGGAAGTATATAGCCAGCAGCTGAAGTATCTAATTTCTCCTCCTCCAGTGAATTGAAGCTGTTATGGATTATTGAGGACAGGGATTATCCATTCTCTGCTAAGCAGCTTACTGAAAATATCAAAGATGTAGGAGAAAACCCAGGTTCATTAACTCTCCTCTGTATATTGTGCGTTATTACCCTCTACATTATTTGCAATTGAAGGAGGAATTGCTGTGAAAGCCTCTAGGCTCCTGGAGGAGGTCACCACATCGAAGCGTACTTCTTGCTTACCTTTCTTGCTTGATGTTTTGGAGTTTGTTTTCTTTCTTTCAGTGAACCCTTTGCACTGGTGGTAGATTAGCAGGTTTATTCTTCTCTCTTTTTCTCCTTGTTTTGCCAAGGAAATGGTCATTCGTGCTGCAGGACAGTGATATACAGGTGTTTAACTTTCTAGCCATTAGGAGTGGGGCTGAAGTTATCTTCAACTGCGTTTCCAGGAAACACTTCATGGGTAGCCATTTCCACGTAAAAATCAGGCTGCATGGATTTGCTTTGTAGATCCTGATGTAATTGACGTTAAAAGTGGAGATAGAGCATGAAGGTCATGTCTGTGTGGCTTCTCATCACATGCAAGAGTCTTGGCAGGGGCATGTGGTGTGTAGGAAGCACATCAAACTGAAGCAGCGCAATCACTGGTACACTTTGAAGTCTGCAAAAACTCAGGAGTATGAGAGGGCTACCCTGTTCCCTGGGTAAGTAGTTTGGCTCCTGTAGAAGATGATGGCATTTGTTGGATGTCATGGCCAGTGTGGAACGAATGCATTGGTTTGGTTTGCTGTGAGGCAGGGTTACTCTGTTTTCTGTGAAACCTGAACGTGGCAGTTGGAAGAGGGGGAGATGTGTCGGGCTGCCCAGCCCTGCACTGCAAAGCTGTCTGTTTTCTTGTACAATTTCTCACATGTAGAGCAGAGGATGTGGAGCCAAGGTTTCCCACGTCTTGGTCCCAGTTGTACTGGTCCCAGAAGTGCCAGCTGCAACTTTGCTACCTAATCTGAGGAAAGTTCTCCCAAAACCTATATATTGCCATGTCCAATTCAGGAGTTCTTTAATATTTTTTGGAGGGAGAGGAGTCCATCCTGAGGAACGGAGGATTGAGTTGCCTTTCTTTAGGTGTGTTGAGCCCTTATAGCTCCTGTCAACTCAGGTTCAAAGCTTCTGAAAATTAATCCCAAGTGTTCAGAGCCTAGTGGGAGTGCAGGCTTCTCTGCTTCTTTTTGGAAAACGGAGGTTTGGGACAAGTTGTTTAAATCTCTACCACAAGCATAATGGTAAAAGGTATATGCTAGCATTTCTGTTTGTCCTTGCAAAGGTATTCATAGGCCATTAGGAAGTCTCCAGTGAAGCTCCTTCGGAGGCATTGGAGCTCAGAATGCTTCAGTGCAGGCACAGAGAGCTTGCAGTCATCTGCTGGAGGACCTTTTGAGCTATAAGATCTAAAGGAAGGAGAATATTCTGGAGTATTAATATAGCGGTGCAAAACCTAGTGTGTTCAGAAGGGACTGGCCCTCTCCTCACCACATGTTCCTGAGGGCAGCTTGAAAGCTGCTTCCCAGCCACTGTGTTGCACTAATACTGGTGTCCATGGCCCACAGCAGCCGGCCAGGCCACGCGGACCTTCCACTGTGGCAGGCACAATACAGGAATTTGCTGTTTGTTGCTCCTGACAAAGGGACATTCCAGCGGGAGTTGGTGGTTGAAGCCAAGGCTTGTCTACACTCCAGATCCCTCAGCAAGCCTTGCCATGGTGCTCAGAGGGGAATTGCTGCACCCTGCAGTTTGTGGTGGACAAAAAGCCACTTTTCAGCGGTGGCTGTTCTGAGGGTGACACCCAGTGGCGATATACAAGGGGAGCCACTTAACTGCAAGGGTTGGTCTAGAGCTGGTTGACTTCTGTGCAGATGAGCCAGTTGACTTTAACCAGCCTCCAGGTCTTTCAATGGCTCTGCCTTTTCTTGGCTGCCCGGTAAGCAAATTGCTCTGCTTTTGGTGGTAGTGGGGCAGGAGCACTAGCAAGAACATGGGTTGGGGGACTTCCACTTCTCAGCCTTGAAATATTTGTAAGGGAGTTGGGAATGGTTATTAAACCAACTTAAACTCCTTTCTTGAAGGTCTGATCTGCATCCTTCTGGATTCTTAGGAATGCATCCTTGGATGAGAGAAGAGGATGCATATATGCATGGTGGGGGATAGTAGTGAAGCTAAAGAAATTACAAAAAGCCTTGCAAATGGAGTAGAAACACATCAGAGGATGTTTTCAAAAACCCGAGGTGTTGGGAGGCAGAAATGCTATTAATTTCCAGTGGTGTTTCATGCTTCCTAACCCCTTTGGTGCTTTGGGAGCTCTCCTTCCTAAGTCCTTGGTTTTGAGCAGGAGTTACAACATGTTCTTGAAAGATCCAGTTAACGGTTCCTTTATTCTTGTTCTCCAATGGCCTTTTCCTCTTTTCCTTGCCCAGGGGCTGCAGTGAACCTGACTCTCGTGACACCAGAAAAGGCCATCAAACTGGCAGCCAATGACTTCTTCCGGCACCACCTCTCCAAGGACGGGTGAGTAGGGGGTGCAGGCCTTTTGTGTTCACCTTAAAAGACAAGTCTGCTGAGGCTTCAGGGCAAAGGTCAAATGGGGTGATGTGGTGACTGAAATACGAGTGGACCTTGAACAGCTCAGCTGGTGCTAAGGGTGTAGTGTCATTTGGGCTAAGGATGTAATGTCTAAAATGGGAAGTGAAAAGCACTCCACTGGATGACTGCTTTTTATTCAAGCTTCTAAAAATAGTCTCAGATCTAAGCCAAGGCTAGCAGGTCCAGAATTTGTAGGCAAAATATTTGCGAGGAACCACTGCTCAAACAGCTGCTGGGAGGGCCCTTATTTTCGGCATCCCATTGGATGCTGTTATGCTCTTTCTGGCTTGAACAGATGGCAAGTCAAGTTCTGTAGACCCCAAACTTAGCTTCCCTCTTGTCCTTTTGTAGCTTGAAAATAGTTTTAGAGAGGTAGTGAATCTGAATTGACAAAGGGCACTTGCAGTGTTGCCCAGCAGCTGACCTGCAAATAAATGCTGAAGGAATAAAATTATCTGCTTAGTTTGCAAGTGGGGATTAGTTCATATGAATTAAATGTGAAAATGTGAGTATATCCTGGTGTCATCTGGTATAGAGTAAGTTGTCTACCTAGTAGCTTGTACAATGCTGTGTTTGGATTTAGTGTGAGAATAATGTTGACAACATACTGATGTTTTAGTTTTTGCTAAGTAGTGCCTACCCTACATCAAGAACTTGTTAGTCTTTCATGCTCTGCCAGTGAGGAGGGGCACAGGAAGCCGGGAGGGAGCAGAGAAAGGACCCCTGACCCAAACTAGCCAAAGAGAGATTCATACCACAGCACGTCATGCTCGGTATAAAAACTGGGGGGAGTTAGCCAGGAGGTGGATTGCTGGGCATCACCTAGCTGTATTGTGCGTCACCTGTGTTTCATAGAATCATAGAATAGTTAGGGTTGGAAAGGACATTAACATCATCTAGTTCCCCCTGGGCAGGGACACCTCGCACTAAACCATTTCATCCAAGACTCCATCCAACCTGGCCTTGAACACCACCAGGGGTGGAGTTTCCTGAGTTTTATTCCTATTCCTCTTTTTTTCCTATCATTATTGTTGCTTGTTATTATTTCTATTCTTACTATGTTTCATATTATTTGAATTATTGAATTGTTCTTCCCTCAACCTGTGGGTTTTTGCCTTCTTTTGATTCTCCTCCCTATCCCACTGGTGGGGTGAGCAAGTGGCTGTGTGGTACTTAGTTGTTGACTGGGTTTAAACCACAACAGAGTAAAAGATGCTAGCTGAGGAGTTGAGAGGAGCCAGACCCTGAATATTTAATGCTGTTTTTACCAAGACATTTTCTTTGCAATTCGGAGAACACTCATGTCTCCCTTCAGACAGAGACTTCTCTGCAGAGACAGCCAGTGAAGGGCACTGTCTCCAGTCCTCAGTGACAGTAGTTAGAAAACAGCCTGCTTGGGATGTGGTCCTTACTCACTGAAAATGCTAAGCTCTGCCACAATTACTTGGTTTAACAGCTTCCCATAACGTACCACATCAGTCTTGGCTGCTGGAGATCAGTGGCTGAACAACTTCAGTGGGAATTGTGGCCTGACACAGGTTGGGGATCTAGTTTTTTCATGTACCTAATTTTTTTGTTCTGGAGTCTTTTAAAGTAGCAGCTACCATATGTCTGTGTGACTCATCAGCTTGCAGCTGCTTGTGATTTTTCTGTCTCTTCAAATAGTGTCTCTTCTGTGCTCTGCTCAGACAAGGGGAGGTAACAATGTCCTTGTTGCTTCTCACTTCTACCAAGTGGTGGATGTGATCCCTGCAGCAGACAACACGGTGGGCCTTGGCATACTGCAGTAAACAGGAGCACAGCTAGCTCTTTGCCACCACGTGTATCTTGAGAGCTTAGTAGATGGTACAGGGAAGACAACAGGGTGCCAAGCTGCCTCTCCTTGTACCACCACTGAGAGTGGCCCATGAAAGAGATCAGACCAGCATGGCAATGTATTTGGTGTTCTGTGAGGACAATCACTGCTGTCATGTTTCAGCCATTAAAACATGACATGTCCTGCACCATGAGATGTAAAGACTTCCTCATGGGACAAATGTGTGCATCTGCCTCTCAGTGCTGAGGCAGGCTTTGAGCAAGTGTTTGGGTAAGTGGGATGCAGCTGTTGCCTCAAGCAGCTGAGGTCTTCACCCAGGCATCCTCCAGTTTGACTTCTGGGTTCCTGGCTGATCCACACATGACGAGGATGATGTGCTGTACTCAATTCAGAATGAAGGGGAGAGAGAATTTTGGCAAGACTAAGACACACTGTTCTCCTAAAACATATGCACTGGTGGAACTGGCACTACAGTGACCTGGAGCAGGAAGGTTGATACCACTCAGGTAGTCAGGAGCCTTTGTGTCTTGACACTAAGCATTCTTTAATCCTTTAGAGAAAAGAAAGGTTGAGCCACAGTTAGGTGACAAAAGCTATGCAGCATGTGAAGTCAGAGTCACTCATCTTATTCATCTACTATGAGGGGCTTAGAGGAGTGAAATCTTGTCAGCTCTGCTCATGAGGATAGACAGCATGAGCTGGACAGAGAGGCAGAGCCTCTCTGTGGTACTGCTGTGATAGATGGTTTGAAGTGTTTCTAAGTAGAAATGTCATTCCAAGATGTGATGAGAAAGAAAACGCCTTGCAGGCTAGCCGTGGCTGGTATAGGCTGTGAACCTACAATCTAGCTGGAAGGTTTGGTGCATATTGTGACCTCGCTTAGTACATTGGGAGCAGGGGGTGATGGAAAAGGCCATGACATTACCAGTGAGGATAGGTGCCCTTAGAGACTGTAGGGCAGCTGCTTATTGTTGGATTCTTTTTCTCCATGCTAGGGAAATCCCAGGCCTGGAGATGGAGAATGTAACCTGCTGGAAGGGTTGTGCCTGGCCATGCTGCAGTCACTGCGTGCTGCCTTTGTCAGTTCACAAGATCTTTTCCTATTGTTGCATGTGACAAATAGAAGTGATGGCGAGGGGCCATTTAATTGACTCACAAAGCTGTGTGCCCCCCAAGGGTTTGCCTTGCTCTTGCCCTCTTTCCAAGCTGTTTGCAGTCTGCCAGTTTCTCCCTTGAGATGCTTCTGTCCCCTCCTCCCCGATTGTCTCTGTGAGACAGGGCAGGATTAGCAGTGCTGGAATCCAAACTCCTCTCCTACCCAGGGCAAAACTGGGTACATAACTGCTAGCACATCACAAGGCTGGGCCACCTATTTCACAACTCCAGTCAAAGCCTAGGTATAAATAACAAAAGAGCACAGGGTTAGAAAGGTGAAGATTCAAGCTGCCTGGCATGTCAATGTGGTTTAATTTCTGGGTATGTGATTGCAACAGTGAAGGTGCTACATGGTATAAAGCGCAGCTGACGGAGTTAAGCTCAGTGTAAGGCTGGGGACTTCTTTTGCATGCTGAGCTACCACAAATAGCTCCACCAAAGTGCTATTGGCACAAGCCAGACTATCTGCTATACATTCACAGTATGCTGTGCTCTTAGGCCAGCATCCCAAAGGATGCTCTGGTGCTTTTCTGACTCGGAGCTGCAGGAGTCTTCTAGACCTTCTGACATTGAATGCCTGCGATGCTAAGCTTCTAGCACTTGTCTTCCTTGAAATGTGTTGCATGGATTGGAGATCCTTGTCTGATAAAATGTGCGTGTTCTATCAGTATTTGCTAATTAAAATATTCTGAGCATGTCCTCCACGTGCAAGTGGAAGAAGGACTACAGAGAGTGTGGCAAATCCAGCATAACCCAAAATAGCCTCAAGTTACACAACAACTTCTAGTGTGCATTTTTTTAATCCTTTTTAAAACTTAAAGTTGAAATGAACTTGCTTTTAAACTGTTAGGAAAAAAAAAATGGCATAAAGTGTGTTTTCGAAAGGCCAGACTGAAAACAACATCTGCGGCGTAGGAAGCTCCTGGCTGCAAATTGCTGGAAAAGTATTTTGGGGGTGTATCACAGCAGGTTTGTGCTAGACTCCCTTTTCCCTGGTCATGCTCTCAGATGCTGCTAGAGGTAGAGTAGTGGGGCAGTAGGACCTCACATGGGACTTTGAGCCCTTTTGGTGCACCAATCCCTCTCAGCCTGGAGATGTGTATTCCTGCAGCTCCCTCCTCCCTGGGACCAGCTTGGGGGGACATTCCTTCCCATGCTATGCTTTTCCTCTCCTTTTGGTGCAGGAAAAATATGCTCACAGGCTAGAGGGCTGGATTCCTGCTTCTTTACCTGTTTCTATTTTGATGTCAAGACCATTATGACAGCCTACTGCTACAGCTTCGTGTTTTATGAGGAAACAAGACTCTCTTGGTCCTCCCAAGCTGTCCTGATCATTTAGGAACAAGGGAGGCATGAGCAAGTTGTATGAGTGCTGGAAACCCCTTTGCTGTGCCTTGGAGAAAAGGAGGAAAAACAAAACACTGAAAAACCTGAAGGGCACCCTGTGACCCTGATTAAGAAAGGCAATAAAGGTCAAATATTATCCTGTAATGATTTTGGCCTGAGGGCCTATGCAATTCCCAAGAGAAATAGAAGAAGAGGTGGCCCACAGAAAAGTCTTCAGGCAGGTCCTGGTTCCTGTGGTGCTCTGTGCTGGCTAGACTGCAGGGCTGGGGAAGGCAGGATGTGTGAGAAGGGGAAACTTCCAACCCTCAGGCAGCTGGAAACAGATGGGATTCTTTCTTTCCTCTGGATTTCTGAAGCTGGATGTGTTGAGAGACCCAAAATCTCACAACTGCTGTTAAAATAGCAGCAGCTTCATTGTCCAGAGCAGAGGAGTCACTAGGCCTAGGTGAAGCACTTGGATATAAAGCTAACAAAGCAATTTAAATCAGTAGTACACCAGCATGCATTTGTTGATTTTTGGGTGCTCAGTGTGTGAGGCCTCTTTGATAAATGTAAGTATTGACTACTTTCTATGTCCTCATTTGAATTTGGGTGTTAAACACTTAATAAAAACCAATCCCTTTAAAGCGTCCTACAAGATTTCATGTTTATTTGCAAAGTGTGGGTGCCAGACAGTTGTTGTGTTTGGCATGTGTTCCAGGTTTTGTGGTCATTTTTCAGGTTCTTGGTTAAGTACTTGGTACTTGGTTAAGTACTTGGTTAAGTACTCTGCCTTGGCTGTGGTAGAAAGTGTCTCATGGCTTCTTATAAAAGCAGTTTCTTCTTCATAAAAACTCTCAGGTGTCCCTGGATGAGTTTCCTGCTGCTCTTCTCCAGGGTGTGTTCTACCATTACATCTCCTGTCCTCTTCAGTTTTGACCTTCATTTTGGTTGCTGTTCTGGAGTAAAGGCTGGAAATCTGCTGACTGAGCAGCTTGGCTTCCTAGGAAGACCAGCATGGTTGTGTTAATGGTGTCTTTGCTGACGTCAGCAGATTTTCTGTTCTGTTTCCCCCTGCCTTGTAGCTTTTTTGCAGAGATGAGAAGTCACCAGCTGTAATCCTGAGACAACGAAGGCACTTTTCCCATGCAGATGGGGAGCTTGTTCTCTGTTGCCTTCCCAGCTGACACATCCCCCAGAGCTCCTCCCTTCGTCTGCTCCTCTTTCAGGCTCTCTGATAAAAATTCAGACCATCTCTTCTGTGGCATGTATTTAGGTAGCCATTGTGCGGCCTGGTTGATCCTTGAGCTGCAGAATGCTTAGACAGGCTATAAAGTGAGGCCCTCTACAGGAAAGAGGGAGGATGCTGCTAGTCCTGGTGCTGAGCTGCTGTGTCACCTTGCACACACTGTGCTTAGGTCTTTCTCTGGGCAGGAACCCTTGTGGGCCAAAGCAGCCTCTCCAGTAGTTACCCACTGGATGTCTGGACACTTCTTAACGCAGATAACCTTCATCCAACCCACTGGGACTTTAGGTGGGGGAATCCAGCCCTTCCCCCAGAGAAAGAGCCAGTTAAGAGCTGATAATCTCACTGTGCCTATTCAGGGATAGCTGTTAGGGGTGTGTGGGGCTCTCTTATTTAGCACACAGGCTCAGGGAGTTGCAGTGGGTTGAAGTTGTAGACATCAAAGGTCAACCAGAAAGTAAATGCACTTTTGACTGTTAATGTAGAGGGAGCTAGAGATGGGCTGTTTGATCACAGAATACACCCATGAGAGGAGCATTGCTCTTGTCTCCATTCCAGGCGTATATCTTGGGACAAAACACGGGTTGTGTCCATGTTCAGCATGCCCCAGATATGTTGCCCTGTCCATCGTTCACTTCCACAGACATTTGTATTGGAACAGAACGCTTGGGATCTCCTGCCACAGCAAACCTGATCTAATGGGTTCAGGCACAGGGTCACCTTCCTCTTGACTTGGTCCAAATGTGCAATACAGAGCAGCCAGAGGTAGGTTGTACCATACCTGGAGTAACATCTGCCAGAGCTGGTGGCATTACTTTGAGGTGGATCTGTCCTACATCAGTGCTTTGTTTTGCTTGTCTGAGGCATTTTTTGCTGACAGTTTGCCCTCCCTTTGAAGGACATCTCCTGTGTGTTAGTCCCCTAATCCATACCAAAGACCCACTATTTAAACGGTTTGAAAGCAGCTTACTCTCTCTGGTTTGAAACTTTTGGGGAGCTTTCTACAGTCTGTTGGGTTGACAGATGTTGTGGTTTTACCCAGCTGGCAGCTAAGCCTCATGCAGCCCCTTGCCCACTTCCCCCACACAGTGGAATGGGGAGAGAATCAGAAGAGTAAAAGTGAGAAAACTCCTGGGTAGAGATAAGACAGATGTAATTACCTTTAACACGTAAAGCAAGAGCTGCACACAAGCAAAGCAAACCAAGGAACTCGTTCATACTTCCCATGGGCAGGCAGGTGTTCAGCCATCTCCAGGAAAGCAGGGCTTCATCACATGTAGTGGTTACTTGGGATGACAAACACCATCACTCTGGGCATTTCCCCCCTTCCCTATTCTTCCCCCAGCTTTATATGCTGATCATGACACCACATAGTCTGGCATATCCCTTTGGTCAGTTGGGGTCAGCTGTCCCAGCTGTGCCCCCTCCCAACTCCTTGTGCACCCCCAGCCTACTCACTGGTGGGGTGGTGTGAGGAGCAGAAAAGCCTTAGGTCTGTGTAGGTACTGCTCAGCAGTAACTAAAATTCCCTGTATTATCAACGTTTTTTTCAGCACAAATCCAAAACATCACCCCATAGTAGCTACTCTGGGGAAAATTAACTCTATCCCAGCCAAAACCAGCACAAGAGACCAGAAGCAAAGGTAATTTTGTGAGTGAGGAAGCTGGGGCAGTAGCCTCTTTGGTAGCAGATAGAAACATACGGCTTTGTGTGGATGTTTCCTTAGGTCAGAGATTTCCTGTCTTTGGAAATCTTGTCATCCTTATTCTAGAATGACTGGGTTTGGTCCCTGTTTGTGGTGAACTCATGCACAGACAACATTTTTCAGAAACTCAAAAAAAATTCCTGATTTACTTCCACGTGACATCAATATTCCAATGCTTTCAGAAATCCTAACTTTGGAGTGATACATTGCTCTTGAAAAACCTTTCATAAGCCTATAGTTCCTGCTTTTTGACTATTATTTTTAAGCTGTAGTTTGAAATTCTCATTTGGATCAAGCATGAGTCTTCTACCCTTCCCCCTTGACATTGTTAATTTGTCACTAATTAATTACATGTTAGTTTAAAAAGTGGAACAACTGATTTCTGCCAGTGTGCAATTCGGGGCTATTGTGTATATGTTGTATTTAACACCTTCTTGCTATGGTAAAAGATGGTTTCTGCGTTTGTAGGGCCAGATCCTTGCTGTTGTTGCAGCTTTTGAAGTTAGTTGAGATGTGCCAGTTTTTAAACTACTGAGGATAAGACCTGTGGTGCCTTAAATATTTAAACCCCTTTGTCATCTAGAGATGAACCGTTTTCAAACTCCTTTTATGTGCAGACTGGTGATGTTTTGCAGAGGGAGTTTGACCCTTGTATGGCAACGCCTGACAAAAGATGTGCTTACCTTGGGCTATTTTTTTTTTTCTTGGGCTCCCTGCAGTTCCCAGGATATGCAAACCAAAAGCTGAAAGCCCTTATTCTAGATGCTTTTGGTGTGCCTGTTTGACATCTCTAAAATACACCCATGCACATAAATCCTTTGCTGGGTCATGCTGGCATAGCTCAATGGAGTTCAATCAAGGCAGGCTGACTTTTGTTGGTTGGCACAATGATCCACAGATGAACACATAGGGCAAATCTTCCTGATCTTATGAACTGTGTATCAAAGCAGTTGCCCTGGGTGAGAGCTAGGAGATACGTACTCCAGGGATGCTGCAGCGCTCTTGCTAAAGTGGAAGCTGCCCTGCTGTGCTGTAGAGGGGACTGGCAGCCAGCTCCTTTGGTCCTGGCCAGCTCCAGGACCTCTGGATTTGCACACCCTGATACTTGCATACCCTGCAGGAGAGATTGCTGCGCACACTTCAGGGGCCCCATGGACAACTCTGCGGGAGGGATTGTTCTTTGCAGCTTCTCATCTATGGGGGGATTTGGAAAGGGGAGACTGTGAAATGTTTCTCCCTTCAGCGTCACAGAAGAGCTCTATATTTAGTCACTGGTAATCTCTGTTGTGGCTCTGTGCCTCTAATCCCCTGCTCCAATATCCTCCCTGGAGAAGATGAGAAGTGGAGAAATTGGTCTGGCTGATGTGGTTGGATCAGCAGGATTACAGTGCATCTCCCCTCCCTTTCCTATAGGGCTGGCATTGAAACTTCTCCGCTGGCCCACAGTGCCACAGCTGTGCTCTGTGTGCATATGAAACCCCTGGTAAGGGAGTATGACTTGAGCCTATTCCTTTTGCAAAGGAATAGGTTGTACCATTGTGGGACTGCTTTTGCAAGTGTGGGACTTGCCTTGAGTAGGTTAAGATGAGGTATTGCTGCAGGAGCAGGGCTGGAGGGAGTAAAAATAGTACTTGCATTTAAAACAGAAAGAGGAGGCTGTTTCCCTCTGGCTGTGTGATCTATATATGCTGCTTTTTCCTCCCTTTTTAGATAAGAGCAGGTCAGAGGCACTTCCTTTTTTTTTCTAATCAAGTCAGTGTTTTCTGGTGCCAAGGGGTGAGATTTTTATTTTTCTGTAAACAGGGTGAAAACTCATCAGTTTCTAAAAATTGATGCTTTCTGAGCATTTGCATCCTAAATTCCTCTCTTTAGTCTTAGCCAGGCTGTTCCATGGCTTTGGTATAGAGGGAGCTATGAAATGCTCTGTTTTGTTAGGCAAGAACATGTTGCTGATAATCCCTGCTCTCTATATAGAAGATGCACAAAGCTGCAGTGATGGGGGACCATCCCACCCCTTGTCCCTCAGGCAGGACCAGTTTAATACAAAAGCTACTTTTGCAAGTTTGGGAAGGCTGATGAGATAAAGAAGCTCAGGCACAGGGCAGCTGCCTCCCTGACTCTCATCTTTGCTGTTTATTTATTTTGCTTTTGTCAAAGAACTCCAAAGCAGCAACTCAGGTATTTTCCCTTCTTGCCAGGTGGTTGGTTTGTTTGTTTGTGGGGATGGTGACAGTGTTTAGAGGACTAGGCTGGCAGAAGGAAAGCTGCTTATCCCCCCTAATTCTCAGGTCCTCTGCTGCCCTCTAAAGTGATACCCTTTCTAAAGGCTGTATCCTGACCAGGGGCAGCGCTGTGCTGGAAGAGAGCTGCAGCTCTCTCGCTGGGCATGGAAAGGGTTGTGCGCTCCCGTCTGGGGCTGTTCTGGCTGGGCTTGTAGCTTTTTCTCAATGTTCTGTTTCTGGGGCCAAAATGGGTCTCTTCTTCCAGACCAGGTGATGCTGGCAGAGATTCCAAGCCGGGGCTATGCTGAGCTGTCAAGCCTAGAAGGTTCTCCTGTCCCCTGAGCTGCCTCTCCTGTAACCCCCAGGGTCGGAGATGTGCCTGAGCCCCTGCTTCCAGCTGCCCTAGTATTACTCCAGGCCACCTCCTCCGACTGACTGTTTCTCTCTTTTCTTGGGGCAGGAAGAAGCTGACACTGCTGAGGGAGATGCTGGCAGGCTGCGGCGCAGGTACCTGCCAGGTGATTGTCACCACTCCCATGGAGATGCTCAAAATCCAGCTGCAGGATGCAGGGCGAATTGGTATGTGGGCTTCTCTTCCCTGGGTGCTGAGCAGCTTTGGGAAAAGGGCTGGGACTGGGCTGTCAAGGCAGAGGGGGAGGGAATGAGTGGAGAAAACACTTTTCCTTCCACCTGCTCTCCTAAGTCAAAAGTATCTCAAGCCACAGCAGAGGTTTCTCCTCCTCTTCCCAGCTTACTTACTTCTTTGCTCATGTGGCTTTGCAGAAGCCCTTACAGTTATAAAAGGTGATGATTTTCTTTTTTTTGCTCAAAACAATAGCTTTAGCAAGTGAAACAGTAAATACTGAGGTAGATGGAAAGAGACAGGAGAGATGACTGGGTGGTCAGCTTGCAAGTGATTGAAACTTGTTAGTTACTGTGCACCCAAGAAGGGATTAGCATCTTCCAATGCTTTTCCTGTAGCAGTTCCTCCATCTGCATGTTTTCTGATGTCTGTTCTCTCTTCTGCCTCCTTGTATCACCTCCCTAACAGCTTCCCAAGGGGATGTGTCCTTTCTAAATTACTTGTCTCCCCTCTTATTCTCTTTTTTATTTTTTTTCTTCCTGACAAAAGCAGCAGCTGTCTCGGCTGAAAGAGTAAATAAAATTCTCCCAGCGCACTGGATTTGGAAGAGGTTGGGGGTCAGGCTGTGGGGGCTGCGGGCAGGAGCTGGCAGCCAGAGGCAGGAGGCAATGTGAGCCTTTTGGCTGAAACTGTGAGGCATTTCTGGTGAGAATGGAGACAGGAGTCTGACCTGGGGTCTCTGGAGCAAAGGGCTGTTTGCTGTCGCCTTTCCAGAGGTCAGCTGGGTGGGGTATTGCCTTGTTCCCCAGGAGCCCCTGTGTGACACCATCAGATGCCATGTTTGTGGCCCTTCCTGGAAAATGGGCCACTTTGTCCTTTAATCTCTCTTTGATGTGGCATTCCTGAATAATCACTGATTTATTTTTTCTGTCTTCGCTGTTTTTAATGCAGACCTTATCCTCTTTGTGTGCATTATTTTAAAATGTTCGAAGGAATTAAGCTGTGGTTTCAGGGTTCAGAAGAGGTTTTTGCTGCTGTGAGCAGTCTGTTCCCTATGTGGCAAGAAGCCTGTGGTGTGCTGGTGGCAGCCAGAGGATTGCCTGCAGATTGATGTGCTCTCCATCTTCTGGCCAAAGAGCAGAAATGCATCAGTGTGAAAAGGCTGGGAAAACCAGGTTGAGTTTATAAATGTGGCTGAGAACTCCCAGGTTAATGATTGCTTTCAAGGGAAGGAAGCAAAGAGCAAAACTGTTGAACCTCTCTTGTTTATGAATATCTTTAGTTTGTCCTACTGGGGGCTCGGGGAC
This sequence comes from Strigops habroptila, assembly GCF_004027225.2. NCBI lineage: Eukaryota > Metazoa > Chordata > Aves > Psittaciformes > Psittacidae > Strigops > Strigops habroptila. The sequence continues at coordinate 48,833,178 of NC_046358.1, read as the reverse complement.
ATAGTTGGAAGCAGGTACCGTCCTCTGCCTGCTCATGGCATTTCCTTTTCTCTGCACTGCAGAGGCTGTGTGTGACAGGCTGCTCCTGCTTAGGTAAAACCAGTCAGTATGACAGTGCAGCAGACAGCGTTGTGTGGCAACAGCTAGCTCACACACTGGGACAGGCTGAGGGACATGGGCAGAATGAGAGCAAAAGTTCTCAGGGCACCTGGCTGGCCTCAATCTGCATGCTTTGATGCACCGTAAGATCTGCCTCTTCCTCCTTATCCCATGGCACCGGGCAGCAAGAGGCTGCTGTTGAGCATCTTGCAGACCACTTCTCTCTTTGCTCCTCCCCAGCGGCACAGAAGAAGCTGATGGCAGCGCAGGCCCAGCTCTCCCCTTCCTCTGCGGCGAGGGTGGCAGAGCCAGTGGTGGAAACACGCACCACAGCAACACAGATAACAAGGGAGCTGCTGCGGAGCAAAGGCATCGCAGGACTCTACAAGGGCCTGGGGGCCACGCTGCTAAGGTAGGATGGCGTGGGCTCGAGCGCAGCAGTGTTCCCAGTCTTGAACCTAAAGCACCAGCCAGCCAGGGGAGGAGCCTGCAAAGGGGCTTCAGGGGGTGTGGGTGTGATTTGGTTTGGTTTCCATGTGCAGGTTTTGCACATTAAAGAAGGGAAGGTCAGGGAAGTGAGGAAGGCTGCCTTTTTGTTCCATGAAGATTTAATTCTGCTGCTTTCTGTGGAAGGTTTTATTTTTTTCCCACGTGGCCCATATTTTAACATTGTAGAGAAGTCCTTGTAAGCTGTCAAAGCAGAACTGTCAGCCTGAGTCTCCAGAGTGCAAAATGGGTTCTGGCCCATGGAGTATGTTGGATGTAAGGATCGGTGTCTGCTCTGACACTCTTTACCCTTTCACAGAATGACTCTCGTCTTAACAAAGGCAGAGCTAAAGCAATGCTCAGTGGGATGAGGCAGGATGCAATCCTCTTGATATTAACAGAAATGGACAAACAATTGACTTCTGAATATGCTACGGTCTTCAGTTTGAGTGTTGAAAAATCAGGGGGAGGCCATTGACTCGGCAGGGCTGTATCCCTGCCATGGGCCTGTTGTCTTTTTTGCAGTCAGTTTTGCCCCTGCTGGGTTTTGGCTCCTGTCTGCATTGCAGTTGCAGAGCTGGGTTGTTTGTGTTGTACTTGTGGCTGTGCTGCCAACGCATGATGCTTGCAGCCCTTCCTTCAATGCTCAGTTTGTTGGTGTCCCACTCTGACTTTGCTCATCCTTATTCTTTTTCCCTTCTTCACTCCCACCACAGGGATGTCCCATTCTCCATTGTTTACTTCCCACTGTTTGCAAACCTGAACAAGCTGGGCCAGAAAGACCCCAATGTCAAGGCTCCGTTCTACGTGTCCTTCCTCTCCGGGTGTGTGGCTGGCAGTACAGCTGCGGTGGCTGTCAACCCTTGTGATGGTGAGTCCTGAGCAGCCTGTGCTGGTGATCTGGTGCCAGGTGACAGGAGACAGAAGCGGAGTAGGTGAGGAGCAGGGTGATTGTACCTGCCTCTTCGCAGCATGAGCACACGGGGAGGTGCAGATGGGGACCTCTGCTGTCTGAGCTGCCTCCAGCTCAGATGGTGGTTTCTTCAGCTGACCTATACCTTTGGCCACAGCTTACACAGAGGTTTGCAATACTCACTAGGTAAGTCAGGAAGAGGGTGTCATCCATTTCAGTCATTCTTCACAGGAATGGCTGCGAACATGCCCCTGAAAAGGCACATTTCCATGTGGAGTGATAGTATACAAATAAGAGTCATGGACAACCAGGTCAGACTCAGATCTGTGGCCTTTTCTCCTGCTCCACAGCATTTGCCTTAAGATGCCACCTTGGTTTCTCTGCTCTGAAAAACACCAGAAAGTAAATCCTTTCTCTGCAACACTGCATGCACTCCAAGGTGCGAAGAAATGTAAGAGCAGCATCGTATATTTTAGATACTTCTTGAGAAGGAGATAAGTATTTGAAAATCAGTTCCCACTTTGCAGAAGGATAACTGAATTTGGAAGTGTTTTAAGGCTTAATTCAGCCTTGGAAACCTTGGTCACAGTGAGAGGAGGTGGTTGGGATTTTGGTGGCTGTGGTTTTCTTTTATCAGTTTGTAAAGGAATGGTTTGGTTTCTCTTTTTTTTTGCTGATAAATGTATGAAAATGGTCTATGGTTTTAGTGATTTAGTTTTGACTGTGTTTCAAAGACATTACTCTCAGGGTGGCTCTTGCCTGCTGAAGAGCATGCTACATTCCCAGTGCTCACCCCTATCTCTCTCCTCTCTTTTTCCCCAGTGATCAAAACACGGCTGCAGTCCTTGCAGAGGGGTGTGAATGAGGACACCTACTCAGGAATCCTGGACTGTACCAAGTAAGCCTCCTTGTGAAGCAGGCCACTACATCAGATGTATGGCATCTGCTGCTGCCTGCCGCCAGGCAGGCAATGCAGGTTCTAGGCCCCCAACCAGCAGTTTCTCTGTTTCGGGTTCCCTCTGAACCTGTGCTTTTATCTATCTATATGGATAGATATATGATAGATACATGACCAGATATGTACTGTTAATATGTATTTTTTTCTATTTTGAGCAAGGTAAATATAGCATTTATAGTTCAATCGTTCTATCCAAGCCCCAACAGTCATAACTGTGAGATTTTATTTCTGCAAAGGGAGGCAAGTGGTTGTCTCTCCTAAGGCCCTGTTGCCTGAAAATTCTACAGCATTAAGTCTTATATTCCTCCTGGGACCACTCTGAACAGCAGCTGCAGGAGCACTGTCTGAATGGGCTGTCCCCAGCTGCACTCTCCTCTGACCCTTTGCAAAACTGTGGTCTGGCTGCTTCAAAACATGAAGGGAATTTCAAAACACAAGTGCTTAATACAGCTTCTATGTATTGCTGTTGTTGTCAGAGTCTCTTGCCATCTGGATGTGTCCCATGCTGAGGGAGCTGGGCCCACCTTTTGGACACGGGGACCTTTTGATGCAAGCATGGGGTTTTCTTAGCTGTACATCCAGACCCAGGCAGACACTCCTGATCCTGGCCAGATGTAGGGGTGGGGCATGTTCCTGCACAGTCTTTTACAGAGCACTTGGGGATGGTGGATGATCTGCTGTGGAGGCAGTGCCAGGTGACAGTCTCTGGGGGGAGGCAAAAAAGCCAGGGCATGGCCAGAAGTTCTCCTGGTGTGGTGGGATGGACACTCAACTGTGTGTGCCTTTTCTCCCCAGGAAGATCTGGCAGAAGGAAGGGCCCATGGCCTTCTTGAAAGGGGCATACTGCCGAGCCCTGGTCATTGCTCCTCTTTTCGGCATTGCACAAGTTGTCTACTTCATCGGCATTGCGGAGTTCCTGCTGGACATGCTCCCCAAGCACCGGGCCTAGCCCCAGCACACCTTTGTGTGCCCTCCTGCCCTCTGCAGCGCTGAATTCATCCCCGTGTTCATCATCCATGTCAACTGATGTCAGAGCAACAGCACAAAGGGTTCGCGCAGGGATGCCGAGGGGATGTGGTCTCCAGATGAGCAAATGCAGGGAGGGAGAGAGTCCCTGTTCTGTCTCAGTCTGGAACCTGCCCCCTCCCGCTCCTTCCACGGACAATACCTAATTATGCATTATCTTTTTTTCTTCTCCTTTCCTTTTTTTTTTGTTTTTTAATTGTTATTCTTAAGGACACTGGTAAGCACAGGCTGGGCTTGCAGACCCAGAATTCTCCTCCCAGCCTTGGGGAGGAAGAGGGATGGGAAAGAAATAATCTGAATCCTCATCCACTTGGTTCCCCTCTTTCTTCCTGGAGTTGCCCGCTACCTGATGAGGAGCTGGAGGGGCAGCTGTGTCCCTTCCCCTAAGCCCCTCCTCAGCTCCGGTGGCCTCGGGGGGAGAGCAGGCACTGTGCAAAAGGGGCTCATCTCACCACAGCCAGGGGCACCGCGGGTTGGGGTGCTGGACCTGGCAAGTTCCTTGGTCTGGAAACCTTCCCCCCTCCTTTCTCCCTTTCTCAAAAACAAGTTGAACTTCAATGTTCTTGGAGATCAGAGGAAGGGAAAGGGCATTGTTACTATTGACTTTGTAATTATTTTTGTTTTAAGGCAAAGGGATGTTCCTCCTAACTAGGTGTCACAGGCACATCCAGGTGAGGTGCAGAGATGAGATGTCTGCTCTGTAGGGAACACATTCTGTGGGATCACACAAAAGTCTGAAGGTGCTTCCCTGCTTGGCTACAGGCAGGGGGGAGAGAGGAACTTGGGATCAAGTTATTTTTGTTCAGGGAAGGGGGGTGGGTTGGGTGTTTGGGTGATTTTTTTTTTTAACGCAGGGGTTGTGGGGTGGCAAAACCAAACAACAAGAAACCACTTACATTCCTTCAGCCTGCCCAGCCCCAGGGTGATAAAGCAGTGGCTGCAAGTGTAGATTGTCGGATTTTGGGTCTGTTTTTTTTTTCCAGCCTGGCCCCAGGTGTGTGAAAGGAGGTGCCTGCTCCACTTCTGTGGTGCCCAACCTCAGGGAGCAGTGCAAGAAATGCTGTGCCTGTGTGCTTACCTTGCAAGGTGAAAACACAAGGTCTAGTTGTGCTTTGATGTTTGATGTGGGTGTGTTTGGAGCCAGCTAATGTCGAAGAGGCAGAGGGTTCGTGCATCCGAGCAAGGAGCTGTTTGTGTGTACATGGTTGCAGGGTCGAGTCCTCTGGATCATAAAAACTCATCATCCTGTTTGCTTCTGGGTGGTGATCGTTGTTGGGCGGCTGGGGGCAAATCCACACCTGCAACGCACTGTGTCAAAGGGACACTGCCCCAGCTAGCATCACTTGCCAGAGGACTTCCTCGTTTCAGTACTCTCTTGGGCTGTGTAATTAATTCTAGCTTAAAAGATATTGTGAGATCTACCAACCCAGTGTGATCTTCTCCATTATTTATTCCATTTGGTGCAATCGACCTGACTTTGGTGTTTAAATTAAACTGGTTGAATTAACTTTTCATTCTTTCTTTTCACTTTGTTCTCCAGGCATTTGCTTGGTGTTTGTGTTTCAAATGTATATTTAAATTAATTAAAAAAAAAACCAAAACCAAAACAAACCCCTGTTTGTAATGTTTACATGAAACCCACCTCTGTTTCAGTGTTCTTGGGTTAGGCTTTTGCAAGACCTCTGTATTGAGGGCTGCGTTCCTTAACACATCCTTTTTCTCTTCAATAAGTTGTTCTGTGACTGATTCGTTGTTTGTCAGTTTGCATATGTGAATAATTTTTCTTTCTTCTTAATGGCTTCTTTGCATATCTGGGAAGGTATCTGCGCAAAGGCAGTGATAGATGCCTGTGCTGTGTGTAGTGCTGCGATGCTGCTCTTGTTCTGCATTTCCTTTGGGTGGATTAGAAGACAAAGAGTTTTTTGGGGAGGATGGTTTGGGGTTTTTTGGGTGCCCTGGTCCTTGCTGCTTGGTGATTTGCACAAAATCTTGGGTCATAAAAGTAGTGGGGTTTCTGATTGCCCTTCTGCCCACAAGGATTGCCCCTGAAGCTGGGTGACTTGTGGCTGCAGAGGGGTGTGTGGAGTGCAGGTTTGTATTGTGGGGGTATGTTCAGAGGAAAACTTGGTGAAGAGCTGAGGTCCAGGGGAAGCTCTCCTTGTCCTTTTGGATGCTTTTAAAAACCTCTTTGTAAAACTGACTCATCCTTCACGTTGGAGCTGGTGACCTGAAAGGGGCTGATTTTTTTAGCTGCTTGGATGTGTCTGTGAGCCAGGAGGACATGGGGCTGTGCCAGGGGATAGTTACCATGGCCCTGTGGGAGCCCTCCAGGCAGGCAGGAGTTTAAAGAGTGTAAACTGGGAGAATACCTGTCAACTTAATCCTGGATTAACAGAAACCTCTAAGCATTGATTGCAGTATTGAGGAATAAAAGTAGCTAAATACACTTGGAGAAACTAGTCTCTGCTCTGCTCCCTGTGGGTGCCACTTGTCCCTGGAGCAGGGGACAACAGCCAGCATAGGCTCAACTCCTTGTGCATCCTACCCCGTCCCTCTGGCAAAGGTCCACTGAGCCCAGGCCCTTTGCAGTCATACCTTGTCCCATGTCAACCCTGTCCCTTGCTCCTGCCCTGACCATGATTCTCGTGTGTCCAGTTTGTTTGGGTTCTGTGCTGTTTACTGCTCTTAATTACAGTTTGGTGGAGGTGTTGTACACCCTGTCATAGGTTTAGGCAGGTAGGTTGGTTTGGGCTGGTGGAATTACCTGCAACACAATGAGAAAAATTCCTAAATCCCTGGGGGGAAATTCCTACAAAGCACAGGGGAACTTCCCTGCCAACTGGTAGGGGAATTCCCAGAATCGTAGAATCATAGAATGGTTGGGTTGGAAAGAACCTTAAGATCATCTAGTTCCAACCCCCCTGCCATGGGCAGGGGCACATCACACTAAACCATGTCGCCCAAGGCTCTGTCCAACTTGGCCTTGAACACTGCCAGAGATGGAGCATTCACCACTTCTCTGGGCAACCTGTTCCAGTGCCTCACCACCCTCACTGTAAAGAACTTCTTCCTTATATCAAACCTAAACTTCCCCTGTTTAAGTTTTGAACCTGTTACCCTTTGTCCTGCTGCTGCAGTCCCTGATGAACAGTCCCTCCCCAGCATCCTTGTAGGCCCCCTTCAGATACTGGAAGGCTGCTATGAGGTCTCCACACAACTTCTCTTCTCAAGGCTGAACAGCCCCAACTTTCTCAGCCTGTCTTTATATGGGAGGTGCTCCAGGTCCCTGACCATCCTCGTGGCCCTCCTCTGGACTTGCTCCAACAGCTCCATGTTCTTATGCTGAGAACACCAGAACTGTGCACAGTACTCCAAGTGGTGTCTCACGAGAGCAGAGGGGCAGGATCACCTCCCTTGACCTGCTGGTCACGCTTCTTTTGATGCAGCCCAGGATGCGGTTGGTTTCTGGGCTGTGAGCGCACACTGAAGCCGGCTCATGTTCAGTTTCTCATCAACCAACACCCCCAAGTCCTTCTCTTCAGGCTGCTCTGAATCTCTTCTCTGCCCAACCTGTAGCTGTGCCTGGGATGGCCCCAACCCAGGTGCAGGGCTTTGCACTTTGCTTTGTTGAACTTCATGAGGTTGGCATCGGCCCATCTCACAAGCGTGTCAAGGTCCTTCTGGATGGCATCCCTTACCTCCAGCATATCATCCCAACCACACAGCTTGGTGTCGTCAGCAAACTTGCTGAGGGTGCTCTCAATTCCACTGTCCATGTGCTGACAAAGATGTTGAACAGGACCAGCCCCAACAGTGACCCCTGAGGGACACCACTCATTAGTCGTCTCCACTTGGGCATTGAGCCGTTGAGCACAACTCTCTGTGTGGCCATCGAGCCAGTTCTTTATCCATCGAGTGGTCAATCCATCAAATCCATTTCTCTGCAGTTTGGAGACAAGGATGGCATGCAGGAAAGCAAGGGGAAGCCATCCTAGGAAATGAAATATCCTGGAAATCAAAGGGGAAAACTACTGCAAGACAATGTTCAAATTACCTTGAGAGCACTAGAAGGAATTCCTCAAAATCAAAGGGGGAAATATTCTGGAAATTTATAAAAAGCCATGGAGGAACTTCCTAGAAGGCCATAGCAGGGATAGTCTCAAAGGAGGAAATTTTTCAAATACCAGGAAAATTCCTGAAAAGTAGGGAGTAACAGTGATATTTCCTAGAGGGGAAATTTCCCAGAAAGCAGAAGAGGAATTGCTGGAAACCAAAAGGGAAATTTCCTGGACAGGAACAATTGACATTTCTTGGGAAATAATTTCTTGCTTCCCAGGGAGCAACGGTCATGGGGAAATTTCCTAGAAGACAATAGAAGTTCTATAACCAGAGGAAAAATTCCCAGAAAGCAACAAGGAAATTTCCCAGGAAGCAAGGGAGGAATTTCCTGGAAAGCAACGGGAGGGGAATATCCTGCAAAAAATCAGGGACATTTCCTGGAAAGCAATATGGGGATTTCTTAGGGAGGGGGAAATTTCCTGGAAAACAAAGGGCAATGTCCTGGAAAACCACGCAGGCATTCCTCGTAACCAGTAGGGAGAAATTCCTGAAGAGGGGAAATTTCCTCAAAAGCAAGCAGGGGAGCGGAAGGAGGCTGAAGTCCTGTGCTTCAGCCCTGATGAGCACCGCTCTAGTCCTTGGGTAATGAATGTGTGAAACTCCTGCAAACCTCAGCGCGTTTTGGTTTCTTTTACCCTCCCTGTAGGGCTCAAATGGGCTCAGAGAAGAGCAACGAGGGCCAGCACTTGGGCCGCGTGTGACCTGCCTCCTAGCATCGATATTTGCTCATTTTCCTCTAATTCAGTGCAAAAACCCACGTAACTGCCCCGCAAGGTCCAAGGCACGGGGTGACCATCTGCTACCCTGTCCATGTTACTAGAAATCCAGCCAGGTGCCACTTCCCCTCTCTGGGAATGTGGGGGGATGTACTGCTGCTGTGCACTGGCCTCCAGCACCCCACTCCCACCTCTGCCTGCCCCCTCCTTGCTTTTGAGGCCTGGCATGGGCAGTGGGGACCCCCACGGGGCTCGTCTGTTTGCAAGGATGCGAAAGGCATCCTTTGCGGCCCCGAAACACACACATGTGGGGCTGATGCAGGACCACAGGGTTGATTTTCCTTCTTTTTTCCTCTTCTTTTTCTTTGCATAGAACCACGGAACCATCAACGACCTCGTGGCTGTTGGGCCTGTGGCGCTAGGTGCGTCGGGAGCAGGCGCGATGCCAGGACCATCCCAGCGTTACAGGAAAAGGGAGCACCCAGAAAACCGGCTCCTGGGTAGGGAGCCCTGCCCTCCTGGGGTTTGCTTTTCATTTTCCACTGTTTTACAGCATGCCCTGAGCACGGAAGCCAAGGCAGCCTGGAAGAACGATTAAAATAGTTACTGATTTATGATGTTTAGTGCAGGCGCGGGAGTTTCCGGGCCCGAGGCCCAGCCCTGCGCTCCCCAGGCTGTGCTGCTGGGTGCACCCCGGGAAGCCCCGGCGGCGGCGGGCGCAGCTGTGTTCATGCCAAGCCTGGGCATGTCCCCGCTGCCCGCCTGCCCTGTGCTCTTTCCAAACCGGTGTGGGTTGGTTTTGGGATGCAGCCATCCCGCAGCAGCACTTTCAGGGCCACAGCACCCCAGTGTGGGGCTCTGGGAGCTTGTCCCCCAGCCTGGGGCCCGCTCCCACTGCTGTGTCCTAGGCCTGCACAGGCGGAGCTTTAAATAACGTTTGGTTTGTTTGTTTTTTAATTTCCAACCCTAACCATTCTATGTGTCCTGATCGCTGCTCGGGTCAGGCTGAGTATCGATCAGCAGGTGGTGAGCGATTGTATTGTGCATCACTTGTGTTTATTGTTCTCTTTTCCTTTTCCCCTTTTAGTTTTACATTCTCTCCCCTTGTTATTTCTCTTACCATTATTATTACCGGTGGTAGCAGTAGTGGTTTTGTATTATACCTTAGTTACTGGACCGTTCTTATCTCAACTCGTGGGAGTTACATTCTCCTGAGTCTCCTCCCCACCCTTCCGGGAGTGGGGGGAGGAAGAAGGGAGGGAGTGAGCGAGCGACTGCGTGGTTCTGAGTTACTGGCTGGGCTCAAACCACAACAGTTCTCTGTGGCTGGGTAAGGCTGGAGCAGGATGTCCTGCTGGGGAGCAGAGAATATAAAACTAAAACAGGAAAAGGAAAACAATAAACACAAGTGGTACACACTACAACTGCTCACCACCTGCCAACCGATACCCAGCCCGACCTGAGCAGCGATCAGGACACATACAATAGTTTGGGTTGGAAGGGATATTAAAGCTCATCCATTTCCAACCCCCTGCCATGGGCAGGGATGCCTCACACTTGACCAGGTTGCTCCAAGCCCCGTGAAACCTGCCCTTGAACACTGCCAAGCATGGGGCAGCCACAGCTTCTCTGGGCAACCTGTGCCCAGCGCCTCACCACCCTCATAGTAAAGAACTTCTTCCTAATTCTAATCTAAATCTCCCCTCTTTCAGCTTAAAGCCATTTCCCCTTGTCCTGTCCCTACAGGCCCATGTCCAAAGCCCCTCTCCAGGTTTCTTGTCGTCCCCTTTAGGCACTGGGAGCTGCTCTAAGGTCTCCTGGAGCCCCCTCTCCTCCAGCTGGACACAATTCAGTCATTCAGGCAGGAACGCGGGGCGGACAGCGAGGGGCTCCGCAGCCAGCGCCCCGGGGGGGCCATGTGGGACCAGGCAGAGGCTGGGGCGTCCCCCGGCTGGCGCCGGGAAGTGACTTACACCCCCCTCGAGCCCCGCCGCCGGCGACACTTTCACTTTCGAAATGGTCACGTGTCGCTTTCAGGATGGTGACGTGCTTTCCAGGAACCGGCCGCGGGTGGATAAAGGGGCCGGGCGGGAGGCGGCCGAGGTCTCTCTCCTCGGACCGAGCAGCGGGCGCGCCGCGGCACCATGGCGAGCGATGGGTAAGCAGCGCCCCAGCACCCCCGGCCACCGGCCCCCGTGGCCGCGGTCCCGCCGGTGACAGCCCCGCACCCGCAGGGACACCCAGAAGCTGCGGTTCGGGCCCTGGCTGGTGAGCGCCGTGAGCAGCGGGAACTACCAGGGGCTCTGCTGGACAGACCCGGACCGCGGGGCCTTCCGCATTCCCTGGAAGCACAACTCCAGGAAGGATGTCACCAGCAGCGACCGGGAGATCTTCAAGGTGGGTGAGATGGGGGGTCACCAGGAAAGAGTTCAAGGTCTTCAAGGTGAGTGAGATGGGGGGTCACCAGGAAAGAGTTCAAGGTCTTTAAGATGGGTGGGATGTGGGAATTGGTGACTAGGTATCCCTGAAACCTCTGTGCTCATGGAGCCATGGTCCCCATGCTCACGTCCCCTGCACCCCCAGGCCTGGGCAAAGGCAAGTGGACGGTATGAGGAGTGCCCTGAGAACCCAGTCAAGTGGAAGACCAACTTCCGCTGTGCCCTGAAGAGCACCCACATGTTTGTGGAGCTGGAGGACCACTCCAGGTGTGGCAATGACCCACACAAGGTGTTTGCCATTGACCCAGGTGAGCCTGGCCCCATGGGGAGGCCTTGGGGTGATGTCAGAGCCCCCCACTCACGCCGTTCTCCTTCCAGACATCTGGCATGGCAAGGGTGGAGATTTCGGCAGCCCCGACCCTGAGGTGGACCAGCAGCCACTGCACCAGCAGTCGCAGGTAGCAGGGTGGGCATGGCAGGCTGGAGAGTCCCCTGTGCTGCTGACAGGCAGTGCACCCCCATGTCCTTGGGGTGCTCCTGAGCTGGAGCCCAGCACCTGGCTGAAGCATGGAGCAGGGGGAGGCTGGGTGCCCCCATCCACAGCAGTAAGACCCCATCCCACTTCCCTCCGCAGCTGCAGTTCAACCCCCAAGATGTGGCCCCAGAAATTGCTCCCCCAGGTATGTGCTGGTCCCTCAGGATTTTTTTCTTTGAGGGGAGCATTCCAGTAGGCTTAGCTGGGACGGTTTTGGGATTGTGAGACTTCCCACCCACTGTCCTCCTGTTCTCACCCCATCCCCTACTAGGCTGCACCGACCCCGTACAGCCACCATCGCTGGAGGAGCTGCAGTGGGTGCTGCAGCAGTGTGGCATCTCGCCCCGCGACCTTGGCCCCCCAACCCCATCCTGGGCATCTGCAGGTGAGATCAACCCCACTTACAGGGTGCAGGGTGGGTGACACCATGGGTGGGTGACCCTGGCCTCTTCCCACTGGTGATTTCTTTGCAGGGGATGCCCCCCAGCAGGACATTCTGCTCCAGCCTTATCCAGACCTCAGCCAAAACTGCCTCCAGCCTCCCCCCCAGCAGTGGGTGCCTGCAGTGGAGCAGCCCCCCTTGGATGCCTACAGCCCCCAAGACCCTATGCTGCTGGAGCAGCAAGGTGGGTGCTGGGGGGCAGGATCCAACCCCTGGTGTGGCAATACCATAATGGGGTGGGAAGGGGCTGGGGAGCTGCCCTGTGTGCCCCACACCAAAGCAACCCTTCCACCCCGCTGCAGCCCAAATCACGATGTCAGTGCGGTCTGTCTCCCGCTGCAGGGGCCATGACACTGCCATGCCAGCAGCCAGAGGTCCCCGTCCCTGTGCCCACCCCACAGGAGGTGATGCTCCTCACTGCTGCCGCTGCCGCCCCTGTGCCACCACCGGAGGATAACACAGGTAGGGGTTATTAATTATTAATGGATGCAAATAATTATTATAACTATTAATAATAAATATTGTATAATGTTAATATTGGACGGAGGGGGGCATTTTGGGCAGGAGGAGCATTTGGGTTTGGGGAAACGTGTTTGCTGATCTCTATCCCGTGCAGATGGCTTCATCCCCATCCTGGATGTCAGCGTCTACTACCGGGGGAAGCTCGTCCACCAGGAGGAGGTGGTGGGCAGCCGGTGCCTGCTGGTGTACCAGAGCTCTGACCCGGCGGTGGCCGGGCGCCCCGGGCGCCTGGTGCACTTCCCCAGCCCCGCCGAGCTGGCCGACGGGAAGCAGCGGCAGTTCACCGAGGAGCTGCTGCGCAGCGCGGGGCTGCAGCTGGAGCAGCGCGCCCGCAAGCTCTTCGCCACCCGCCTCAAGAAGTGCAAGGTCTTCTGGGCCCTGTCCCAGCAGCTTGAGGGCACTGTGGGCCTCCCGCCCAACCCGCTCGGCCGGGACCAGGAAACCCCCATCTTTGACTTCACTGAGTTTTGCACAGGTGGGCAGGGGTGCCCAGGTGGGTCTGTCCTGCCTCTGGGGCTCACGGGAGCCAGCGCCGGGACATCACAAGCATCTGAACTCTCCCAGCCCCTCCGTGCACCCCAAAACTGAGCCCTGTCTCCCTTTGCAGAGCTGAGGGACTTCCGCAATGGCCAAAGGAAGCGGTCCCCTGACTTCACTATCTACCTCTGCTTTGGGCAGTCCTTCGTGGCCAAGCCTAAGGAGTCCAAGCTCATCCTGGTCAAGGTGCAGAGACCAACACTCACCACTGCCCCACTGCTGCCTAGGGAGGAGGAGACTTTCTGGGGGGCCAGGGGAGACGGTGGTCTGGGTGCCTGAAGAGAGAGACCCTGGGGGTCTGGGACATGTGGGGATCTGGGTACTCAAGGAAGGGGTACCTTGGGAGAAATGGGGGAACCGAGTGAGGGGAGGGGGGCCCAAGGAGCAGGACCCTTGGGTGCTGTGGACTGGGAGCGGGGGGTGGTGTTGCATGCCCAGGGAGGGGAACCGTTGAGAAGCAAGGGACATATGGGGGTGCCAGTTGCCTGGGGAGAGGGAGTCCAGGGAGTGCCACACTAGACAGGGGGAGCAGCGTGGGTCAGGAGGGAGCTGGGCAGGATGGGGTGGGAGGCAGCTGCCTGGGGATGGGGACCCTCAGAGGATGGGGGAGATATAGAGGGCCCTGCGCCGGGGCTGTGCAGGGCTTTGCAGCCCCACTGGGCTGCTGCCCCTCGCCCTGATGGTTGTTTTGCTGCCACAGCTGGTGCCCAAGTTCTGCGAGTACTGGTACGAGCAGGTCCTGCGGGAAGGAGCGTCCTCCCTGGACAGCGGCACTGTCAGCCTGCAGCTCTCCGACTCCTTCAGCCTCTTCGAGCTCATCGAGCAGTACAACATGCAGCTGGACTGACCCACCCGGGACAGGCACCAGCCGGAGCCTGACGCATCGGCGGCAGCGCAAATCGGCATCCCCCCTGGAACACCGTGGTGGGATGCTTATGGTGGGGAACTTTCCTCCTCTGCATCCCACACCCCAAGGGCAGCTTCGGTGGCCTGTCCTAGAGCTGTCACCTTGCTTTTCCCCTCCATCAGCTGCTAACAGGTGTGTTTGTGGAGGGTGGTCATTTTCAGGTTTATTTTCTTAACTTTTCTAAGTTTAAATATATATGTATAGAACGGTGCTTCCTGCTTGCTGATGTTGCCTGGACATCTACCCTCACTGTCAGTCTGAGACCTTCACACCCCTGCCCCCAAAACCACAGGATCTGTGGCCAGCCTTATCCCAGCAAAGCCCCTGCTGTCAGCGGACCTGTACCAGAGCGCTTCTCACCACCTTCTCTCCCTTACATTTGTGTAAATGAGGTGTCTTCCCATACATGACAGGATGCATTTATCGATGCATTTATTTCCGCGCATTAAGGCTGCAAACATGACTTGGAGGCAAAGTGCGTTGAGGACAGCTTGGCTAAACAAGAATAGGTCTTCAGCAAGTGCCTCGCCGCTGGCCTGGAGTTACTCACTTGAGATGTTCTGGAACAACAAGGTAGTAACTACAGCATGAAGCACCCAGAGCTCAGCTGTGAGGTGGTGATATAGCAGGGAGGAGAGTGGTAACCAGAGCACTGCCCAAAGAGGGGGTGTCCCCTGCCTGGGCTGGAAGTGGCTGCACACCCTCATTTCAGGAGGGAGGGGAGGATGAGTCTGGCCATCAGTGTTGGACCCTGGGTAAGGGGAGGCGGCAGCCTCCTTACCTGATGATTGACCTGGATGCTGCTGTTCCCGAAGGTGGTGGTCCCGTAGCTTGTCACAAAATAGTGAGCAGAGGGCTGCGCCAGGGGCTGCTCCAGCTGCCTGGGCACTGTGGGGATGGGGGGGACATGACCAGCACCTCAGCTCCATCAAACCCGCAGCTCTCCGCCCGCCCTGTCCCAAGCACTGCTGCAATGCAAAGCCAGAGCCATTGGGCTCACCTTTAGGCAGGAGCAGCTCTGCGCCAAAGCGGTGCCCACATGTCCCACAGGTTTTAACATCTTCCTTCACCCTATGGAGGAAAAAGCCCCGAGAGGAAGGAGGAGCAGGAGCTGCTGTCAGCACTGCCCACGGAAGACAATGCCAGGCAATGGAAGAGGCTCCCTCTTTCCACCCTGACCAGAGGTCCCACCATTGGTGGGATGGCTGCTGCTTTCCCAGGTGCCTGAGCACCTTCAGTTCTTCATGAACCAGGAGACACGTGGGCACCTGGCCAGAGTGGTCATGAGGTGCCCGAGCCCCAGTCTCAAGGTTTTCACCTTCCTTCCCATGCTCAAATTGCCCACACAAGTATTTGCTAACACCATATTGGACATGAACTTCTACAGCCAGGAGAAGGGCAACATAGAGCCCAGCCAGTTTCACAGCTGATTTCACAACGTGTCTTTCAGAAGCTGACCAGCCCCACCAGCACCGTGGTAGCAACCACCCAGCCCCTACCCTCACTTGGCGGGACTCAGCACGTACGTACGTGGTGTTCGTGCCCTCCATGTCTGGCCAGATGAGCTCCGCGGGGCAGCCGGCCGTGCGGCAGGGCGTCTTCACACACAAGTGCAGCCCCGGCCACTCCTCAGCGAGCTTCTGGACGATGGACACAACCGCCATGAGGAAGTCCCAGGCAAACTGGAAACCTTCCAGGCGAAAGGAGAAGGTCTTGCTTACCCACAGCCACCCAACCGCGGCAGCCCCGGAGATGCTGTGGTGACGCACGCGCCTCTTCCAGCCTGCCAGACCACAGCCAGAATGGTGGCACCAGCTCCATTTCTCAAGTTAACCAAGGCCCATCAGCCTTCAAAGGGTATTCAAAGCTACGTTGGAAGAGCTCTCCGACTTGGACGGCCCTTTTGCTAATCACCTGGAGACCCAGCCTGAGATGGCACTCTGCTGGGACCTCATGGGGAAGGATGACCGGTTTGCTCTATGAGAAGACTGAAAACTTGACTTTCCACTTTCCTGTGATACTTTGAGAGGAATCTGACCAGGCTGCATGGAGAACGAAGAAATCTTTACTTGAACTGCTGGTGGGTCCTGGCCAGACTAGGGTGTGTGGCAGGGGTTTTCTGGGACACTCTGTCCAGACGGATGGAAGTGGCAGGGGGGAGCTAAGGGGGGACGTGTGTTCGGGAGTCATGAAATAAGGATCAGGGATCCTTACCTATCCTTCCTGCTGGCTTTCTGCACCGAAGCTCCAGGTAGCTGTAGGCTCTCTGGTTATTCTCTTTGATCAGCAGAGGTTTGCCATTGCATACAAGCAGGCAGGTCGCCTTGGCCACCCAGTGTGTGGAGTAGAAGGAGCAAGCTTTCACCAGGAACCTGCAAGGAGATTGCCCATGGCTTTCGCCAGCCTCCTCCCTGCTTCTCACACACTGGGAGAAAGTGTGGCTTTCAACGTGGGCTTGAAAATGTAAACCCAGTATGAGTAGAAACAGGGGCAGACACCAAATGAGGACCCTGCCCTACTAAAAGTCAAGCAGTGAGAGCAGCCTCTTAAGCCAAACGCTGCTTCCATCTGTCATGGTTTTGGCTGGGATAGAGTTAAATTTCTGCCTAGTAGCTGGTACAGTGCTGTGTTTTTGCTTCAGCCTGAGAATAATGTTGATAAAACACCAACGTTTTAGCTGTTGCTGAGCAGTGCTTGCCCTAACCAAGGACTTTTCTGCTCCTCACACCATCCTGCCAGCGAGGAGGCTGGGGGTGCACAAGAAGCTGGGAAGGGACAGGACAGCTGACCCCAACTGGCCAAAGGGATATTCTCTACCACAGAACATGATGCTCAGCATATAAACTAGGGGGAAAGCTGGCTGGAGAGCTGCTGCCTGGGAACAGGCTGGGCATCAGTTGGTGGGTGGTGAGAAATTGTTTATCATTTGCATCGCTTGGGTTTCATTTGTCTCTCTTTGTGTTATTTTACTTTTTGTTATAATTGGGGTGTTTTAAATTTTACCTCCACCATTAAACTGTTCTTATCTCAGCCCTCAAGTTTTCTTACTTTTACCCCTGCGATCCTCTCCCCCATCC
Organism: Strigops habroptila; assembly: GCF_004027225.2. NCBI lineage: Eukaryota > Metazoa > Chordata > Aves > Psittaciformes > Psittacidae > Strigops > Strigops habroptila. The sequence continues at coordinate 48,816,403 of NC_046358.1, read as the reverse complement.
CCGTGAGGGGAGGTGATTGAGCAGCTGTGTGGTGCTTAATAACCAGCTGGCGTTAAACCTCGACACCACCAGATAAAACTCTGGGCACAAGTCAAGAACCGCACAAGAACAGGAGACCTTCCAGAAACTGGAACAGTCTCAGCACACGTAGGAACTGGAACAGGTGGGACTAGGAGACCTCTGATTCCCTGGGTGGGGATCACCCCAGATGAAAGGTGAACCATAAGGAGTGTGGTCCTTGCTCACATTCAGGCAGTGAATATTGAAATGGTTCACCAAGGGCTTCACATATCATGGCAGAGCTGAGAAGCTGCCCTGGTCTCCTGGGTTCTAGCCTTGTTCCTCAGCTGATGCAGTCTCAACAGCCAAGGGCTTGCTGACGGTCCTACTGGCACTGCTAGCAAAAGCTAGCCCATGCAACCTCACTGAGGGCTGGAAACCACTGCTTACCTCTGGAAGAAACCCTCAGGTATTTCAGGTGAGAAGTAGGCACGAATGTGGAGGTCCTCGGGGTGATCTCCTCCCCACACCTCAGAGACCTCTTCGGTCTGGTTCAGATAGGTTGGGAACAAGTACCAGGACTCGCCTTGGCCCCGCGTTGTCTCCCATGGCTTCCTGGGTACAAACTCAGTGGCCTGTGGGTTGAGCACCTCACTGCGCCTCACCTCCAGGCAGAGCTCAAAGTGCTCCAGGAGGCTGAAGAGCTTCCCTCTCCCTCTGTGGGGCCTGTGTCCCATGATTTCCTCAAAGACATCCTGCATCCCTTCCGAACAGAGCTGGTGCTTCACCAAGGCACGCACGGCCCGGTGGCACAGCATTGCCTTTGACTTGAAGGTCCACACCCAGTTGGACCTGTCTCTGATGGTGGCATGTTCCCCGATCAATGTGTCCACAGAGATGCTCTCGAGCTGATGGACGAGGCGGTACCTCACAAGGAGCTGGGTGGGAAGGGAAGAAGAGAAGCAGCAGCAATGAGAGGAGCCCAGCAGAGGTGCAGAGCGTGGGCCCTGCAGAGAAGATGGGCCTGATCCCCACACTCACCTTGAACATAGTTATTAGGAAGGTAGGCTGGAGAAAAACAGTGCTTTCCAGGTGCTTGATTTCCTCGTACCACACGACAAGCCCGATGCGGTGGAGGTACCGCAAGATGTCCTGGAGGAGCTCTCTGCCCAGGTTGGCCAGGTGTTTGCACTGAGAGAGCCTGCTGAGCAGGTACTGGAGGTCCATCATGCCTACAGGGAGACGTGGGAGCTCAGCACACATCTCCCGAATACCAGCATTCCAAGGCAGATGCTTTAGAGAGCCAACAAACACCAGCAGCACCCAACATCACACATGCCACCCCGTGAAGCAACTGGGACCAGTGCTGTAGTCTAAAATGCTTTGCCCATCCTCAACCGTATCACTGCCACATCCTCAGCTGTATCACTGCCACCCTGCAGCTCCCATGGTCTTGCCTTGCCTCAGTGGTGCCAGCAGCCTGCCAGGACCTCAACAGAGCATCTGAAAAATGAGGCTAATAGTGGGCTTTTTCGTTGTTTGAGAAAGCAGGTTTGTTTCCAGCTAGAAAAACTCAGATTGTCATTTAGTCATGCAGCGAGACAGGCCACAAAACTTGGCTTATCTCCTCAAAAGAAAGCATTTGCTCCCCATCCTCTAATCATACAGTGGCCAGGGGAGCCAGAGATGACAGCGGGCATTGGTGATGTTCATACCTGCTTTAGGTACATAAGCAAGGAGCTGGGGCTGCCTGCTAGACCTGCTAAGTCACAGGAGACACAGTGAAGGGGCTAGGGAGAGGTAGGAGCCACTAAATAAAGGTAGCAGGATGTAGGTTTGGAAACCACGCAGAAGCATTAAAGCTGTGGAGCTCCTTCCTGCAATTTTTTAAATTTCTTATACAGGGCAAGGGGGAAAAAGAACGTTACTGGAAAGAAACGAACCAGGCAACGTGTCCAGCTCAGGATGCCTCCAGCCACAGGCTGGTAGATGTTGGCAGAGCCTCCTGGTGAAGACACGCTTGGCCTTTTCCTATGCTTTTCCCCCGCCTTGGGGGCAGATGCTCGTTATGACAGACAAGTAGCAATTAATGGTCCAGCAATAACACCACAAGGTCTTCAGGAGTGACCCATCCACCACATGAGCAGGGCCAGAAGGTGCAGCAAGCATTGGGGAGCCTGTCCCTGCCGTGGGACAGCAGGTCCAGGAAGGTGCAGCGGGGTGATGGACCACTCACCATGGTCTGCCATCTCCTCGCTCTGTGCAATGTCTATGATGGCAGCTTCCACCTGCCTGTAGACGGGTGGCAGCACCCGGACGACCTCAGGGAAGAGCTCCTCATTCTTCACATGCTCCAGAATAGTGGCCTCGAGCTTTTTGATATCACGGTGATCTGTGCAGTTGACAGCCACCAGGTTTAAGATCTGGAAGAGAGAAAGCACATGTCTGCCAAAAGCACATCCAGAGGAGTCTTTTAGCCTATGAGGTAAAGGAGGGACCGATATTGCCAAGGAGGTCAACAAGGATGGACACAGTGCTGGCTCGGCTTTGGCCCGTGCATCCTTCACACCTTTGCTCTGCAGCAGTTCCCAGAAAATCACCTGGGGATGGTAAATACCCCTCATACTCCTCCTCGGGCACTTGCTACAAGCCACAGGAGAAGATGCCCATCACTGAGTAAAAGGGTAAGGATCCAGCAGGTCACAGCCAAGAGTTACTACATCCGCCCCAGCCCCAGGGAGTGGCTGCAGTAGCACTCTGATGCATTAGCACTTAGCACTGGGTCACCATCACCAGTAGCACACTGGCTGCCAGAGGCAACAGGGTGACCACAGACAGCAAGGAACCACCATAATCTCAGCCCTACGGTTAGCGTGCAGCTCTCCATCTCCTTCAGCCTCTCCCACTGGTCCACGTAAAACTTGGGCTCCTCACTGCCCTCCAGGTTGTTGATGAAGTGAGCGAGGTTGCTTTTTCTCTCCGCCTGCATCGCTGCGATCTTGGCCATGATGTCACGCCTCTTCTCCTCCACCTCTTCCTCCTGGCAGCAGTCCACATGGGTTCCCACAGGAAGCACCACCGAGTTTGGGACCCGCATGGACAGGTTGTTGATCCAGAAACCAACGAGCTCCTTGAAAGCCTTGTCATTAGTTTGGTACCTGGGGAGAGAAAGAAAATCCCAAATTCACGTCTAGCCCTCCGGATTTCCAACCAAATTCCACCAGCACAAGCCTGACCAGGCACCCTGTGCTCTCCCAGAGGGCTTACTGGAGAAGAGCTCAGATCTCCTAAGCTGTATGCAAGGCTCATCCTTAAGTTTCCCATCAATAAGCTGAGCCAGTTAAAGCTATGGGGTGTAGCAGAGTCTGTCCCTGCCATGGATAGGAGCATCCCGCTGTGGCACAAAGTCCAAGCCTGATGCTCCCTCCACATTCAGGGAGCACCACAAGATACAAGATGTCAGGGGAGTTGGAACTAGATGATCTTAAGGTCCTTTTCAATCCTAACTATTCTATGATTCTATGATTCTATGGCTTGTAGAGGTATTTCCAAGGCAGAAAGCATAGCCATTTAGATGAGGATTAATTATCATATAAGGAGCTAACGTTCCTTCTCAAAACAGAGGACTTCAGTAAGGTGATGACAGATCTAGTGGCTTAATGAAAAGAGTGATCTGCAAAAAGGGGAAGGGAGAGCTGGCTACTCCTGCAGTGAGAAGACCAGGCATAGAGGTCCAATGGAAATGGTGTGAACCCACACAGGGGAAAACTTCCCCAGCGCCTTTTTAATTCTCCCACTCCACTTTGAACCCAACCCAGCTCAGCACTTACATATGGAGATTGATGACAAGGATGACAAGTGCCTGTGGGGTGATGAACACGTGGTGAGTCATGTAGTACTCCAGCTGGCCAGCAAAGTCCCAGAAGAGAAACGTGAAGTCCTTGATCTGGAACTCACTGATCTCTATCCCAACAGTTCTCTCTTCCCTGGGCACCAGTTTGGTCTGCCCCTGCTTCAGGCTTCTGCAGATGGTGGACTTCCCTGCCAGGGAGGTCCCCAGGAACATGGTCTTGACTCTCTTGTCCTCCTGCTCCAAACCGTGTTGAAGCTGGTTGAAGTAATTCCGGATCTGCTGTATGCCACCAGCGCACACTTCACTGGGTGGCTCCCGGAGCGGGTTCCCATTGGCCTTGAACATTTTCAGGGATTGCCCCTGGAAGAGCTCCCTGGGGAGCTGGCGAAGGGCATTATTCTGCACGTGGAGCTCCTGTAACTGTGCCAGCTGCAGGACAGGCTGCGGGAAGGTCCGGAACAGGTTGTTGGAGATGTTGAGGTACTGGAGGCTGCCTTGACAAGCTGCTAGATCCCTGGGGAGGGCACTGAGGCGGTTGTTGTTCAGCCGCAAGTGTTTAAGCCTGGGGAGATGGGAGAAAACACCCTCCGGGATGACCCGGATTTGGTTCTGATTCAGCTCGAGCTTCTCTAAACAGACCAGGCTCTGGATTTCATTGGGAAAGTCTACAATCTCATTCTTGGACAGTATCAGCTTCTTCAGGTTACAAAGCTTAGAAATGCCAGTGATGCTCCTGAGCTTGTTCCTGTCGAGATCAAGGCTCTCCAGCATGGAATTGCTCAGGACTGCTGGAGGCAGCACACGCAGCCTCTGGGTAGAGAGGGTCATTTCAGTCAAACCATCCTCCTGCTCCTGACCTGGATGCATGGGACAGGGAAGGTGGTTAGGAGAGACTTTCACCCTCTGGATGGCAGACCAATTTTTCCCTTGAGCTCTGCACAACGTTGGGATTGTTTTGGCCAGCAAGGAAAAGCAGAGATAAAACAGAGGAGCTGCCCGAGCAGCTCCTGTGCCCTCTCAAGAGGGGAACCAAAGCCGAGGCACAAGGATCCTGGCTGGGCCTGAAGGCACAGGGAGAAACAGTGCCCACCAGACAAAGTGTCAGGTTAACAGCTTTGCTCCCAGCGAAGCATCGCAAGAGCTCCAGCCGCAGACGCATGTACCCCGAAACCAGCAGGTTTCCAATCCCAGCACGGGACAAGCTGACATCAGGATGAGAGCTGCTCTCCAGATAACTCCCCCAGCCTGCCCTCAGCTCTTGACCACAACCAGGGAGACGTGTTGAGGCCAGGACTAGTGAGTTAAGACACTTCCTCTCTCACATCCTCTTCCCGCTCCAGATGCATGCTGCAATTCCCTGTAGAGATGCTCCCAGCCCCAGGAGACTGGCGGAATAACACGGGGATGGCAGGTCCCCCCCAGGACAGGGTGCACAAGAAGGGACCCAGTGATGGCTGAGGGCATCCCCAAAAAGGAGGGTGTTTGGAGTAAAGAGGTTTGCAGGCGAGAAAAGAGTGCCAGGGGGGATGTGGATCACACGATACTAAAACAAAACATGTTCAGCTTTGCTTTCCTCTCCCTCGTTTCACTTCCTCACCAGATCACACTGAGTGCGGCATTGCCTTGTGCAAGGCAGCTGGCTCAGGACCCACTTGTCACTAGTTCTCAGCATCACCACCCAAACCTGGGACATGCAATGAGCCCAGCAGGAATTCAGCTTTCACCCTCTCCCAAACGCCCAGTCTCTCCTCCAGCACCATCAGAGACAAGCACAAGGACTCCCACCACCGCTCTGAACCAGAACAGCAAAGAGCTGGGGCAGCTACTCACAGGCTCTGGGCTGGGTCATGGCCCTGCAGCTGGATCCTCCAGGTCTCTCAGCCTCCCCCTTTCGTTTCCTCCTCTGGTTTTGCTCCCCGCCTCCCCGAGCTCTGCCCAGGAACCCCACCCTCTCTTTCTCCATCCATCCTCAGAGCAGCTTCCAACACCCCAAGCACCTCTGGCCAGATACCAGGGCCATGGGTATGCCCCAAAAGCAGCTCTGGAGGTCAAGACAAAGATGGTGGCAGAGTAGCTCCCGAGTCAACTTCTTACAGCAGTGGCCCTGCTTTTGCTAAGGCAGATTTTGGTGTTACCACTGTTGCTGAGGAGGGAAAGGACACTAACAAGAGGTTATGCTACTGCCGAACTACTGCATATGTTGAATAAGTAAGATTTCTTCCCTTAAATCGGTGACAGCATGTGATCCAAGAGGGTCAACCAGAAAGAAAAACAACAAATGCCAGAATACAAGTAGTGTACACAGTATACTAGAAAAAACTGTTTTCTAGAACATGGTGGAAGAGGCATTTTTAGGTATATTTTTCATTGTAAACTGCCCCTTGGGAAAGGCAATTTGATGGATTTATTTTTAATGGTAGGCAGAGTGAAACAACCAGTGTTCTTGTACATGTAACTTGAGGGGAAAGCACGTGCAGAAGGCATAGTTTTCAGTTTCATTGCTCCTCCAGGTAACTGAAACTGAACAGTCCATACAGTACACGCACTTCTATCTGGCAAGAGATACAGATATGTATCAGATATATAACATAACTAGCTGTTATCTTTACTACTAATTCAAGAGTTTAAAGCAGTGAATCAGTCTGAGGAATAAAACAGATAAACATTGTCTTCCTGGTGAACAGTGTAGTTGCTTCTATTATTTGGTCAAGCTTTGTCACATCACCTCCATTCATACAAGCAGCTTACTCCAGAATTGCTGCCCCAGTACATGCAAAGGTGTCCCATTTCCAGATCAAGTGCATTCACAACTAGACCACATTGTCTTATTCTTGTGCCACCAGTGCCATAAAGTTTCTGAACTTCATTTTGTCAAGAAGTCTATCAATCATCAGCAGTGTTTGTATCTACAACCACCCCCCCATCTGTTAGGTATATATTCTATCTACAAGTTTAGCTTTAAAACTAAAGCTTCTCTCCCAACTATTCTTTTGCAGTCTTACTGAGCCTTTGTTCCAAAATCTGCTAAGAAAGCCTGAAGTTATCAATCCCTTAAAGTCCCTGCAGGCTGCACTTTCATACAGGAAGCAAAACAGAGTCAAGGATGCCCAGGGCTCATCCATAAATGCTTCTGTAGGATGGTGAATGATGGGGGTCTTTTGCCAGCCCAGACAGTACTGGTATACGAGTTTGTTTTGTTTTAAACAGCCACCAGCTACGTGGAACCACAGCCAGAATTACAGTATGCAGACAAAAAATCTTATGATTGAAGAAAAGTTCACTGAAAAGTTAGGAGTGCCAACAAGGGATCAAAGGTTGTCCTGGGTTCAGTTCTAACAGTTTATTTTTCTCCTCTCTAGTAGCTGGTGCAGTGCTGTGTTTTCAACTTTAGCCTGAGAGCAGTGCTGATAACACACCGATGTTTTTAGTTGATGTTCAGTAATGCTTGCTCTGATCAAGGACTTTTCAGTCTCATGCTCCCCCAGGGAGGAAGGGAAGCCGGGAGGAAGCAGAGACAGGACACCTGCCCCAAACTAGCCAAAGGGGTATTCCATACCACAGCATGTCATGCCCAGTGTATAAACTGGGGGGAGTTACGTGGAAGGTACAGATAGCTGCTTGGGGCAGGCTGGGTATCAGTTGGCAGTGAGCAATTGTATTGTGCAACACTGCTGGTTATTGTTTTGTTTTCCTTTTCCCCTTTCAGTTTTACGTTCTCTCCCCTTGCTATTTCTCTTATCATCATTATTGTTGGTGGTAGCAGTAGTGGGTTTGTATTACACCTTAGTTACTGGACTGTTCTTATCTCAACCCGTGGGATTTACATTCTTTTGATTCTCCTCGGAATCAAGGGGGAGCGGGGGGGAATATGGGGTGGAGCGAGTGAGCAGCTGCACGGTTCTGAGTTACCACGACAAAGGTCTACAGGTCTTGTTACACTTAACAGGGAAAAAAAGAAAACCCCATACCTGCAGTTATTTGCTTTATAAAACTTATTCCACAGAGCCTGTTTTCTCTTTGAAGAGAAGCAGCAAGATCATCCTCCAAGTGAGCCGTTTCCAAGTGCACTCTAAGCGGCTGGGAAAGCCCTCACCGAAGATACTTTGCTGCCATCTGGTCCAAGAGGCCATATACATTCAGTCCTCAATGAAGGGAAAACCAGTTTCCGAGTTGTAAGTTACTGTTTTTCTCTTCAGCTTCCCTATTAAATGTCTCCTCCCTAACACAGTTAGATCACAGAGTGATGGTTTTTGTCAGGTTCAAGGGTGCTGAATATATCTGCACGTGACTATTTCAGATGATCACTTACAGACTGATTGCTCTGCAATACATGTAGACAAGGAGTGCTTTTTAAAGCAAGCAAGATGAGGTCAGTATGTGTGTGCTGGACTCCTTTGCCTCTTGACAAGAAAACCAGTCCTTCTGCAGAAGACAGGGAACAATGACTTATCCTTACTATTAGCTCCCATCCTCTTCTAGAAACACAGTATTCCTCATGCAAGAGCCAAGTGTGAAAGTTTTAAAGAATAGCCAGGGCAAGAGGCAGCTGTAAGACAAAAAAAAAAAAATGACACCCGCTATAGGACTAAAACCATTCAAAATAACTTTATAAATTCTGTCACATTTCTGCTTTGTACATCAGTTCAACCTCATCCCTTCAGCTCGTTACTGAAAATTCACAATGCTTGCTTTTTGTTTATTTTTTTCCTGAAAGGCATACACAAAACCAGCCATCAGTGCATTATTTACAGAAGTGCAACGCAGTCTCCCACCCCGAAACTCAACTTTTCACTAACAAGATGCTTCCAACAGAACGTAAATAAACACCACGGCTTGAGCAGTGTTTCTGAAGTCAGTTTATAAAGGTTAGCTCATTTCTGCAATCCCCAAGTGACAGAGCGAGTAAAGCTTCGCTCACCATCGAACGGGCTAAAAATACAACATTTCAAGTATTAAATCAGAAGTTTCTAAAGACAATCCATATTTCGATAAATAAACACAAGGGAAACAGTATACAGCTCTCAATGTACTGTATATGAAAAGTGGTGTCCAGATTCAAACTTCTAACAAGACGGGTGCACAGCCTAAAAATGTGATCAAAGTAACCCTGAAAACTGTAGCAATCCGGGAGTCCCAAACATTAATCTCTTCTGTGTTCCCCCTCGAATTACTCTGCTGGTCTGAGACATTTGATTGTTACTTAGTTCTACAACTGTAGGTAACCAAAAAAAAAAAAAAAAAACCAAAACAAAAACAACAACAACCCCAAACCCCAAAACCAAAACCCAAGGTCATTCCCACATGGAAACAATTCAAAAGAAGGTTCCACAGGTAAGTTCTATCATGATCTTGCTTCTCTGCACTTTGTTTTCAATGAGATGTAACTGCAGAGCTATTATGCTCTCTGGCATAGTATTTGCAGCCAGAATAAGTTCAGTCCAAGCTCGTGCTGGCTGTGACTTGCTCTCAGTTTTCCACTTCATGTGTATCTTCACCATCAGATTTCTTATGTTTCCTCATATGTTTGTATTTTTCCACATATGCCTTCACCAGATTAGCCACCTTCATAGGGTTGATCTCTCCACTTTTGCTGTGGCAGATCTACAAGGGATTAGAAAAGGCATTAGGTCAATTACACCAGTAATACAGTATTACAGCAGTTCATGCAGGCAACAGACAATGACAAAGAAGCCCTAAGCTTCACAGAGGAATCGATTCCTGCATAGGCCCTCAAGTCTCATAGCAGAATACAGAAAGCAGAAAACTTGATAAGGGTAAGAGCAGTATTTTACTTCAAGCATTCAAAAAACGGCCCAGACTTTATCTACTGAGCACCAACTGAATGAAGCAGCATCTCTGAAAGCAGATTTATTTATTTTTACTACAGGCTCTTCTGCCCAGCCAGTTTTACACAATCCACGGTAACCAAGGAAGTGTTGATTTTCCACTTTTTTGATGATTTTGAGGAAGTGATGCTCAGATTAAAAGAATCTGGCAGTTTCAAGGGCCCATTTTGAGATGTGGGAGAAAGAGAATAGACCCTACAAAGAACTTTACCAGCGTTCAGAAAAGAGTTCACAGTGACTCCAGCAGCAATTGATGTTGCTCAGCTCTCCTACAAACCACATTGAGGCTCATACGGGTCACGCAGAAGATGTGAAATTGCAGCCACTATCTCAGGAATTTTGATTTATGATGGAATTTCTCAGCGATAGCAGGAATGCACAGCAGGGAGAGAATACAGTTCTCCAGGGTATCATTTAACTGCCTTGACCACAAGAGCATTACTTGCTCTCACAAGACAACATTTACCTGCTGATCAGGTCCTTTTTAGCCACGATCTGGTCAGCACTAAGATTTGAGACAAAAGTCAACATCGGCCAAATTGCAAGGCCCTCTTCCAAAGTTCAGGGACACAACACATGCTAAGGAATTAATGTACAAAGTATTTTCTCACTTTATCAGAACAGCTTGATGATACTGGCCTAAGTTCTTAATGAGAGAGATTTGACCATTCTCACCCAAGGCACGTACCATTTAACATTTCAGCTCAGCCAGTTTAAGCTTAGCAATATTCCAGACCACTGAAAACATGATCTTCTAAAAGGAACAGCCTGACAGCTCTCATCAATGGCACGAATCAGTCCTGCTTAAAGCAACTACCATATTACCACAAGACTGAAGAATATGAGTCCAAAGATGTGCTACTCAGTTACAGCATGTAATTGTTGAAGCTGGCAAGTGCAATCTTAATCTTAAGTGCACTTATTTAACGATCTGCACAGCTCCTCCTCTCCATTTCACTGTCACCTTACCTTTTGCACTGCTTTTCGAAGAATGCTCTTGTACTCCTCCTTTGTAATCTCCCTCTTCTGGTAAAAGGGTTTAATAGCAAGTTTCACTTCTTCCACAGCCCTTTCCTGCATGTGAAGCTTCTTCATATACTGCACAGTAAAGAGAAGTTTATTAACTTGTGCTATCTCAGGAATGGTTTCTGAATTTATTTTTCTTAGAAATCCTCTAACAATGGAAATATTCATTTCATGGTTTCAATGACCCAAGCAAGAGCTAGCCTCAAAAGATTTCCTTCCCTGAAAATTGCAGTCTTGAAACAAATACCAATTCATGCTATGAGGAACCCTTGTTTTATGAACAATAATTCTATGTCTTAGAGAATGTGATTTAAGCAAGTGACTACAGTGTCCACTTACTAGTTTCGGTCTCCTCCTTCCCTTCCAACAGCTGTGAAGTAAACATACACCCATCAAGAGGCATTAGATTCTAAAAGCAGCAACTAATAGCTGCGAATATGAAGCTTCAGGTAGCTCTAAAAGCATCCTGAAAACTACAGAGTTGCCTATAAATTAAGGATTACAGATGACATCAGAACATATTCCACCAAGACAAGTTCATAAAAACTGCTGCTCATAAATGGAGGTTCAGTGGGAAAAGTATCTTACTGTTTTGTGGTAGAAAGTAAAATAATTGGCCAAGAAAGTTTTTGTTCTTGTGTTAATATCCACTATGCATAAATGCAGATGGTCTGTACAACAAACCCAAAACTTAGCAGCAAGTGACTACTACTGCAAAATCTCCAAAGTGTTTTACTATATCTGCACTTTCAGTGCTGATAAGTAGCAAGATAGAGTCCTACCTCTCTATAGCACTGTTTTGAGAATTGACATTAATTTCAAAGCTGTAGGGGAAAGGAGAAAACCAGGTGTTTAAGAGAAATTGTGACATTCTGACTTTTGGAAAGTCCCTTCCAAACATTCATGCAAGAAAGTTTCAGAATGCTCAGAATGTATTTTGGATGCTTTAATCCCTCTCTGTCTTCTTGTGATGTAGCAGTAGAAAGGGGAATCACCAAATGGAATAAATCCCAAGAGAAATCAAAGAAAGGATTGCCTGCCACTACTGGGTTAGCATAGTCAGGCACCAAAACCAACAGTGACAAGAGGGGCTGGGAAAACAGAGCATAAAGAAAGTTAACACCCTACCCCACCCCCCCAACTTTAAAAGTTCAAATAAACAGCTCATTAATGCCATGCATTTGCCACTTGACAGCATTCACTCACTTCCTCGTTTTTTATTTTATCCACTGGAGGTTTGGGTGCTTCGATATTTTCTTCTGCGTTTCCAACAGAAGCAGCTTGGATTCCTGGTTCAGATGCAGTTGCCAGGCTGCCCGGCTCTGGAGTCAGGCTCTGTCCTGCCATGCAGACAAGCGCCGGAAGACTACCTTGCATGATAAACTGAACTGTGGGCTGGCTGACAGGGGCATAGGGGGGAAGGCTGGAGGGCAGAGGTGGTGTCAAAGGTGTATTTTGACAGTACACCTGTGAAACAGACATAATTCTGTAAATGCTTGTACTTACAAGACAGAGCATCATGAGATCATGATTTTCAGAGCACCTTTTATCCACTCAGACAAGTAATTACTAGCTTAAATCAGTGAGGCTAACATCCTAGTCCTAAAATAGCTCTCTGTGCACCAGGAGCTAACACCAGCCCCATTCACCTTTTACCTTGTGGACAGCACAGTCTGATGGCATGGACCAATGCCACCAGGCCCATTTTCACAGCCTGATCACAACTCAGGGAGAAGCTCACAGCTTCTCAAACAGCACCACCTTTCCACAAGTTACCAGTGAAAACAGAAGCTGCATGTATAGCGCAGAATTAAAAGAAAATGTGCTTCTTCAACAGTAAGGACCACCTGAGAGACTGAATGATTGCTGAGGTGTATGGGCTATATGAAATGTACCACACGCAGAGGAAGGCAAACTCTGCCATGAGAGGAAGGTGTTGCACAACGAGGGCACAGATGAGGTGGGATGCCTTCCATGACACTTGGGTGCTGGAACAGGAACCAACCTGAGAGGAATCTAGATCAGGAAACATAGGCTCAGGAATCATATAATTGGTTGGAGGAGGCTCATTTAACTGCACCTGATTTAACGTTTGGTTCAAGTCCTCTGCTTTCCAGGCACCTTCTTTTGCTCGCTGAAGTTTGTAAAATGGCATCCCTAGGTTCCCAAGAGAAGGAAAAGAAAACATTTGAGAACATTTATGAATAAAATAAACAAGTCAAAGATTTAAAGCCAGTTATATTTTAAACAATTAAAATAAAAAGGACCTAACAACAAAGCTAGCTACAGAAGGATTTTGTTTAGCGGTCATCAATGTTTTAAAGCTTCTGATGATAGAGGACTTGTCATTCCCTTTAGCAATTGCTTTTTCCTGGGTTTCTGTATGAGTAACCAATGAGAACCACAAAAGCAACTCTGTCAGCCGACATAGCAGAGGGTCCCAAGCCAAGCTGTTTCTTGCAGCTTTGGTTTAGCAGAGCTCAGAGGACCAAGCTACAGAGATCTGTCATGCTCCTCAGTTCCCAGAAACGTTTACAGATTCTGAAGGCAAAACCACCATTCTAGTTAACTGTAGGAAGGGTGGAACACGGGCTGCCCTTCAGAGATCTGGCTGCAATGGGTGCATGGCCAAACAAGCTGCCGCTGGCTCGCTGAGCTGTGCTGACAGCATGTCCTCTCCGATTCATTAACACAACTCACCTCATGATTTCAGCAAGTGCAAAATGCCAGCTCTTGGGATTGTAAACCACAGGAACACCCCAGCTCACATGACAGAGCTGTTACACTACAACCAGGTTTAGCTAGGCACTGAAACCCTAAGCCATATACAGCCTGATTCAACTGCTGTTTGTTTTCCAAATGAGAGACTTACTTGGAGCTTTTCCAGCAGACAATGTGCCGCTTTCTTCCTCTTGAAGATTCCAGGTAACTCTTTTCACTGGTGCTTTTGATTTCAATGCAGGACCCTGAGGTACCACCTCCAGTTCAGGCTTACTGAAATTACCAGTTTTCTCATTTGACACAAGGCACTCATCTTTAAGCTCCCTCACACAATCTGTTATTTTGCTTTTGGATGGGCTTTGAATTGGTGCAGCCTCAGTTGGAGCATGTATGATAACTTCCTTCTTTGGGGGTGGTTCCATCAGAGATGGACATAATGCAGTATTTTCTATTTTAACTGTAATCTCAAGGTTTGTATTGTTACAGCTACCAAGCACTGCTGGATCACTGCTCATTAATTCTGCTTCAGCAAAAGAATCCACATTGCCAATTGGAACACAAATGTCTGTGATCTCTGGCACAGGGAATGCAGTTTCATTGGTCACTTCCTTACAGATGGGCTCTACCTTTATAATTTCTTGGACCTCTCTCAGTTGAACTGGGGTCTCAGCTTGTACTTCCTCAAGTTTGACATTTGGTTGGATGGTTATGGAAAGCTCTTCCAGTACTAGCTCCTCCTTTGGCTCTTGTTTGAAGGAATGGGGTTGCTCCAGACATCTGGACACATTTTCAACTGGAGGCTTTTGATCCTTTTCTGGTGGAGGAGGAAGTGATGTCTCTTTTGATTTGTGTTTTCTTTCTTTGGAACGTGACCTTGATCGTGGTCTTTTTTCCTTTGATTTGCTGCTTTTGTGCTCCCGAGATCGAGATGTAGACCGAGACCGAGACCTCCATTTTCTCCTCTCCCGAGACCTGGATCTTGATCTCTTTCTGTCCCTTGACCTCAAGCCGCTGTCTTTATCATACCTCTCATAGCTTTTGTCTCTTTTGTGTTTCCGCCTTTTAGTCCTCTCGATGCTGTTCGATCGGGAACGTTCCCTCCGTCTTGATCTTGATCGAGACTGTCTTTTCTTTTTCCTATTTTCATGAAACTCAGAAGTACTTCCAGGACTACCTGAACGTGACCTAGATTTCCTTCTCTCCCTAGACCAAGAAGTTTTTGCCTTTTTATCCTTGGTTTTATCCTTCATTTTCTTTTTCTTAGATCGTTCGTGACTGCTAGAACGGTCAGTAGACGACCTCCTGCTCTTGGGTTTTGGCGTTTGTGTTTTGCTACGCTCTTCTCCACCCGACCAAGAGGCAGATCTGGAGCTTCGGTCCCTCGAGTGTGCCCTATCCCTAGACCCTGATCGGGATCTCCTATGCTCTTTGACAAGTGCCTTTTTCCTTTTTAACTTCTTCTTGCCTCGAGAGCTGGAATTTGAACAGGATCTGGAACGTGATCGTCTCTCTGTCTGTTCTACGTTTTGGACATTCTGGTGCCCATCATTCTTTGAGGGACTATCTGGTTCTACTTTCACATTAATATTAGGTCTAATCAATTCTTCAGCATTAAAGAACACATTAGGGCCGTCTCTCTTTTCCTCTTTGAAACACGCTGCATTAGAAATTTGCTTAACAGCAGATGAAGTGCAAGGACTGCTTAGAAAGTCGTCTTCATCCATATTGTCCCGCTCCTCTGTATCAGAGATCGGTTCTACAATCCTGCTTTCTACTGTCACGTCATCATGAGACTCTGTGTTACTAGATGGTACGTCAAAGTCAGCTCCAGATCCAAACACATTTTCTACCATGTAAGGGGTGAAACGACGGACAGTTTGAAACGTTTGAACTTTGGGATTTTCAATGGAAATAGTCCTGGTAATATTAGTTAGTGGAATCCCTGAGCCAAGCCTTTCAGGACTGCTGCTTGCTGAACTCGAGTCCGATCCTGTTGGCTCAAAGGGATCATATATCTCACTTTTGACCTGCTTTTTCTTAACTGAGAAAAGAGGCAAAGGACTCTCTTTCTGTTGCACTTTGTCATCCACAGGGCGGAAGGTGTTACAGAATCCTGGGTTAGAGAGTCTGCTGGGATGCCCTGCGTTTCCAGGAATATTGATTTTAAAACTCTCAAAAGAGCTTGGGCCTTTGCTCCTTGAAGTGCCTAGTAGCAATGAACTGCCATGCACACCTGTATTGGTAGAAAAAGACACCCCACTTGTACGTGTTTGTTGCTGGGATTCCTTGGCAGTTGACTTCTGACTTTCCACCTTGCCACCCTTTCCTGGCTGATTAGTGCTCTCTTTGCCAGTCAGCTGGGTTATACAGGAGCTGGGGATGTCACAGCTTTGGCTTCCTGCAGGTTCTGGCTCCACCTGCTTGCTGCTGGTTTCCTTTTTAATCTTTGGTATCCTGGGAAGCTCAAAGATGTCAATTCTCTTGGAAGGTGGTTTTAATGGCTGCCTCACAGTTACAGCTTTTGAGGCAGAATTCAAATTACAGCTCAGGGGCTTTGAAGATGACGAGTCAGTGGCTGCAAAGTTTTTAGAGTTTCCATTACATCTGGGCATTTCATCTAACCTGGAGCCATGCCTGCTCAGAGCAGCTACGTTCTGAGTCTGAACAGATCTGGGTGTCATTGAATATTCTGATTTTACAGTTGCCTTTTCTGATGTAGTCTGTGCTGGGTTTGCTGCAGGATCAATCCTGCTCAGTGAGGGTGAAGGTGATGAAAACAAGCTTGAGGAGGAGGAGGAGGAGGAGGAAGAGGAGGGTCTGATCTGAGTACTCAGCCCCAAAGAAACTGAAGGTCCAGGAGTGGAGCTGCTTGCTGTGGTCCCTGAGTGCACTGTACTTGGTTGGGCGTTATGTCCTGAACTATCCTCTGCTCTCGAGTCATTCGCTGATTTTCTATGAAGTGGAGCTATGGCATACAAGCAAATAATTAAGCTTTTCAGTATGTAACTGAACATTTTTCCCCCAACATTAAAAGAAATACTGAGCTAATTATTTTAAGTTCCACTTTAGTTTGCAGACATACCACACAGTAATAAGCCAGTCCAGTAGTTCTTTTGGTCAGATGCTCAAGGTTTAATGCCAGACAACTGCATCGTTGACGTAAATGCTAATGTTTAGGAAATAAATTACTCTGTTCTGTAGATATCACCAGATTTGTGTTTATTATCCTGTAGTTGCTGATTGATAAAAATGACCGTAAAAGAGGCTGCTACAGGTACTTATTTTAAGAATAAAGCTCTAAGTTTCAATTTGAAGAGATTCTTTCCAAATAACACCATGCCAAGGGAAGCTTGGAAGCTGAAGATACTAGCTCATATTCTAGAGCTCTACTTTTGCAAAGAAACTTCTTGCCAAGGTCCTCATGACTGTTCTTCAAACCAAAGTACAGTTCACTGGCATGGCAGCAATGCATGACAAACACCATAAAAATTGGGTACTAAGATATCTCTCTTCTATCCAGTCCTCTGTTTTTTATAACAAAGCACAAAACTACAGTGTAATACTTTCGAAAGAAGAAAACTATCTATTAAAACTAAAATCATCCAGTAACATCTCAGCTCTGCACTTAAAACAGGGACAAGTAACACTATTTCAGAGCATATCTTAGAATCTTATTAGCTGGATTACAGGTGGCGACTACTGAATTTATCCTACATATTCAAATAAGAGCATCCCTATGTTTGAAACTATGCAGCCTGTAGGACCAGGGCAGACATGGATGAAACAGAGAGGCCAACTGCACTGTGAAGTGCCAAACCCTTACCTGCCTTCTTCGCCGTCAGCGAACCATCTCTGTTGATGACCACATCCGAACTACTCATCATGAGAAAGCTCTGTCCAGACAGGATACTTCCCAACAGATCAGGTACAGGGGCAGCTTCTGCTTCTTGTTCAGGACTCGCAGCAGGGACACTGCTTCTGCATGTTTCAGAGGGGTTATATTTCCTTTACTCTTACAGCACTTGTTCTATACACACACATTACATTAAAAAGAAACCAAAACCAAGGGCACAAACAGAGGTCAGTCAGGGAAGTTCACTTCTTTTTTTGGCTTCACTGGAGTCATTCAGCCCGCATCTCCCTCTGACAAACAGCAGGTGAGGGTTTTACTGACTTCCCACAAGAACACCACAAGATAGGAAATCTTGTAACCATACCAGAAACCTTTGGTAAGCAAATGCTTTTGATCTTAAGTAAAGAGTGGTGCTGATGGTGTTGTGTATCAAGGTTAACTTTCCAGTGCATTTAAGATGCATTTTTGAAGTGTAAACCGTTGTTCATCACTTCAGAGATATTTCTCTCCCAGCTGTCTCTCCTCCCCCCACCAAATCACAGTCTCAAGTGTCCTCCTCAGGCTTATGCCACTATCTAAAAACAACTGATGCAGCTCAAACCAGTGTTTAGCATCAGTCAGAATACACACAGGTGCCTACTAGTAGGACAGCTAAGAGCATGGCATAGGAGGAATTCACTGAAAAACAACAGCAATGCTCCCACACACAGGACAACACAAACACTCCCCTACCCATTACTCAGTCTTATGAAAGTGGTTTAACTCTAAATTTGCTGTTCTTGAAATACAGACTGAAAAGGTTGCAGTGTTTTTGGTGTTGGGATGTGGCTTTTTTGGGTTTTTGGGGTTTTTTTGTTGGTTTTTTTTTTTTTTTTTTTTTTTTGGTGGGAGTTTGGGGGTTGTTTTGTTTGGGGTTAAAAAAAAAAAAAAGGAAAAAAAAAAGGAAAAAAAAAAAGAGAGAAACCCAAAACTTCAACAGGGACCAACAGACCCAGCTCTCTGAGGGAGCTACATTTCATTTCTGTATGACAACAAAGCCAAATTTCCAAACAATGTACACCAAAAACCTGTCATAAGATACAACAGTAAGGCAAATGGGAATGCTAAAAGAATCGGCTGCCCAGGCCAGACCAGGAAACTCACTGTAAACCAGGCAAATCAAGCCTCTAGAAAAGCTGCATTTCAGCTAAAGAGTTCTACCTTCTAAACAATGTACTCCTCAAATTACACTATCTTAATCCTGAGAAACCAACCTTCACCATAAGTCAGATGCATTAGAGAGCAGCCATATAAACCTCTCACATTTTTAATCATTTAAGCTGAACTCTCCCTATTTCACATAGTGTTCAGCTCCCCCCAGCCTTGCAGTTCTCCGGTTCGGTTGGTACCTGCCCCACTCATTTTCCCCATCCCTTTTCTTCCCATCATGCTCCTGCTCTCTGTGTCCTCCCCCTCTGCGCTATGTCCTTCACTCCATTCCTGAAAACCCACTGTGCCTGCCAGTGGGAGGCACCCAGCAACGCTCCCTTGCCAGCACAGCAAAGCAACTGTTAAATTGCAGGATCAAACAAATTGTTTCTCACAATTTTCTCAGCTCCAACAAATGGCAGAGGAATTGGCTGAGGTGGGTATATCCTACATCTCCTCCTCTGAATGTGTGATTAGATTTGCAGCCTTCTTAAACAAGCAAGAGGGGTTTTAAAGGTTAATGAGACTGAGATTTAAAACATACTAATGGGATTACTAAACAATCCCAAAACAGAAAGCAAGAAAAGTCAGGTTAAGGTAGAAATACCAATTTAAAATTACAATACAATAGTTAGAGCTATTATGAAAGACCAAGCATGCATCCTTCAACATAAAAAAAAAATAGCTGTGGTTATTTATCTATGCATGTGCACGCACACGTGCACACACTCTTTTCAAAATACTCAAGGTAAGAAAAGAGTTAAAAAGGATGATCAACCAGTCTGCTCTTTTGTTAGGGTCATTAGATAATTAAGGAAAATAAAATAAATAACTTGATGGATTTTTACCTGGGAAGTCCCACAGAAATAGGTCTAGCTACAGGACGGTGAGACCTCAGTGCTGACTGGGAGAGAACTCTCCTTTTGGAACTCACTGGTGAATCTGGATTTGCTGGAACCTCTTCATTACTGTGGGTAAAACACATACGCACACAAACCCTGAAATTGTCTGAATGTTTTTGATGTCAAATGGATGAAGTAGATAATGCCACTACTTCAGATATGAAGTCAGAGATGGTCGTTTATTATTATTACAAAATATTTGTGCAATATACTTATTTTCTGTGGAAAACTAAATTTCACCAACAATAATTTCAGATGCCTGTGCACCCCCCCTCCACCACCACCACCCCCAAAACTCAAAGCTTAAGACTGACACAAACTATGATATAGTAAGATTCCTCCTAAATTGAAAGCATCTGGAAAAGTGAAGATGAGAAAAAGAGAAACGTGGAAGATTCCATAGGTCCATTTAATTCTATGTGAAGTCACTTTTTATTGTGTACCAAACACACTAGCTATGTTCACTTAAAATAAATAAATAGAAACTGACTGATTAGGATCTGACTCCTTCAAATTCTAGCTTTTGAATAACCCCACAGATCTTGTTAAAGGTTTTCAAGAGGATTATTATTTCAGCAAACCTCTTTAAAGAAAGCTGATTCTTTAAAAGCTCAGCAAATCAGCCAAGAAGGAAAGAAAAGAACGGGCCAACGTGTTGCTAGGAGCTGTGTATCCAAAGCTGTCTTCAGATGCAAGATCTACACTCTGCAGAAAATCATGTGTACAAACAACCCAACACTTGTGAAATATTCGGTCCCCAATCATAATCCAGAGGTATCTTACCTTTCATAAGGATCCAGCTCATACGGATCTCCAAACACAGAGAGAGAAGCTGCACCGATATCTGCTCTCATCAGGCCAAGTGAGGGCTCCGTTGGTTTGGACATGGAAGGAAGTGAGGCCCCACGCACAGGTTTGCTAAGACCAAGAGTTCTTGCAATACGGGAGCGAGTAGTAACCTCATTTTTCATCTGCACAGATAAAGAGATTGGGTTATTTGCATGTTAGGGCAGGTATATACCCTGGTATTAAAGCCCCAGATTCTTCACTTAAGGTACAGTCATCAGGTTACTACCACTGGTAGCAGCAGCAGTATGCATTTATTTTCTATATTTGTTTTAAAGCATTTATGAAACTTCTAACTGCGACACTTCAAACAGAGACTGCATGTCTCTGTTTAAGATTTAAGTGACTAGGTAAGTTTCTAAAAATGTTTGATAATGTAATTCAAAATTGTTAATTCCTTATTAAAGACTGGAGGGACAGTTCTGGCTGCAGGATATAAACACTAGTTAAGGTAGCTGAGGACAAAAGTGAAGCTGATGCAGAGCATTCAGTATAGTTCATGTGAGAACACTATCCACAACTGAAAGAGATTTTGAGAGCCCTTATGGTTAATTACCTGGGTTTGCAACAACACAAACATCCACAGCCTATTAAAAAGAATAGGTGGTGGCAATTTTAACTTAGCTTGCACCAGTACCAAGTAAACACTACAGCTGAATGGCAAGGCATAACACAAAGCCTGCAGGACATGCTTTACAGTGCGATTCCTGCAGTTCAGGTAACAGGATTTGTCAGCAAACTCAGCAGGCCTGCCTGGAAGTTGCAATTCATTTCCATGTACAGCATCTTTCTGAAGTATGCCGGACACGTCCTGCACATACTCCCCACCAGAAATAAGTTAGCAACTATCATTACAAGACAATTATTTTTTCCACTGAATCCCACATTATAGTGCTTTTATAGATAGCTGAAAAATGGCAGATACTGACACTGGCAGAAACTCACACGTGATCTTACTCTCATCTTTTTCCCCCTTCTCTTCTTTATCAGACTCTTGCGTCTCTTCAGCTGTGTCCCTGAACTCTTCTTCCCAGCAGAAGATTTTGTCTGAGTTCTTTTTTTGCCTCTTACTTTCTTCCTCCTACCTGATGGGACAAAAGACAACCAAGTATCTGGCTAAGTGCTGGCACTGAATTTTACCCTGTATTCCTCTTTTCACCTTCCCATGGCACACAAAGCAGCTCAAAGAGTCCTACATTGTGCTGCAACAGTATAAAACAGGAGACCAGAAAAACTGAACTCATTAGGATTTATGTAAAAGCAACCATCAAGATACTTCTGGGAAGAGGTGGGATGGGGAAAGAAGAAAATACATGTGGTATACTTCTGTAGCTGCAAAGGTGTGGCAGCATACAGCTGATCTACAGTATTTTGTATGATTCGGGCTCATCTACCCAAAGCTTTTATTCTTGCAGATGGGAACCACAGAAGGTGCCCAATGCCCTTACCTGCTTTTCTTTTCTGCCTAGTAGGAGCCAGTGCAGAAGCTGGCGTAGGATCCAGTGCAGGGGCCAGTGTAGAATCTGGAGCAGTGGTTGGTGTAGGATCCGGTGCAGGGTCCAGTGTAGGATCTGGTGCAGGAGCTGGTGCAGGGGCCGGTGTAGGAGCCCGTGCAGGGACTGGTGTAGGAGCCGGTGCAGGGAGCGGTGTTACAGGACGCTCGTAGATGGCTGTGTTTATGCCTGAAATAACTGCCTCAATTGTTTCATCCAGAAGAGAGGGCATGAGGTACGCTGGCACGTGCTGCATGGGGGATTAGAAGTTACACGATAAAGGTATCTAAAGGTCAGCAACAAGTTAGTCATAAATGCATTTGATGGAAAAAAAAAAAAAAGAAAAAAAAAAGGATTTGAGATTCAAATGAGAAGCACGTGTGTCACCAAGCTGCCAGTTAAGCAATTATGTCACCTTTCTCACCTATTGACTATCATATTACGGAGAACATGGGCTCAGATTTAAACAGGGGCAGTTTAGGTTAGATACAAGAAAGAAATTCTTGAGAGAATTTCGTGAGAGTGGTGAGGCACTGGAACCACCCAAGCAAGTTGTGACTGCCCCGTCCCTGGCAGTGTTCAAGGCCAGGTTGGACAGAGCCTTGAGCAACCTGGTCTAGTGGGAGGCATCCCTGTCCATGGCAGGGGAGTTGGAACTAGATGATCTTAAGGTCCTTTCCAACCCTAGCCATTCTAGGATTCTGTGACTTTTCCTAGAAGGAATTTTCTAGAATTTTCCTTATTTTAAGTCAGATCCTACTCTTCCTTTCAAAAGTCGTAGAATTCTACGTTTCTACCAAATTCAACAGCAGCATGAATGAAGAACCAATTAACATATTACTAGTCACATGAAGGTTATTTATAGGCTCTGCTTCCACACTAAATTACCATGTGCTCCTGTGCAATTCAAAGCCTTTTATATTTATGCAAGCGATGGGTAGAGTGCTTTGGCTAAAGACAGAGGGCAAAGCAGGCTGGAGATCCCAAAGTTTGAAAGTTCTCAGTTTGTAGCACACTAGTTACCTAAAGGACTGTAATTATCCCAGCCAACAGAAACATCCAGAAACAGCTACAGAAATTTTCAGTGAATAGTTCAATGAGTAAAGGATTTGAGGGACCTTGCGTATTTGGGATACTTTCTTGCACAGATTCTCTGGAGCCTATTAATGTGGTTGAACTCACACTGCGACACCACTGAGGACACTAGCATCTGGGCTTTTTCTCTTCAGTAACAGGCTGATTTTCGCAAACATAAAAAACCCTTAAAAATACTGACTTTTTTTCTTCAGTTTGGCTGGTGATGACCAACAGGTTCTACCGCTATGGGAAAGGGGGTAAGACAACAAACAAGCCAATACACAGAAGTCAAATAAACATGCCCTGTCTCCACAAAAAAGCATGTTAAAAAAAACCAGAAGTGGTGCACAAACTGTGCGTTTACAGCCACTGGGAATAAAAATACAATTTTGCTCATACCCGAGGTGATAAAAATGCAGATTAAGAGGAAGCTACTGCAGATTTCAAGATAAAGAGTTTTGGTCATGTGCTGCACTCAAATTGCACATGTTCCACATTTCAGTTTAAAAGAACTCCACAACTGCTAACCATTGTGCTTTTTTTAGACAGTCAATGCAGAGAGCTGAGCTACTTAAGAGGGGACTTATTTCAATTCTCCCACAAGGCTCTTCCAGAATACCTGAATTTGTTGGGCTGTTGTTATGCGGTTTCTGTTCACTGTTGCCCTAACTCGTTCGCTTTGCCGAGTTCTGGCGATAGCTCGGGTTCGGGCGTGAGGGCGCAGCCTGCTGGTGGTAGGAGTAACATCAGCCATGATGGCAGCAACCTCTTCATCACTGACATGATCTGTGTCTTGAAAGAAAAGATGCCTAGGTCACTTGTCTTTCACGAATTGAGCAGTATTCCTTTTCTTAAACCAATCACCTCCAAAGGCAGACATTATCCTTTCGAAAGGAAATGAGCACAGACACCGCTGCTTAAGACTGTTGCAGAGAGAGAAAGACAATTTTCTAGGTGACAGAAATTGCTGCTACCTTGGCAATCTCAGGTGAGGATACTAACAAGGCCTTTCCAATGTAATACAATGCAGTTGCACTAAGGAGCTGGGCTTGCCTCATGAAGGTTAAAGAATGCATAAACTTCACAGGTTGTAACTGCAGATGAAAATTTCAATAAACAAAGATCCTCTTATCAGTCAAGAGTTCAAGTCAACTTTTGAACCTAAAGAGAATATCTATCAAAACAATTATTTAAAATAGATAAAAACACGGGCTAACAGCCCTTCAAAACAGCACATGCTTCACATCATCTAACTCAGGAGAAAAATATTTACTTTGACTGGATACCACAAAACTCTTACCTGCAGCAGCACTGACACCCATGGGGGCACAGGCTGGACAGAACCATTCATCTACAGGAATTTCACTCAGAGGTGGATTAAGGCATTCCATGTGATACCTCAAAGGGAGGGAAAAAAAAAAAAAAAGTAAAATAAAAATCAGAGAATGTGCTCCTTTCCAAGGGAAGAGAGCCTTTTACTTCTATCCACACACTGCATAAGGCAGCCATATTTTCTGAAGTTTGAAACTATGGTCTACACATCTGCTTCTACCAACCTCCAGAGAAACGATGCTACCCGACAGTTATATAAAGATCTTCAATTCTGGGTGATATTTTGATCAATAAAGCTCAGAAAAGTGAGCACATTCCCCCTCGCTGTTTGGTGTATCGCTTGCCATTTGAACCCAAACTGCAAGAAACGTGCAGAGACAAAACTGACGGTGACAAAGAGAAAGGAGAGATGTATTGAGGTGTTGGGGAGACAGGAAATCAGGAAACAACATCAGTTCCTGCAAACCAACATAGTATTAGCCTTACTGGTACTTATGAACATTTTATTTTGCATGACTAGACATAGGTCAAGTGGAAAGCCTTATTACGCTGAATAAATGCACTGCATCCCACACACACCTGGCATAATGAAGACAACTGGCAATAAGGATGTCTGCGTAACTGCACAAGCCAAGTTGTAGAGCTTTAGTCAGACACTGGCCTCATACAGCTGCTTGCAGAACTGAAGACTAACCACACTGACTTCCAAATACCACCTGAGGTATGTGCTTGTCCTTACCAAATCTCAAATGGAAAGAAGAGGGTATGATGATCCCTGAGGCAGGCCTTTTGAAATGTTTTCTACACAAAAAGCTAAACAGGTAGACTAACAGTCTCACCAACCACTTACAGAGAAGCTACCCAGGAAAGCCTCTCAACATTACCCAACTTCAGCTCTGTAATTTGTTTTCAGCAATTAAAGCCCAGCCAAAGCAATATCTATTAGTAGCACAGAAGTTTTAAAGCAACTCATGTTCCTGCTAAAAAGAATTAAAACAGATTCTCCAAGTAAATGAGATGAAAACCAAGTGCTCAGACCAACTTCCCAAGGCAAGGAACACAGGGAGATCACAGCCTTAAGTAAGAGTTTCAGCTTCAAATTAGCAACTTTTTCTGTGACCAACTTTGTTCTTTTTCTAAAAAGCAAAACCCTACTGTTATTTCTGATGTAGTACAGTATTTAACATTGATGTAAGTAAAGGAAAAAGAGTAAAGCTCTCTGTTTCACTTTCACATGCCAAAATCCACTGTCTGATAACACATCTCAGTGCTGGCTACAGAGAAAAGAAAGGGAAGGAACATCCGACACTAATACAATTTTATAGCAATACAAAGAAATAAAACCCACACAGAGACTACAGCTGTTAACCTACTTTCCACCCATCACCCCAACTTCAGATTGTCTTTCAAACCTGTTCCCAACCATGTTGTGATAAACTCAATTTGCAGCTTAACTGCCAAAACCACCAATATTATGTTTATAATAAAATATATTAATTGTCAATATAAAAAAAAGGAGTATCATGTTCTTCTTGCATGAAAGAATACGCACTGGCAGATTAGATTTTACATTCTTTCAGAGACTTGAGATGAAGTTGAAAAATTATGTTAGCAATAAGTCATGACTTTAAAATTAGGCTAACAAAGTATTTTCCTTCTCTGGAAAAAGAGAGCTTATTCTCCAACTGCCAGCTACCAGGAATGAGATCCTTTCTCCAAAGTACTATTCTGACAAGGAATATCGTTAGATTCAGGCCAAAGTCATAACATAGGTAATTGTAGCAAGAACTTAATCAGGCACTTTTCAAATGACCTCTGGGAGTTCTGGTGTCATGTTATGACCCAATTGACAAGCAAAGACTTTCAGCCCTAAAACTTTGGACACTGGAGAACCTATCGCAACAGCTATCTAGAGTTCCCTGGACGCTCATTCCGTCAGGTTCATTTACTTGCACTCTTGCACCCACCTGCTCAGAAGTGCAAAGACTGTGTGACTAAGTGGTCTGGCCAGGACTATTTGTGGGGGTAAGAGACACTGGCCATCAAGTCCTCAAGACATCTCTTGGCTCTGTGACTGGCAATGAAGACCAACTGATTTCGAACTTTTCCTGTACCTTTAAGTTATGAACAGATGCTTCCGGGGGGGGAACAGGGGAACTACTGTATCTGTAGCAATACCCTAGGTTCAGATAACGCTTATGAAAGTCCAGAAAGACCTGAAATACATGACTTCAGGTAACACCTGTGAAACACTGGTTTTGGTTAAGTATTTTAAACTCTGTGTTCTGATGACATGCCTAACAATTTTAGCATTCCTGATTTTGCCTCTTCTCCCGAAGATGAATCAGAGTATATGGACTCTAAAGAATATAAAGACAAAACTAGACTTACCAGATCTCCAGTTACTTTGCTAGCAGTATTTTTTGAAAGATTACTTTATGTATTCATTGCAAGCAAGCATCTCTCTTTGTTCAATGGGTAACTTTTGACATCACGAAACTGACAATGCTGCAAGACTGATTAAACAGTTTAAGACCTTTAAATTCTAGCAGAAGACTGTAGGCCTGAAGTTGCATTCAAGTATCTTGATGCTTCTACTTAAATATTTATTTTACTTACCTAGGAGGGGAAAAAAACATGTTTGGCAGTGACAGAAGTAAGCAAGAGTAAGGACATCATTTAATAACTGTGGCTATAAAGACCTCCAAATTTCATGACGCTGTGAATCTTAAGCACTTCTCCTGCACAGCCCTAGTGCCCAGTCAGCTGGGATAAGTCATGCACCCTTTCAAAAAGACATAAAGGATACATGTTTTTTACCCTGTATGCACCCAGATTTTTGTGTTCATCCATGCAGTATCTTCATCACTTGAAGGTATGGTCACCTGTGTCAGTGGCCTGCAGCACCGATGTGTGCAGGACTCTCCACACACGTGCTGCTAGATGACCAGAAAAGGATCCATCAAATCATGCGGATGTTTGCACTGTAAGCATATGGATACAAGTCTGGCCACGTGATGAGCTTGAAGAAAGCAGCAAGGGACAGCCTACAGCTCAGATAGTGCCTGTGGACCAAACACCGGCCAGCCCTGCAGTGCCATCTGCAATCATGCAGGTGCTACATTCGTTTCAACCTTTCTTACCCTGCATCACAGCCATCACACAGCAGCAGGCGATCTTCACGGTCACTTCTGCCACACACCTCACAGAAGGTTGGGTCATCCTCTCCATAATTACCCTGAAAAATCGTGTTCTCAACAGGAATCTAAATAAAGGAAGGATTCACATTTTATGAGGAATGTGGCACTTTTTAAAACACATTGTCACATTAACAGTACCTGCAACAAAATCTGAAAGTGAATGAACCAAAATGGCTGTTACGTACTAGAACCTTCACTTAGTTCATTCAACCCATGTAGGACATGATCAAATGCCTGAAAACATCTACCTGAACTTGTTTACTGTCAGACACCTACAACTACAGAAAACTGCATTTCAAGAACAGGCAAAACCAAAGTTCCTGATAACATCAAAAGTAGTCAAACAAACTAAAAACAAGACAAAACAAGAGAGCAAGCTTAGCTTTTTTCCTCTCTAAACATATGATTTAAATGTTAATTTGCATCTCTCTTAAAACACAAACACTTAATAATAAACCGTCAGTTTATGAAAACAGAGCAACAAACTCATAAATGTCCCCTGAAAACCAACATGTTTCTGATACTAATAAAGAGCAATAACAACTCTTCAATGTTCATTCGTGAGAGACTAATAGACACATTCAATCTGTGCCTTTAAGAGCTCTACTATTGCCTTCTGTCTGTCCCCTTACAAGCCCAAATGATACACAGTAGAGCTGGCAGCAACACATAAGAAAGAGAAAATGCATAACCTAAATTATTCCTATTCATATTACAGCAGCACTTGCAGTATGGAGGGCATTTTTCCCACAGACAGGCTTATCAATGCATAACAGCTTAAAGTCAAATGTCCATTATGCAAAAGAGGCAGGTATGAAAACCACCCTTTCTGCCATCAGACATGATGCCACACTTCCATCCACACACAGTACTGCAGGAAATGTGGCTAGGGAAGAAGAAAAATCGTAACAGCTCCTTAAAGGGCAATCTCAAAATAGGAAACAAATAAAATACATCCAGATATCAAACATCAGATAAACATGTTAGAAGTGTAAACGTTTAAGTAGGTATTTGATAGCAATTGA
This sequence comes from Strigops habroptila, assembly GCF_004027225.2. Taxonomy (NCBI): domain Eukaryota; kingdom Metazoa; phylum Chordata; class Aves; order Psittaciformes; family Psittacidae; genus Strigops; species Strigops habroptila. The sequence goes on along the minus strand of NC_046358.1, from coordinate 48,788,041 downwards.
CCCTGTTGTTTGCTACAGCAGAAAGCTTACCTTTCTTAAGATTTCACCACCAAAATGTGCCCGAATGTTAATGTTCATAAAGAGGATTCGATCCACCGGACAGGAGTTTGCATTCTAGAAAGATAAAAAAAAAAAATTTTAAAAATCCCTATACAGTTAATAAGCACATCTCTTGATTCAATTTTTAAAAAGGACATCTTCAATTATTAATGCAATAAACATTAATGTAGTCGTCATTTTAACAGCCACGGGCTTGACATTTTAAGTACTTAAATCCAACTTATCTGGTTTACAACCAACCCATTGCATCAGAGAAAACATGCATTTTCAGAAAAGCATTTATAATACCGAAGTCATTTAATTATTATTCAATTGCCAAAGTAACATTGAAGTTCTTCCAAACATTGCCTAGAAATACTGCTCATGTATTAGGGCATTTTCTTTCTTTTGGACGAATGAGCAAGTGGGAATGGCTTACAAATATGTTCATTAAGAGTGATTTATTTGTTTATTTAATTAATTACCACTGGTACTGCTGTGTGCACAGTAAGTTTTGTTGTAATCTCACCCTGGTTTATGATTATGGGAATTACACCATTAGGTTGCAAGGAATTCTAGCTGAAAACTGAACTCCGAGCAAACCGCTGATTTAGTATTCTCTTAGATCTCTTCTACGTTTAAATATTCACTGTCGCAACAGACCTGCCCATCCAACAGTCACAACATAAAATTCAACAAGTGATATACAGAGAAATACACAGAAAACCAGTGTTACTGATGTCTTGACTTGAAAAAATAACTTTAGATGGCCTAGAAACACACTTGTTTATGACATTACAGCTTTCAGAGAACCCAACAGATCAGTATGATACAAAACAGATCGATACTTAACAAACATGAAACCTGCCAAATGGAGCAGTAACCCAAGTCTGTGTAAAAAAGCGTAAGGAAGCAAATATAAATATCACAGTGTTTTGTTCTCGTTGCAGCAAAACAGCATGATCAGAGGGGAAAGAGCAGAGCACACCAGAAGGCCACAGGACATCAGGGACAAAAGAGCTCACCTTAGACCACTCCACAATACAGTCCAAGCAGAAGTAATGGGAACAGTTTTCAGGAGTCCCAACAACCTGATCCCTAAATGTGTTGAGGCAAATGGGGCAGTGTTCACCATCCTCATCAGAGGAAACGCTCGCTCCGTTTACGCGTGGCTCTACTTTCAGAGAATCGGCCGTTCCTCCCCCACTGGCCTCAGCTTCTTCCTCCTCTTCCTCTTCACCATCATCATCATCATCTTCACAATCTTAAAAAGTTAGAGATGAGAAACAGCTCTCATTGCTGCAGGGCTTCAGCAGCGAGGGCAGAAAGGGTGGGCAGGTACCAGTTCACAGAAAATTCCAAGTAAGTTTATTTTATAGGGCTGCAAGGGCAAAGCACAGCTTCCCAAGTTTAAGGCAATAATGTTTGCTGTTTTCTTTTTTCCTAAATCCCTTCACTAAAAAGCAATGGATTACTCTGGTGAAAAATAAAGCCCGATAACGTGACTAGTCTTGCAAGAGATTAGAAGGACAGACAGCAGAAAAACAACAGATTATCAAAACAACAGGAGAGTAGGATATGTCAGGCTACCACTAAACACTAAAGTTAAAAAATAAAGTTATAAAGTTATCATATATCCAATTTTATTTTTTTTTAATGCACTCCAGAGGACAAGAAGCAGCAATACACTCATCTGCAGAAAAACAGATTCAAGATTTCACCAGTAAATCATGATTTTAAGAATCAAGAGATCTGGGGGCCTAGCTGGAGACTGCTTGAAGAACCTTGGGTTTGAATACAGTTAATTTTAAACACTCAGCACACATTGTTGAAAGGTGTTAATACTTCCCGTGCAAAATACAGAAATGCCTGTTAGTCTTTCCCTAAAACCTATGAATTAAGTTGATATTTTCAAGAAGCAATGAAAAGCTACCTAAAAAACACTCTCACTTTTTTTTTTGGGGGGGGTGGGGTGGGGGGAGGGGAGCACTCTTTTGTCTTTTTTGTCTTTTGTCTTTTCTATTGACTTCCCCTGTCTGGACATAGCAGAAAATACTCTAAATGAAGGATTAATAAAGCTTTTTGGCACCTGGCATCAAGTTTTTAGTCTGTGTTCAAATCAGTCTAACTAGTAACTTGGAAAGCTGTGCTCTTGCCTTCCCAACAAGCTTTAAGATATGATAAAAAGCTATTTTTGTCTATTCAAATAACAATCTGAGTGCAGCAGTTTCAGAAGTACATCATCTAGAAAGCACATTTTCAGTAAAACTAACAAATCCAAGTAACATCTACACTCCTTTTTCAAAGGAAAATTAGTCAAGTCTTCTTCCCTCCTCCCTAGGCTTAAAGCAACAATAATTTATTTCCAAAACTCCCCATCACAACATTCACTTTAAAGCCTCATGCCAAAGCAAACAAATGTGCTTTTCATAAGTGAAAAAATAGCATCAGCCATTGCTGCAATTCTGACTTTTTTTTTTTTCTTCTCATGCTGGGACAGAGTTCACTCCTACTGACTATAACTACATCACTTTGGCTAGCAGATAGTCTTCAAATATAAAAATGCTTTAAGAACTTAGAAATTGGGGAATATTACTTGTTTATTACTGCAGGATTTAGGCATCAGCCTGACACAGCAGCATCTGTGGATTTATATTTAATTGTTAATTTTTGGAGGAAAAGTTTTCACACCACTCTTCCTCCAATTATTAAAAAAAAAAAAAATGCCTGTTAATGTGAGTTAACAGGCCCACCTTCTAATTCTTCATCTTCACTTTCTTCCTTGTCCTCCTCTCCTCCTTCTTCCTCAGTGTCATCTTCCTCTTCCTCACTTCCAGTATCATCTTCTGAAACACCGCTATTTCCACCATTGCTTTCTTAAAAAGAAAAGAGAAGAAGAGAGGAAATACCTATTTGATGCAGACAGACAGACAGAACAGTGAAGGTCACACCAGAACTCCTGCTCAGGATGTTATACATGAAGTGAAACCCCAATTTTCTGAGTGGTATCAAAGCTGACTGTTCTGAGAAACTTGAGGGAAGCATGCCAGCAGTTTGAGATACAGAATTAAGGAAGCAAATCAAAACAACTCTCAGGGAAAAACAAATAAATGGTCACTAATATATCTTTACTTCTCTTTGAAGGTTAAACCAAATAGGTTCTCCAACCTAAAACTAGAAATGTGCACATGTAGAGAGGCTGCATTTACCTGTTTCACTGAGGAGCGCAAGACTCTGTCTTTTGCTCTTGCCTAGTGCAGCATTCTTGTTTATCAGTTCATCCTGGCTGTCATCATCCATGGCAGGACATTGGAAATTGGCTCTCTGCAAGAAGGCAGACTTCAGTGAGGCAGTGTACTACCTACACAAGCAGAGCAGGCATCACCCCGGCAAAGAGCACCCAATGCATCTGCAGAGTCATCAACGGTAGAAGGGACATTGCTCTACAGCAAAGGCTCCTCACACCACTAATCAGTTTTCCTAGGTTCAAGTCAGAGGTGGCTACCAGTGAGCAGTTATCATTACGTGAAGTTTCACACCGCTACTGAGCTAGATGAAACCAGCTGCTTATGAAACTCAGTTTAGGTACAAGATTCAGCTTTATCTTGGGCTCCTGGATGACGGAAAAAGTTACAAGCAGAACTCCGCACTGAAAATAGGAATAGAAAACCTGCAAACACCAAAACCATCTATCCTGTGGACTAGCAACAAAACACAGAACTGAGAGAGATCAGAGGCCCTAACAGGATGACAACATGGGTGTCAAATCAAAATACTCTGTCTTGCTCAATTAAAAAGAAACAAGAAGAACTGTGTTCAGCTCTGGGGCCCCCACTATGAGGAGGAGGTGGACCTGCCGGTGCATGTCCAGAGGAGGCCACGAAGATGCTCTGGGGGCTGACGCACCTCTCCTATGGCGACAGGCTGAAAGAGCTGCTGTTGTACAGCCTGGAGAAGCCTCCAGGAAGACCTTAGAGCATCCTTATAGCACCTAAAGGGGCCGACAAGAAAGCTGGAGAGGGACTTTTGACATGAGCCTATAGGGATAGGACAAGGAGGAATGGGTTTAAACTGACAGAGGGGAGATTTAGATTAGGGGAGATTTAGATTAGATATAAGGATATAATTATATACTTATATATTATAGGATATATTAGATACAAGTTCTTTACGGTGAAGGTGGTGAGACACTGGCACAGGTTGCCCAGAGAAGCTGTGGCTGCCCCATCCCTGGCAGTGTTGCAGGCCAGGTTGGACAGGGCTTTGAGCAACCTGCTCTAGTGGAAGGTGTCCCTTTTTAAAAGTGGCCTTTTTTAAAAGGGGCCTTTTCACAGCTCTGTCACAAAACAGAGAAGTCTCGGATCTCACAACCATCATCCCACAGAAAGGAGGAGACTTGATCTGGTGCGTATTAATGCAATCACATTAATTGCTGTGCATTAGCACAGACTGGCAATAAAACTGACAGATACTGAGAGATGCCTCATGATCTAAATTCATGATGACAATCAAACCAGGGCTTTTAATACATAACACTACAAAGCGTTAAGACAGACAGATCCCTGTAAGCTTCTATAAGCAAGTAATGGAAAAAATATAACTAGTTGACACTTATAAAGCTAGATATCATATCTCAATACAAGAAAAAACCCTGGATTCTCCAACAAGCACAGCACAGAAGTTTCAATCAGGTGCTCTTCTCCCCCCCTCCTTGCTCCACATTACACATCTTGCATATTAAGAGAAACTCTGGAACAAAATGTTATGTTTTATTCAAGTGCTCTTGATCTGTATCTTTACTTGCACACTCCCTTTTTGAGCCACGTAGCACAGCTGTGCACTTAAGAGCCTTAACAACGTAGACTTCGCTAAACCAGACTAGACTCCATTTGCAGTTTTCGGGGGAAAAAAATAAAAAGCTAAAAAGAAAAAAAGATCGAACTTCAATACAACCAACTTCTTGGTAAAGATTTCTTGCAACGTCAGTAAGAATCTTGCCTAAAAAGAGGTTTAAACTTTTAGCTGAATTTGTGGCTGTTAATACAAGTGTGTTCAAAAACAGTTATGCTGGCTGAAAACACGCAGACTCATCAAAAGCCAGGGACTCCATGACGTAACTTAAATACCTAAATAAATAAATAGGCAGAAACACTGTGAATTTTTCAAGTTTCAGCAATGCATACATATGAATTATTCAAACTGAAACTCGATTATATAACGGCTTCCAAAAAGCCAAGCACCACAGCAACGCAAAACTTGTGGTGATGTTACAGCCAGGATACGTAAGGGCAGAGTCTGTCAGCACCAGTCCCACAGCAGGGCAGTGGCAGGCATGTTTGTTATGTGTGTAGCAGGAATTTACATCATGTATTTAGATTCTATGCAGAACCTCTGCCTGTTTCACTTCCTCATTGGCATGTTGTGGGACCAGAGTGGGTTCCTGCTGACCCATCACTGCCTGAGCCACTGAGGACAACAAAGACCAACTCAAAGCCACTGTGGAGGTAAAACCGTGGATGAGCCTCCGCTTCACTACCACAATGACCTCCATTTCCCAGCTCCCTAGTTCTCCTTAAAGCAAAGCAATCACCACAGTGAGGAAAGGATCTTCTTGTTTTTAAAAGTGATTCCCACAAACTACAGTTCTGACCAACGTACGCTTAACTGCATTGCCAAACAGCATGCATTTCTTCACTGCATAAAACAACTACCCATGTTATTTTCACCCTGCTGCCCCATGGAAAGACATCCTTTAAGCACAGAGGCAAACAAATCAGCACTTGTGACTTGACAATCTAAACTGACATATTTATGCTGCAAATGCAAGCTTGTACTTTGCTCGGAGGCAAAACTCGGAGTTAAGGAAAATCTGGTATCGCAGCAAACAATCAAGTCTTCAAATCTTGTCAGTAAAGAAAATGTCTGGTTTGTGGATAGTTGGGAATAGACAAAGAGAAACCAAGAGAGACAAAGTGAATTTGAGATTTTAAGAACATCACAGATCTTACTTTACAAACAACCTTTCCCAAACTGGACAGCCGCTCTGAAAAAAACAAAACCACCCAGAAGGAAACCCAAGTTGACTATACACCTTAAATGAGAGTTTGTTCTCCTATTTTTTAAGAACAGTAAGGAGTATTTCCAAGTGTTTTTTTTTTTTTCTTATGGGAGACATATCAGACAAATTACCACTATGACACACATTCATGATATACTTCAGAGAGCTCACCCCCCTGTACAAAAGCCCAGCTTTCGATCCAGCACTTCCCACATCAGAATTCTTCCAACCCCCCCCAAAGCTAGAACCAGTAGATATAAAATATATAGGAAGCATTTATTATTATTATTATTATTATGTAAACCAAAAAGTTTGGTTAAGAAGGAGACTGTAGTCATTCCTCTGAGGCAAACCTTAACTGCATTTCTGTAACACAAAAGCCTAGACTGCCAAAAAGCAGCCGCTTATCCCTGAAGGCCATTCAACTGAGGCAATTACAGCTGCTTTCAGTTTTGGGGGTATCAAGGAAATGCCCTCACTGCTGTACCCAACCCCCTGCTGCTTGGTCACTTGGAAAATCCGAAGTGTGCAGTACTCTGCATACAGCCCTTCAGCAGCAGAGGCTCTCACATCCGCTGATCCTTTCATCTGAGAAGATCCCACTTTGTGTTAGGATGCGTCCACAGCAGGCAGCCCGCAAACAGATGCGGGATAACCTGGCCAGAGATCCCTTGCCTTTGGGCTCAAAAAAACTAATGCAAGACATCACCACTTACAGCAAAACCCATTTCAACTCCCTGGGCAGATGCATCATTCACACGTGTGCAGCCTGCACACAGAACATCCAGCGTTTGAATTACAGGTTGCATACTACATCTGCTAAAGGCAGACACTGTACTCCTCCTTAACATCCCCGTTTTCAGATCCTCATTTAGAAGAGCCTCACAATATTTTAATCAAACATTAAACTGCAAAACCCCGATGAGTGGATGGCAGGTGTTTGATCACTTTACATGCACCAGCTCTTTTCCCCAGCTCTAGGTTCCCTTCACAAAGGCAAAGCCTCGCTCAGGCCTGTGGCGTTCACACTGAGCTGTGTGCCTCCTGCAGCACAGGCTCTGCAGCCGTATACATCATAAACCTGGGCTTTGCTATTAAGACAAATTACATTTTTACATCAAGCTGCCTTAAGCCATTTTAATTGTACAATCAAATAGCAATTACAAATACTTTCTTCAAGCTGTATTAGCAACAGGGTTTTCTGCTGGCTTTAAGAATGAAGAAGATTGTTTCCTCTGGAACAACCATTTAGTAAACAAGCACTTCAGTAAACATTCAGTTTTCGAACTACAATCCTGACGCATACCACAAATCCGTATTTTAATGTACTTTGTGTCCCAGCTAGAAGGCAAGCGCAGGTTTCTAACCATAAGAGGAGCCATGGCCTGCAAAACACACTCGAGCTCTGTGTCACTGTGACACGAAGCCGACGGAGCCGCCTACAACAGCGAGCGACTCTTGCAGTCACGTGTGCCTCCCTTTCCAGCACCAACCCCTTTCCTCCATTTCCAACCTCTTACAGTAGTGTCTGGTTTTCAGAAACAGAAGAGCTGCTAGGCAAGACATTTACTTTAATCTGCCTGGGTAACGTTTAGGATTATACACAGGCGAAGAAACAAGCCAGATGGATTTTCTCACAGTGCAGTTTTGAATGCTGGTCTAATTTTGCGTGCAGTTACTGAGCAGTCATGTTACAAAGAGCAGTTATAACTAAATTTAAGTCTACTAAATATTCAGACACCTGAGCTTTCAAGGTCTTGTTGACACATCTGCTTTATTTGTTGGTTGGGGTTTTTTTTTTGTTTTGCCCCTCTGCAAAACCACTGTCACGCATCAGAAAGCATTTGGCTTTGTTTCCAGTTTCATAGGATATATTGAAAGAATGTTGTAAAAATCATGGTTGTACCTGGTTGGAAAACATCTGGATACGGTGTGACTAGTATCTGCCACCACCATGTTCCAAAGATAAAAGTAAGAGGAACCAGGCAAGGAAAGTATTCAAACTAACAAGTCTCCTACAGCTTAGAGCCACACACTGCCAACCTCTCATGCACAGGGAGCTTTAAAAAAGCCCTCTAAATCGAAATTTAGATCTGACCTTCCCCTGTTTAAGTTACAAAAAGATTAACTGTTAAAAACCACCATCAGAATTGCCCATGCAACAATTTAAATACTGGATGTACCTAAGAACCTAGCAGATAAGACACAGAAAATTAATCCTGGGGTGGATAATGAAGCGCTTATGTTTCCCCCATCCCGGTACTGCCCTAAAATTTAGCCACCCTAAATGCCAGGATCGAAACTGTCCATCAAAGCTTCCCCAGGAGCTGACACGCATTCCCCGCTCTTCGGGAGTGCATGGATGTTTGTAATGCAAACAAAGCACAGGCTTTGCAAAGGCACTTTTGAAGTGCAGCACTTTACCCCGAGAAGCAGCTGGGTGTTTTGTACCTCTGTATTCCAAGCAGCAGCCAAGCTCTATGCAGTTCCCAGCCTGCAATCCCCTGAAGCCACTGGCTCCGTTTCCACATGGAAACCAAACACTCTCCAGTGCTGCACATCCTTCTCTTTCTAAACAGGCTCCTTTTCTCAGGAAGAGCCACCCTTACTGGCGAGTTCTTTCTCAGCATTAGTCTTTCACACCATTCCCACCTTTAACTACAGCTTTCCCTGCTATTTATGGGCTGTGGGGAAAACTAAAACAAAACACTGCACTTTTACGTTTCGGGGGTTTTTTTGTGCATTCCCATCAACAAAAGGTCTCAAGACCTACTGCCCTTTAAGAAAGGGAATAACACAGCGAACACCTCTGCAACACACCAGCAATGCATCCACGCCACAACCAGCAGGAAGGACAGCAACCAAGCCTACAAAAGGCTCCACACCTGACTGTCACTGAACACGGGGCACGCAACGAACGGCGCCGGTTACAGAGTTTTAAAACCTGTCAGCAAGCACAAGTCCCTCTAGACAAAGTCTTTAAACCCAAACACGCTTTCAATAAATTAATCTGTGCTAAAAAACGCTCGCACAAACCCCTCATTTCTGCTCGCTACCCAAGGGCCCCGCTGACTTCCCTGGAGAAGGCTGAAACAGCTCACAACTTCTTCAGAGACACTCACGCGTGAAGCACGCACAGCGGCAGGGGTGCGGGAGGGCGCCGCAAACGCCCGGTTTTACGCAGTCAATGTCCGCAGCACCGCGGGGAGCTGCCGCGCCGCTCGGACCGCTCCCGGCGCGGGCGCTCCCCGCGCAGAGGCCGCCGCCGCCGCCTGCTCGGCCACTTCCCACCCTTGGGCCCGTTTCCGGGACGAGCGCGGCTGCGGCAGCAGCCAGCCCCGCGGGAGGCCGCGGCAGCCCCCCCGCGGCGGCGCCGCTCACCCGCACGCTCCGCCAGCGGCTTCTCGCAATCAGCCACCGCGCGAGCACCTCCGCAGGACCGAGCCAAACGCGCAGAACCCGCGCCGGGGCAGCCCCCTCGGGAGCCGGCGGCCCGCCGCGGCGGGGGACGGCGGCTCCGCGCAACCGCGGCCCGGCCCCGGCGCCCCACCCCCGGCCCCGGCACTCACACGAGGAGAAGGCTCCAGCGCTCGCGCCACCGGGCCGGGCCGCGTCACCACCGCCAGCTGCACGGCAGGAAGCCCCCTCGCCCCGGAAGGGTTGCGGGAACGCATCCGGGTCACGGCGGTACCGCCGCCGGCAGGAGCGGGACTGAACCACCGCGTGCGGGAGGGGGAACGAAGTGACGGGGCGAACCATTCGAGGGAAGGGGGCAGCAGAACGGTCGCGGGACTGAACCATCGGACGAGGGGCGCGCCGGGCTGTACCACCGCACCGCCCCGAGCGGAAAGGAGCTGAGCCCCGCGGGCAGCGCCGGGCGGCGGGGCTGGGCGGCCCCACGGGAGCCGGGCGGACGGGGACGGTCCCCCGCTGTCCCCGGGGGGCTCGCTGTCCCTGCGGCCGGCGTCCACTTGCTTGCGGGTGTCGAGGCTGCGAGGCCGCCGGGGAGCTGGCGGGGCCGGGCCCGGGTGCTGCTTTCTCTTGCCGCACCCTGACAACCCGACCTGGGCATCGGGCGCGGTGCCGGGGCTGCCGTCTCCGCAGAAGTCGTAGGGAAGGCCGGGGGGAGCGCACTTTGCCACCCCGGCGGGCTGCGCTCGGGACACGCTGCTCTCGGAGGAGGAAGGCGTGCGGTCCGTGCGGGCGCGCATCAGCCTTAAGTACCTCTGTAAGGCGATGCAGATCGCGGCTGGGGTTTTTTTCTCCTCTAAGTACGCGTGGCTGATCCCAGCCCAAATGTTCCCGTTCCGCTGGGTGATCGCACGCACGTACCGGAGGAAGGGTTGTTCCCCCTCTCGCAGTATCCCACCAGCCGTGGTGTTCTGCCCAAGCCCCGGCTCTCCGCCGGGCGGGGAGCGCAGCCCTGTCTGCTCGCAGCGGGACATGACCCAGCGCTAACGCGCACGTCCTCACAGACACTCGGGCCATTGTCAGGGATCAGACGGGGGCCGGCGTGGAAAGCAGGGGCCTTCTCCTGACCGCGCAGAGCGGAACAACCCCTGCTCCGGTCGTGCTGCTGCCTGCCCGCTCGGGGCTTCGGGAGCGGGGCGGGCCGGGGTTGAGGGTGAGCGCCCTGCTGAAGCCGCAGCCACTGAACACAAACCGCCTTATGTTTGAGAAGACGGGATCTGCGCTGTCAGCGGGGCAACTTTTTAATTGCACATTAATGGTCACGGCGCTTGCTGGGCCCCGGGGGCACGTTTCCCCTTTTGGCTTCCTCCCCGAGCCCGCGGGCTCAGTCCCCGCTGCACGACGGCACCGGCGATGAGGGCCGGGGGCTGCCGGGCGGCCCGCGGCGCTTCCCCGCCGTCAGCGGGCGCGGTTCCCTGTCACCGCACACACTGGCCAGCTGGGAACAAAGGGAAGAGCCGCAGGGCTGGGATAAGCGGGGGCTCTCCCTAGGGCAGCACCGGCCGTGTCAGCAGGAAATTTCATCCTGGAGATTAAGCGCTGAGCGACGAGCTCGTTCGGAGCTGTCGGGGGAGCGGAGGCAAAGCCCCCGGGCCCGGAGCCTCGCCAGGGCAATGGCAGGCCCCCTCCTCCAAGCCCTGCGGGGTCTTGCTGTTCGTTGGAAGACACAGCAGCCCATCTCACCCTTCGCTCGGGCTGCGGGCGAGCGGTTCGCCCGCCACAGCCCCGCCGGTCGTGCTCGGCTGGACCCCCGCCAGCCTCGCTCCGCGCTGGACGGTTTAATACGGCGCGCAGGGAGGTCCGAGCAACGTGCCGACAGCCAACTGTGCAAGCACCGCTGCGAAACACACTCCTTCCCTGTCTGCTCGCAGCCGGGGGAAGAAAGATTTAACGTATTTATTTATTTACTTTAAAACCAAACATGAAATTTCGGGCACCGCCTGGAAGAAGGGACGGCAGCCCACGGCACGCGTGTCCCGCGGAGCAGCCCGGCAGGGAGGTGTCAGGGCAGCTCCCAGCCACGTTGCTCCACACAAAATACCTGCTTTTAACCAAAGTGACAATTTTCCACGGCCGTGCCTCGCTTTTGGTGTTGGCTCAGGGGCCTGTGTGCTCCGTCGCCGATTTCGCTCCAGTCTGGGTGCCAGCCCTGTACTAGGGAACACGTAAAATACGTGACTTTTTCCCTACGGCTGCTGGGTGAAAACAAAAAAGCCCCACACAGCACGCTCACGAAATGACAACAGAGGCTGTCATTGTGCGGGCTGTCACGCAGAAGAGGGGCTGTCCCCATCCCCCCTGCCCACCGGCAGCGGGAGCGCAGAGCCGCGGATGGCTGGTACATGCTCCGGCGAAACACGCAGGGAAATCCTTTGCAGCTGGTAATCACCGCCGGCTACCAGGGAGCCCGCGCTAGTTTTTGCTTCCAAATCTTGCACCACACCTTGCAGGAAGAGCACCAGAGTGCAGAACGCCCATCAGAGCCGCGACAGCCGATGCCAAGAAAGTTTTCCCAAGGGATGCAGAACCCGTGCACTTTGCTCGGCAGCGTGTGTTACCAGTTCAGCAGGGATGTGGTGTCTGGCCCGTTTGGTCAGCAGCCACGTTTGCACCCAAAGTGTTCTTTCTCTTGAACACTCAGTGTGAATGAAGAGGGGGGGTCCCACCACATGTGCCCCCCCCAGACATGCTCTGGTTTCTGGTCTGAGGAAGGTGTGTGTCTTTGGGCAGATGGGAGCCAGCCACACACCCGGCTCTCCGTGTGTGTGCACCCAAGGCTCTCCACCTCCGCAGGACAGTGCCACGTCCATCCACAGAGCACTACCTTTGGTGCTGAGCAAAGGCACGCTAACATTGACAGCGTTTCAACCGTCTGTTTGGCTGACAGCTTGTAGGTTGATGGGCAAGAGTGAGTTCTCACAGTACGAACATCCAGGAGGCTTTCAGCTGTGCTTTTTTGGGGGAAAGCGCTACTGGAAGAAGACGCCCGGGTCATGCGGGCCCTGACGCCGGGGTGCAGTGGGGGCTCCAGGCTGCGGGGCCGCCTGGAGCAGCACCCCGTGGCCAGGTTTTCCAACCCGGAGAGGAACAAGGGGAAGCGCTATATAACAAGCGACTGTACCGAGGTGAAACTCACCACAACGACGTGCAGGGCGGCAGCGGGGGGGGCACGGCCGCAGCACACCCCCCTCCCCGCGCACCGCGTACGTGCGCCCCGACACTGCCCTGATGGCACGGCCCCGGCGGACCGTACCATGGGCCGGGCTGCGGCGGGGGCGGGAAGGGGACGGAGGGGAAGTAGGGAGCGAAGTGGGGGGGCAACGGGGCTCCGCGTAGCGGGGAAGGGGCTCCCCGCGGGCGGCGGTGGGGGTAAAAGGGGGCGCCGCCGGCGGCCGCCGGCACCAGGCTTAGCGGCGAGGGCGGGGAGGGGGTCGGCGGGGCGGGGTGAGCGGGAGGCGGGCGGCGGTTCAACAGGTACAAATGGTTCCTCCCCGCAGCAGCGACGTGCAGAAGCGAACGCGCCGCGCCCGCCGCTGTCACTGACGGGGGGGCGGAGGAGGCCGCTGCCGCCGGGCGGCGACCGAGCCGCCATTGGGCCGCGCCGTGCGGGGGCGGGGCCGGCGGGCGGGCGGGCGGCGTCGCTATTGGCGGGCGCGGCGCGGTGGGCGGGGCGAGGGGCCGCGGCGCGCGGCGTGGGCCGGGCCGGGCCGGGGCAGAGCGAGAAGTTGGCGGCGTCGGCGGGGGGAGAGCGCGGAGCCCAGGTGAGCGGCGGCCGTGCCGGGACGAGACACCTCGGCCCCGCGGCGGTATCGGGGAGGGGGGGGCATGTCCCGGCGGTGCGTGCGCGGAGCTGCGGGCCCCCGTGCCGGGGTGCGCCGCGGAGCCCGGGCACGGCGCGACCCCCCTCCTCGCCCGCCCCATCCTTCGCGCTGTCTCCTGTGCTGCTTGCGGGCCCCGCCGCTGCCCGTCACCCTCCAGGAGCAGGTGAGCCACTGACTAACGCACATTGTGCTCTCGGCGACTCCACTGTGCGTGTGACAGCGGCTAACCTGCTCCTCGGACATCGCTGTGCGGCCGCCTCGCCTCCACGGACCCGAGCCGCGACGCCTGCGTCCCCTCCGTGCCACCCAGGTGAGAGGCTTCGGCGTGAGGAGGCGGAGCCGTCCCCCCGCTAACGCCACTGTCCTGCCTCCAGCAGCTTCCCATCCTCGGCCCGGCAGACCCCTGACGTGCAGAGATAGCGCCCTGCAATTAGCCACACGGCGTGGTGGAGCGTGAAAAGATTTAAGGTTTCATGCAGCAGGGCTTGGTGTGACCAGCGCGAACAGAGATGAGTGGAACGGGCCGTGGCGGTGTGCGGGTGCTAAGAGCCGGTGGTGAAGTTGCTCGGGAGGGATGGTGTGCCCCCCTCTCTCCTTCCCTGCACTTCTCCAAAGTCAATAAGTGCTAGTGGACTCCGTACCAAGTTAAAGAGACGCTTCATCCCAGCCAGTGACGTCTTGATACCCGGTCAGTGACTAACTAAACTGCTATTGCCAAGGGTGTGTTAACAGAAGAAACTGCTTGGTATTGCCCCGGATGAGTCACCTTTAAAGAGAGACTCTCTAGTCTGTTAAATGAACAACAGAAATGAGCTTCACTTTGCTTTTTTGTGGCTGTTCTGTTTCCCATCCAGCCCCCCACCCTTGCACTCAGCTTTCCCCTACTTGCGCCAGGGCTCTACTGGGTCCCCAGCCTTTCGCTGGTTGCTGGCAGAGCTGCCTTGCGCCGTCACGCCGTGATGTCACGCAGAGGACTCTGACTTCATGGCCCCGAGGAGCAGGAAGGCAAGCCGGGCAGGGACTCCTCCAGCTGCCCAGAGTGGCTGTCACTAGAAACGGAGGAAGTGACGAAGCAGATTGCTTCTCCTACAAAGTTCTCTCTTGCAATTTTAGACTGGTGAAGAAGCTGGGTAGTTGGAACTTACCTTTTCTAAAGCACAGCGCAGCTTTATCAGCAGCTTAAACTCATAGCAACCAGCCAGGATTCACCACAGCCTGCCGAGGTTTCCTGAAAGGGCTCAGGTCTTCTCATACCTAGCCCTGGACTACTTGTAAAGGCTTGATCTGAAAGAGCCAGCAGTGCTCTGGTCAGCAAGTAGTTAATTCCTCAGAAGGCAGAGCAACGTCTTCTGCACTGATAGAGTCTCTCATGGAGTAATTTTGCCTGTCCCCATCTCTCCTGCCTGCACTAATTTGTTGTTTCTCCCTCTGGGTCCTGGACGAGCATCTGCTCTTCTGCAAGAAAAAAATCAGCTGCCTCTGTGCCCCGCGCAGACTGGGTGAGTCCAGGGTGCTCGAACAGGCTGGAAAGAGAGGAAAAACACCTGAATTTACCAAAGCTGCTTTCTCACTTGTTCAGAAGCCAAATGGGCCTTTTTCGATTGGGGGGACAGATAAGTTCACAGCTTTCCCAGCCCCAGAAGGCTTTCCTCCTCCCTAGCTGCACTTACAGCATCTTCCCACTGCTGGTGCCGAGCAGACAGGAGCACGACATAGCCACGTGGAGAGCAGGGAGAGGGAAACCTGGTGCAAGATACACCTGCGTGAGCGTGTCTGCGAGCGCAAACCGAAGCCCTGTGGTCCCTTACCACCCCATTTCATCGGGATGTGTAACTGTGCGTGTAACAAACCTGCATCTGAAAATGAAGGTGCTTTGTTTCTTTTTGAAGAAATAGCCCTGTGTCTGGGACTTTGCTGCCAGATGACTAACCCCTGGAGATGCCACTGGCAGAAGCAGCTCTGTGCGGTCCCTTGGCAAGGCTTGTCCCAGTTCCCATGAGCAGCACCACGGTATGAACTTCCCACTACCTATGGAACCATCCTGCTCAGCTCCAGTAAGCAAAGGCAAGGGGTTGAATTGAATTTTGTTTGGTTTTGCTTTTATTTTGTGTCTCTCTTCAGTAAGCAGTGGTAAGTATACAGCTTAATTCCTGTTTTTAACATTCTTGTGGCATGATTCAAAACTAACCTGCTGTGCTGTCACCTGAAGTCTTCAATAAATAGTGCAAAACCAGTGTTTGGGTGCTTATTACTGTATTACTGGGTGCCAGACCAGGTGAGGAGGAAAGCTGTGCCTTCTCAGTGACATGTCTGATGTGCATTGCATGCCCCGTGCCTCCTATCTATTATTTTGCCTCTGCAGCCAGCAAAGGTGGCTTGAAAAGGAGAGCAAAAGCGGCGCTACCTACTTGTCTCTCAAGCAGAAACCCCAGCACCAGGGCTAAAATACCCCTTAACTTCATGGTTTTTGGTAGCTAATAAGCAGATCTGTAAGGAGATGCTTAGCCTGGTAGCAAGAGTAGTTGGTGCTAAAAGCTCTGACTCAGAACTGATGCTGTGAGATTTCTGGGGAGAAGCAGGGGTGTGCCTTATAGAAGGGGAAGATGCTTGACTGTCAGGCCCATTACATTGAAGGGACTCTCTGCGCTCCTCAAAGATTTCGTTCTCTTGTTTCAGCTCTTTGCAGAGGGAAGCGAGCGGGCCTAATGCTTCAAGCATTGCGCTAGGAAGCGCCTACTGTGTTCTGTCTGTAACGTGTGCCAGTGGCAGGTTGGTGGTGAGCCTCACCGAAGGAGCAAGCTGGCCTGTGAGGAATAGAAGGAGTACATGAATTGTTTAAGAGGAAGTCAGTCAGTTAAACGCAAGCAGGGACTTACATAATACATCCTAAAAAAAAAAAAAAAAAAAAAATTTCTGCTGGCAGGAGGTTCCATTGGGAGAGAAACTTGCTCATCCATAAACAAGGAAACTTCCCAGCTTCCTCTAGTGCTTTATGATTTTTTAAATCTTTTTTGGTTTTGTTTTTGTTTTTCCAGGGCAAGGTAGAATGCACTCGGTCTTTACTCTGAGACAGAGAAAGGAAAAGCATCGTAGGGAGAGCAGACAGTGCTCCCTGCATGGGCACATGTGGCAGTTCAAACAGTTTCTCTTTTCCCTCTGCAGTGAACCACCCTCGTAGGAACTGTGTGCCCAGGAGCAAGCAGCAGAGCATCTGTACATGGCTTGGGGAGCAAAACCAACAGGCATTTTCTCCTCCAGTCATTCACACCTTTCCTTACGTAACTGGTGCTGAAGCGTGTGCTTTAAAAGCTGCTTGCCAAGTCCAGGAGCTGGGAGGCAGCATGAATGCTTCTAGCACTCTAGATGAGATTTAAGGGGGAAAAAACCTAAACCCAAACACTGAGGAACTCGTACAAATCCATGCCTACAAACTGGGTGTGTTTCAGACATATGCAGCTGTGCTGCCCTTGAGGAACTGCACTGGCCTGGGGCAGTGCTGGCACCCTGACCACCATCTGCGGGAGATGCCTGACCCAAAGAGCTGGCACAGCCCAGAGTAGATGGGTGAGGAGCTGGGAGCCATTTTATTTGCTTATGCAATATTAAAAAAAAAAAAAAAAATTTATAATAATTGGGTAGCACAGAAAGGAGGAGACCCAGGGAGGCTGGAGGTGGCCGAACTACTCTCCTCAATGGTGCCTTGTGCTGTGAGGCTGCAGATGTAGTTAAAAATTCAAAAGGATGCAGGGGCTGTTCACCAGTGAAAGAACAGGTATGTCCTTTGCTTTGTGATTTCTGGGTGGCACTGGGGCTGGTGATGAGAAGCCTTCAAGGAGAGAGAAACCCTGAAGCCCATTCCTGCCTGCTGCAGGTAAGGAAGAGGTTGGCCCACAGCTCCTGAGGGACATGGGGCGACAGCTCTCCTCCATTTACCCAAGTACAGCATCCTCGAGGCACCCGCTACGCTTGGATCCCTGCCTCAGCCACAAGCAGCTGGTTGTTCCCTTTCCGGTACGCATCGTACGCTGGGCTTTTGGTTTGTGTTTTTGTTTTTTTGTTTTTTTTTTTAAGGGAAAAAACAATAATTCATTTGCTTTGTTTTAATCTCATAACAATGAGTAATTCCTTCCTAGCGCTCTGTAGTGGCCTAGAAAAGGACAGCATCATCTCCACTGTAGCAAGAAGGCTTCTCCCAGGGCATAAAATTTTAATTAGGAACAATCACGCAGCCTTGAAATGGGAATTGCGAGCAGCAAAAAAAGTCGAACCATCAATAAAATATTCAATGGCAGAAATGTATTATTGACACAGCCTTTAGAGCAGAGAAAGGCAGGGGAGCCAGGGCAGGTATCGAGCCTCACTGGGTTAAATAACACGTGGGAACCTGCACACTCGCCATGCCATTGCACACCCCCCGTGCCGGGAGGAATATAGGTCACCCATGGGTGGGAGTTTCCCCGAGGTAATAAATGAGTTTGATTAACGCCTCTCCCCCCTCTGGTGTGCACCACAGCAGGGAGAGAGGCGTTAATCAAAGTAATTTATCACCTTAGAAAACACCGCTGCCTTTACAGCAGCTGGGTGATGGTTTATGGGATGCAAAATCCCACAGCCTTGAGCTGGAAAAGCAGAGATAGCCCTAAGCCACGGCACTCACTCTAACCCCATGTGTGATTCTTAAACCTCTCGAGAGACACAGCCACGTTACACTGTCCCCCATCCCACTTATCAATTCCAAATCCTTCATCCCAGCACGCAGGGCCAAAATCTGCCGTGATATGTATTTTTTAAACCTTTATTTCCCCTCCTATTCCCCTGCCCCAAGGCAGACTGATGCTGGTTTGGCCTGTCAGATCATGGCTGAGTGGAAGTGACCCGCAAAAAGAATAATCAAACATATAAGCAGAAGCGCAGGGCAAAAATCCTATGCAAAGTCGGAAATTCACATTAATTTTCCACCCTGTTTTTCCCAGCAGGAGTTGCCATAAGCAATGACCCTTTGGTCTTTATTCCCATTTATTTTGCAGGAGGCAAAGCTACAGATTTAGCCCCAAAACCAGAAGATCCAGTTTTTAACTTCTGGAGGTCAGTTTTTCAGGGCACACAGAGGACTTCACGCAACATCCCAAATCTGGCCATGTCCAAAGCAAGTGGGTTTTCTGAATCTGCTTTTTGGGTGTTTTTCCCCCAAGCAGCACTGAAATGCTCTTTACAACCTCCATCACCCTCTGCTGCTCTTCCTATCAAGGTGGAGTCTCGTTTTAAAAGCAGGAGAGTCCAAAAAGCTGACTGCAAGAAGCCCAAAAAGCAAGCAAACAGGAGAGAAACTCCTTGATGTGGCTGCATGGAGCAAACTGGTTTACCTCGTTTTCCCTGAGATATGTGATTTAAGGAGGAGGAGGAAAAAAAAAACCCTAACAAAAAAACCAACGAGCCCAAAAGCCCCAAAGCCCATGATTCAAAAAAAAGACAACTCTGAAATTGCATCTCCTCACTGCAGCAGCTCTCCAGTCGTAACTGGTTGCACCAGCTCTCTCCCAAGAAAGCACATTTTAATCCTTCAATATCACTTGGCCAACCTGCTGAGCTGCAGGGGCACCTCGAAAATCGGCTTTGAGAGGTACACATCCCCAGGGCCCAGCAGAGTCTCGGGGGAGATAATGATGGAGAGCAAGAGCGAATGTTCTCACTCGCAGCTATCCAGGGGTAGACAGAGAGGCTTGAACACAAATGAGAGGCTTCCCCCTTACCTGCTCTTCTCTGCAGCCAAGCGCTATCCGCTTCGCCTCCTGTCCTAAAATGCTCCAAGCTGCTGCTGTGCATTATTAAAATGCTGCCATGTTTCCTCCCAGAGACGGCCGGCCTCTCACCAGAGACAAGCTTCATCCGCTGGTTGTAAAGCACTTTGTGATTTAAAATAAAATAAAAATGAAATAAATAACAACAAAGAAAAAGAGCAGCGTGTGCATAAGATGCGTTCAGTCATAAAATACTTACAGCTTTAATTCAGCAAATGGGAAGAGATGGCTTGGAAATGAAAGAGGTGGCCACAGGGTGTGCAAACTGCTCAATGTGCCCATGGGACTCCTGACCAGGAGCCATCGGGGAGGGCTTGCCCTGGCCCACAACAGCACGCTCACACTCGCTTTGCTCAAATCCTTTCCCAAAGATTTATTGAGAACGGAAACCACGGCACACCAGGTTACATTCGTAGGGGGAAGGCGGGGTGTTACGGCGCACAGTGTGCCCGAGTCGCAGTTTTTGCATATGATGTGTTGAAAACCTCCTCGACAAACCCATCCCCTCCCCAAACCGCTTTGGTTTCACAATTAAAATACAAGGCGACCCACTGGAACAGATGAACAACACCCGAGAGTAACTACTGGCCATCAAGGGGAAAAACAAAATATAAATCAGTGAAATGTGACCAAGAGTGTTTTGGTCCTGCTCCCCATGTGCACTGCCACTGGGGAAGGGCTCGTTCTATGACTGTATTTTAAAAACAAGTTGGAAAATTTAGGGGATTTAAGAAAAACAAGCCCCTGCTGTGTGCTCCTTGCTCCCCTGAAGCCTGGTCCATGGCACCGCGATAAGGTGGTTTCTACTACAGATTTCTTATAAAAGAGGGGAGCAGAAATTTGTCTTAGAGCTGCTCTTGTGCCTCCCCTGCAGCCCATGAAGAGGTTGTTTGTCATGGCCCCGCTTGCTGAGGAGAGATGCTGTAAAAGCTGTTAACTTGCTCCATCCAGGTGAGCCTCCAGGCAGGTCTTCACTGCAGCTTCGCTCCCCTAGTCAAAAGAGCAAGGACGATGGGTCTTTTGAGAAGGCTGCGCAGAATGGGAGCACCGCTGTTTTCTGTTGAATATAGAAAGCTCTTAAAAAATAAAAATAGAAGGAGATTGCTTCTATCCACAGGGGAAGAGGGTTGCTTTGTGTTGTTGGTCTCTGGTTTTATTTTACAGTCTGTAAAAATACTCTGGCCATCCACATCCATTCACAATATAAAGCAGTAAAAAAAAAATAAAATATATATATAAAATATGGTTTATTTATACAGTTACACTTGCAAGGCAATTGATCCTCCGCTGGCCAGGCCCTTCTACCTCCAGATGCTCTGCCTGGTTGATACGACTGCAAGACAAGACAAAAACCACCTGAGCAACCCCATCACAGTGAGCAAGCAGAAAAGGGAACGGAAAACAGGATGTACATGAGTGCAAAGCCTGGGCTGGGAGATGGACAAGCAGATGCCAGTGCACCTGCTGAGATAGCGGTGGACATTTTGGGCTGCAAGGGGGACGGCAGTAGGGTCCTGCTGAGCGGACGGTGGTGTGGTTGGGAATGGGATGCCGGCATGCAGCCAGCATTACCATGGCAGGCAGGGACATCATAGCTTGCTCTTTTATGGTGCAGGGTTAGGATTAGGATCACAGTAGGTGGGAAGAGTTTTGAGGGGAACTGGCCCCCATGATGGAGCAAAAGTGACTCCTGTATAAGATGGGAGCCAAATCCTCCCCATCCTAACCCTAGCAAGGTCTTAGCCTTGGGGGATGCAGGGTGGCAGGAGAGGGGATGCAGAACATCCTCTGCAGATCCTGGCAGGGCAGAGTGCTGGACCTCCAGCATGTGAGCCCCTGGCAGCAGAGCGGAGGCTGCCAGGGTGTAAGCTTTGCTCTTCCTAATGGCATCTATAAATAGCTCTGGCCTCCCGCTCCCAGCACACGCTCGCTCTCTGCAGCCCATTTTGGGCAGCAAAAGCCTCTCCCCCTCCTTCCCATGCATCTTTCCCCAGCCCAGGTTGTGCTCCTGGGCACCCACTGGGACATACGCACCCTCAGGGCTCAGGCTGGACACCAGTGGCTCTGGCAGGGTCCTGGGATGGCCGAGGAGCTGCTTGGTGCTGGCCTGGGAAGGCGAGTCTGCGCTGGCAGTGGGAGGAAAACCTACAGATGGGAAAAAACGCCTGGCTCAGGCCGGGCTTGCACCTCCCGCGCTTGCTGGGCACAGCTGCTGCAGTGCTATGCAGCGGCCACATCATCCTCTCTGGGTGCTTCAGAGGAGAAGTGACTGGTTCCCTGTTTTCCCCTGTCCCTTTCCACAGGAGCCCCCCGCCACCTCCTCTTGCCTCTGTGAGGATGTGGATGTAGCCCCAGGCACCATGCTCACCCATCCCCAACACAAAGAGGTCATCGGTGGCTGGAGCCCTTCCCCACCAGGCACAGCCAACAGGGGATGGCAGTGGCCCTCAGCCACCTTTTTGCCACTGCTGTGGCGACAGCATGCAGCAATGCTGTGAAGGAAAGCTCCCTGCAGCTGCCCCAGCCCCAAAAAAAGCAACGCAGGATGTGACCACTCAGCATGGCTACAAGCAACCCCAAGGCTTCAATGGGGAGGAAGAAGGAGCTCCACGGCCGGCAAACCTCAAAGACCCCTGGTGTGGCGAGTGACTGCCATGCCGGCACCGAAACTCCATTCCTGCTGCCTAACCTCAGTGCCCAGGGCAGAAGTGGCCAGCTTTGGGGCTGACCGCCTTGGAGGGGGTGCTGACCCCTTTGGAGGGGGAGGCAGGGAGCGGGCAGGAGTCCCCCGGAGCAGCCCCCGCGGCCGAGCCGGCGGCAGCGTGCTGACCTCCGTTTCTCCGGTAGGCTGGCAGCTCGCACTGGCTCGGCTCCGGCTGGGCATCCTCCTCGGACCTGGCCTGCAGGACGGTCACCGTGGCCCCCGTCTGCTGAATAAACTGCTGCAAATTACACTGCCTCAGCTCCTTATTTAACTCCTCCAGCTCTTGGGTCTGGGCCTGCAAAACACACACCGAGGGGGAGGACAGGGTGAGCTGCATGTCCCTCCCGTGCCCCAAAACCAGCTGGCATACCCACCCCGGGGCTGCTCCCCTAGCTGGGGCTTACCCTGCCAGAGCTAGCAGAGACCTCACGGGCAGCGTGGCTCAGCCACCCCTCTCTGAGGGCCTGTGGGAAGAGGGGATGAGGAAGGCATTGTTTTGGGAAGAGCCCTGCTTTGCTGCATCTCCACAAGAGGGTGCGAGCAGCCATCAAACTGTGACCGCTGCGGTGCTGGGAGGTGCCAGACACAAATGAAATGCTCAAGACAAGATGCTGGAAGCATGGCCACCCTGGGGAAGGTCAGCCACCACCGCCTGGCTGGGCAAAGCCTTCTCCATTTTCTTCCACTGAAGGGGACCGGTGGGCAGAAAGCAGGTGTCATGCAGCGCCTGGACCCCCTGAATCTGGAAAGCAGGCAAACCAGGAAGCATCACGGCTCAGCCCCACAGCTGCCATCACCACACTGCTCGGGCCCCTGCACAGTTTGCACAGGCATCATGGGACCTACACTGTCCTATCCCCCTCTGTGACTCCTTTATCCAAGATGATATCGACCCTTACGCCAACGCCACTGACCCTGCACATGGACCGTTTGCTCTGGCACCATTACCCGTGCGGTAGCAGGGTGATGCTGTGCTTCCTGTGCACCAGCCAGGTGGAGCCCCAGCCCAGATGCAGCTTGCACAGGGTCAAGCTGCATTTGTGTGGGACCCTGTGCTGGCTGGGTAAGAGCAGTGGTGTCCCCCTGACAGCGGTTACTGCCGCTGAGCCACCTCCACGCACCCAGCCCCATGCTCACCAGTCAAGTGTGGCAAGACCAACCCCCACAACCCATCAGCCCCCATGCTGCTGGAAGGCTGGTTCCATCACCTCCCAGAGGTCGTACCACCCCATGAGGCTGCTTTGACCTGGTTCTATCTACCTGCAGGTTCCTTTCAGCTTCCTCCAGGGCCTTCTCCACGCTGGCCAGGTTGCTCTCCAGCTGGGTCCCTTGCTTGACCTTGGCCTCTAGGTCCCTTTTCATCTTGGCAGCCATGTCCTCCAGCTCTGTGGGGCTGGGCACAGGGATGTCCTTCCCCCTCTTGGCTCTCTCTGCCATCTCCCACTGGATTTCCTCCTGCAGGGCTTCGGTCCGGGCGCTCAGCTCATAGATCCTCTGGGTGTACTCCTCCAGACTGGCCCGGAGGCTCCTAACCCGCTCCTGCCGCTCCCGCTCACACTCCTTCTCCAGCCGGAGCTCGGTCTGCCAAAACTCCTCCTCGCCCAGCTCTGTCTCGTTCCTCCGCACTAGGTGCTCCAGGTAGAGGATCTCATCCTCCTGACCCGTGAACCGGCCACGCTCCCAGAGCCGTAGGTCCGTCTCCAGGGTGTCCCCATGGGCCTCCAAGGAATGCAGCTGCTCCTGCTGCCGCAGCACCCTCCTAAACAGCTCCTCCTTGGAGGGCTGGAGGACCCCACCACCCTCCAAGTCCATCCCTTCCCGTGCTTGGTGCCTCCATCGGCTCATGACAAATGGGTCACCTGCAGGACCCAAGTTGAAGGTCATGGATTTTTTTGGCTCCCGGGAACGGGGTGCATCCGTGCTGGCAGGCCTGGGCTTGATGGGCAAGCTGGCCCGGATGAACGTCCTCTCGGGGGCTTGGGGAGCACCCTCCGAGGAGGGCCGCTCGGCCACGCTGGGGCCCGTCCGCCGCAGGACAAACTGCACGTCGTTGGCATACTGCCCGCACTTGGCCAGCGACTCCAAGGGGCACTCCAGTGGCAGCAGCTGCCGCTCCTTCTCCCGCAGCTTCTGCACCAGCACATAGCGGCCTGTCTGACCTGCCAGGAGAAGGGGAGCACGTCAGACTGGGAAAGCCACGGCCAGCATCGGTGTGCTGAGGCTGCTGACATCCCCAGAGCCCCAAAGCAGGACCCCTACCCACCCAAGGTCTCCTCTTCCCAGGAAGCACCTTGCAGATGGGGCATCCCCTTGGCAGATGCCACCACCAGCAAAGGGGCATCCCTCCTCCCCCAGCAGATGGACATGGCTCACCTATGGCCCGCGCCAAGGCAATAACCACTTCTTGGCAGGTGGTTTGCTCTGAGACGCCACAGACAACCCTCTGGATCCCGTCCACCCAGACCTTCAGCTCCATCCCCACGGCTGCCGGGCCTCAGGTGCACTGAGTCATTGCAGGACGGGTTGTCTGTAGGGAGAAAAGAAACCAGGTTTCCATCGCAAGCTGCTAATGAGGAATAGGAGAAGCTTTACGAGCAGCATCAATGATCATCTTTAACAACAGCATTCCTTAAGGTGCACCCTAGACCAAGCAGCTGCTCGCTGCTGCCCTCCTTCTGTCCGCGGCTCACCCTGCACACAGACAGCATGTTTGTTGATTTTATTAAAACACTGGTGTTCACCCGCAAAAAACCAACCAAACAAACAAAGCTGTTTGATTTTCTTTTTCTTCTCATGTCTGAGCAGTGGGTTTGGATCTTCCCGTGATGGAAAATGATGGGGTTTGTGTGCCTGCATGGTGCCCAGAAGAAGATGCCCAGGTTATCTCGGCTGCAAGCACATCTCTTTAATGGGTTGTTGGACTTTCACTGTGATTTCTCTTACAGTTTGGCAGCACAGCACCAAACAATAGTAGAAAAGGCAGAGAAGCCACCGGCTGCACACGCTCGCAATGGGATATTGAGAGAAGGGGCAGATAGTGCATGTTCTAATCTATTTACCTCCATCTCAATTTATCAGAGAGTGATTAAGAAATTAAAATGAAGCCTCTTCATGCACAAAACCAGAGGTGCTGTTTGGAAGGGGGAGCCAGGCAAAGCCCAGGCTCCTGGGGGATGCTCTTCCCAGCACTGGCACTCAGCCTGACTCCCACCCAGCAGTTACTTCTCCTGTGTTAAAATAACACCAATTAGCCCAGGTGCACCTAACTGCTGCCTCTTCCAGCACCTCAACAACTGCAAGTCTTCAAAAAACCCCCCCAAAAAACACCAATTAAGTACAATCTGTAAAGGACTCAGATATTTGAGCTTACGGTGTTTTCAAATGCTGTGCAAACATGTACCTTTTTCCTGCCCCTATAAACACTCTCTTTTTCCAGCATCAGGCTCATCTGAAAGCCCTGGGCAGAGGACTGTATACAGGACATTCCAAGGCCCTCTGTTCAGAGGGTCCCAAACCACTTTCCCACCCTGACCCGGCTGGTTGCAGCCTCTCCATCCCTCAGCTGCAGCTCTCCCAAGTTTGTAGCCAGGCTGCAAGAAAGCTTGGCCTCAGGTTAAACACCACTTCTTGCTTGTTGCCTGCTTGAGTAAGCGAAGGGAGGGCTCGAAGGGTCTCACTCCCAGTGATGACGGATTTTAGCCATAACACGAGAAACGCAAGGAGAAACCAGGGAGGACACAGCTTGTCAAGGCCGCTGCCCACAGGTGCCACCCCCCAGCCCACTTCCAAAACGTGGGCACGGAGCGGCTGCCGCAAATACCTTGGTGCTGAGCTCATGTTTGCCTTGGCTGGGTGGCCGGGGAAAACCGGTGAGGGTGAAGGGCACCCTGCGCTCGGCTGGTCTCCCTGTGAGCCCAAACCCACTAAGATTTGCAAGGTTCAGCCCAATTTCATCCTAACGCTGGGCTTTGCCACCACTGCCCCCACCCTGTGCATTCAAAGCCACAAGTGGCCCCTGGTGCAGAGCAAAGTCCAAGCACCTCCACGGCACCACCCAGGTCACCCCGAAGCCACTGGTTCCTCCCCAGCACAGCACCCTAATGCGAAATCTAGGGCGGCAACGCATACTGGTGAGCAGTAACCCCCCCGCAGCTATGGAGCCTGCTAGCATTGAACCCGGCTTCCCCTGCCCCGACCCCAGGGTAAGACCAGGTGCTTAGCAAGAAATAAGAGAGCAGTAACCCAGGTGTCACACAGCCTTACCTGGCCCGGAAATTCCAGGGGTTGCGGAGTGCTACCGGGTGTGGGAGCAGGATGGCTGCCGGCACACCAGTCCCAGGCACCTGCTTGGATTCAAACCCAGCACCAACCTCCGGCCCCGCCTTGGCAATCATTTACCAGCAGCACCGCTGCCAAAGAGCTGGGAGCAGCAGTAGCTTCTCTCCTGATACAGGGGAAACAACCCAAAAAGCAGCTGGTGCACCTTTCCTGGACACATCCCCAAGCACCAATCCAATCATTTTTGTTACTATGTCCTTAAATCCTGGCAAGCACAGAGCAGCCCTGTTAACCAGTTGCTCACCATAATCCAAGTTTTCGTTGAGGGTTGCTGTCCTCAGCTCCTAGCCAGGTAGGAGATGTTATCTGACCCCTTGCAAGGGGGTGGTAAATATGGCTGGGAGCTGCTCCCTCCTCTGACTGCCCTCCTCACCCCTTCCAGGGCAGGATCACAGAATCACAGAATGGTTTGGGTTGGAAGGGACCTTAAAGATCATCTAGGTCCAACCCCCCCTGCCATGGGCAGGGACACCTTCCACTAGACCAGGTTGCCTAAAGCTCTGCCCAGCTTGGCCCTGAACACCGCCAGGGATGGGACAGTCGCAGCTTCTCTGGGCAACCTGTGCCCGTGTCTTGCTGCCCTCGTCATGAAGAATTTCTTCCTAATGTCTAATCTAAATCTACCCTCTGTCAGTATCAGGATCAGCTCCCCCAGCCCACCCAAAACCAGCCCTGCTGCCCCTCTTCCCTCAAAGCCCTGGCACTCATGGAGGAGCTGATGGGATGAAGGCTCATCCTCATCTGGGGGGACAGCACTGCTCCCTGCTCAGGGGGACACATCACAACCTGCATGCAGCATCTTGTCTGCAGTATCCTACCACACAAGCATCACCTCTGCTGTAGCCCCACTCAGCTCTTTACCATCACTTCTAAAATAATAAGCAGCTGGGGGGCACTCTTATTCCTCCACTTGCAAATGTGACCCTTGTCTATCCAAGCTTTAGTGCCAACCCCCTGCTTTAATCAACAAGTGTCTTTGTTACACCACCAGGTAGCAAAAAGAGCTCTTGTTTTTTGGACAAGAATCACTTTTCTGGGGGAAGCAGCACTTCCCAGCAGGAGGCTGGTTTCCAGCTGCCTCTTTGTAGTTGCCCTAGGAGGTCACTTTGACCATGAACAAGAAGTGCAGGCAGCTGCCAGGTCCTGCTGGCTGTCCCAAAAACAGCACAAGGAAGTGAGCAGGTGGCTGTAGGCACCAGGAAGCATCCCAAAAGCTGCTCTCATTTTATTCTTACAACCCCCCTCCATGGATTTATAAATAATTTTAATTGGAAATAGATTAACAAAGTGACTTTCTGCTCCCTTCCCCATGCAACGGGTCCTAAAATTAAGGGTAAGGATGATTCATACCACAATTCCACCAAATTTCCTAACTGGGAGTTGGAATTTCACATGCTGACATGGGGGGGGGGGGGGGGGGGGAGAGAGAGGGAAGTTTGTTGGTTGTTTTTTTTTTTTTTTAAATTAACAATCTCCGATCCTGCAGCTTTATTTTGTTTCCTGGCACTGCTGCCCCCCAGTCTCCCCGAAGCTGCTGGGCTAAAGGAAGAGGAGCTGAAGGAGCATTTCTGCATGTGCAGGAGAGGGATGCATGTTTTACACAGCTCCTGTGGCTGCCGGGACTCACAAAGGTTTGGTGATGTCCCTGGACCTGAAATAATATATGGCCAGCCAAGAAACCTGGCCAGCCACCCTCCTTACAGAAGCGAGGACTACCATCAGTTTGCACGGACTCCCCCCACATCCTCCACAGGAATTCTCAGAAGCTGAGACAGCACCTTCCAGCCAAGGATTGCAAACCCTTTACAAGTGCGTTTCTCCCACACAGAATCAAAAAAGAATCATATTTGGTTACGAGGAAAAACCCCACCAGTTTTGCACGCAACAGCAACGCCAGCTGCAACCCAGATCCCAAAGCATCCCAAATGCCTCTCAGCTGCATCCCAAACACCTCTAACAGACCTCCTAACAAGTACTGTCTGGTACCAGCATGAAGGTTTTGAGCCAAGCATCCCACCAGTGCTGAGTTTTCACCCATTTTGGGGGGTTCACTTGCTTCCCTTGCTATGTCCACCCCTCGCAGAGAGCTGGGTGCAGGACTGGGCAGGCAGGAAGCACAGGGAGAGCTTCCCAGCAAGCCTAATTAATACTGCCAAATCCAGAAGACTAGAAATCCTTTCATGTCAGGGTTTGGGCTGGGGGTTAGAAGACTCATAACTAATAAATAAAGATGTATTTGTACTTGACAGCAGCCTATGATGAGCTCACCAGCCAAGGAGGACCAAGGTGTCTACGGGGCCGGCAGCTCTGCATCCCTTTGGATGTGCTCCAGGCAGATGCTGGGGTACTCTTGATCATTTTATTCCTGCTTTGAACCTGACCCTCTCACTCCTCTCCTGCCCTGTGCTGGTGGGATGCTCATCCCAGCTGTGTGCAGACACACAGGTAAAGAAAAAACCCCAACA
Source organism: Strigops habroptila (assembly GCF_004027225.2). Lineage (NCBI taxonomy): Eukaryota > Metazoa > Chordata > Aves > Psittaciformes > Psittacidae > Strigops > Strigops habroptila. Next base: position 48,759,347 of record NC_046358.1, on the reverse strand, counting down.
CATGAGTAAACAGCAAGTGATGAAGGGAGGAGCTGCCCGTGCCACCATCCTGCATGCCGGAACACTGGCAGGATGGCTCTGACTCACCGCCCGGGATCAGCTGCTGTGGTGATGCATCCAGCAGCTATTTAATGCTTCTTGAGGTCTCTCCCTGCCCCAAGCACAGACACCAAAGAGAAGAGATGGTACTTGCTCACATGCTGAAACCTTCTAGTGGGACAGAAGCCTTGCTGTTACTCAGATGTGCAGAGGTGACCCAACACAGAGAAGATCCCCCTGACGGTGCTCATCCTGCAGCAGGTTGGAGGAGATGGGCCTTGGTCCGGGCTCTCCTCCAGTCCATTGACAGTGTTCTCGTGTCTTAGGTCCCTCTTTTGGAGCGGCATCACCTGCACTCAGCTGGGCTGTTGCAGGGATAGAACAGCTCTGCTGGGCTTTCCACACCATGTCCATTCCAGGCCAGAAGGTGACACCGCAGTCAAAGCTTGGGGTCGTCACCAAGGGTTGATGCCACTGGCAGGTCCAATGCTGGGCAAAGGTCAGCCATGGCAAGGCTTGACACTGTGGCTCTTCCTGGGCTGGCAGGTCCCACGCTGGGCAGAGATGGCCATCCACAGCTCTGTGCACCAGAATCTGACTACCACTGATGGTTGCTGCCACTGCAGCAGGGAGCACCAGGCAAAGCCCTGCCTGCAGCCATGCAGTGCAGGACCTTTCCACAGCGCCATGCTCATCCTGAGGATGCTGGCTCTGGGATCCTAAGCAGACATCATATTCCAGCCTAGTGCAAAGCAGGCAAGAGCGTCACCTGCCAAAAAGAGGTCATCATCCTCTCCTGCAGTGTGGAGGCCATCAGGGTGCAAGCAGGACATAGGCACGGGGCTCCGGCCCGGGGCAGCAAATGGGTTACTTTATCCCCATGCAAAGCGCTGACAGGGGTTAAACAAGCTCAAGAGGTGACAAACAAGTCCTACCAGAGCAGTCACAGCCCAGAGAGGCAGCTCTTCACCGTGTCACAGGGAGGGTGTGCAAGCGTTACTCACCCCCCAGGCCCATTGAAGCCACCAGCTCTTACGCAAGGTGGCCACAAGCACCCAGGAGCAAGGAAGCAGCAGGCACAGGGCTCTAATTCACACCCAAATGGCTTATTTACGGGTAGCCATAATAATCCCTGCATTCTTGATCCACCCATCATGCCCCATTCAGCTCCCTGCTCTGCCACAGCATGCCTGACAGCAAGTCCTAAAAATCAGCAAATGCTGAAATTGGTAATTTTAAAACCACGAGGACTTTGAGAACTCCACTTTTTTATCCCCCTTCAGCTGGAGAAGCCCCAGCTGGGGACAGGGATAACCATTGTAAAGGTACCCTGAAGGTGCAGCTTTACCAAAGAGGTGCGGATGGATCCCAACCCACATGCACCCCCAGGCTCTGTTGCACTTTGATAGCAAGCAGCTTCTGCTGGAGGCATCTTACAACGCATAACACACACTTGGCATCTCCAGAAGTTACATTCATGTTCCAAGGGCTTTTTGCACCCAAAGGAGATTGAAGGGCCAAGACCAGGAAAACAAAGTCCTGTGGTACTTGCATTGCCAAGAAGCATCACTTGAGCTTGAAGCCACAGACCACTGTCTAAGTCCCCTGGCATCCCAAGGGGGACATATCCCATGCATTAGGATCTTGCAGGAACTGCCTGAAGAGACAGATTTCTGGAGAGCCATAAGCACCACGCCAGCACCCCCCCATTAAGAGCAAATCAGAGGGTTAGGGATTTTCTGCTCCACTTCCTCCCAAAAATTACAGACCCATGTTAACATGCCCAGGGTGTATAGGCAAGCCTGGCCAATGCTGAGCAGGGTGGGAAGAGCCAGGGACAAATCCTGCCCTGCACTGTGGCGCTGGATGGGGCCTGGCCTTGGGGTGATGGCCTTTCCCAGGGATTTAGGGGAGAGAGGCTCACAACCCAGCTGATGCAGAAGCAGCTAACCCCATGCCAGCTCTACGTGCAGAGACTTCTCTCACCATTTTTTCCATCCAAGCTTTTGGGTCTGCTACAGCATCAGACCTACAAGAAGGTTCCAGAAACAGCACTGGGAAGGAGCTGGGGAACCTTTTTCCCCTGTGTTAAACCACAACTGGTGACCATGGCAGGCAAGTATTGAGAGCGATGTTCAAACATCCAGGACTGTGGGCAGCGATGACATGTCAGGGATGTTTACTAGCCAGTCCACCCCACAAATGAGCAACCAACCAAAACCTCATTATAAATTAAAAGAAGCAAAAAACCCCTCTTCACCTACTGCACACACTCATGTTACAGCATTTCAGCCTGGAAGGGGAAGGATCATCTTCCTTAACTTAATGCATTGTATTTCTCCCTTGCAGCACTACTGTCCACACGGGGAGTAGAGCTGGCAAGGCTGGCTAGTACAGTCTGCTGTAAAGATGAAGGTTTGCAAGGGACACATTAGCAACACCTGTTATTGCTGTAACCATTACCATCAACCATAGACACACAAGTGAAGAGCAGCTTCATGGAAACAGCTGAGAGTAAATTCATAGTTTCTTCTCAAGGGGGCGAAGCAAAATTAGCAATGTTTAGCTTAAAGGGGAAAGAGGAAAGGCTCTTGCACTGCCACGCTCCTTTTTATCTTGTGCAACTGAACCTGCCGAGGAGGGGCAGAGGAAGTATTTAGGTGTTCAGCTCCCAGCACAGGGGCAAGGCTGGGTGTAGGTACCTTTGGGCTGTAGGCTGACCTAGATCAGGCTTGAGGATTAGGGCTTGGACTTGAAAACCTTTCAGGATCAAGTCCACCCCACAATTTTTCCATAAAACTATTGCCTTTTTTTAATACAAAAGAATTTGGTGCTTGCTGTCAAGGCACTGCTGCACTGAGCAGCCACTGCCCAGCTGCGAGCCTCAGCACAGCAGTGCTGGGATGCCCAAATGCTCATCAGCTTTCAAGTGGACTTCAGTGGAAGACTCACAATCCAGCTGCTAAAAGCCAAGCTCTGAGAGGTATTTGCCAGACTATCTGCGTGCAAACACAAGCCCTCCACACATCTGCCAGCAGATCCAGCATCTCTGTAGCATTCATCTTCCACAGCAGTGATCAGGGAAAGCATGATGCTGTTTGTGACTATTCCCCCGTTATGGTACACAGCCCATTCCCCAAGTCAGAAAGCAGCTTGTATTTCTCGTCACACAGGAGGAATGCTGCAAATCTGGAGGTGCAAGAGCCTGTTCAAGCTTGGAAATAGTCTGAAATACCCAGAGTACCTGCTTTCTCCTCCCCAGCCAAAGAGGAGAAGTGTTTCAACTTCCTGCAAATTTCCACTTCCCCAATCCAAGGATGAGACCAAAATGGGGAAAACTCAGTCAATGATCTATTTTTCCCAATGCCTCCAAAAAGCCTGAAATGACCCTCAAAATGCAGCTTCCTTGTGATGCTTGCCTGGTCCAGCCCAGAGGATGAGGTGCACCTTGGCCACCTACGAGCCAAGTGGAGATAGACACTGACCTGCTGCTCTCCCCGTCTCATCTCAAAGCAAGCAAGAATTTTATTTCCATAGGATTACAGGAAATTTCAGGCTCTGCACCTCTCCTCTGAGAAAGACCAGGGACATGAAAAAGCCAAATGGCCCACAAATATTCTCCCCCTTAACCTGCCTTCCAGCCTCCTTCAGAAGAGCTGGCATCAGCCAGCAGCAAATGTCTTTCCACTCCAATTCTCATCCTAAGGGAGGGGGTAATTAACAAATTAGCAAATGCAAAACTGGGGATAAACCTTCCAGATTTTGTTTTCCATTTCCAAAATAACTTGCAAGTTCCTACCCTGCCTTGGAAAGCGGTCACACGTCAAGGACACACTGCTGGGTCTCCAGAAAAGAGGATTCACTGATGAATATGCAGGTGCATGCTGCCACAGATACTTATTTATAACTTTGTAGGATTAAAAAGGCCTTTAATGACCATTTGCCGAGAGCTGAAATCACTCTTTTCTCACATGCACAGGCAGAGAGTCAAACAAAGAAGAGACCCAGAATTTATCCAGGCTGAAACCTTTGATAAGACACTTGGGTATTTTAGCAGTCTCTGCTTTCACGTTACCTGGCACATGATTAATTAGGCAGAGGTGCTATCAATCCCTGCCTGAACCCACCCAGAGATAATAAGCCCTTTAAGGCACTAAAATGGAGGCACATCTCTGGAGAGGCAACTCAATCCCCTATCTGGCACTAAAATACAAGGGGCCATCCATTGGGGGTGGGGTACGAGTCACTGTCCTTCAACAAGTGATGGAGATCATGGCTGCATGACCGACTTTAACCCCCAAAACCACCTTGCTGGGGGTGGCAAACCTCTGGCTGAAGGGCAGTTTTGATGGGCAAAGGTCTCCATCTCCCGCTCCACACATAGGTGTCCTCCTTACAAACACTAGGGGGTCAAGGGCTCCGCTGGCACTTGGTGTTACCTGGAGGACCAAGGTGGGATGGAAACCAGTGCCAGGAACTGCACTGGCCCTCTTGCCTGCATGGAGAGGGAGATGCAATAAAAATATCTTGGTTTTCAAAAGTATTGAAGAGCTTAATCCTCATGCAACTCATGCTCACCTGGGGTTGCTTTGGGGAAATTCAGCCTTTTGAACCTCCTACCCCAACTTCTTTATGCTCCCAGCAGGTCATTAAAAAGCCAAATGAATTCAAGGAGAACACCACCAAGTCCAACGTCATAGCCCAGGCAACCCTCAAACTGCATTAAAACACTCTAATAATTACCTGAGGTGGAGTAGATTTGAGGGACAACTAGTCCTCAGCGTGCAGCATCTCAAAGATGCAAAGCTATATTGTTTCTAGCACATCTAATCCTGAGTTCCAGGGATATTTCCCTGCCAGAGTGGGAGAGCAAGCATCCTTTCGCAACGTAAGATGCTGAGTTTGCAAGATTCTTAAGAGATTAGAAACAGCAATAGGAGAGGAACCAAAAAAAAAAACCAACCAAAACCCAAAACCAACCCACCCCAAAACCCCACAACCGGAAAAAAAAGCCAAACAAATAAGCCCTACAGGAACCCTTTCCATGGTACAAATCCCTGCGCAGATACAGCTATCTTCCCCACTGATGGTAGGGCAGGTGGGAATACCTTGGACCAGGTATGATGTGGTACAACCTGGTGCCCAGGCTGGGTTAGCCCTGGGAAAGCCTCACAGAGCCACCCCTTTGGGATGGGTCCCTGAGGACTCGACAAGCTACCCTGAGAAAGCTCTGTCCCAGAGGAATGAGGGAGGAGAGGAAGAAGGCACTTCCCTGGAGCAAGCCTAGGAAATACCCGACTTTCTACAGTCACAAACCATTAAGCAAAGACCTGGGCATACTGGTCAAGGGCCCAAGGAGACCACAAGCTGCTTCCTGACAATTAAGCTCAAGTTTTCCCTCACAGAAGCAAGGGGTGTGTCAAACTGCAGGAACTAGCTAGCACCAATCACAACATGCTGAGAGGAAAAAGCCTGGTCCACCCAGCCTTCTCACCACAGGTATGTTTGGGTCTTTGCAGAAAGGAGCACTGCCACATCCCAAAATTGCCAGAACTTGAGGAAAAAAGTAAAAATCAGCAAGTGAAAACAGCAACCTCAGAGACTCCAAAAAAAAAACTAACCCAACCCATTTTTATTCTTATCTAGATATCTCCGTGGTGTTCTCTCAACACCCTGCGCACCACCAGCTGCCTTAGGCAAGCATCCAGAGGCAGAGACCAGCTCCCTGCTGCATGCCCGCGCCTCCCAGGGAAGGCAATATTCCCATCAGGAATCATTAAACAAGCAAGAGCTCCCATCCCTTGCCGATGGCTTCCCCATGCTGGCAGGAAGAGCAGGGAGCAAAGGGGAGGCTGCTGCTCATCAGGATTCTCTGCTGACCCAGCTACTCATCTATAGGATCCTATAGGTGCCTCTAGAGTCCCTGCGCTCAGGAGCGCAGTGCTAAGTCGAACAACATGGAAGACATCCAAGGGGATGCTGGACCCTAATACACTTTTGAGAGCACTGTGGCATCCCTGCCAGTTACGCAGGAGGCACTTGGGAGACATAGGAAGGTTTGAGCATGTGGCTTTTAACACTAAGAGCTCCAGCAGGTCCTGCGCTGCAGCAGGGTTACAAAGCAGAGCACAGGAAGCCTTCCCAAATTGAGGCAGCGCTCAGCTGCCCCAGCTCAGGGCTGATCCACCCATGTCTTCAGGTAAGAAGTGCTGCGTTGTGGCTTCCCCCCCTTTTTTTTTTATTGTAGATGACTAGCCTGGGGCACCTGGAAGCACGTCAGCCCTCAAGAAAGTGCTGACTCCAGTCCACAAAAAGGCAGATAATCAGCTGCTTTTAGACACTCATGAACTTGGCATCTGAAAAATGGAAGGGCATGAAATTGTTAGCAATCATTTACAATAATAGGATTTTGTTAAAAACCTTCTGTGGAGACACGCTTATGCCTTAATTTGACTACACAGGTTTACAAGGGCATAGACAAGTTAGGACAGATCACGGAACATCCCTTAAAAAGATGCTCTTAAAAACAATGCATACAAACAGAGCTAATACTTAAAACATCCCTCACGCCTTTATTTAAACTCAGGCACAGAGAACACATTTCCAGGCAGCACCTGGACTTCTTCCTAGCTCACCACAACACCCGACATAGCAGACTCTGCTCTGAAGCCTTGGCACAGGCACCATGGCCTCCCAGCCAGGGAGGATTAACCGCTTGCCTGGATTTGGTCCCAAAGCATACAGCAGAATGGCTCGGGTCACTTGCAAGCCACCACTGGAGGTTTTTTCCATAGCACAGGACAGGGCAGAGAGACGTTTAAAACATGGATGAGATGAACTAGTAGGGCAATACTTGTCTGCAGCATGTGGCAATGGTGAAGGCAATCACGACATGTCTCCACTGTAGAGGTGGACAACACACACATTGTCGAAGCACACCACCTTCCCTTTTACCTTCAGCCCCCAAAATACTTCATCACAGAAGCTCCATTTGCCTGGGTGCAGTAAATCGTGTATCTTCAGCAATTACACCACACTACCTCTTCTGGTCAAGTCATATTTCAAAGAGCAGGGATGGGAGCACCCCGAGATGATTCAAACCGGTCATTGCCACACAGCTTCGGCCAGCCACCGCTTGCTGCCAAAAGGTTTGGTTAAGCCTGGCAAGCTTGCCAGCATGCTCGCTGGGGCCTGCAGGTACCCAAAGCTACAGGGCGCCTGAGCACAGCTCTAACTTTTTCTTAAGCATAAGAATAAGGTATTTAAAATAAATCAGATTTAGTTCTTAAGCTGGTTTATTATCTCATGGTCAGACTGTCGAACAGGCTCCCCCCTTCAAGCCCTGGGTAGAGCTAACTCCCACATCTCTCTCGCACTCATTCGCGAAGAGTCTAAATTTTTAGAGCAACCAGCACACCCTTGCTAGGGGATTTCAAGAGCGCAGAACCCCTGGACTCACAGTGCTCAGTGCTGTGGGGTGCTGGGCACCTGCAGGCACTTCAAGCTGCAGTGCTCCGTGGCCTGCGAAAGGGTGGAAGAAAGGCTTTAGGAAGATGCATTCACTTGTGGCGGGGGGCTTCTCAGTTTCCTCGGCTATTTCTTTCAAGAGGGCATGGGGAAGCCAGCAGAGCTATGCTGAGAGGGAGACCAGGCACTGTTCTCAGGCTCTCCCAACAGATAACCGGCAGATAACCGTGATGTGGGAGGATTCCTGGCATTCCAGTGGCACCAGCAGAAGGTAAGAGCATCCCCCCCTTCCCCGAAACCCCTTCCCAAGCAGACACTGCCAGCACTGCCCGGTAAGAAGGCAAGCGGCACTCAGATATGCTTCCTGCTCATAACCACTGCAGACAGAGCATGTGCACACATGCATTTGCTCTCTTCTCCCTAGGAAGAGCTGCAGTTCTCACTGCACGAGGAGTGCGGCCCCACACAGCTACCCTGCAAGGTGAGCCGACGGCTGCATGTAGCATCCCTGTCTCATCCTGGCTGGATCCAGTGCCCCACCATTTGACAGCTGAGCTCTGCTGTTCGTGCTGCCACACGTTCCGGGGCCCAGCGCCTGCCCGGCAAGTCTCGGCAGAGCACCAAGCCAGGGCCCGCGAGTGCGCCGTTAGCACCGGCATCCATGGGAGCCGGCCCTGGCTTACTGTGAGGAGCACCCACAACTCCCATCTCACCTCTTTGGACTATTTCTCACCCGTTTTCACCTGCCTTTTCCTAATTTCTCCTGAAATCTGCCATCCAGAGGTGCGTGCCACGGGATGTGCTGGAGGCAGCAGCTCTGTTTTAGTGCAAGGTGCATGACCCCTTTCTCCATGCAATACCACCCTCAAACCCACATTTGGGTTTTTAACCTGCCATTGGGATTTTAACATGCAATTACAAAGTGCTGTTGCAGGGCAGGCAAAAAACCAGGGAGAGGAGTTTGTTCTCCCACCAGCAGTGGGCCACAAGCAGAGTTACGAAACAACCTGCTGGCAGAGTTCACAGAAGGCATCAGAAGTATGCGGCGAGGAGCCAGGCTCTTATCGAGGAATTTAACCCCTCTCCTCAGGGAGCTGGAGATGTCTCTGAAGGGGGGAGGATGGACAGCTTTGCCCTGTGGATGCAGACTGTGAGAGGAGGCTCCTGGCATGGGTAGCTGAGACCTGACACCACTTTGGCTGCTCTTCCACCACGGGCTCTGGCCGGTATTTTCCGTGCTAAGAGGGACCGCGATGCTGCTCCTTCCAGTGGGGCTTGGGTGTGCCATATACCGGTGGCAGAGCTGCTGGGGATGCGGTGTCAGCGCCTGGTGCAAAGCCACTCAGGGCTCGACCACCTGGGACACAACCAGCGCAGCACTGGGCAGGTGGCACAGCAACTCGGGTCGTGTAGTGCTGAAAGCTGCTCCCAGTCATCCCAGCCCGGGCTCTCCTTGATGGATTTGAGGTTTCTGCAGGCACTCTGCCCACAAGTCACCTCCTCGCCACCCCTGCCCCACTCCGGGCACACCGTAGCATTTCACAGCCCCGATATAATGCGGTTATCACCGACCCCGGTGGGCCCTACCAGGCGGGCGACGCGCCCGCTGTCCCCGTGGGGGGGCTCGATCCGAGCAGACCCCCCGCCGCATCAGCTGCCCTTCCCCGGGGTGCCGGCCCGGCTGCGGGCAGGGCCTCGCCGCGTGCCGGTACCGCAAAGCGGCGGCGGCCCCTCGCCGGGAGGCCCGACCGGGCCCCACCGCACCGGTACGCACTCACCTGCCACCGGCCCAGCCACGGCGGCGCGGCTGCAGCTCTTCTCCTCTGCGGCTGCCGCTCCCGTCCGGTCCCCCCCGGCCCGGCCCCGCCGCTCCGCTCCGCAGCGCGGAGCCGCAGCGCCCCGCCGCTCCGCCGCTCCGCCACCACGGCCCGCCCCGCCCCGCGCCCGCCCCCCGCCCGCCCCCCGCCAGGTGAGCCCCGCCCTCGGCAGGCCCCGCCCCCCGACAGGCCCCGCCCCCCGGCAGGTGAGCCCCGCCCCCCGCGCCCCGGTCCTGCAGGCGGCGGGGTGCTGCGGAACGGCGGCCGCCAGTTCTCCTTTCCTTGTAACAAAATACTCTCAAATTCTTATCTTTTTAAATAAAAACATACTTAAATTCGTATTTTTTTTAACGTCTTAAGTTCTCCCATCTTTTTACCAAAAAGAACACTTAAATTCTCCTTTTTACCCCAAAATCTTAAATTCTCCGTTTAAAAATCGTCACTCCTTTTTTTTTTTTTAAAAAAAGAAGTATTAAATTCTTCTTCCATTCAAAAAAGAGCTCGTAAATTCTCTTAAAAATAATAATACAAAAGTCTGAAATCATTATCACATTTTTTAAAAGAAGTCTCAAATTCTCCTTCTTTAATAAGAAAACCAACCAAAGCCACACTGTACTTCTCTACTCCCAGCTCCCGGCCCCGTGGGGCCATGCAGGCAGGCTCGTTCCCCTCTGGAAGCACTCAGCTATACTGAAAAGCCAGTGCCTGTCCAGCGGCAGGGCCTGCCTGCCCCGGCAGGAGACAACCCCTTTTCAGAGAGATAGAGCTCGGCCTGGGCCAGGAGGTGGGCATAGCTCCTATACCGGCTGCCCTTCAGTTGTCCAGGGGCTTCAAACGCCCTAAAACTGCAGAGAGGAGATGGGAGGGAGACAGGTTCAGCCGGTTTGGGAAGAAGCAGGTGCCTGCTGCCGTGCCTGAGGCTTTGGAAACTCCTCACCTCCTCCCTCCGCCTGCTTTTCCCATCCTAGCTCCCAAAAAACCCACCCAAAAGCTCCTCACGCCTTTCATGACAATGCCTTTCCTCCATGGCCAGCCAAGCAATGAGGGTGGCTGTGATGATGGTGTCTCCACTGCAAAGGTGCTTCAGCCATGCCTGTGCGGGTGCAACCGCAGTGCCAAGCATCTCCTGCAGTGGGGCGGACACAGAGTTACCTATATATTTCTTTATCCGGAAGCTCTTGTGAAATGTCCTACTGCTCATGAGAAAGAATAACCTACCCATCAGACACAGGTCCCGAGGTGGCTGCTCTAAAAGGGATTTCAGAGCTGCTGCTCCACCACAAAATGTGTGTTAATTTTTACATACAGTCAGAAAAATCCCCATCTCATGTGGACATCATCACGTTTATGACATCCTCAGCCACTTGCTCCTCCACATCTGAGCTGCTGGGATTAGGAAGTGATGCAACACACAAGTATGTAGCTGTCACTCGGCAGCTTTAATTGGGTTTTTAAATGAAGTTTTCTGTTGTCCTGACATATTCCTCATAATTGTGATCTCCTAAAATCAGATAATGCATCTGGCACTCTGTAACACAGGCCATGCCCTGGAGACCTTACAGCACAGGAGGAACAAAGATCTCCATAAGAAAACAACAAAAGCTGTTCTCAGGAGATACATATCTTATTTATTAGCTTGGATACACTTCTGAGATCCTAATCGGACACAAATTGAGCAGAGGTTCATTTGCCACTAGTGAGGATGGTTGTCTGCCTTTTAATATAAAGATTTTGAGTTTTAAATCTTTCTACCTTTAGCAGCTTGTAAAAAGATTGGAAATCTCTTTTCACTTGTAAAAGTAAAGCTATTACTCTGAAAAGTAAATAAACTTCAAACTACACCTGTGCATCTACATGAACCATTGATCCCTCACCCTATAAAGAGTTCTCCACGCCCTCCATCAGCTGAGATAGATGAAAGTGTCCAGGGGACAGTTTCATACTGGTGAGCCCTTCCAGTCCGGCTACTCATGGACCACCTTCTCCAACACTTGCAGTGTCTCAGCCCAACCTCCAGATTTATTCCCGAAGCTCAGAAGCTCCTGTGGTGCCAAGGTCATTTTCAGGGACTGACCCAGGAACAGCGACTGAGCTGATTTCTGGGCTTGTGCTCACTGGTTCCTTCCTGGGTTTTCTAAAGATAGTTGTTGTACACCGAGCAGCCAAGCTGCTTTCAGGAGGAGAGTGGAGCTATCTCAGCATCTTGAGCAGTTGAATTATAACCAAGCAGGTCCTTTGGTCTCTCCAGCAGCCTCCCTATTGCAGATGAGATAGTAACCCTATCTGAGTTTCCCCAAAGAAGATGATGCTGTCTTACTGATGTGCTCAGGAGTGCAACAAGAAGACTCCTTGTTCTGATGCTCCTTAACATACAGAATTTGTTTGCACAAAAACCCCTCTCATGAGTACAAACTTGCTGTGTGCTAGCAGCAGGTCATCATTTGGTGACCAGCTGTCATGTCTCTTAACAGAGCATATCTTCACTGAGAGGGCCACCTGAGACAGCTCAAGCACAGCAGTGTTAGCCCCTGCTACAACATGCCACTACATGGTCAGCATTGGGGATGAGGGGAAAACAGGTAATTGAGGCGTCAGAATCTGCAGAGATGTTGGGTTTTAGCTTTTGAGCTGAAATCCAAAACCTTTTGAGCTGACGCAGGGAGGGGAGAGTAGAGGAAAGTTTATTTTTCAGGCCCATCTCCAAAAGGAGAAAGTAATAATTCAGATTTTCAGAGATGTTCCACATCCACTGGTGTCCACAGGAGCTGGATGTGGTCAGCATCATGGCTATCAAACCTTCTTGCTGGCCTGAAGGTCATCTGCTATTTCACTATCTCCCACCAGGCACTGCTGGAGGCAGGAGCTGCAGTCCCCTTCCTCCTGGGGTACAAGGGCTGCATGGTCCCCACTGTGCTTTCTTCTCCTTCTCCCCTTGCCATGGGTTCCTTGAAACCTTGGGAATCTGCCTCCAGACCCCATGAGCCTCAGGAAACTTTTCAGTCATCATCCCTTCCCGACACAGCCATGACATTTCATACGCCACAGAGAAATAACCCTTGCCTGAGTCAGAACACAGAAGTGCACGTTTCCTCCAAAAGATGAGCTTCCCTCCCAAATAAAAACAATTGCTCCCCAAATCCCGGCATTTCCAGGGGAGTACTGCCTCCTGTTGCCCAGCATATACTTGAAACAGGGTCAGGAACGGCGTATTGACCTTTGCGGCACTCCTAGGACTTCAGGAAAGTTTAGAGGGTGTGAAGTCCTTACAGGTTTCCTTGGAAGGTTTTGAACCCATCGTTGTTTTTCTGGCAAGAGTTTTATTATGCAACCGCACACTGCTCTACCAAGAAACAGAAGATGCTGCCTTGAGTGTAACAAAAGGGCTTGTCTGGGATAATTTTTTCCTCTGTTTCTAGGACAACAAGAGACACGAGAAAGAAAAGATGCTGCAGCATCATAGGAAAGCTGAATTGGGCTCAGCACTGCAAAGCCACTGCAGCTGACTGCCCGTGTACTATGGTCTGCATCCCACCATTCCCACCTGCTGGTCTGTTTGGGTTAGGGCTTGCAGGAAGGAGAAACCTTGGTCTGGTGGGAAGACTTAGCCATTCTCCTTCAAGGGCAAGCCTTCTGGACTAGGAAACTTGATATATTTCCTGTCCTCCTCCTTTATTCAATGAAGTATTTATTCCGCTTCTGCAGCAAGCCTGCAAAAGTTGCTGAGCACTTGTGTCCTGCAGCTGCAGCAGGAGATGGGATGCTCAACAGCATCCTGCGGGTTCGCAGCCCTAGACAGTAAACTTTTTGGCTACGCTGGTTTTCTTGTGTATTTGGATTGCACCTCGTAGGTATACAGCAGTTTTCTGGAAACACTGACAGCAGTGTGTGTCTGACCGCTTTCCACACCAGTGGTGGTGGGAGCTGTGAAGGGTGATGACCTGCAAAGGGTTTCGTGAAAAGTGGTGCCCAGGAAACTCACAGTGCAGACAAATGGGAGCCAAGTGGAAAGGCAGCATTGTAAAAAACATAATAGGGTCAGACCCAGAAATCTTAGGAACCTATATCCTCCAGAAACCTGCATTGCCTGCCGTTTGCTAGAATGACTCTTGCAAAAGTTCCAAATCAGCAAAATCTACCTTTAAAATGCAAGGGAATAACTCAAAATGTGGAGCAGGGCTCCCACTTACACCTTCTGCAACAAAAAAGTAGAAAAATAAAAGGATATAATTGGGTTGGAGCTCCTGCCTTCCTGTCCAGTGTCCCCAGGAGAGAGTTTGGCTGGGTTATTACCCCTTCATTGCCATTCCCCACTTCAACAGCAGCTCAGCCATGTGTCAAAAGGAACAGGGGAGGAAGAAACAGCCGAAACAACAGTGGATGAAAATGAAGAGAAAGAAAATGGAGAGCAGAAATAGAAAGGGAAAAGGGCAACAGTGTCAGAAGGAGAAAAGATGCCCAGGGCACATCCCACAAACTTTTATTTCCTGTCCATGTGCTGTGTAGGATTCTCAAGATCTGCCTTTCACTTAGGAAATAGCCCCATTAATTATGGCTGTTGAGTATGGGAATGCAGCAGCTCTTTGCCACTCTGCTGCTGGGGGAGCCTGTGACCCGAGCTGTCCGGGTTTCCCAAGCGTTTAGCAGTGCGGTCATGCTAATTTAGTTCAGGTTTTTCAAAGGCTTGCCGGAAAAAGTCCTCTCCTTCCCAGAGGCATTGAAAGTTTTGACCTTCTGACCTTCCCTTTTACTAGGAGGTTCAAAAGCAGCATTGCAGCTGTTAAAGTTTTTCTTCATGCCTCAGTGATTCTCTGATGGGGGACCAAGCTGGTGTTTATCGAGGCTTGACCTCTCTTCTCTGAGCCCAGAAATGTCTCTTTCTTGCAGTGCTACAGGCAGGGCAACGCTGGAAACCTCCTTGCCTTGCCATTCATTCCCTCCCTGCATGCAAACGCGGTGGTACCCGTTACTAATCCATCCCCCACCAGGAGCTGGAGTTCCCGGCACTGGTCCCATTTGTCCATCAAGCTGCAGATTCATTTACATTTAATCCACCATGACTTGTCTGTGAAACATGACCCTCCTCCTTCTCTGATTCTGGCATCCATTTGGCTTTCAAAAGCCAACTGTTGGTTTCTGAAAAAAAACCATAAGTATAAACCCCCTCCCAACAGGCTACTACTGGCCTTGCACGGACCTTTGGTGTCTCATCCTTCCCTCCACTGTCAAGGCTCATTATTTTCAGAGGACATCCTTCCTTTTTATATCTTTGTCACACACTGCATCCATGGTGCCAGACTCCTCTTCCTCAAGGACCAACATCAGCAAAGCACTTGAGCACAGGTTTAACTTCAAGCATCTTGTTTTGGGATAGCACTGCACATTGCACATCCCCTAGCTGAGAGGCTGGAGATGGATGGCCTGATTCATTACTGTTGGATCCTGGATATTTACTCACGGCAGCCTGATTTCCAAGCCAGGACAGGGGTCAGTGCCTTCTGCTTTGAACAAGTCCCACCAGCCCAGCCCAGTGCTAAAGCATGAAGTTAAGATGCAAAATGAGGTGTGAAAAGGCAGGAGAGGAAAAGTTTCTGAATTGCCAGTCCCTAGAGCTGTGGGATTAACCACATTTACACCAACAGATGAGGATCATTAATGCAGTCATTAAAAAGGGAGAGTCCTGCTGTGAATAATGACAGGCGCTTCACACTCGCAGGTGCCTGGTCCCTGTGGTGGAGGCTTGAAGGTGGTGAGATAGTGATGAGCTCCTTCCTGCAGACATCTTCAGGCCATGAGCAGCCCTCACCCTTTTTACAACTGTCCTGCTGCCTGAAATGGGTGGTAAGCACAGAAACATGCATGGGTGAGGGTCTCAGTTGCCCTGTTTTATGTCCCCAGCATCCATGCTGCAAAGCTCTCTGCAGAAACGTGCTTGTGGTAGAAGCCAGGGTAGGGACCTGCTCTCTGGGCTCCTGCATCCCTGCTCAGTTGTTATCTCCTTAGGTGAGCTCAGCTTCCCTAGCTGCAAAATGGGGATAATATTTACTTTGCTTGCAGGGGTGTGGAAGACTATTTAATTAATGTTTATGAAGTGCTTTCAGATCTGTGAACAAGAAGGGTGAGATAAGCAGAAAGGATTCATGAGGTAGGTGCAAAGCATTATGATGAATTATTGCAATTCAAAGGCAAATTATTGTTATTGCTGCCTAATAAGCAGATACAGCCATTAGCCTTGGACAATCTGATTTCTAACTCTGTTAGCTTCTTTTTTCCTCCCTCTTCCCCACAAGAGTGTGGTTTCACCCCTGCTACTCTCACCCAGTTGAATCTAATAACCCAATAAATCATATGGGTCTGACCCATCTTGCCCATCTTCTGGTGGAAAGAAGAAGGATGATGCAACCAACCTCAGTGCTAGTGTAGATGAGACCTGCAGCAGTGCAGCTTCAACTTGGACCACTGACATGAGCTTCTCACCTGTAATGGCATCACAGGGAGGCAGACTGTTCTTCTTTTGCAATGGGGAGCATCCCCAGAAGCTGACTCTTGTCCAGCTTCAACCAGCAAACTTGCTGGGTGAGCTTCTTCAAAGCCCACTGCAGGTCAGGAGGTGCAAGCACCCAGATGTGATCCCAGTGCTCATGGTTACCACCCCTCAGGTGGGCTGGGGAACATGCAGCGTGAATGCTCCTAGCCCAGCCTTTTTTTAGAAAAACTTAAATCCTCTGTAAGACCTTGCACTGGCTATGGGTTAGGAGAGCATGGAGTCAGTGACACAGCAAACAGGCAAGCAGGAGCTCTAAGCTGGGCTGAAAAGAGTCTTTAGGCAGTTTGGCCATCTCTGCCTTGAAACCAAAGAGAGCTTGACCTGTTTTAAACTGGTGTGAGTAATGTGAATCCAGGGCTGGTACGAGCAGGTTTTTCTGGTTCTCGCTGCAGACTTTTCCCCTCCTTCCCTGCCTGGGCTCCTAGTTTCACACTGGGAGGGCACCTGAGCCTGGGAGGAGCCTGACTTCCATCCTTTGGGACACCTTTTCCTGCTCTCTACCCATGCCATTCCCGTTGGTCCCAAATTGCATTTCCAACACCACTCCTCAGAAGCCACCTGCCAGCCTGTGCTTTCAGAAAACCCCATGTTACACACAGCCAGCCCCACATTTTCAGCCTCACAGTCCTCTCTCTCACACCACTAAAACCAGAGGTCCTCTCCCACAGCCTCACTCTGCTGCAGTTGCTGGTGCCAGGCATTAGAGCACAGCACAGTCCTGCATCAGGCCTGTGCCTTGGTGGTACCCAGGTGGGGACCTCGGGCAGAAATTAGGAGATTCCCAGGCCCAAATTGCTTTGGGTACTAACCTGGACATCCAAGACCACTTCTAGACACAAACCTAGATGCAAAGGACAGGCAAGTTCTATAGTTTCTAATTGTCCTGTATTACTTTTATACTCAAAACTATTTTTTATTTTTTTCCAGCTGGGAAGCCCAGGGTTATGTAGGAAGACCCTAGTTCAGCAAGATAGTTGTGCCTTGACTGGAACACATCATCAAAGACTTAAACCCCTGCAGGATTTAAGCATGGGTTTCAGTCCTGTTGAGTCAAAGCTCTTCAGTAAACAAGGATGAATGGAGGCCTAAAATTGCTCCAGGTAGAGAGGGTTGGCACATCCTCTCACTTCAGCTGTGCCTCCCTGGAAATCCCAGTCTGCTGGGAAAACACCCAAGCAGCTGTCTCTTGTATAAGTACAATGTAGATAACAATAGTTATCCTTAGTTATTTCAAGTTCTAAGTGGGTCCTATATGCACCTGAAACACAGAAACAATAACACCTAAATAAAGAGGAGCAAAGTGGTTTTTTTTCTCTTTGTCAAAATTTTGCGGTTTTTCTTCTAATTTTAAAGGTAAACTGTTACTATCTTCAAGGGACTAATTCCTTACTAGCTATTGATTTTACCTGAAGATGTTATTTTTCAGGATACTTTATTTGCTCTCCCCATCCAGAGTACATGATTTAGGTTAGGTAATGTATCTCAGTCAACTGGAATTCATTTGCAAAGCCAAAGAGAAAATAGATTTATTACCTACTATGCTAAAAATAAATAGTACCCAATGCCTACGAAGTATCGCTGTATTCTTAATCCAAGGTTTTCTAGTAACTACATAAATAAATAATGCAAAGGAAGTTGCCTTTCCATTTGTATGTTAGCAGCATGCCTGAAATAGAAGTATCATCCAACAGATGCGTATTCAGCATGTATCTTCCTTTCTATTGGAAAGTCAGTAAATTGGCTTTTGCTTCCATAATGCTGAGGTCTTGACAATTTTTGAGTGCAGCCATACTCAGCACATGGCAGGCAGCTCTAATAACAGGCGATGTAAGCAAAAAGGAGGATTTAGACTGCCCTTGCTCACTGATATTTTCCACCTCTTAATAGTCCAGATTTGCCTTCAGGCTGTGGGTTAAAGGAGTCAGGGGCGACCCAGCACCCATGAGGCTCTGCAAATTGTTGCTTATCTCCTGTACCTTGCACGAACCAGCATAGCCCCAAAACATGTGCAACAACCCTGAGAACAACATGCCATGGCAGGTGTTGCCACCTCCAAATGGCTCTCTGGCAGGTCCTGCTTTTCCCACCAAGCATTCCCCCCCTTTTCCCACCAGGCATAGTAAATATGCCTGGCTGGCATTCAGAGAAGGCAGAAAACAACTGAACAGCCAGAAACTTTAGACAGGATGAAGCCTGGACCCAGTCACCCTCAACAAGTGGGAGTTTTAGAAAACACCACCTTTGTGAAACCAGAGAGAGAAGTCAATACAGAGCCTGGCATGGGCAATGAAATATGTATGTACCTAGGACCTCATCCAGCCCTCTCCAGCCACTGTACCTCTTGCCTTTGCATTCAAGGGTCGCTGGATCCCATCCAAAAAAGATGCAGGGGAACAAACGTAGCCCTGGCAACCCCTTCGAGGGCAGGGAGGAACAAAGAAGACCCCCGGGCTGAATTTGTTTCCATTTTTAATCCTTATCTATACCCATCACCCCCTTGCATGGAAAGAGGCTTCTCAGCTGTATAGATTTGCATTGCTATGGGAGTTTGAAGTGATAAAACATTTGGCTTGCCTATTCAGAACCAATTAGTGATTCAAAGCAGCCTGAGACATCTTAAAGGGGCCTGGTTTTCCAAGAGACAGGTGCTCTGAGGGAAAATTGAGATTTTTTGGGGTAAAATTGAGGGTTTAAAAGAAAAAAAAGTCACTGGCTGCTAGAAAATATAATTCCTTCAAGTCTTAGTAAGGAAAATAGATATTGCACAGAAAATTCCATTTTAGGCTGGTAAAATCTGGGAGGAGGTGGGGAGAAATGGCTGAATTTACAGCAGTGATAGAAATAATGCTTTATCTATCTATTGAGCACATCTAATTTACATGTTTCTTTTCCAGGTTAAGAATTTCCCCTCACTTCCCATGAGTTATCTTCCACTAACGCTGCCACCCCAGCACCCCTGTCCTAACACAACATCAGCCCCAGCCAGAATTTCTTACCCAGATCTCCTACCAAGGGAGGAGGTGTTTTTTTGAGGATTGTTCTGTTAGACCTTTAAATCCACGTAAGCAAAAGGGCAGCCTACCTGCCTGTAGTTTGCATGGACCAGCACATTGTCGCTGCTGCCATGGCAGGGCAAACTGAGGGAAGGAATGAGACCTGTACCACAGCCCATGCTGTTACAGTCTCTGACAGGATGAAAAGCCCTGGGAAGGCAGCCCAGGGATGACCAGCTCTCAGGGTCCCTGGGGAAAGGCAGGAAAATCCATACCAAGGGAGACCTTGTCTGCGTAGACACATCAGGGCAGGACAAGCTGGAATACAAATGTTCTATGCAGCGAAGAAAGAGTCTACCCTCCCCCTGAAGGAGTTGTCCTAATGTGTCCTCCCTGTGCAGCTCCTTTTCTCCCACTATAACTAGGAGGCATAAATAGGAGCCTGCAACAGGCAACTGAGAGCAAAGTGAGGCTCTTATTTGATGCGATGGAAGCTCCAGCTCCTCCCTATCTCCACACTGCTGAGTTATACTGACACACCGCTGAATTGCTGGATCCAGGAGGAAAAAAGGAGGAGGAGGAGATCTCTAACTTCCATCTGGAGGCGTCTTCTCCTCCCCACTGTACTGTGTGCAACACCTGGGCTCCCTGCAAAAGCATCCCTGTCAGCCAAAGTCATTTCCACTACACGTGCCACGTTGCTCGGGGGCTGCTGCTGGGGCTTTGCCAGGCAGAAACCAGCAGAAAACTGTAGGAAACAGTCAGGCTGAGTTAATAAAAGAGGATTTCTTCAAGAGAGCGCTTGAAAGCTAACAGGGCAGAGGGCCACAGCTGGCTGGGGATGCATTCTAAACAGCTTTTTAATCTGAGAGCAGATAGATCCATCACTGTCTCGTAACATCTGTCTGGAAAGCAGGATGGGTGGGGGCAGTAATCTCCCAGGCTGTTATGTGCGGACTAAGAGAGAAATTAGGCAGCAGCTAGATTTGGCACCCCTTGGGGGTTTCCGAGGTGAAGCAGCCATTATGAACGCGAGTGCTCTGCCCCAATAAGTGATGGAGGAACACCCAAGTGGTGCAGATATCCCTTTCTTCCCATAGTGCTGCAGGAATCAAACACTCAGCAGGGAAAAAATATCCTCCACTGCATGCAGTTCTGTGAGGCTTAAAGAGCACCTTGGACTGCTCAGTTCCAGAGCTGGTTTTGTGTCTCCAGCTGAGATCAGGGCCTGCAACATGCATTTGCACACATATGGGGACATGTCCTAGCCCAGAAACTTTCAGGCTGGAGAAGACTAATAAACAGGGAGAAAAAAGGTACTTCTTCCTATTCCCCAAATGGAGAATAAAATTCTGGGATTCAGCTTAGAAGCAAAATAACCAGTAGGTAGACACAACCTGCACTTTTAGGTACTTACCTGTCTTCACGCAACTGGTCCTGGCTGATTTTTGCCTAAGCTACAAAGCACCAAAGGCAGAGACGCAAATTGCAACTGCTTTCCCTGGTCCCAGGCTGCTAAACCTGCATTTCCCTGCCTGCGCAGAAAACTGCTGCTGCACTCAGCCAAAGCAAGGGCCAGACCTGCAAACCTATCCCAGGTGCTCTTCACAGGGTGCTATGCCTGCAAGAATAACATAGATTTAGCAAGGTCATAAGCACGTGTGAAATGCAAGAAGCAGCAGTGAGGAGAGCGCCACAGGCATTGTGGAAGAGGACCAAGGCACCTGGCTGGGGCTGATCTCAGAAGATTCACCAGCCCTCGTGGCATCTGCTGTGTTTCTTGTCACTCCAACAGTAGCTGATTACATGGATATCTCACTTTTCTTAGCACATACACAAGCACCATCAGGTTTTAACTCACTGTTGCGAAGACACATTAGAAGTGTGACCCAGAAACGCTGCCAAGGTTCAGAAAGCAAAGCATACCCGTAACTTCTTAAATCTTACACTTCAGCGGTGTGTTGCTTTTTAAGTTGCCAACTGATGTGGGACCAACAGAGTTCTGAAATATCAGAGGTGTCCCCCCTCCCCCAAATCAGGTGTCAGGGAGGATAAAAGGAGTCGAATGGCAGCTACAGGAGGGTCTTTCCTAGATCCTATGGGACTCCTAAGACCATATAGCAACCACTTGGAAAAACTCACCAGACAAGCAGCAAGAGGAGATATAGCAGAACCAGTAGGTCTGGAGGTGGTCCAGGACACCATGTCCAACCCACTCCCAGCACCCACTGCTCCCCCACTTCCACCCAAAGGAAATTTCCGGCCACTCCAGTTCACTTGTGGGACAAGTTTTTCCTCCCCTACCTCTGTTCATGTGTGACCATGTCAGCTGTTTTTCAGCCAAGAGGATGCTTCACACTGAAAGGATCCAGAGACAAGCCTTGTAATTAGGAAGTGGGTACCACCCACCAGTTAATCCCTCCTCCTTCCTCATTTAGCCTGGGAGATACATAGCCAGGTTTGTTTATGTTGCCTGTGCAACTTATCATTTGTGCATATTGCTTTGCATCTTCAAAGTGCTTCAGCAGATGTTTTGCACGCTTCTCCCTAACTCTCATGTGACAACGGTTTTGGAAAGGGGATGGAAGGGGAGCAGGGCAAAGCAAAGCTAAATAATTTGCCTCGGGACAAAAAGAGTCATCAGTAAAGTCAGGATCGACACTCAGCAGCACCTGCCTTTGAATCTCATGCTCTGATCTTTGCCTGTACCTCGCTACCTTTAGGTTTAAAAATGGTGTCATGAAGCTTGGTGCTCATCTGGGTACCAGACAGCAGATTTCAAGGGATTTGCTTCAGCTCAGCACTCCTGTGGTCGCAGACACTGGACTGAATGGTTCTGGACCAATGATTAAACTAAATAATCTCAAACATCTAGCAGTATATAGAGCAAACACGATCAGCAAGTGTTTCCCTTAACAGCACCACAGAAAAGAGAACAGAAATGATCCATTCGTGACCTCTCATCCCAGCTGATATTTTGGACTAGTTAAAGCAGGCAGTGGTGGTCCCGCAGCCTGCGCTGCCCTCTCCATCACACCAGCACTACTCTGCAGAGAACTGGATCAAAGACTGGTCCAGCTGTAGAAAAACCCCAGGGGAGAAAATGGTTAATTTTTTTTTGGTCAGATAGTGCCTCTACATTGGGCTGTCAGGAAATGCTCATGCCAACAAAGGAGAAGGTGGAGGAGCAAGCGCTTGGATCAGGCTGGCGGATGGGAACAGTTTAAAACACTTTCCATTGCTAACCATAACAGTAGAACAGCTCCAGTGTCACGACGATGGAGCTACCGCAACGTAGACACCCAGACCAGCACTGTCATTTGTATCAGCCTGCACCTGGAAATATCTGGTCCAGTAGCCCAAAACTGATAATATATTGATAACCCTGCCACAGCTTTACCGTCGGTATTCCTGACCTACTATATCATTGTTGGGCCAAGAGCAGACTCTCCTGGGTGGTGCTGGGCTCATAAACTACTTATTCTCTCCCCATCACTGGAACAATCTTGTACTGAAGATTGTTTTGCTGGTTTTGCTGCAATTTTTCTCACTTACCACAGAAGAAGGAAAAAGCTCACTAAAATGGAGAGAAGAGACACGCTCCCCATCTTTGTCTCTTAATTACGAGGCAAAATGAAGTGCCTAGCAGATAACGAGCCACTCAATCAAAGCATTCCCACTACCAGATTCACAAGCTGCTCCCATGGGTGAGGTGATAGCAACATTATCAGCCTCTTGGCTCTGCTGGTGAGACCCTCCCCTAAACCTTCCATTTTCTCTCCTCCTGATGGTGTGTGTCTGACCCCCACTTCCATTCTCTCAGCTGTAAGATAGATATAACACATACAGTGCCTTTCCCAAAGCCCTCCAGGATTTGCTGATGAAGACTCCAGAAGCATTAGAGGATCTTAGTGTCACCATTGCTTTGGAGGTTACTCCTTTCTGGGGTAGGAGAAGGTGGCAATTATAAGAATCGAGTCTCCAACCCTCTCCTCCATAAACAGGGAGGTCAAAGCAATTTTGGCTTCTCCTCTGATGGCTACACAGGCTGAGCAAACACAGTGTGCCAAGGCTGGAGACTGCAGGCTCTGGGGTGATGCAGAGCTGGAGGCAGCCCCAGACACTAGGGCTAGTTCAGCATCGTGTATACTGGGGCTGAGTAATATCCCGAGGAGTCCAAATGTGTGCAGAGATGGTTGGGACTTGGGAAATCTTGCCCAAGGGCCAACGGGGCTCTAGTGAGTGACCGCGTGAACTCCTGCAGATCCCACATTCATTAAAAGTAAAATAAATGTCTCTCCTTAATAACCTCATTAATGATGTCTGCTCTCCTAGGAACAAGGATTGCTTGGGGCTTGTGTCTATGGAGAAGATCTGAGCTTATGCTGAAACCTTCTGGTGAGTGAGCTTTGCCAGGGTCCCTCTGCTACAAGGACTTTGTGGTGCCTAAAAGAGGTTGCGTCTATGCTGAGCCTTCCTAGGGGCAGTGAGTGAGTTTGTGTTTCTGTTTCCTCCCCTCAAGACCCATTTCTGGGACACTTGCAGGTGTCCCGTCTTAGGCATCTGTACTTCTCAACAACGTTTAAAGGGTATGAAGAAAAGGAAGAGGCACAGACTGACAGGCACACAAGTCTTGCCATGAGTGTCTCTTTTTTTAAGAAAGCAAGAGGAAAGAAAACAGATCAAGCACTATTTTCTTGGTAAGGAGAAGGGATAATTTCCTGGTCATGATTCAGCGCTGTCATATGGAGTCAGTGACTGTCCTTTATACACCTCACAGCTTTGCCTTTAAAACACCACTCATGACAACACACCTCTCCAGGTAAGGTGCAATTACCTGGGAGTTCACTAGCTCATCGCTAGCAATTACCCAACTGCCTTGTGTCCCATCAACCCACCTTAATAGCTACATCATCACTACAGCCCTAAAACTGCTAGCTCCTGTAGTTGACAGCAAATACTATCATTAAACATCTGGGAGTGAATTTACTACCAGCCACAGAGTGATTACTTGCTGGGGTCACTGCAAACATACAAACTGAGCAGAAGGATTGTTATAAAATATGATCCCACTCATAGCAGATGCTATTAGCGAGCAACAGGCAGTGTTTATTCCATAAAACACTAGGAAAGAGAAGTTATTTAATGACTATCTGGGAAAGTCCTGCTTCTCTGGGGCTATTGCTCCCAGTTCATAAACTGCGTCAACAGAACTGCTGGGGAGATACAGTGAAAGCTGAATTTATTCCTGTTTATGGCCTGCAAGGTGTGGGTATGTTTTCCTCTCTCTTGGGTTTCAGACTGACATTACTGTTCATGGGTTTAATAAAGCCTAAAGAATGTGCTTGGCTTAGCCCTTCAAAGAAACAAGGCTCGTTTGAACTAACTGGAGCAGGGAGAGCTGTTGGTCCAAGCAGGAGTCATTGAACTTTAAAATCTGGCTCTAAAACCATGATTGTTTAAAAAAAAAACCAAACAAACCAAACTAAAATACCCAACTCATTGCATTCACCTTTAGGATTCTGAATGTCCAGGTTCACCCAGGTCAAACCTCCTCTAACTACACAGACACGTGTTTTTCCCTAGCTTTTATTTAGATACAAAAAGCATCATTGATTCTCACAGATCTAGTAACTGGGTCTTCTAGGCAAAGCCTATCCTGCTGTAAGGCTCTGCCTAAAATTGTGAACTTTGGCAACACTGCATGCTGCAGGATTTATTTATTTTTTAACAGATAACCTGTGCTACATATTCCCATTGAAACAGTGAAAAATGATGTATGTAACAGGCATGACCCTTTTCCTCTCTCTAATTCCCCCAGAGCCCTGGGGTGGGCTGGCTGTGCTAATCTCACACCTCCAGGTCACCAGTGCAAATCCAGGTCAGCAATAACCGGCAGTCTGCTCCCCATCGCAAGGCTACTTGGTGATTGCACCATTGGTTTGGGAATTCCTTTGCCAGAGGAGCCCTTGTCGCTTCCTACTCCCAAAGCCCCTGTGCCTCTGTACGGAAAATGGTCTGGAATGGCTTCTATGCCCCATTGGCCCACTCCAGGGACAGATCCAGCTGTCATCTGGCTGGGGGGTGGAGGGAAACAGCTCCATCTCTACAGTCACTTTGCCGAAGCATGTGCCCTGTGCCAGGTGTGCTCCCTAGGGATCTCTGGACAAAACCTCCAAATGCTGTTTCAGGGGTGAGACAAATCAAATATTCCCCCTCAGCCTCAGGATCCTCCCCTCCTGCTCCAGCTCTGCTCAACACACTTGTCAGCAAAACCCTTTCTGTTCATTTTGTGGTGTCCCTCTGCCTTCCCCCGCCACCAGGGTGCCAGAAAACTGCTCTTCTGCTACAACCACGATGCTAGGAGGGATCTCCAAGTCTCCTTGTACCTTCAGGTCTACGGGAAAGGCTTGTTCAGGCAGCCCCCAGCCCTGTGCCCTGATAAAGTACCATAAGCTGTGATCCAGAAGGATTTGGAATTACCATCCCTCTCTGTCCCCCACTTGTGGCACCAAGACTTTTCTGAGTTGTGGCACTGCTTTTCAACATGTGCTGCTGCATCCATGCAGGACACCAGCCCTTCTGAAGCTCATGACCTGCTACTGAGCCAGGAGGCTGCTCTGGGGTGGATGTTACCCTGTGGAAGGATTTTCTCATCTTGGACAGCTTTGACCTGCCCCATCATTAACAGCAGGCACAGCTGTGATGGGTGCAAAATGCACTGTGCTGAGTGCTGCCTCCCCATGCAGGCAAGCATCCATTCCCTGCCAGCTCCTTGTATCTCTGCTCTCATCTCCCAAGTGGAGGAAACCCCCCTTTCTCTATAGCACACCCCCCAAAAATGCCCCTTGCTTCCCTGCACACAGTTGAGCCATGAGGGCCCTTCTCCCCTCATCCCCCTGGCTGCAGGGAACGGGTATGCAGGCATCTCTCACTGAGGTAAAAGCAGAGCAGCTCTCTATCAGCGGGAAAAGCTCTTTAATTTAGGTTTAATTTAAAGCCACCTTCTTCTAGCATAGCTCTCAGCCCTGGGTGCCCTGCAGGGCTTTCTTGTGTTTGATTAGTCAGGCGAAGCCAAACCTACCCGAAATCACCTGCACCATCCTCTTGGGGTGAGAGAGCTGACCCACAACTGTCTGAAGGCCCCTCAACTCCCCTCTCCCCACACAGCTTCTCCCTGAGCATCCCTCCCTCGTGCCCCACTTTCAAGACCCCAAAACCCCAGCGATTTCCACTGCCCTTCTCCCACTTAAAACAAGCGTCTTCGCTGTGAGGGCGTGCAGGTGCCGGCTGAGCGACCTGCAAAGTCATTGCTGACGGCACCCACACTGGGAGAAACTCACCCCAACTCCAGAGCTGGGAAAGGGGCATGGGCCGGGACCGCGCAGGGGGTACCTGGAGTGGGTGGCTCCGTGTGCCGCTCCTCGCTCCGCAGCGACTGCCGTTCCCCAGCACGGGGAGCAGGGACGGGGAAGTCTGGCTCCTCTGCTACTCGTTGCCAGGACACCTTGGCGTTCAAACCTGAGCTGGGACCAATCAGCCCCGGGGCTGGGGAGCACCAGCCTCACGTCATCCGCCACCGGCGTTTATCTGAGCGAAAAAGCGTGACAGCGGTCACACAGCCCGTGGGGGGCTGCCTTTGTGCGGACTGGCGCTGCCCCCGCCCCGGCCGCTTATTGGAAGCCTCTTCTGCCAGGCTGGGGAAAACAAAAGAGCCGCGGAGAAGGGAAGGGAAAAGAGCTCTTTGCATGTGCTCTTTCTCCACCTCCCAGCTCCAGCCCGGACCCTGGCGGTCACCTCGCCGGGGAGAGGCAGCACCCAAGGTCATTTCTGCCCAGGAGCAGTGGAGCTTCCTCGGCACTGGCAGGGGGCTCCTTGTGCCCCCAGTGCAGCCACTGCCACCTGCATAGCTCTGCCCCAGACCACACAGCATGGGCACGGACCCACAAACTCACAGCTTCAGGGTTGCTTTCGAGCTCAGATGCAGTCGTAAGGGCATTTTTTCTCCCAGCCAGGCCCTGCAAGACGTTTTGTATAGATCCCAGAACAGGAGTCCTAAGCCCCTGATGATCACAAGGTACTCAGGTGTGTAACGCAGACAAACCATCCTTGGTGCTGTCTTCCCTGCTCTTCAGCTGCTACCAAGGCGCACAGCTGGGTGATAGAAGCAGCATTGTCTTTGCTCTTTCTGTGCCAGTGGTGGGAACTGGTGCATTTTGGTTGCCCACAGCTGGAGAGGCTTAGACCCACCAGGCTTCTTCCCAAGGCAGGGTAGGTCCAGGTGCCTAGGCCAATACTGAAGAGAGATCTCCCCATCACCTTGGTGGTGGTGGTAGGGGGATGGACAACAGGGGTGACAACAGGGACACAGGTAACCTGGCAGAGCTCCTCCATTTGAGCCACTCAAACTGTCCAACCCAGGAACCTACGTGGATCTCCTTCCTCCTCATGGGACAAAGTTGCAATGTAACACCCTCCATGCCCAAAGCAGATGCTGAGCCTCTGGGATAAACGTACCTGGCTTCTGCTAACCCTGCTGCCTGTCATTGATTCTCCCCAGAAGAAGACAACTGAGGTTTTGCCAGCTCCCAAGAGAAGCACATGCTGGAGGGAGGAACCACAGGATCAGCTACATGTAGTGCTGTGCCTGAGTCACATCTCCAGTATACCATCTCTCAAACACTCATTTTACTTCATTAATTAGCTACACTGCCGAGGTGCAATCCACTCCCGTGGCTGGCATTTGCGCTGGTTTGCTTGTCACCTAGTGCTGACAACAATTAATGAATCCAGGCTGGCTCCTCACCCTGCTCTGCTCCACAGGAGGATGCACATGAGCTGTAAGCAGGCCTTTCTCAGTGGACCTGCACATTGCCTGTACAGCACCAGGCACCCAGACTGCCTTCCTTGCCATCGGGCTCAATACAGCGCCTCATGAATGAGGTATGATTGAATTAAGGACACGTTCTGCTGACGATGGCCCACATGAGGCTGTAAAGGACTTCAACTCATTCACTTCCAGGATATACCTGCAGTTAATTTGTGGTGACTTTATGGAGTAGACAAAAGCACAGGGAGGTGTCCATGTGGCTTTGGGGTTGCTCTGCCCATCCTTGGCATCAGCCTCCAGCAGTGCTGGTAGGACCATGGTTACAGACATCCCTTGTTTGGCTCAGCTATCAGATTTCCCCATTGACTCAATGGAGGAGAAGGGAAAAAACAATCACAGAAAGCGATGGGATGGATTTCACTCCCTCATTAGCTCCATCATCCCAATTACAAAGCTTGGGGAGGGTGGCAGCTGTCAGACAGGGCTGCAGCCCCACCGGCACACACGGTGCACAAGGGTGAGAACACAACATTTCTGGGGGTCTTCCCAAAGGGAACAGACAACGTGGCAAGACAGCAGATGCGTATCACCGTGGAGCCAGGTGGGTATGAACGACATCCTCACCAGTGCTGCCAGTGCTTTCAGCAGCAGGTTATGAGGGCTGGACAAAATTGCAAAGCACAAAGACCTGGCTGGCTGGGCATCACTGTGGTGTAGAAACACATGGCAGTGAGCTGCAATGTTGCTCCAATCCAAAGGCAAATGGCCAGCCCTGGCCAGCAGTTGGACATAGGGGTGAGGCTGTCAAAATCACTGAGCTGGGGATGTAGCAGCATTGCTCTGGTGGAGAAAGAGCCATTTCTGCACTTCTTGCATATGATTTAGAAGAGGTCCCCTTTGTCCTCTACCCATCTGTCCCCACCCACGCCAGGAGTGAATTTCCAGCCCCCCAACTCAGGATCTCTTATCTCAGGTCTTAATGTCAGCAGCTAATCTTGGATTACAGTCTCCTGGGGAGATTTTCAGTCAATGATAAAAACATGCTCGAGAGCGACTTGTCTCTTAGGTGGCGGAGTCAGCCCCTAGAGATGCCATCTCCCTCCTCCAGGTAGGCAGGAGTCAGGGATACCCAGGCATAGTCAAGTGCCTCATGTTACATGGGAGACAAGACCTGCCTCCAGGTAAAGTCAAAGGATGTGAGATACCAAAGTACCCCAGAGGACCTGGGCCTCACTTCTTACCTAGGAGCTATCATGGACCAGCCCCATGCATTTTGTCCAGGTACGGGCATCACTGGTGGATTGGGTGAGTGAGCTCAGCTCCCTCCTCCAGGACCCACCAGCAACTTCCAGAGCTGAAGACAATGCTGATGCTGCTGCCAGCACAGGGGGGGAGCACAAAATCCCCTTTTGCACAGCTCTCCTGCAGGTGAGCTGTCAGCAAAGCTGTTGTGCTGCTGGACAACAGACATCCATCCAGACAGATGGGCCACCTGACCATGGTCCCTTTGAAAGGGTCCAGCAGAAACCTCCTCCACCATACCACTATGAGTCATCACATGACAAGGCTAAAAGATAGCAATAAAATGTGCTAAACTAAATCAGTGGTGAGGCAGAGTGAACTCAACCATTTTACTGTCCAGGGCAGCAAGCAGGTAGCCTTTTCCAGGGTCCACTGGCTCAGTTTTGCCCCTTCTTGCTTCTACAAGCCAGATCTGCTCTGCCTGTTATCTGTGCAGATGTGCACTAACATCAGTGGCTGTGGATGGGACACACACTGATGCAGTGGCATGATGGGATAAGACTGTACCTGGATGCAGCAGCAAAGTGTGAATTCCCTACAAGCAGTTATTCCTTTGGGAGCTGCCCAAAATTCCCAACTAGACAACACCAGAGCTAGTGGGCTGGTGAAAGGAGAGAAATAAATCAGCTGTTTCTGGAGGGGCTGGAAGAAGGCCCGGCAGTTATTGATTCAATTCTTCATTCGTTGCATGTTTGAGTGAAGCAATTCAGAACTGTCCCATCAATTCAGACTTGTGCAACAACATTAGCCACAGAACTCAGGAACTTGGTCCCTTTTTCCTAGCAGATTCATTATTCTGAATCAACCTCCAAGTTACAACAATAAGATGATCTCGGCCTGATACACCAAAGCCAAAACCCCTCAAAGTCTAAAAGCCAAAGCTTTTGCTATCACTTTTCTCTGGATAAGAATACTCTATGGGAATGTGCCAAAGACCCAATCCCATGTCTCCCCCTTTCCTTGGATAGCTCATATTATAAAATAAGAATAAGAATAAAGTAAAATTAAGAATATATGTATTTGACAAGAACATCTGAAAAAAGACAAAAAAAATCCTTGCAAACCCCTTTAGCACTTGCAGCAACCATGAAAATGCCAGGGATGAGGAGAAGAGTTGTGTTGGCTCTGCCAAATGGGGGAATGGTGTACAGGAAGGTAATCATGACCCCCACTTTTCCACATGGATGCTGACCCTTAGAATAGACTTGAAGTTGTGTATTTTCTCAGTCCAATAATGCCTCCAAGAAACCTAAGCCAACCTCTGCCCTCCCACATCACCTGCTCTGAGGTGATATCTCTCCCATACTTTTGGCTTAGTCTATGTCTTAATTGGACAAACTCCTTCCAGGTGACTTTCTCCCTCTCTCTCCGTTTCCCCGAAGGGTTTTCCTTCCCCATCAGATTTGGTTTTCCACATGTCCAGTGGGAACTGGAATAAGGATAAACACATGTATTCATGCACATCTCCATCTCCATATCTGTCTCATGGGTACGATGCAAACCGTGCTGAGAATAACAGCTTTAACCATGGCAACCAACATTACAAAAACAAAGGCACCGAGGTTGTAAAAGGGCTGGAAAAAAGCATGAAAAGAGGAGCGTGACCAGGTCCCTCAAGACTTGTCAGAAGCAAGGCATCTGGACCTGGGTTAAGCAGCCAGGTAGTAGGATGATGGTACCCCTTCTCCCTCCTTTTCCTCCCTTTGTACTTACATCTCAGCATCTCGCTAAGCAGAGGTCTTATTCCACCACTAGGCTTGGTTGACCTGGAGTAGAGCTTGCTTCACTGTGCCCTGGGTTGTAATCAAGATATGTTACAAATGAAAATCCCAGCTGCTTGAAAATCACAGCACGGCATCACCACATGGCCTGACATTAAAACCAGACCAGTGGCATGATGCTATTGTCTCAGCTCCATTCTCCTCCTATGAGCTGAGCCACATGGCTTAGGCTATGAAATCAAACAGCTCCTTATTTGGATATAGGGTGCCCAAGTCCCATCCGTTCCAGACCCCATCACAATCTCACCTGTGCTCATAGGATAGCTTCAAGCATGCCTGTTGCCTGGATAAATCAAAGCACAATTTTCCTGTGTTTGCATCAACTTACTCATGGAGAGGACAGATTGCTGGTATGGAGGACTGAGATCATTGCAGCTGTACAGAAAGCACCAATTGTATAGTTCTTGGAATGCTTGAAGCCTCCAGTGAAGACCCTGAGCCCATTACGTGGGGCACTGCATAGGCAAGACCCCATTCTGCAGAGCTTACATGCCGAAGAAGCAAGATTGATGGGAGGTGGAAGAAAGCATGTTGCACGATCTGCATTTTCCAAAGAGGATGTAGAGAAGTGGAAGGGCTGGGCAACCTGGCCGCAGTCAGCCCAGATGCCCATGCCAGAGCCAGAAGTGGATGCAGCCCCACTGCTCTATCACCTCTCTTGTGGCTGCCAACACTTTAAGACACAGCCAGAGACACAGGACTGACACTTGGTCTTGCTGGACTGGTCTCTCCTCTGAGGTGGGAGGCAAATCACAATTTTTGGATTGAAAGGGGCCTTAAAGTTCATCCAGTTCCATCCCACCTGCCATGAGCAGGGGCACTTTCCAGTAGACCATGTTGCTCCAGGCTCCGTCCAACCTGGCCTCGAACACTGCCAGGGATGAGGCATCCACAACTTCTCTGGGGCAACCAGATGAAGCAGTAGCCTTTTGCTAGCCACTGCTAAAATGTCATAATTTCTGGATGATTTTGGCCCTAGAGTGACCTCAAACCTTCTTTTAAAGGGTGATGTGGGTTGTTTCACTTTGTGTTGGTTAAAAGCCAACAAATCTTTGCAGCCTGCAAAGAGTGGAGGAGATGGCGATGAAGCATGCTATCTACAGACAGCGAGACTGGAGATGGCAGCTGTTGCTTGGGAAAGCCGTACCCATGCAAACCAGGGAGACAAGGTAAATCAGAGCGGCATGAGGAAAACAGCACCTTCAAGGGTAACCAGTTAGCAAGGTGGAGGGGTGCCAAAGGGTTAAAGGGTTTTACTGAGTGCAAAGAGGAGATTAAATGGATTGGAGAGTAAAAATCCAATTAGGAGATCTAAGAGGAAGAAGCCAAGCCCTGAAACAATAAAGATAATAGTTTCAGCTGCCAAAGAAAAGATTAGAGCTGAGTAGTGAGAGCGAATCTGTGGTGGGGCCAAGAGGAAGGAAAAATCGTTGGGGAAAAAAAAGTTATCATTCCTTAAGACAGAATCACATTACAGCCTTACCTACAGCAAAGTTCGTCTCAGGACCCAAACTGTGTTCTTGCTTTTATAATAGTCTGAATGCCTTCAAAGAAGTTTGAAGTTCCAGTTGGAATCTGTCTGACTTATCAGCATGAAATAAGCCAGAAGATAATTGACCACAGTGAGGTTTGTTTGCTTGCTTTGCTTTTCTGTGTTGTCTTGTAAATATGTTTTACCTAGGATAAAAGCAAAGGGAAGAAGCTGGTACTGCACTAAACATGTTCCTTTCAGGTCTTGGGCCACACCAGGCTCTCACCTATGGTCCTTACGCACCATGGGGTCTTTGCAGGAAAACAAAGGAGATTTAGCACTGGGAGGATGACTTTGCGGTCAGGAGACAGCCCAATGCGCATAAAACCACCTCAGATATGTCACCTCTACCCTTCAGAGAAGAAAGAGTCCTGGATACCAAAAAAGAGACTCTCTCTATGTATATCATAACAAGCAGGTTATGCGTGGTGTGTGGTGCCAATTACTTCAGCAAATGGGATCACAGGAGCTGGCACAGCCTGTGGCCAAGAAACAGCAGCATCTGGCGTGAGCGCTGCGGAGCAGGCATGCTCGCCAAGCCACCGCGCTGACCTGTGCCCCAAAAGGCTCCTCTTTGCTGCCTCAGACCCAAAATATAACAGAGGAACATGGAGAAGGGGATGAAGGAGGATCAAAGGTCTGGAGGAGCTCCCCTGCAAGCAAGGACCTGTGCAGTCTGGAAAAGACATAACTGAAGATGTTATGGTAGAGGGCTACAAAATCATGCATGGACTAAAGAAGGCTCATAGGGATTGGCCCTGCTGCCTCTCCCCAGTGCAAAACTAGGGCTGATTTCAAAGCACACAGGTCCTCGTGTAGTGGGGGACAGACCTGGGAACTGCTTGCACAAGGATGCCATCAGCTGTGAGCATTTGCGTGGGTTCAAGACGAGACCAGACAAAGTTGTGGGGAATAAAGAATGACCTGGGTTAATAAATACAGACACGTGCTGTTTAGGAAGCATGTGAGGCTTTTCTCTTGACCTGTGTTAGTAGAGAATGGTGAGGTGACATAGGGGCCTTACTCCTGGAGGAGATGACAAGGGGTAGGAATCGAGGGAGTGCTAAGCAACATGCCCTTGGGAGCACCTACTGTTCCCTGAAGGCTCCTTAGGACGCTCAGCAATTCAGACCCTTGGTCTGACGTGGTACAGGGGTTTCTCCTTACTCATGGCTAAGCAGCAACGTGGATCCCAGTCTTGTCCCATTAGGCTTCCCATGTTCAGAGCTGTTCTACAGCTTATCACCAGGAAAGCCTGACAGCAAGTGATTTCTCCATGTAGTGTGTGTCCTCAGATAGGCTTTGATGTAGGACTAGCCTACAACAAAGGAACCAAGCTTCAGCCTCAAATGGCTTATTGCTATAGGATGATTTGTTACACTCAATAGAAACAGAGGTCCTTCCACTGAAGAATCCCATGAAGCCTACAGAGAGTCATCCGTCTTTATAGGGTTGAAGCTCCATCTCCAAGCTCATGCAACCCTCTTCAGCTCATGGCTGTGTTCCTCCACCACCAAAAGCACACCACACGTGTTAGACAGCATAAAGCCTTCCTCCTTCGACCCACTTGTCAGATGGGAGCTCTCTCCACAGCGCCAGCTCCCAGCTGAGAAAAGGAAACCTTTGCCAGCCCCATGCCAACCCCCAGGGCAGCAGGTCCCCCTGCCAACTTCATGAGGGCTTAACCACATGTAATACTTGCTAGCTCAGGCAACTGCAGAGCTTTAATGCTTAATGAAGTCTGCACAGGTGTGGGGGGCAGGAGACGGCTGGCTGAAGCTCAGGATGCACATGTGCTCCTTGTTGTCTCTCCCATATGTCTTCCTTGACCATCCCTCTGACCTTCCCTTCCTCTGGATACATACGATGAGGGACATGATGGCAAGCCAGACACTGCGGTTTCACTTTTATGGCTTTGGGGAATCACCAACCCCAACAAGCGGTACAAGGCAACAGCCAAACCCATTTGGTCTGTGTCTTGTGCCTGTTGGGAACCACCTCATCTTGGCCAAAAGAAGGATGATGCAACCTCACAGAGAGCTCTTTTCAAGTTTTCGTGAAGCCAAAAAATGCCAGTGCCTCCACATAGCTTGCATTTCACTAGCCAGCGATCACCTCAGGGAACCCAGCCCTGAAGCATGGTGCTGTAGAAGTCGTGATAAGCCTCTACGCTTCCAGGACAGCCTGGGAAGCCAATGGCAGAGGAGAACACTCCTTAAGCTGGAGCCGCTGCACTGGCAGTGCAGGATAAAAATCACATTTAAGCCAAATGTTAATGAGATGGCACAGGCTCCAGGCAGGCTTTGTGCTTTTTTCCTCCTGGATTAAGCAGCGGCATGTGAGGACCAGGGAGCTGAATGGCTGACAGCTGAAGGTTAACATCAGGTCAACAAGCCCTTTTTCTCTGCCTTTCAGCCCCAAGACCCTGAGGCAGGGGGGTCAGCTAGAGCCAACGCTTTTAAAAAGGCAGTTCTCCTTTTTTTCTGTCCTCTTTCACTTTCTTGCAGACGAGCTGCCTTGGGTTTGAAGGACAGCTTGGACGCTGCTCTGCCATGGGCTGGCAGGATGTGGGAGCACCGGCAAGCCACGGCTCTTCTCTCATCTGAAGTCCGCTGGTGTCTTTCCCAGGAGGAGTTCACTCCTACGCGCCTGCGAGTGTCTGCAGGCACCTGAGCTGTGCGGGGAAGAGCAGGCTGCAGCTCCCGGCTCCGCAGCTGATTCCCTGGTGACGATGCCAGGCAGGCTGCTCACGGACTGACTCAGCCACCCGTGGGTTTCCTTGTACTGGGCTCTGGAGACTCTTCTCCAAAGCAAAGGTCATCACCCCTCCCCTCGCCACCCCTGTGGTGTGTGCCGAGACGGTGACGTCCCCAGTGGAGCAGTGGTTTCTGTTTGCTCACCTGGGTGGTACCGCAACTCAAACACAGCAAGTGGATTGTTTCCCCTGGTGCTGCTGTGCAGAGGGATGTGGACTGCACCGGCCTGCACCCAAACCCACCCAGTCTCATCAGCAGCATTAAGGGCAGTAGGGCAAATCACAGTACCTTATAAAGCTCTTCTTTGCAATGCAAAGTTTGATGAACACTACCACACACCTTTTGAAGTGCCGACCCAGCAGCTGCTGTGGATGGGGGGCTTTGGGGCAACTTCCCCATGCAGAAAAGCCACTTGTGGGACCTGCTTCCTAATGGGATCCAGCTGGGCACTGGGGGAGCTTCAGAGGGGACCAGGGCTGTATAAGCTAAACCCAGCTGAGCGTGTTATGGGATGAGAAAAGGTTCCCCAACCCTTCCCACCCTCTCTGCTACAGATGCATCAATCCCAAGCAGTCAGAGAGCACGGAGCAGCTTGGAGAAGAGGGAGAAGGAAGGGAATAGGAGTTAAAACAGCTCATAAACTACCACAGATACTTCTGCCATCACCTTCTGGCCACTGCTTCAAGCCTGGTTAGCACACAGAAGCTGCACTGATTTACAGCTATTGGAGTAGTTAAAGTGGAACAACTTTCCCAGTCATTTTTTTGTGCACATAGTTATCTATCTCCCTGTAAAACTACATCAGCACCCATTAAATTAGTATAGCTTATTTTTGCCTGGGAAGGAGGGACCAATAAAGCTGCTTAGAAGAGGTGTTTATATCAAGCGTTGCACCCCTTAAAAGACAAAAATATTTCACTTTCAAAACTCTGACCGCATGTCTGACTGGTGTTTTATACCAATAAAAATGTTGGAAAATGAATCCAAAATAAATAAGATTGCAAATTCGGATTAATGGAACCATAGTAAGTCTTTTTTGACTCTCATTTGAAATTTTGAAATAAACACTCTTCATTCAGGTTAACTTTTAATTCATAAAAAACCCCTTAATCAAGCTAAAGGGAGCATTAGTCCATTATGCTCCAAATGACACTGCCAGTACAACTCTCAGCTGATTTTATATTGCCTGTCATAACCACAGCAGAACAGGATCACCTGGGAGTTCCTCCGGGCAACCGAGAAACCCTCTGGTCTGTGAGGGGGACCTGCAGACAGTGATGGCATATCCAAGTCTTGTCTTCAGCCCTGGTGCTGCAAACAGAAGTGCAACTGCTTGAGCAGAGAAATGGCCCTTTTGGGATCTCTAGTCTCAACTTCTTCTCACCTCCCTGGTCCCTGTTGTCCTCCGAGACGGCTTAGGAAGGGAATTGCTCACTTCCTAAGGCTGGGGGGGGGGGGGGGGGGGGGGGGGGGGGGGGAGCCCACCCTCCATCCTTATAGGGACCCAGAAGCACAGGAATCAGTTGTCAAAGCCTTTTCAGAACTGCATGGGTGCATATTAAGGTTATGCATGTGCCCAGTGCTGTAGTTTACAGCACACAGCAGATACAGACCCTAAAATTGTACCTCACCTGGTAGTTGTCCATTATCACTTGTAAGGCAATAAAGCTTCTTCCCTGAAGCCAGCATCAACTTGGGGTATTTGGGCACCCCAGCCCAGCCAGAAACAGGAATGGAGCGATCAGCATCTGTGTCCCACAATGCGAGAGAGGAGGAAGCATGGCTCTGCTCAGCTCCAGCCCATCGCCTCACAGTGGAGATGGGCACAGGAGCAGCCAGCACCAGCCCCATGCATCAGCCTTTGGGCAGGCTGAGGGCAGAGAACAGCCAGGTGGAGGGCTGAGCCCAGCCTTATCCACACAAGAGGCTGCAGGGACTTGTGAGCCACCTCTCTGCCCACAAACCTGCATCAATAACCTCTTCCTCTTCTCTTAATTTTCTTCTGGAGTCAGATAAGTCCCAGCTGAGTGTCAGGGTCTTTGTGCAAATCATCCTCTGAAGGTGTTTTAGTGAGAGCCCATTTAGACTTCTCAGCCTAAGCTGCTTTTCACTGGGCTTCCTTCTAAAACTGTTTTGCAAAGAAGGTCTGCTCCACGTGGGGAACCCTGAGGAGGATGACAGCGAAGGTTTTGCTTCTGGAAAATGTACCGATGTGAAATGTACTGGCTGTTCTGCAGAAGAGCTGGGCTCTGGGCGCAGAGCGGGAGATGAGGGTTATCGATAACCAGCAATGATTGGTGGCAACTGGCAAGAGGTGCCACAGAGACACTGGGGGATAAGTCCAAAGGGACAGGATAGCCTTCATCTTAGCTCTTCCCCTGGGGTATACTTATCTGTGAGACCATGCACCAGTTTTGCCTGGTGG
The DNA here is from genome assembly GCF_004027225.2 of Strigops habroptila. Classification (NCBI taxonomy): domain Eukaryota; kingdom Metazoa; phylum Chordata; class Aves; order Psittaciformes; family Psittacidae; genus Strigops; species Strigops habroptila. Next base: position 48,721,862 of record NC_046358.1, on the reverse strand, counting down.
GGGGGGTGCTGGTGTGGCAGTGAAGTGCATGGGAAGCTGCAAGGACATGCAATCCACAGCAGATCTTATTATCATGCACCATTAGCAAGGTCGGTCAGACCAGGCATGACACGCTGGGCTGCTCTCCAATGCAACCAAGACCATACAGTGAAACACTGGATGAACAGCAGCCCCCGTTGCTCACGTATTCCACCTGATTCTTGCTTTTGCTCCACCGAGTGGAGCAAGTGTAGACTATCCCCTGCCATCACCAGCAGGCAGGGATTTGTCAAAGGTGAGCTGCATCAGACTCATCCAACCTCCTCCCGCTGTGGACCCACCAGCTTCGCAGGGAGGAAAAGCAGGAGACAATGTATTTTGTTGTTAGTAAGACTTTAGGCATTGTTATGGATAAAACATTCTCATAGGTAAGTCTGGGGAATGATTATAGAGGTGAAAAATACTATACAGGGAGTGCACAGGGTGAATACTCTTTGCTCAGGTCGAAACAGAGGGGGCCCAGAATTATTAATCCATTCAGATATTCAGTTTGGAGATAACAGCAACAGGAGGAATGACTGGCACACCTGAGAAAGGGATTATGATGCAAAATGGTCTTGAGAAATCAGAGAAAGAAGCTGGAAAAACATAACATAATTCACAGAACATAATTCAATAGAAGTGAGGGTGAAGTGAGATGGGATAATCATTTGGACAAATGGAGGATGGACAGAGTTGTCCTAGCTGGAATAATCAGTTGGATAAATACAGGACGAGAGGAAGAATTTCTATAGAAAATGTGCTTTGGATCATAATCCATTATATGGGTTAATCATGTCATGCTGGTCGGGGTAAAACAGGCATGGTCATCTCTGCTTTGTGCTGGTGATGCTTTTCAAGAGAGGTAAGAAACCCTTGAAGAGAGCTACACAATTAGACGGGGATCGAAGTGATCAGGGAGCGGTTGATAAAGGAATTGGGATCATTTTGTCTAGGAAAGAGGAGGCTGAGGAGATGTTTCAAATACAGAAGGGGCTGAGATGGAGACCTGGGTTTATGCAGGCAGAATGAAGAGCAATGCTTTGTGGTGGGGTCAGGGGTGGTCTGGAATAATAGAGGGAAACACCTCTATCCCAGCTGTCAGGATAGCAGAAACCAGTCTCAGCACTGCCCTGCTGGGATCTGAAAAGGAAAAAGTGCCAGGAGCGCCAGGGCAGGGCTGGGCAGCACAGTGTCATGTCCCCATGCCCCTTCCACTCATCCCCTTCCTCCCACCCACTGAGAGCTCGTGTTCCCTTCCACTCAGGCAACAAAACAATGCTGGGGATTAGCTGCCTGGTATCATGATGTGGCAGGTGAGAGCAGACACTGACAAGGCTGGAGGGAGTGTATCACAGACTTGTCTTTGTGTCCGGAGCTCACTGACACCAGTCAGTTGGTAGGCAGTGACCATGGTGGTTTGTAGCATGGTGATGCTGCGCCCTGCAAAACTGAGTGAACAAGTGATAGTGATGGTACGTGGGTCGAATATTTCCATTTATATCAGTGTCTCTCAGCCTTGCACAGCATTGTTGGCCATTAAAGTGATGGGGCTTTTCCTAGAGCTACCAGCGTGGAGATGAGCCTAGAGAATTATTCCATTCCAGCATGCCAAAGGCACAGACGACTGCATTTTCTCTTCTGACTCCTACTCATCCTGCCTCATGGAGATCAGATTAATTGTGGCACATGATCAAAGAGATTGAAATGAAGAAACCAATAACCAAGTGGCTGCAGTTACTCTGCTGCAAAGCTTGGATGTAGATAAGGACTGTAGTTTTGCTGCGAATCAGCCTGGGCTCAGAGAGGCGAGGGACACAGCCACGTGTTTTTACCCCAACCAATGCCCCAGCTGCCCTCTTTCAATGAGGAGTCTGCTATCACATCTCTAGCTTCAAGGGAAAAACTTCGCCGCCTTTTGGGAGAGTAAAAGCAAAGTGCGAGACCCGCGAAAATGAGCAGAGCCGCAAAGAGACTTCACCGTATGGCCAATGCACATGGCAGCTGTGCGCTTGTGAGCTGAAGCTCCTGGGCATGAAGCCCAGCTCTGGGTCACTGCGTATGGGCCACCTGCAGCCCCTATTGCACCTTCCCCTCCAGCTGAGCACCAGCAACCCACTGTAAATGGGGCCCCTAAACCTACCACCCCTCTCATGGGGCAGAACAGTTGATTTAATGGAGGGTTAGCACCCGCCAAGAGAAATTTGGCAGCGTGGGGCACGTGTACCCCACCTCCTCCTCCTCCTCGCCCGCTCCTGGCACGCCACCCACAGACCCCCCCGGCTGCCCTCGGCAGCTCCACCAAAGCGGAGCCAGATGGAGCTGCCAGCTCGCCCGTACGAGATGGCACAGGCTGCTCAAGCTGCCTCTTCCTGGGGCTGCCTACTCCCGTGTGGGAGGTGTAAGCGAAGCACGTGTTGCTTCTCCAATGAGTGGTCCTCCAGCAAGTCCCAGTGCCACCAGCATCAGCACTGAAGCCTGTGCTGGGTGGTCTCGCAGAGCTATGAAGCACCAAAGCCAGCTCAGATAAGTACCATGTCACCTCTTCCAAATGCCCTCTGAGTGGAGAGTAATTCAAGGCAGAGCATTGTGGCTGCTGGCCCAAAAGCAGAGGGATGCAGTTTTCGTGGTTAACTTTGCACCTCTGTGGCACAAAATCCTCAGCCACAGACCCTGACCTGGCCCACCACCACGCTGAACTGGTGCCAGCAGCAGCATTCCCAGCCTGGGAAACGAAATTCCTGGGAAGACCCTCCTCCTTGCCAACTCCCACTTACCGCTTTGGGAGGACCACGAGAAAGAGCATCCGCCCCTGTCCCTTAGAGAGATCTGCCCAGGCATCCCGCAGGATCCGCTGCCTGCTGGGACAGGCTGGCTGGTTGCAGGGGAAAATGTCACTGCTGCGGTACACATCACCATGCGGAGACAAGGTGAGAAGAGCCAGGACCACTGACACCTGGTGGCTGTGGCAAATCCCATCCCTAAGTAAAATCCTGTCCTTAACCCCCAGCATTTTGCTATCTCAGTAAAGCAAAGCACATGAGGGAGGAAGAACAGGCAGCTTGCCTGCACCCCAGCTTCCCCAAAACGAATTCAGGTGCTGGCCATGCTGCAGACACTTGCCTCACATTGCCATGGGGCTTTGTCACTGTCCCAAGCCCACTGCAACTGGGCTGGGAATGCCAGCTTTGGAAGATGGGAAGCAGCAAGTATAGGATCATGCAGGAGCAGGCAGGCATTGCATTTGCACCGCCTGGGGAGGGGAGCGCAGCCTTCCATGGGCTGGGTGAGTGCAAAGCAGACTCTCACGTCTTCCTACCATCGGCACAGATCAGGCTGTCTTGACACATTTCTGGGAAGGTTCATTTGTGCTGGAGATGAGCTTCTGGCCTCAGCAGCCTGACTGACTGGGGAGAGGCTGGAATTCTCGGAGAGGCAGAGCTGCTTTCAGGGAGGGGAGCAGGCAGAAACACCTCTTCCTGCCGTGTTTTCATGCTGAGCTTTCAGTAATCGGATAAACTGTAGACAAAAGTCTCTTGTAAAGGGAGAAAAAACCCCTTTCACACCCAAAGCAGGAGGGCTGGGTGCTACTCTGGACCCCAGGGATGCTGCATGGGGGACAATCACCTCCTTGGGAGTCTGCCAGGATGAGATGAGATGTGCAGTGGTGAGGATAGCACTGCATGCCCAGGGGGTCTATGGGCTGTGTGTGCATGTGTCAACACAGCTGGAGCAACATGCAGCACAGGACAATGAAGAGGACCTCCAGGCCACAGGCAGCCTCCTTGCTCTTCTCTTATCTCTTTAGCAAAGGCATCTCTGGGGTCAGCCCAGGCCAACACAAGATGCAACCTTTAATTACATGAGTCTGGTTTTGCAACTAGCATTGCTCACCACCAAAGAGCTGCATTTGGCCTTCTTGGCTCTGCTCTGCTCTCCATCTCTGCACCATTTTTAGCTCACTTGGCTGCAGCCTGCAGTGTTGGGCTGCTACAAAAACAGCTGAACCCAAGAAGCTTTTTTTCCTGTAACCACTTTTGCCCTGCCATTGTTGCGCTGGGGGCACTGCATTCATCTGAGGGATGGGGAGTTGGTCCACCGGCTATGATGGTGGCATCTGCCACACCATGTCTAGGGTCACCACCTCTTCCAGCAAGAGGTCTTAGGAGGTACCATCCATTGTGAGCAACAGTGGTGGTTGTCATCTGCAGCAGACCTCACGAGTGACACCAGATACATGACAATAAAACAAATACACTAGAAAATCCCTCTCGCCCCCTCTCCGCTGGCCTTCACCTGGGATGCGGGGCGCATCCCTTCACTGGCTTAGCTTTCTCCATGGTAACAGATGGATGTCGCAGTCCCATCCCCCTTGGTGATGCTGGGGCGGGCAGGCAGGAGCCAGATGGTGACGGAGGGGAGAAGGGTCCAGATCCTCCCAAGTGGCAGAAATCACAGGAATCCCTGATTGCTGGAGCCAAGACGCTGACCTGGAGCCGTGGGAGGGAGGGAAGGCGGAGGCGCGTGGCTCTGCTGAGCCTGGAATAGCAGAGCAGCTGCTGAGTTATCGCTTGTAATTATTACAGCATATGGGAGGGAAAGAATAGCTCTCAAGGGGAGAAAAACAAATAAGGAAAAGGCGGGATGCTGCAGGGTTGAGCCACGGGGAAGAGCAGCACTTGGCACTGTGGCGGGTCCCCGCCGGGTGACAAGGGCATCAGGGGATGTGGCTGGGACAGCTCTTCCCCTCTGCAGCACTGGCAGGAATTTGAATGCACGTATTTGCACCCACAGCCCCAGGTACTCACCTATCTCGCATGGTGCCTGCTGCCCTTGCAGAGGCATGGGCATGCTAGGGAGACCGTGACACTGGCTGGGATGCTACAGAGGGATGGAGCCTGGCATGCTTGTCCCTTCTCCCGTGCATGATTCTGCTGCTCGCTCTGCAGTTTGGCAGGAGATAGATATCAGCTACTGTGCATGAGTGGGGCAGTGGGGCTGCAGGCAGCAGGTGATAACGCTGGAGCACAAAGCGCCTGCACGCCACAGTTTGGAGAGAGAGCACCCAAATTTCTCATTAGAGATGCTGCACAGGGAGGCAGTGCTCACAGCATGGAGCATCGCTGCTCACACCAGCCCCTGCAAGGCAAGGCAGAAGTCTGTGGAGCCACAGCAAACTCCTGCCCTTGGCTTCAGCATGCATCAGTGAGCCGCAGCAAACCAAAGCAGAGCAAAAAGGGAAAGCCTCAGGGACAGGCCCCTCATGGGACAGCCTACTCGGGGAAGCCATGGAGCATGGGAGAGGTGGCGTGTGGCAGTGTGGGGGGGAACGGGGAGACTTGGAGGTGACTAACAGTCTGTGAATGAGGAGCAATGACAGCCCCTCTGGATTTCCACACCACTTGGCAAACAAACATTGTGTCCCCTCGTGGCTGTTATTCTGGGCTTTCGTTATTAGAAAAAAGACAAAATGACACCAAGTCTTTGGAAATGTGGAGCCACTGGCAGTCACACCAGCTGCATCCCACCCTCAGGCTGTGGCATGGGGACAAGGAGCTGCGAAAGGATACTCCCCTGGAGAACAGCCTGTAAGACTTAATGGAGAAAAAACTAACCATATCTAACCAATGCCATGTATTAAATGCAAAGATTTAAATTCACTAATTAAATTCACAGATTGCTGGAGACTGGGAGAGCATTTTGGGCCCATTTTGATGCTCATTTGTCCTGTGCAACAGGCACTTAGCTGAGAGATGGGGCAAGACGAGGAGAAATTACTTGTCCTGTTCCTATGCTCTGATGGCTTTTCTTTGGGCATCTGCTACTTGCTACAGTTGGAAATGACACAGGACCAGGGGCTTAGAATTTACCCTGCAGAGGTATTCTTGTGCTTCCTTATATTCACCTCTCTCCTGCGTTTGAGCTGTATTTATTTTCTGTCTGCTGCCCCCTCCCTGACAGCATCATGAATATCCTCAGAGCAGGTGAATCGGCACCTGCCTGTTCACATAGACCAACACCAGCATGTCCCTGGGTCTCTCATCCCAAGCCAACCTGATCCCATCACAAAAAGCTGGTTGCTCCCATGAAAAGCCTGAGCAGATAGGGAACCCTGGACCCACTGGATAAACAACATTCCAGGACCAAAGCACACTGCTCCTGGACTGAAGCTACAAGCTTTGAGCAATGCCTTCTGCAGGTGGGCAGGACACAGATGTAGGTGGCTGCTGAGCACCTGTTGGTCCCATGGGAGCCTGGGAGATGCCCTTCAGCTCTGGTACCCTACTTGGACATGCAGCATGGGCAGCTGCTGAACAGTGATGATGCTGCAAACGAAGCCATGGCAAAAGCAATGAAAATAGGAAAGATGGTTCAAGCTCCATGATCCAGAACAGGAACAAATTGCATGTGGCAGCAACAGCCCCAGTGCCCATCAAATAAACCATCTCAGCCTTCCAGGATCCTTGCTGAGATGGGCACAGTGCTTACAGAGTGAAGGACCAGCTCTGCAGCTAGCACATATAATCTGGCTTGGGTGAAAATCAGGGAGACACCACCAGTTTGCACCAGCTGGGAATCTGGCCTGAGGCTTTGTAAACCAGAAGGACTGACTCCAACCCCATGCACCCCACAGGGTGCTGCTCAAGAGCTTACCTTGGCCACGGGAAGGAGGAAAGGACTTCTGCTACCTTCCTGTGAGGCTGAAATGCTGCTTGATCACTGAAGGCATGGGGATGACCCAACTACACCACTGAACCTGGAGGTGCTCCCCACTGCACTGACACCTCAAAAGAGAGGGAAGCAGTGAGGCTGGGACTTGCAGAGCTGCTTGGTCCTCATCTCCTCCATCTACGGTGAGCCAGGGGCAGGGAAGGGCTGCAACAGAGTAGATGGAGACTGTGCCCTGAGGTAGGACACTGCTTGGGGCATCTCGAATGAAAGGATTCTCACAGCCTTTCTGCCAGAGCCTCCGCGGGGGACTGTGCCGGCTGAAGCATGCAGTGGGAGACACAAACCCTGCCAAGACCTGCAAATGGAGGAGGAGTGCTTTTGCAGCTCTTTGCTATTTCCACGTTGGCCCCAGATTGGCAATGGCTGACTCAGAATGATCAGGATCTTGCTGGGTAAGCCCTCCTGCAGCCTGAACCCCCCCTGCTGTCCTGGTTCGACCTCCCACACCCTCTGCTCTTGGCTCAGGGCAAGGTGGCAGTGGTGCCAGAGCTGTTCTCATCAGGGCTCAATACCTGGCAGGGAGCAGACACACGTACACACACAGTCACACACATATGCGCACACACAAAGTCCCCCTCTAGCACTTTTGGCCACCATCCCAAATGCCAGCATGACACCACAGCCCCTCTCCATCCCTGCCCATTTGCGTTGGCAGCACAGCCCCTCCTGCTCGGGCCTGGCAGCATTCCCATGCAGGCATCCCATGTGCCCCATGCTCCAGAGCCTGGACACACAGACGCATCGCCCTAGGAGGGGACACAGCACTGCACACCCTGACACACGGTGTAGCGCTCCTGGAGCATTGTCCAGCAGAGCCTGAGAGCTGAGATGACCAGGCTGGCTGCTGAGCTGGGGATTCAACAGACACTTGCTCCTGCTGCAACTGTAGGAGCACCCAGATCTTGTGTGGATAACCCCCTTCCCCTCCCCAAACCAGCTCAGTTCAGTTGGGCATGGCAAGAGGCAGGATGGGGATATAGCTTGAGCTCAAGCCATGCAGTCTAGAGCCTGTCTGCAGCTATGGCCTGTGACAAAAATCATCTCTTTAAGACATGCTGGGGTTGCACGTAGCATCATCAGATGTCCTGTAGTATCACGGATGCTCTACAGCACCACAGTTTTCCATGCTGAGGCAGGGCCCAGGATGTTCTCCATTACATTTTGTGGGCACTGCAGGTTTCCTAAGGAAGTTTTTCCAAATAAATCAAAGTCATATGCGATACAGCATAGTGCATTCAGGAGCGTCATTCAAGGCCAGCACACTGGATGCTGGAGAAGGTAAGAAAGAAAATGCTGAGCCCAGTGAGCGCCGAACACCTCCCAAATGCTCTGGAGCTACTTGTGGTTGGTTTCCGAGCCTTCTAAAAGTTACACTTGTGAGACTCTCTTCTTCCCTCTAGCGTCCACTTCAAGACGTTCTTCTTGCGCTTCAAATTCAAGCAAAGCGGCGGCTTGCCTGATTGCATGTGCAGTCACCCTCTTCCCCAGGCACAGGTTTCACATTTATAAATGATACTGCAACTCTCCGCCCAGGAGTCCAACATTTTATTTTCTGGTTTACACTGTGCCATGCGGGAGCATCCTGTTGCAAGGCCATCACCCCCTGACATGCTTAAAAAATCATCTCAATTACTCCCTTAATTTTAGCACAATCAGGCTGAACTCTAGCTGGGGATGCGCAGGCACAGCAAGGTTCCTGATGGCAATGGGGAGAGTCAGTGGTGGATGCTTTGTTTGGGGGACAGGTCAGAGCCCGTTTGGGTGGGATGCTGTCCCAGCCATGCTCCCTTCAGGAGAAAAAAGGGTTTTTAGACGCTGCAGTAACTGACTGGCTGGCATGCAGATCCACACTTCTGTATTTTCTAAAGCTCTGGCTGAGTGGAGCCTTTCAGTATGAAGGGCATCACCAGCCACTCCAGCAGAGGGGCTCGCAGGACATCAGCTAAGAGGCTGAGAGGCCTCCTGGATGGACCGTGCTTCTGCTAACGCCACAGCAGTGTCACTTCGGACCACATCCCTTTGCTGCTAGCCCTGCTCCCTGCAGGGCAGCTGCCCCAGCTAACCACCCCCTCCCTTAGCAGCATGTGCTGATGAGACTCAGCTCCTGGCAGAAAGCACTTCCCTGCAGTGCTGATTTATTAATAGCTGGGGGGGGACTGTGGGGGGGGAGTAGTTCTCACCCCTCTCTCCTGCTTCCACACTAGATATCAATTTGGCAGCTGGGAGCAAATCCCATTAAGACAGTGAGATACTTAAAGCCATCAGCAGCTCCTTACAAGAATGAGGGGATGGGACCCTGGTAATGTGCATGTGAAACTAGTTGCATCCAACCAAAAGCAAGGATCCTATCGAGATAAATATCATTTGAGTATACAAAGGCGGGGATAGGAATAAGCTAATTCATTAAAGGACTTTGTCCATATTCAATAGACCAACACAGGATTTTAGCAGAGGAAACAGTGACAAGAAAACTCACAATGAAAGTCCCCATATATTTCCTTTTTGGGCCAAGAGAACAGAATTCCTGGGTAGCCCATCATGCCCGACATTTCCTAATAAGCCCATAAAGCCCTGGCTGGCTTTTTACATTTTCTAGATGAAAAGGGTGTAAGGTGGATGAGCAGAGGCTAAAATCAGAGCAACAATTTCCTCTGTGGATCTGTTACAGCTGTGCAGATCTGATCTGCAACAGCTTTATTTATTTTGCTTGTCCTGGAAACTGCAACAGACAACAGCATGGCAGCCTTGAGGTGCACCCACTACTGGCAGAGGAGGCAACCAGCCCTTCTTCCAGCCATCGGGTCTGGCTGTGATCACAAGCTTGCTCTCTTAACAAGCCTCCCTGCTGCTCCAAGCATGACAGCCTGCCGCTGAGTCATGCTATGCGTTTAGCTTCAGAGCACGCACTCTTGCACATACTACTCAGCAGGTCAGATCACCCAGAAAGCACACAACAAATGTGGTACACAAAAACTGAAGCCTTGGACAGAGCTGTCCACCAATGCTTGGCTCTGCTACCTGCTAAGCTTTCATGTGCTGAGAACTAATGAGTCTTCCCCCATTCCCAATCACCAAAACTATTAAGAAGATGTGTGCCTGATCAAGGGAAGTCAGATTCCTACTGATGCCACTGCTCTCCTGCCAAGTTGCTTCACCTTCCTCTCTGTATGCCCAAAACCAGTCTCTGCTCTGGTAACACAGCTGGAGATCCATTTTGGGAGAGCAATGCGCAAGATCTAAGCATTGTCACTTTGCTGAGCATAGGAGCCCAGATATCTCTAGGCAGCAATGCAGCTCGAGACTGAGCATGCCTCCCCAAGAAGCGTTGGGCATCCTAAGTGCAAGTTCCATCTGAGAGAGGAAATCCTGTATTAAATGGTTTTGATGAAGCCCTCAGTCACTCTTCCCACGCGTGAGGGGAGAGCTTTTCCCCTGACCCTTTCTGCAAGCCCTTTCCACCACCACAGAGAAGCATCTTGCCCCATGCACATACAGAGCCAAGTTGTGTTTGCCATGAGACAAGCTCACAGGAGCTTTTGAGAGTACTTTCCAGATCTGTACCCAGGGTTTTGCATCTGCAGATGCACACATGCAGACCCATCTAGCTGCCCGTTTCCTCTCACAAAAAAATCACTTATGCCTTCTTTTTTCCTCTCCACCCCTTGGAAATGAAAGATGCAAATTGAGAAGCTGGCTTCGAATATTTGGAGAAGACAGCTCTATCCATCACCCACTGATATGACCCTGGCTATAGAGAAGGGCCTGATTGTCACCAGTGCTGATGGTCAGTGAGGCCTGCAGACCTCAAGCAGGAGGAGGGAGCACAGAGCATTTCTGATAACTATGCTGCCATTTCCTTCTTTCTTTTACAAGGTCAGATTTTTGTGTTTTGGTGGTGGTCATGGTCAGCGACACTGGCAAAAAGTGAATTTTAGGAGCCTGTTTAAGGACACAGGCACTGGCGCTGGGCGACATCTGACAGGAAATCCTGCCTGCACCCACAGTATTGCACAGAATCACACACCTCATAGGTTTTAATGATTTTTGATGGATGATTTCCTCTAGGACTTGCCAAAACTGGACAAATCAGCTTAAAGCTCCAGACTATTTTGTAGGAAAAATTGGTACAAGTATAACCATGATGAGACAAAGTTTTGGGCTTTTCTCTTATTCTGCTCTTCTATGTTAAGCTGACCAGCAGAAAGAAGACATAAACCAATTCATTAACCTATCATGTAATTACTGTTTATCAACCAATTTAAAAATATATATCTAACACAGTAATTTAAACTGGAAAAAAATATGATGATGCATGATTTCAGACTGCAACATCAATGAAGTTTTAAGGCACAGTCATTTGGATAAGCATCTCAGTCTGCAGTCACTAAAATCAATGTTTTGAATCTCACAAATATAAAACAAATGCCCTACTGAAAAAAAAAAAAAAAAGAAGAGATTATTCCCTTGCTTCCCTGCCTTGTCTTTGCTGCAGCACTACTTAAAATTATTCGGTCATATGAAATTAGAAAGTCTATTTGGTCTAGAAAGCTAGAGATGGGATGCCTGACTCTAAAGGCACATGCAGAGGACGCTCTTGACACCTGCTTACATGCTAATGACATTCCAGTGTGCATCTATCCATAGGAAGCAAGATAAATCCTTCCAGGTAGCTATGGAGCCAACAAACCTGTTAATATTGGAAGCCACCTAGTCAGCATTATCTCCCATAGCAATGTAGGCAACAAGATCCTCAGATGCCTGCGAATGGGTGAGCTGCTGTGGGGGCATAAGCTCTGAAAACACGCGGCCTTCCTGGGCTCTTCCTCAGGCCATGCACCCTCTCCTTACAACCTGCTCCAGACATCGCTTCCTCTCAAGCCCTTGGCTTTGTCCCTTACACGTTAAACATCCAGGGCTGCATAAGACACATTGTGGGATGCTGCTAGATCGGGGGTATAGGAGTGAGAGGGAATGCTCTGTGACCCTCATCTCCTCCAGCCCACTCTACACCACAAACTGCAAGCTCCATGCTCTGCTTGGTTCAGTGTCCCTGCCTGACTCACAGAGCAGAGCATAGTGTGGATGAGAGGAAATACACTAGGACTTGTTCTGTTTTAGTGCATGAAGGCTGCAAAAATAACCATGTTTGTCTATAATAAGAGGTTGATTAGCTCTTCTGTTGATCAGCGGGTGCTCTTTAAAGAAAGCAGTTCTGGACCAGCTGTAGCCTTAATTAAGGCAAATCATGTCATTTGTTTGAACTGCTCTACTTGCACAGCTCTGCATTTAGCTTGCAGAAGAAGCTGAAAGAAGATAGCATCAATCCTTCGAGACTGTGCTGTGTAAGTGGATCCAACACATGCTGCCACCTAGGTATCTTCTAGGACTGGGGACTTCTCTTCTGAGATATTGAGGAAGTGGGTCTGTGTGGCAGTGGCTGCAGCATGGCCCTGGCAGTCAGGGGCCAAGCAGTGTTCATCAGCCCAGACCTTTGTGAGGCTTTTGTGGATGAGCAGGCAGCTGGCTGGTGGTGGTTGTTCTCTCCAGGAGGGCTCTCATCCACGATGGGCCTGAGAGAAAAGAGAGAAACACTGCGGTGAAATTGCACTCAGGGTCTGGGTATCTGCATCCTCCCCACGAGCTCTGCTGTCTCTCACTCTGAAAAGTCAACTGAAAGCTGCCAGGCTTAGGATAGCAGAAGACACACCAGCTTCCCACACAAGGCATGTACTCTCTGCCTATACTGCTCTAGAATGTCTATGTTAACTTCAAAATCAAAGTGTCATTCGCAACTCCACAATTTTATTTCTTCAAAAAGAGGCAACAAGATGCTAATCTTACAGTAAGCAGGTTCATAAATAACCATGCTTTGGTGCATGTAGCACTTCTCTAATGCCTACTTTATTTTCCAAAGCTCATTCTAACATGAATTAATGTAAGTTTTAAGGGGAGGAAAAAAAAAAAAAAGTGTGATGTCAGGATCTTGTCCGGGGGTTTAGCCAAGGAGAGTCTTGAACAAGTGCCACTACAAGAGCTCTGCAACAGACACGGGCATCAGCCCATGAGAATGGAGCAGTAAGAACACAAGAAAATTCTGGACTATTATTTAAGAAAATACAAAATTTCCAATGCTTAAGCTATAAGGAACATAAGAAAATGTTTAGTTTAGCACTAGACGCACAAAGGTAAATGTCAGCACAAATAAATGGAGGGGTTTTTTACAGAACAGACAGGAGACTCCAGAGACAACACAGAAGTCTGCTTTTTCCTGCTGTGAAGTCCCTTCTGTTTTCCCCAGACACACTGCAGGCACTGCTGCTGGCCGTGTACATACCTGATGCTTGTTGATCCAACAGCTGTTGGTACTGAAATAGGCCTTTGCTGGCCATTGCTCCCAGCAGGTTGGTGCTGCCCTCGAGATCCAGAGGCAGCCGGCATGCTGTGCTGGCTCAGAAGAGCAAATTTCTTGCCCAGAAGCTGGGCTGAAGTTTCTTGATGAGCCCTTGGCTGGCAGTGCTGTATCCACTGCCTCTCCTCTTGGCTGGGTATTTTTAGGCATCTTATCCTGTGGTTCCTTTTTTTCCAGGGTCTTGCTGCAACACCTGTTACAGATGCAGGTGAAGGGGTTTTTGGAGGGGATGGAATTAGGCAGTGGTTTGGGTTGGAGAACACTGCACCTTCCTGAGCCTGTGACGAACCTGAAACAGGGAGAGAAGCACAGCGATTTACCAGTTTATCTTACTCCTAAATGACTGACCTGGTGAGCAAAAGGTATTGGAGAATGCTGTGTGATGGAGCTGGGCGGGCAGATGTGCCCCTGGCCTTGTTGAATTGCTTCCTCTGATAGCCAGAGGTTTGGGTTACTTGGCAGCCTCCCAGCCAGTACTACTGGTGACATGCCAAGCACTGGAATTGCTCATGAGCCACACACAGCTCAAGTGGAACAGACCAGCTCACCCATCCTCCTGTTCTCTGGCAGGATCATATGTGCATCATTCCTGGCCAGCATTTGCACTGAGTTGTTTTAAATACCTGAGGAACTCATCCAGTGATCTGAAATCCAAAGCACAGGAATAACTGCAGATGTGTGGATTCACTTTTTTTTTTTTTAAATCGAAGGCAGAGGTGTAAGAATAAGAGATTAGCCTGGCTAATCTTGAGATTAGCCTTAAAATTATGGAAAGTGCCTGACTGCCAGGGAAAATATTGTCTTTCATGCAGGGCTACTACCTGGCTGTTCATATTTTAGCCCATGTAATCTCAGGTGTAACATATAGAGAAGAAAAGTCTTGTTTCTAACTTACGAATATAACATGCATGTATGCATGCTTAAAACCATGCTATATATAGCAGGGGTCCAATTGCTCTTGTTTATTAAAAGAACCAACTGTACTTAAGTGCCTGATGTGCAGGGTCCAGGGCAGGAACACAATCTAAAGAACGTGCCATCAAACCCCAGGCCCAGAAAGTTCAGCTTCATAGCTCCTAATTGACGGGGATGTATTCTACTGCTTAGGTAACCACTTAAAGCTGATACAAAATTTTCACTGAACGATTTCCATAATACTATATACTTGAAAAATGTCTAAATTTCATAGGGGTTTTTATTTGCTTTAAGTAAAGACACTCTGAAAGACTGGTATGTCTGACTCAAGAGCCCGAAATAACACTCAACAACTTCCAAAGATTGCAGATTATATGGATCTGTTGCTGCAACTACTTTTAAATAGAGTGGTTTTGCTCAAATGACTTGTCCTTTCCTGGTCAGAAGGACTGTTTTCAGCAACAAGTTCTTCTGTGAGAAAATCACATTGGGTAGAACACGCTTCTGAAGTTAAGTGTTGAGGCATTTAAATGCCTCTCCAAATCTTGACACAGTCTCAAGTCACAGAGGTCAAGTATATTTTTAATTGCCTTGCTGAATAAAATCTATCAGTTGCTAAAGTTTTATCAGGTATTTGCTCTGCAAAATACATATGTCTATTAGTGACAGTGGGCAAGGTTACTGTGCTTGTGATTATTTGAATTTTGGTTATTGTGGCCAGCTGCTTGTAATTTGGGATCTGGGTCATCTGCGCACCCCCCATCCCCTATGTAATACTAGATTTCAAGCCACTCTATCAATCTTGTAACCAAATGCTAGCAGATTTGCTTACAAGACAGGCAGATTTATGTTCAACCATTCACTTTGATAGTCCTATAAGGCATGACACTGGTGCACTGTGAGACATCTGGGGCATTGTCTACTCAATCTACAAAGACGGTGAGATCATAATAAATCATACTCAATTTATGGAAATCATATTAAATCTAAACAAGATCAGATTAAACCTAAAGAGACCACAAGATCATAATCTAAGACCTTTGTGGTCACTGGGCAATTGGCCATTCCTTTAGATTTTTCCAGTTTCTGTTCTTATTAAAGAGATAGTGCTTATATTACTGTTAGTACACAGAGGCTTTGAACAGTTTAATGATACTTCTGATTTTTCCAAAACTTTTATTTTTTAATTTTAATAAATCAATTTTGCCCTTGAAAGAAACATACAGCAAAAACTCACATGCCAGTATTTGTTGAGACCCCAAAAAAAGTTATCATTAACAATAGTAATAGATTAAAGTTGTACTTTTGTAAGGTCCTCTACTTGGTATGTATTTGAAATAACCATTATTAATGTTTCTAATATTCTTGAATACAATATTCAGTAAGTGGTGAAGAGCAGGAATTCTGTCTTCATTCATGTAAATGCAATTCTGGAGAGGCCTTTGGCTTTGTTCTTGATGAGTAGAGGAACATATTTCATTTTTAAACTGTTTATTGAATGCATCCCTTTGGTTGCATATCTTTCCAGAATTCCCAGTTGCCCAATTAAACCTTAATCATAAGCCTAGCCAATATTTCCACCAGTGCCAACTGGGTTAAAATATAGCTCAGTTGGAACACCAGTGTTTTAGATTTACTTGTCACTGCCATAAATTAATGATACAAGGTGGAAGACAGAGGCATGTCCTTCCTCTAGACTTGATGCTAAGTCTAGAGGAACAAAGTTCAGCTTTGTTCCTCTTAATTCTACAGATCCATGCTGACGAATCAACTGATAGTCAACACAGCTGGCCACCATGTCCTGCTTAAAAACTAGAATGGATTACTTAGGGTCTGGCTCTCCAATGGTATTTCCAAATTGCTGATCTAGAGCACAGAAGCCAGATCTCTTAAAACAGTGAAGTTACTAATACACCTATCTACAAATGGTTAGTAGCATGTGTCACTACCTGATGCTAATCCTTCCCCAGAGGTTTAGGTCCAGTACCTGAGGAAGACTGGGAGAGACAGGAGAGGCCAGAAGAATCAAGTGAAATCCTTTCAATGAGGTCCTTATCAGAGGTCTCACTCAATGCACCTTCCCAGCTGTCAGTCAGGCTGCAGTCTTCACCCTCTTCCTCATCACTAAGAGTTATCTTCAGTGGTTGGGTAACTTTTTCTTGCTGTCCTCTTTGCAGGCATCTGGACAATATCAAATATCACACCTTTAGTTAGCCTTTGCATTGTGAATATGCAGCCAGCCACGTGGAGCTTGGCACGGCCACATAGGCAAACACCCGGGCAGTGGATTTAGTCACCCACTGTGATATCCTGCTTTCCCAGAGATATGGAAAATCATTCTAAATGGATCAGCCACTTAATCTTCCTGCATCTGATTATCTGAAAGTGTCCTAAAGTTAACCAAGTGAAATGGGGCAGATTTAAAATACAACACAGTGAAGTAAGCTCAGAGAAATAAAGCTGAGTTTTGGTTTTCCTTCCAAAACAACCATTATTTGTCTATGAGATGGGAGAATGTCAGCTGGGTATTATTTTCCTTTCACCCTTTCATTTGGTTAGGCCAATGCAATGCTTGCAGAAAACCTTATTCACTTTCACTTCTTTTACCGTCTGAAGGAATGTTTTAAAACAAGAATGTTTTATTAGTTGTGAAAAGTCATTTCCTTGCTCTCACTAAGCAAGTGAGCCCACCCTGACTATGCAGGTCTTCAGCCTGCTCTAGAGAGAGGTCAGAGGTTTCTTGTCCCTTGCCCACCCTGCAGATGCTCCAGTGGGGAGGACTGATGGAAGGATTGCCACCGCAGGGACAGGAAGGCAGGAGGCCAAGACTATCCCTTGAAACCGCCACCAGGTGGCCAAGGAGTTTATTTTATTATTACAGCAGAAAATGAATGCCCGCTTTCTTGCACGACAAGATTTCTCCTGCAATCTCACCTCTTTTGCTGTTCTCTCTTGGTGCTCAGTTCAGAGAACACATCTTCCTGGTGCAGACTTCCTCCTCCTGCAGAGCTGTAAAGGTTTTCTGTCCTCAGACCACACAGTTTCAAAGAGCTCACTGCAGGTGGCTGGAAAATGACAAGAAATTATTTTGGTAACCTCAGGAGCTCTCTCCAGCTCTGCTTCTAAATTGTGGATTTTAGAAGGCATCAAAGTCTGCTGTTACTCCTGAATCTTCAGATCACACCTCACTATTATTTTGCTCTTCAGTTTAAAGAAGCCCCACACCCCATTCGTGTGCACCGTTACAGCTTGAGGAACCCAGGGTGGCAGTAACACAGATGTTGATTTATATCTCACTGGTGTATAAGCCTGTAGTATCTATGACAATAAGCATATTAAGACCAGTACCCCAGAAACTGCATCATTCAGCATGTGACTGCAGTCCCCTTCCACATTATGATTTGAGTAATTAATTCAAATCATAGAATCATAAAATGGTTTGGGTTAGAAGGGACCTTAAAGATCATCTAGTTCCAACGTTCAAATTTGTTTCAGAAAAGCTTCCAGTGCTTATGCAGTGGCAGCAGAGAGACAAGGGAAGGACACATTTTTTCCAGTGGTTCTTCAACATCTGTTGTCAGCATTAAGTGAGGCTGCTGACAGTGCAGTGATGCAGGTGTCCTGTGCATGCTGTTTCCCTGGTTTAGTCCAGCCTGTTTAAACATGCGCATGCGCATTTGTGCCGTGTTGAACCTCAGGGCCCACAAAAGCTAACCATGATGACCCATACTGCACCCCTTTACACACATGGGCATCCTCTCACTAAGTTTCTGCTGAAATGAGCAGGCTGACCCACAGGGCTGAGGTACCAACCCCACTGCCAAGAGGAACAAACTTTGTTTAGTCAATAGGAACGACTTTGCAGCAATTTGACTATTTACACCAACATCAAAAAAAAAACACTGCTGAAAAAAATCTTTTGCTTAATAGCTGCTGTAGAAATACTGTCAAATTTTGCGATCCTGCTTTGTGCTCTGCTCAGCCAGGACAATAGGAAATGCACTGCCAGCAGCTGATACCTGATTTTCATGTGTTCCTTTAAGGCTGATGATTAATTGCTGCTAGCACATGGGAGCATTTGTAACCTCAGGGCAAGAGACTCTCTGACCTCCTCAAGGCCAATTGCATCTTGGAGGGCTTTTGTGCTACAGAAGAGAGTAAGCTGCCACAAGCCACAGTGGGAGTTCAGTTTATCCCAGGATCCTGGGGGTTACCAGGCAGGAATATGACATATACAAGAAAAACATACACCTAGCTTTTGCCTCCTTGCACAAATAGCCTCGGTGTGGTTCCCACATGTAACTTGACTGAGTCCTAAGAAAAAAGGAAAAAAGAAAACATTTTATTCCAGCATTTAACAAATGGTGCTGTCTTTGAAATCAGTCAATATCATTTCCATAGGCAGGAAGATGTAATATTTCATGGCGTAGGTTCACAGTGCGAGCTGGCATGGCCTGACACCACTGCTAAGAGGCATTTCTCTGCTTCTACCAGAATCTGTTTCCTTCTGCTTCTGCCCTGCCTCCTCCACTGTGCTGCTGCAAACATTTGTATGGCCACATAGTGAGTCAGATCAGGGAACAGATCCAGATTAAAACTAAATACGTTTTTTGTGGGGTGTGTGTGTTTGTTTTGCTGGGTTATTTTTCAGCTGGATCTCGATCGGAATCAGGTTCCCCATGTGGCTATGCAGATGCTCTGCCAAAAAAGGCACAAGGTAGCAAAGGGGCAGGAAGAAGCAGTGAACACCGAGTGAAACTGTCTCTGTCAGTAGTGCCAGCTACCTGGAAGTGCATGTAAAATTATCATAGAATAATAGAATGGTCTGGCTTGGAAGGGACCTTAAAGATCATTTCGTTCCAACCCCCCTGCCATAGGCAGAGACACCTTCCACTAGACCAGGTTGCTCAAAGACATGTCCAACCTTGTCTTGAACACTGCCAGGAATGGGGTATCCAAAGCATTTCTGGGAAACCTGTTCCAGTGCCTCACCACCCTTACAGTAAAGAACTTCCTTCTCTCTAATCTAAATCTATCCTCTTTCAGTTTAAAGCCATTTCCCCTTGTCCTATCCCTACAGGCCCATGTCAGAAGTCCCTCTCCAGATTTCTTGTTGGCTCCTTTAGGCACTGGAAGGTTGCTATAAGGTCTCCCTGGAGCCTTCTCTTCTCCAGGCAGAACAACCCCAGCTCTCTCAGGCTGTCTTCGTAGGAGAGGTGCTCCAGCCCTCGGAGCATCTTCATGGCCTCCTTTGGACTCACTCTCACAGGTCCACATCCTTCTTGTTTTGGGGGCTCCAGAGCTGAACAAGTACTGCAGGTGGCGTCTCCTGAAAGCAGAGTAGAGGAGCAGAACCACCTCCCTTGACCTGCTGATCACGCTTCTTCTGACACAGCCCAGCATATGGTTGGCTTTCTGGGCTGCGAGCGCACACTGATGGGTCATGATCAGTTCTCATTGACCAACACCTCCAGGTCCTTCTCCTCAGGGCTGTTCTCAATGCAGTCTCCACTCAGCCTGTATTTGTTCTTGGAATTGCCCTGACGCAGGTGCAGGACCTTGCACTTGGCCTTATTGAACTTCACAAGGTTTGAACGAGTCTACCTCTCAAGCCTGTCAAGGTGCCTCTGGAGGGTCTCATTCCCTGGCAAGCTGCATTCAGTTTCCGTGTTCTTTTCCAAATGTGCACTCAGTTGACACTACATTGCTTCATCTAGTTCATCATCCTGAGTCCTACCTACAGCAAAGAACTGAGTTGAAACTGGCGTCTGAGAGAAACAGCCACAATGTTGGGAAAGCAAACACCTCTTCCTATCTAATCTGCACTCTACGGGCCAGTAGAGTTGCACCATCAAGATATTTTCAGGAGCCAGGAAAGGACACCTTGGCAAGTACCAAATATTGTACCAGAAGTGAGCTCCCTTTCCATCCAGCTGACACCAGCAGCTGCTAACTTGGCAGTACTTCCGGGTAGCCAGGGCACAAACGGAGGTGATACACCTGTGTTTTGGGTGAGCCTGTAGATCAGGTATGTGAAGTCAAGGAACTGACCCCTCTTGCTGAGGGACCCACTCCTGGAAACCCAAAAGAAAGTGCTCTTTGACATCAGCAATACTGCTGCAGCATGAGACTGCAGTACATGATGTTGGAGCACATGATCCCACACGGAGTGAACGTGCATCACCGTGCCTTTCTAGAGTACTACCTTGGACCACATTCCTATGACTGAACAAGATGTGCCAGATGTGACTTAAGTGAGTTCCAGCTAGGCTGATGTGTAATTTGAAGGACTGAACAGAACAGCTTTTGACAAGGTGTGAAAGGCAACTTCAGGAAGGGAGCACCCTTGCAGTTCAGGGCTGTTAAGAGGGACAGCAGCACATAATAGATGGGGGTGAGGGGCTGAGGAGGGGGAAGCCCAGATGACATGCGCCTTCTTCTGCAAGGGGAAATAAAGGAAATCCCATGCTAAAGCAAGTGAGTCCCACAGAAGAAAACATGTGCTGAACCTGATTAGCAGCACCATGGGTAAGTGGTATTCAAAGCACTCAGGCTTTAATCAGCAATAGTAACATTCAGAAGGGGGTGGAGGTGTGGGAAAGAACAGGATTAAAAAACATACATTACCATGTATCAAATCACTGGAGCCGTCTTCTGTGAACGGCTCATCAGAAACAGTGGGATCTGGAAGAGGACAGTCGCCATACAAGAGGCAGGCACTGCTAGATCTCCCTGCATGAGCACATGATTGTGTAGTGCCAGGTCTGGAAGTTGTTGAGGGTCTTGGGCTGCATCTAGACTGCCTTGCTACTGCCCCAAGACATGGATCTAAGAGAGAGATTTTGCTAGAGTAAGCACAGTCATTCAAGGCTTCAAACCACAGCATCACCATACACTGCCAATACAGGGGCTGCTGCTGCACACTTGGAGCTGTAGCAGACAATAAAACACATCATTGCAGATAGAAGAAACATGCTGGAATGGGTCAAGCCCAGAGACAGGCGGCTTCCTGGTGCTGCATGCAGTCCCCCATAGCTGTTCTCTGCAGACAGTAGAACCCGGGGATCCCCAGTTAAACCAAAGTGCCTTCCCACCCTCCTCCTGCTTCTGGACACCAGAGACCGACTGTGGTTGAACATGGGGTCGGGAACTGTTCTGTGCTCACCACTCACCTCCGATTGCCCCACAGGTGATCCTGGACATATCCAGGGCTCTGCTACTTCCCCTGTCTGCATATCTAGGGTAAGAGCATGCTGCCTCTCATTTGCTGCCCACCTGCCTGCGGGGAAACCACTGCAGGCTTGCTACAGGCACAGTCCAAGCCCCCAGTCTTAAAATATATTGCTTAAATGCCCAGGCATAATGCAGATGGTGACAGCCACCTTACCAGAGCTATTAGACAATCAGAGCAAACTACATACCAGGAGCTACGGAAATCTGGGAATGGCAGTGATAGGTTTTTCCAGTACTGCATCAGAGACAGATATTTCTCTACCATAGAAAGAAAGGTGAAAACTGAGGTTTCATAATGCTACAGGGCAGGGTGGATAATACAAAAGCTAAGGCAGATAGAGCCCTGTCCTCTTGCCTGCCCAGGCTGTCCTGGGAGCACATCACAGCTGTAAGAGCAGCATGTGCAGCCAATAACCCACAGGAGAGCGAATTTCATTACTAAGCATGCCATTCATCTAGGCACTGAAAAGTGTTGAGCACCTACCAGCTTAACAGTGGAGCAATCAGCTCTGTAATAACATGGCCATTTCCTTAAGAGCTGAGCGTTAGGGACCTGTAAAATATCTGGGCCATAGTTGTTAATACAAACTCACGAAACACACAGTGCGTGAAAAGCACCCGAGTAAACATTGCTCTAGGAAAGAAACGAATATGGGGATGTTCAAACCTGACCCTATGAGCTCATCAGTTTAGAGCTGAAGGCAAGAATATGAGTCTGGTTACACTAGAAAATAATATGAACTTACAATTTTGTGCCCTGTCCTTAGTGTTTCTGGCAGCTTACTTTAGTTAACTAGTTTTCTGAACCATAGCTATGTTGCCAAAGCAGGATCATTGAGGGATCAGATTTTAATGGATTTTTTTTCCCTACAATAGCATCTATTACACTACTGATTTGTATCCATAGGGATTAAATAAATGACAAATGTATGTACTTATTCCAAAACAAATTAAATATTTAATGGAATACACTTGGCAGGCAAACCACAATGGGGGTGGGGGAGAGGGCTGGGAAGCCAAGTGCGTTGCCCACACTAATGGGGAGCAACAGGAGCAGTTGTAGGAAATACTCGGTAATATTTAATGGTACGTGGTAAAATGCATGCAGGATGATACATAAAAGCATGGACAACTGAACTATAACCAAGGCTACAGGCAAGGGGACAACAGATTTTTTTTTCAAATCATTTACTCCCTACTAATGAATGTGATGGACTTCATCGCAGCGGCAAGGAAAATGGAACAGATCTCCATGCAATCTCAGTTGCTAGGATGTTGCTACTATTGCAGGGTGGTGACCAAATTGCCTTTCCTATTATTAAACTGGAGTAGGAAATCCTGCTACATCCACCCAATGTAGGATTGACTGCTACCATGAAAAGAGCTACGAAGAGCTGCTGTTGAAACATTCCTTTCCAAGCTTTGCTTCTTCCCATCATGCAGAATTAATGCTAAACACAGACTTCCAGCTACTACTGGATTTGCTTGATGCTCTAGAAGTCATCTGCATTTTTCTGATCTTGATGCCCAGCTTAGGACAGCTTTCATTTAAACCTGCACCGTGCTGAATTCTAGCTTCCTGACTTCCCAAGTCACGACAACATCCTTTGTCCCTTCACTATAATTAAATGTTGGCTTTGAAGAGGCCAGCTTTCTTTTCATCTTTCTTTTTCACACATCATAACCTGAAAAATGAACCCCGACAGGAAACCTGACATACCTAACCATGAGATGTCTCCAGCTAAACCACCTTCCTTGATGGATTCCTTGATGATTAGCCAATCCTCATGCATCTTATTGGAAGGAAGGAGAGCAGTCTGGCTTGCTGCTATTTCGTCCAAATACTCCAAGTGGGGAATGAGTTTTTTTACTTCAGCTCTGTAATTATAATCTGGTTCCTGGTGAAATTGAGAGAGTGGTCACTTGAACAGTTGATTTAACAGACTGTGGACTTCCACCAGCAGCACAGCAGTGTTCAATTTGTGTGACTGCCATATAATTTGAAACGCCTT
The DNA here is from genome assembly GCF_004027225.2 of Strigops habroptila. Taxonomy (NCBI): domain Eukaryota; kingdom Metazoa; phylum Chordata; class Aves; order Psittaciformes; family Psittacidae; genus Strigops; species Strigops habroptila. The sequence continues at coordinate 48,698,543 of NC_046358.1, read as the reverse complement.
CTATGAGGCAAACCTATTAATTCAACAGAAACAAATACAGTCAAGAGTTTCATTTCACTGTGCTTTCTCCTTGCATAATTTCTACTAAAATTTATTGTGAACATGCTCTGAGCAGTGCAAACATATGACACCTGCCCAAAGGCTCCTTTGCTGTTTACCCACTGGTGATTGTGGCATTTGTCTTTGTTTTACTATGTATAATGTACAAAAGTGTACAAAACCACTAATGCCCATAGAAAGCCCGGGCACCCTCAGCATTCAGCCAGCCTCTCTCCCTGCTTTTGTGATTCTCCGGTTGCTGCGCCAATACGCAGGTCATAGGAAGACTTGAAAACGTGATGAGTGTTGCTACACCTGCTGATGGAAAAGAGCGTTTTCATGGATTGTGTTTTTAGGCACACCGATAAACTAGGTACAGCAAGTGAACTGCACTGGTTTTCTGGGGCAGCCTTCAGGGGTTTGGTGTGGGATTTTACACACTGTTAGAAGTGATGGCTTACTTCAAACTACATTTTCTTCTGCAAGAAGTCACATACCAACAGCAGGCACACAGAAGGCTAAAATGGACTGCACTTGGGTTTCTTTTCTGCGTGCTGGAAAAACAATGCCATTGTTCCCAAAGCACATGGACTCAGTGTGACAGCCATGTGGAAAGCACAGGTGTAGCCCCTTCTGCATGTGTGTGGGGAGCTGACATGTTATAAAATGATTCACGAGCACATGCCAATGCTTGGGGACATCTGAGCAGCAAGGCCAATCCAGAACAGTTACAATTGTGCTCAGAGCACACTGCAAATTGGGCTGTTTTGGTGGGTTCAGGTGGTATAAAGACACCTTCATGTGGCACCTTTGTCTTTAGCACAGTTAGCAATACAGCAGGGCTGACTGGGTCATGCTGCTTTGCAATGGGAATATTTCTGGTTAAAATAGTCTCAGCTTACAAAAAGCGGCAAACAATGATGAATGTTACTAAAAGAAAATATAAAGCAAGAGCGCACTGCTAGTGGCAGAATATGAATGGACAGCTCCCTGCAAATGAATTGCTTCATCCAGATAAATGTTATGCTTTTCAGGATGTTGCATGCAATATTAGAAAACCTCACAAAGCCAAGTCCTCATTCAACACAGAGCTGTCACAAACAGAAATCTTTCTGTGGGACCTGGCTGGCTGTATGCTCCCTTCCTCTGCACAATCCAGCACTGAGGCTGGCAGTGGGAATTCACCAAATAAAGGGTGTGTTTTTTGTTGTTGAGAGGCAAACACTGGAGTTCTCTAACTAAGCCTTTAATCTTAATTTAGAAAACGAGTCAACCAATCGCCATGCTACCCTGTACCACATGTACTCTGAACAGTGTCTGGGCTACAGCCAATTTCCAGCCATGTCCTACTGGAGAGGAGCATCACATTACACTCATGTTACATTAGTGCAGCAAAGGCTGCAGGATTTATCATCAGGTTGGTGCTCTTGGTTTAGATAACAGGGGAAGATGAGCTCATCCGAAAATCAAATTACAGAGAGCAAACAGGCTGTCTGAAGAAAAAGCAGTAAATTTAGCTGGACCATTCTGTAGATTAAAAGTAAATAAATAGGAGAGCTTTTTACAGAGCTGTAGCAAGGGCCAGACTGCAAGAAGGAGCTTGAAGAATTAGAGCTGGCCATCTAGGGCACACCAAAATAAGCCCATATCTTCAGGTTCTATACCCTGAAAAAATACAAACTTCAGTTGAAACCGAGAAAGAAACAAAGTCCATGGAGAAACTCTCAGCAGCTGAGGGAAGGGCCACCTTTGTAACCACCCTGGGGCTGAGCAGCTTCCCAGCATGGAGACTGGGTCAGAGACTACAGTGAACTTACAGTCTGTCTCTGTTACAGTTCAGTGTAAAACACACCATCCCTCACCAAATTCTGGCTGGCATTTGAATGCAACTAATAGCACAGGAATAGAGACAGCCATTCAGCGTGGAGGAGAGCAGTAGGGCTCATGACCACATACCACTCCTCTTTGAACTCCTCTTACGTGACAACACGCAGCAGCATCCCAAGGACTCATTTCCTCAGCTAAACAAACCAAGGGCAATCTGTCATTTCTCCATTACAAGTACATTTAAGGACTGAAGATGCCAAGAGAAAATGACATCCTCCAAAATCACCACTTTTGCCTAGCAGGAATGACGAGAGTCTTTCTATGCTGTTAGGATATACCTCACCATTTTCAAGGTAGGAAGCTATGGCAAGGAAGTGTCAGAAGTTGTATTTGACTCCATGAGAGCCAAAATATTAAGCATACTTTGTCCATGAGAAGCAGGCAGTGCTTCCTTACTGTAGGAATATGTTTTTTCCTCTCATGATTGCATCCTTTGGTTACAGATAGTTACAAGTGTAGTCTCTGAAGTATACTTCTACCAGTTCAAAACAGAAAGGCAAGAGTACAATATTTTCTTTTGTATTCCAGAGAGGAATATTATCATAGCTAAAGCACTACCTTCTGTGGCTCATTTTACTGAGGAATATGATCAAGCTAACAATTAAATCTGAAAAATGCTAATAACTCATCTATCTAAGAAGTGAGAATATTTAAAATATGTTTATGTCTACTACATGATTGACTGTTAGTGATAGCACCTCAGTTTTCAAGTCTAAATCCAGGATAAATATCGAACCCAACCTTTTATGAAAATTAGTAGCATGGGCATGATCATTTTGAAATGCACAGCGAAGCTACGGAACATGGCACAGCGGAGTCACAGCACCAAGCCCTGCTTTGCTTTCTAACCCCTGCGTTATCAGCTCTTTATGGAGCCATTGGGGACTGCAGCATTCAAAGTGAGTGCTGTGTATTACATATCTATGTGTATGTGCATAGGCCTGTGACCTTCCAAAAGACCTGGATGACAATATATTGCGCACTGGCCATAAACTGTCATCTGATGATATGCATTAGACATTATGTGACAAAAATGAGCAATAGTCTTTTTTGACCAAGTTTTTTAAACTCTGCTTTTCCTCCAGTTACCTTTTCAGTATATGCCAAGATGTTTGGTTTTATATGCCAACAGATCATGTATCATTGTGTTTTCATCTTTGTGACACAGAGGATCTCATGCCCTCAACACCTCCACAGAACCTCCACAGAAATGGTTTTATAATTTCAGTAATAAGAGGTGAACTACTGTAATTTTTGGTCATTTGATTTTAACCTTTCAGGGGAAAGGACAAGTAGCGGTTCCTACAACACTGCTTTTCCTAGTTATCTCAAGCTTTGTTTTTCTGAGGGTTCAACTTCTGAGTGTGGTGGTCCTGGAGCACTTGCTGTTGGACCAGAGAGCCTCCTAAAAGAAATGTAAAAGCCCTAATACAGACATGTAACTGAGACATTGCAAATGGCACATTTTGTAAGAAAAATATTGGCTGCCTTCTAACCTGCTGCAAGATCCCTACAGGCTAGAAAGATCCAAATAGCTGGGGTCCATGCTCTCCTTGGTCTTCCTTTGAGATGCCTGTTTGCTCTTGAAGCTGGGAGTAGATAGAACAGCTGTACGGATCAGAAAAAGCTCGTTTCTAGATCAATCCCATTCTCATAGGTAAGAAGGAACACACTGCTAGGAAACATGCTTGAGTCTCACTAGCACTCCTCGTATTTCGTTGGTGCTCATCTTGGAGACAATACCCATGAGAAGACAATATCAACAGAAATGAAAAATGGGAAATACATCCCATATCATCACTCAGAATGATACAATAAGAAGATGCAGAAACATTTCTTATTTCCAACTCAAAACTAAAAATGCATTGTCAAAAATTAACACAATATACGCAAACCAAGTTCCCACCTCTGTAGATTCTGCATTTGGCTTCAGACAAATAGGGTTGCCCTCCACTGTCAAGCGGCTCAACTTGCAACAAAGTCCCAGGTACTGCATCTGGTTGATGTCCTCAATATTGTTACCTTCCAGGTCCAAAACTTCAAGGTGATCCAGCCAGGGCAGCTGGCTCAGCTCAGAGATATTGTTATAGGCTATGTAGAGTTCCTCAGCAGAAGTAAACAAAACAAATATGTAAACCACAGACTGCACAGGCAACACTCAAGCTTTGCAAAATGTTTTCTAATATTTGAAATATTACATGACAGCATGAAATAAGCATGCAAGTGAACATTTTTCAAGTGTGGCCGCTGCCACATTAAATAACTGGGGCTAATATGGCAAAGAACGCTATGCTGCATTAGGCATCTTCAGGATCAGACCCGAATGTTACACCTCATGAAAAAAAAACCAAAAACTGTGGCATCTTTTAACCTAACACATGCAATTCAAGGCATTTAACTAAAGTCCTTTAGAAAAACAAAGAGTGAGAAGAGAAAAAAGACTACAAGTAAAAAGTATCAACTGAAGATAGTTTTGAGATTGTCATTTGGCAGGACACATCTATACTTACTCTTAGAGAGTTGCAGGAGGAGATCCCATCTAAATCTGGGAGCCCACAGTGAGTCATCCACAGGATGTAGAGATGGGACAATGTGGTTCCAAGATCCCTTATAAAAGAAACAATCCAAGCTCTATTTGAACGGATGAAGGAAATCAAAAGTTGCTTCTTTTTCCTAAGACTAGGCCATTGCTACATCCTTCAAATTCCACATTGTTTACAAGAAATGTCACTAAAAATGTTCACCTTCAAAGGTGGAGAATAAAATTATATCTCTCTCTACCTCTCAGAGATCTTTGCTCTTGTATGACAACATGTCGCTCCAGTTCAGTTTGATTAAGATTCTTCCAAGAGCTACATCATGGTAATTCTGTCAAAAATGGCAGGTAACTGCTAAGAATTAAGTGAAGTTTGTTTATGTTAGCATCATTCGCTCTACACACATAACCCAAATTAACATATCTCAGCTGACTGCAAAGTCACCTCACTCTGTCCTCTTATGGAGTTACCTTTCTTCTGATTTTGCAGTTGAAAGGAATAGCACTCTTGCCAAATAACATTTTTTGAATCAGCAGAAAATTATAATCCGTTCCATCATATTTGCCTACCCTTTTAGCCTAGCAAAATAGAAATAAGGGATCATTTATATGAATTCCAACCTTTCTGGACCTAACCCAGAAAACCACATACTGACCTGCTTAAGTCCATTGCCACAGTGTGCAATACAAAGATAATGCAAAACGCAGAAATGGTGGCAAATCAAAGTAGGGCCTGAACCACCTTCCATAACACCAAGCTGCATAAAGCCACTACTCAATTATAAACAAAATACGGCACTTTATGAAATAACAAAGCAATCAGAAACTCAGAATTCTTTACTGTAACCATGATGTCAGGCTATCTAATAACAAACAGCTAATCAGTGGGGAACTATATATGAGGACACTTTATCAGAGGAGTTCACAGAATCACAGCAATGGCTAATGTCGGAAGGGACGCCCGGAAGTAATCTTCTCCAGTCCTGCTCAGGCAGGGCCAGTTACCCAGGACCATATTCAAACAGCTAAAATAGTTCTTAAATAGAGATTCTTGGACTTAAAAATGGTGGACTGGCTATCTTTAAATAATATCAATTTTTATAATGTATGTTATAATAAATAAATTAATAATTAAATAATACTTTCATGCATTGTTTAGGCAAAATTGCAGACGAGAAAATAATATGGTCATGGGGTCCCTTCCGATCTTGGAATACAGTTCTCTTACTCATGTCTTCCCTCTATGGATCATGGGGGAAAAGAGCAGCTTTGCATTGCCCTCTGAGAACCTCTTGCAGCTTTGATGCAGCCTTGCAGAAAAAACCCCTACAGTCAAATTGTCTGCTTCAGGGATACTGCACAGCCAGGCAGTCCAAGAGGCCAGGAACAGTACTTTTACCAGCGTGAATGTATTCTTGCCATTTTATTTTTTTTTTTTTTTTTTTTTTTTGTTGTTGTTTCTCCACTATCTGAACACTTGGGAAGGGTCATGTCAGGAGAAAAGAGACTACATAAAGCTGAATAAAAGATGGATGCATGGAAAAATATGCCCAGATGCCTCTCTCCTGCGATTTGCCCAATACAGGATTGAATAGGAATTTCTAGTGTGAAATTGGGGATTTTCACCCCTCTGCCTTCTGGGTTTGTCCACAGGCATCATTCAGACCTGTCTCGCTTCATCCATCCACCACCACCGCAGGAGCCCCATGCACTGGGTGCCTCTGATCGTCTCTTTTTTCGGTGCTGCAAATTTAAGTAAGCTCACGATGGATACACCATGCAATGTGTTTGCATAACAGTTTATAGCCTTTGAAGTACAAACAATGCAGTTGATCTAATGGCCAGAACAAAGCCAATAAGAAAAATCTCAGTCACACAGCACATCTCCTTCTGTCTAAGGCTACTCCTCCTTACAGGAGAAAACCCTCAACTGTCATAAACCACAACTGCTTCACTGAAGTTTGTGTATCTAGGCAGCTTGCCCGTACTGACACAGGACATAGCTGCCTAGTAGAGACACATGGGTAAAGCAAGCCAAGCACATGCAGAAACTCCCTTCATGTATAAACAATAAAATTCCTTCTGCCAATTTGCTGCAAACTTACTTTACCTCTACCTTTTACAGCTATCAGGGCAACAGGGAACACTTGGTATTGTGTCGCTGTACCTGTGACCAGATAAGCACCTAAAAAGATGGAAGTTTATCACATTTCCTTCCAAGTACTCATTCAGATTTGCCTGTCCTGAAGGATTGTAATGTCCCTGTATGTTGCCACATCCCCAGCCTTGCAGAAGATCTTCTAGGGACTATTTACGTTGTATTTTATAAATAAAACAAACACTGGTTTCTAAGGCTTCCTTAAGGAACAGATGCCTCCAAAGTAATATTTATATAAATTTATTATTAGATTTGTAAGCTGCATGTGTATAATAGGAAAGAAATTAAATTACAAAAGTAGAACCTACCAGCAACCAAGGCCAACACATCCATAAACACAAATATGGCATTAGGAGTAATGTGAAGGAACTACATTGCTCATTTCACAAACCACTTAAAGCACTGACGAGTTTTTCAAATTTCAGGCAAATTTTGGTACAGAATTTTCCTTTCTGTAAACTGCTGAACATAGCTAAAGAAAGTGGTCACGCTCATTTTTGTACCATTGAAACAGTGTTTCTGATAGACGCTCTGTTTATTAGGCCATCAAAACTGAAGACAACCTAACCTGATTATTTTACATATGTATGGTAAGGTATGATTAATGAATTTAATTTTTATTTTTTTCTTTGTCTTGTACCTCCTAACAGAAGGTTTTTTGCCACACAAGGAGCTTTCAGTAACATGCTTGTTCTTAACGTTTCTCTGTCAATACAAAGCATGCCAAAATAAAGCAATGGACTAATTCCCAAGCAGATTTTATGCAAGGCCCTGGGAAGAAACAGCTATCCCCTCCATTGCTAAAACCTATATCACTTCATGAATTTTGAAAAAGCAGTCCCCTCCTCCTACTCAGAGGTCAAAGACTTATACAGTTAAATCATATTTCCCTCTGTGTGTTATGGTTTTCAGTTCCAGTGCTGGCTATGGCTAAACCAGTGCACACAAATGGGGTCAGTCCCTACTCACCGCACCTGCTAAGTCATGCACAGCACATATTCACTATGAATTATTAGCCAACAAATCTTCAAACATTCTCCTGCTGCAGACACCATCAGAAGACACTAATTTAAATTACTTCTAAAACCTACTTACCTTACTCTTTACAATTTACACTGCCAACTCTATAGTTTCAAATCTGTAGCATTTTCATTCACGAGTTGCAGCTCTGACTCTCCTACAGCTAACTTCAGCACAAGTCAGGAGCAGCATGTTTAATAAGGTTAATACTAATCAAGATATTAAACATTGTTGATTAGTATTAGTATTGCAGAGAAAAGAATTCAGTTGTATAGCCCACGTCTTGGGTACTTGCAAAAGGTAGAACTGCTGCATTTGTTTGCAGTACAGGCCAGTGTTTGATAACAGGTCTCGTTATTAAGAAATGCTTACACAGACACTTCAGAAAAGAAAAAAAAAAAAAGGAAAGCTAATGCAAACTGGCTTCTTAGGAGACAAAAGTTGGCTGTCCCAAGCTCACCTTTAACTCATGACATAATATACTAAGAAAGCATGAACTTTGTTGCACTGTTTGGTATCACTCAGCCCACATTTGCTGTCTATTTCAGGAAAGGGAGCTAGCAACCCAAGGCATCTTTGTCCTCTTCCTCTTCAGAAGAGTACTTCACCTCTTAGGAAGGGCAAATGATTGCTGTCTCTCCTTCCCTGCTACTGTAGACAAGCAGCAGTGAGGAGAAGAGGCAAAAGGACTTTTTCCTCTGCCCAGCCCCGATCGCAGAACTTTGCTGCAAGTTAAAGCCAGGAACAAAGTTCCCCTCACTGACTCTGGGGTCATGCTAGCTGCTGGAAGAGCCTAAAATTCTGGATCATGCAGTCACATTTTGGCCCTACAGATCTTTACTCCTGCGTCCGTAACAAGTCATCTCCAGTCAGAGATGTTATCACAGCAAAGTACATCTGCAAATATTTTATTCGGTAACTAACAAACTAATCTCTTGGAATCTGTGTGAATCACGCTGCAGCATCAGAGAAAACTCCCTTGTTAATTACTACACAGATAATTGCTCCTAAGAGCTTGTCTGCTGTGAGGTGAAATGGCAATGTAAGTCAAAGCAAGCTGCTCCCCACAGCCGCATGCACCTGCACTTCTGAAAATACTTCTGAAACATTCTGGCTGGTGAGAAGAGAACTTAAGAGCTTGCAAGAGATGGGAGTGCCTCCTCTGGGACCAGCCCTATTGCATCCAGCACGTCCATCTTGGAGGGGGCCAGAGCAAAGAAAGGAGCTGTGTGAGCACGCATGACTGCCGTGTGCGTGCAAGCATGCACACGGGTATGTTTTCATTTATGTCAAGCGCAGAGGGTCAGATCAGACCAAAACAGGGAGAGGCATCTCATGACTTTTTAACAAGAAATGGAATTAACAGGAATCTCCCTGATAATAATTCACCAGGGTAAATTGTTTTAATACAATAATAAACTCTTTATAACAAATTACAAGGTGAGCAAGAGAGAAAATCCACTAAAATTATACATGAGGTGTAATAAAACACTCCCCCCAAAATAATCATTGACTGAGACAAAGATTAATGAGGCACATGTCAGAGACCAGAACCCTCCTGTATTAGGCATGACATAAACATAAAGAAAGTGACAGCTTCTCTTAAAAAAAAAAAAAAAATAGGGTTGAGCATATGATTGAGAAGTTTGACAGCTGAAATAGGAAAAAAAATGAGACATTGTACAAGGCTGGTGGCAGTGGGTCATGTGGTGTAGCACAGGAGTGCCTCAGTAATGTGCAAATGACAAAGACCATATTGAAAGAAGCAGAGGGCACTGCAGAGGAAACGTAGCTCCCATTAATGTACACAACGGATAATTCAGTTCTAGTAGACAAGTTTCCCGTCCCGAGTGACATGGAAGCTGGGAACTTAAGAGAAAGGGCAAGGAAGTAATAGGTAAAGCCACTGCATATCCTGCAGCTCAGGTTTGAAGCAGAGACAGGGCATGTGGTGGGAATGTGTACATCGTATCTTTTAGTTGTGATAAACAGAGGATTACAGCCTCTGAGGTTGCCAAACCAGTGTCCTCCAGAGCAATTACTCCACATGCACCTACGCACTTGCCTGAAGAACACACACTGAATACCAGATCATGTTTTTAGTATCCAAAAGTGCCAAGAAACCAACATATAGTTTCACTTTGGACCCACAAACTTGCATTTATAATTGATTTTTAAAAAGTAATGCTAATAAACTGAAGGGTTTGAAACCTGGATTCTAACTATCTCCAGATACTGCTGCAGGGATGGGAATGAATCAAACGACTCCGTGTTTCTGTGAGGGTCTTGGCAACACCCATTGCACTTGTGCACGACTCTTTAGGATTTCTTTCCCATGAAATCTGATGCTCCCATCTTGTCATCACTCCCCCAGCCTGGGAGAGAGCAGAGGGGCAAGGAACAGTTTGGCTTGCAACACCTAATAACAAGTTTGAGAAATAATGTGTTCCTCCATTAATCCAACATCCTTGTTCTTCAGGGATTGATCGTTCCAGCCAAAATTTTACTGGACAGAGACCAGACCTAGAGAGCCAAATCCTGCTCTTGGTTTCACCACAATAAATCTTGAATAGCTCCACTGAGATCAAGCTACCCGGTAAACACTTAACAGCACAACCCTGAACACATTCATCAGCTTTAAAACCATAGTTTCTTTTGGAAGCTGTTTTTGAATCATTCACCTTGAAAGAAAACACTAAATCCACTGAACTTGCAAACTATCTCAAAGCACACATGCATCTGTTGAGTAAATCTTCAGTAGCAATATATCTAAAATAGCCATTAATGTGGATATCATTTCGTTTTTAAGGTCGCTCTGAAAACAGATGCACTAGTAATTGAAGAGATTCAGATTTTTAAAAAGTGACCAAGTTACACTCTTCCAAAATAAAGGAAAAAAAGAAATCTCATCTCTGATCTACAGAAATCAAGTAGAATTTATCAAGCAGCACTGTGATAACAATGATCCAGTCCACATGTCAGCACACAATGATTTGGTTGTACAGATAATTCTGACATCAGAAGCAAAAACTTTTAAAGCCTGGATGTTATTTAAATCAGTAACATATGTTCTAATACGAAGTTTACATAATAGTTTAATTGTACTCTCAAATAGCTGTATTCAAAATTGTAAAACTGATTGTATGCATGTGTTGCTCATACTTGATCAAACCCATGACACAGGCCCCAAGTCAGCAAGCAGCGCTGAGGCCATGTCCTTATGTCCCTCCCATGTCCTTCTGAAGTCAAACAAATGTCATATGAATGTGAAGACCTGACTCACTTTGCAGTATTGCAGCCTTGGTTGGTTTTGCACTTACTCTTCCAAATTCAAGTAGCACTACGCTAAATACAACTGTCTTGGGTCTCCTCTGTCTTGCACCTCACACAGCGACGGCACATAGGCTGCCCTAAGCTTACTTAAGCAAACATGAACCACTGCCCAAGGTGTAAGATAACAAGGAAGGATCATGTCCCATCTTTTGCTGCCAGAAGCCCAGTTTTAGGCTGAAATGCCATGGAAATGTAGCGCCTAATATTCTGGCCTCATTCTTCTGAACACTGCAGCTTTTCCACTTTTCCAAGTAAGGGTTCTTAATCCTGCTGAGACATGATATTGGAGACTTCAAAAACTAAGCAAAAAGAAACTTTCCTAGGCAATTCTCAACTCATAAGCTTAAACACATCAGAGAAAGGCAAGCATGTTTTAAGCTGAACAGAAACCATGCATTTACAAAATGTCTTTTTAAATAACTCCCTTTTACATGCAAATGAAGAATTTGTGCAAATGAAGTTATTGTTGCCAAAGGTCTCTGCAGTAGGGTGTCTCTGTCGTCCCATTTTTTGAGGCAAACTTCACATCAATAAGAAGATGTTTCCCAAATGGGCTGCAGTGGTGATGCTACTGGCAATATTTCTCCCAACAAAAGGATTTCACCGCTTTAGTCCTCTTTTGTTTGTTTGTTTTTGTTGCTCATTGGTAGCTTTTGTTTTAAGTTTCAAGTTTGGAAAGGGGCAAAGGTCTGGCATATTGCTTTTTTACCTGCGGGTCTCTGCCGCACACTTTGCTGACAGTAGGAAATGCAACTCCCATGGTGCTGCACAATGGGTAAGCTGGGGACAGCATTCAGGGTTTCACGCTTTGTCCAGCCCCCGACTCTGCCTTCTCAGCTTTGTTATGCCAAAGTGAAAGCCAGCTGCTGCAGCTTTCATGGGCTTGCTAGAGCAGCTTGTGATTATCAAGGAGCCACATACTTTTGGCCAGCACTTTCTCTAAAGCGAAAGCCTGAAAACAAGGACAGAAGATTAGCTGCCTACAGCAGTAAAAATCACGAACTGTTCAAGGCAGTTTGGTTTTTGCACAGGACTGGAGCCAGAGACCATGCTGGTGGTCCTGATAGAGTACTTGAGCTCTGTCATGACACATCTGTGACCAATGCTTCAACCAAAGACACTCCAAAAAAATCCTTTTTCCACTAATACCAATGACAAACCTCCCCCTGCCTTCAGTGGGGCTGAGATCTCCCTCTCTGGTGCCAGCAGGCTAGGGTGGCACCTGGAGACAGGATATGACAACAGAGGAAGAACCCAACCCCAACGAGATATATCTCTGGGCCATTCTTCACTTTCAACATTTTCACTCATCATTGTTGCTTCTCATTGCTTCACTGAACTCACTGTAGCAACCGCAATATTACACTAACTGCTATGCTACTTGCAAGCACTTTATTTTCCATGTCACATTATACCTCATTTAAACCAAAAGTGCTTGCTGAGACCAAGAGGAAAGAGGTATTTGTAAATTAAATTGAGTGCTGATACACACACTTCTGCAACTAGTCATAATCATGCTTAAGTTAACCCAGACACTTCTGTTAAAGTTAATACACATGAAATATAGCTTTAGTTTCAAGTGTTCTCATTTTTAGTTGCTGTCAAAAAACTTAAAGCAGAATAATGGGCTTGATCAAAGTTGATGTGCTTGGAGTTAGGAACAGCAATTCCCTAATACACGAATATACAGTGTGTGTGGGAAGGATAACGTAATTTTGTGTTAATTTCCTTTTGATCATTAAAACTGCTTGTCAGCTTAGTTACTGGTAGCATTTTAACAATGAAAGATCAGTTGCCTTAACTCAGGTCCCACAGTCTAAAAGGAGAAGGGGTTGCCAAAGTGTGGTTCTGTGGGCCAAGACCTGCCCTTGATCTTTCTTTTCCACCCTACTCCAGCTCCCGCCCTTGGCATGAAGCTGCACCCCAGAGATGCTGTAGAAACCCACGGCACTGTGCTGCATCTCACTGAGTGCATTCCATCTTCCACAAGAGCAAGTGAATTTTCAAATAGGATAAAGCTGAGACAGTAAATAAAACTCTCACACCCACATATCCATTGCCCCTCAATTTAGCCCCAGAGCTACTGACAGTTTCTATAGCTTTGGCAATCGTTCATTCTCATTGTTGAAAGTTTACATATTAAAAAAATAAAAGATAATGAAACTGTGGTTACAGAATGAGTTATTTACATTAAAGGAATGAATCCCACAGTGCTTTAAAATTTCCTGCATGAATAACTTTTCAGTCTCCCACATGTTGTGTGCCTGTTTCACAGCATGTTCCAGGTCTGAGCTTTGGCAGAGTAAGACAGATATATTGCAGCTTTGATTTAGTATAGATCTCATCCTTCAAAATCAACATTTGAAACTTTTAATGCTGCAGGGTAAGCAGAAGGAATATTCTGTCAAAGATCCAAATCAATTGACAGATTCAGTGATGCTAAGACACACAAATAAAAAAGCCCCCAAACCCCTGTTTCTAAGTACCAGAAAAAAATGGAATTCTAGATTAATTGACCATACAGAACTAAAGAATTGGATCAGCTGTGAGTTGCTATTCAACTTTTGTCATGGTAATGGCTATAGAGCTTCCACTGGAAAAACAACCAAAACTTGAGATACTGCAGAAATGGGTTGATATTAAAACCTAGAGGAAAAAAAGTAAATTAAAGTGATTTAGTCTGAATGTACAGTGATGGGAATGTAGGTTCTTGAGTTTCTTTAGATTAGGCACATTTGTAAGATACTAATGATTTTCTTCCATGGCTGATGGGCATTTCTTCCTTCCTTTCTTTTTTTATCCGTCCATATATTCAGTAAGAAAACAGAATAAATACAGAAGCTTGCAAGGAAGAGATACAGGAACAACTTGTGCCTCTGAATGGCTGGCAAATGCCAGTTGATTTCCTCCAAAATTGTTTTCTCTCTCAGCCTCTAATGTTCACCCCAGATTTGGCATGATAGACTTGTCTCCATATTTCCTGAGTCAAGACTTTCCTTAAATGATAGGTTCAAGGGAGACATTCTCTGCCTGTACTGGCCTCCAGATGTTCTTTTACAACAAGCAAATGATGCAGAAAAGAACCTTGGGGGACCCCTGAGCCCATCAGCCTGGCTACTGAGGCAGATGAGACCTTACAGGTTTCCATACTGAGAGTGTTGCTACAACACAGAACCTCAGTATTTATTTCACAGTACACCAATAGACATCCCAGATCTGGTGCAGGTGTGTTAAGTGGATGTACAGTAAATTCCACACCCCACAGCTTGACTCCTTCCAAGCCGATTCCCACTCCAGTGGGATCTAGCAATAAGTGTTGTAATGTGTCCTCAGTCATGCAGCTGAGCCTTACGGCGGAAGTGCAAACCCTCACAAGGGCTCTCAGCTGCCAGAGAAGCCACTGATCAGTTCCCCTGATCAAGGGAGAAACCCCATCACATGTGAGCAGAGTGGCTCCCTAGCCACATTATTAAAAAGCAGACACTCATACAATGAATTTCAGTGGCTCTCTGTATCTCCCCAGTGAAGACAAAAGTTTCCAAGTTGACATGCCTATCAAATTTTAATAAGCTAACTCAAAGGTACTGTACAAACAATTTGGTATCACTGTTAAGTACGGACAGTAAGAAATGTATTTCACAAGACACGAATATATAGACATACAGATATACAGTTTTCTTTCAAACTATGTTGACACTAATGTTTCTTCTGCTCCATTAAGTTAGCTTGGGAATGCAAAAAGAAAAAAAATCCTCAGTGAAGATGGCTATGAGTGGTATTTAATATTAATGAGTGTAAAAGGTAGAGAAAGATGACTCCCCCTGATTATGATGATTTGTGAGTTTAAAAGTAAATACCAGTTAACCTAAACTATTTAATAAAAAGTAATGAGATTCCTGAAAACAAAAAACCCCAATCCACTCAGGAAAAAAAAAACCCAAAATGCACTTTTACCTTAGAGTAGTGGTAAGAATCGTTGCATATTGCAAATGAGAGTAAATACTCAAAATATACAAAACTTTCTTATTCAAATAGATGAACCTTTTAGAAGGTCTTTTCAGCAATGGTCACTGTATTGTTTAAACACGAGTGACAAAATAAGAACGATTACACAAATAAGCACATTTTCAACTATTTTTAAGATCCTCCAGTATGATTTAACAACTATAATGTGTTTATTCTATAAGGAGAAAAATTATGCTGCTGATTCTTACTATTTCTAGGATCAGAATTTAACATGTGGAAGTAACCCCCTTTTTTTTTTAAGAAGGTTTTATGCAACAAATGTTACATTTAAAAATTAGGTTTACCTTGGGATGCTAAGAGCAAGAACTTAAAAAAAGTCTGTGGGACCTTAATAGGGATAATTATTATAATTATAAATAAGGGCACAATAAACTAAACAACAGTAGGCAGAGTAACCGAGAGCACTGTAAATTCTTGCCTATGGTGAAATGAAGCAGAGGAAAGTGGGTAGTAGGACTATGAGGCTGATGAAGTTCAAACCAGGAGCTGCTACAAGTGGTCTTTCAAACACACAATCCTTTGTAAAACTTCTGTTACCAAAAGCGGGTTGTAGGCTTCATCATCAGATTTTTGTGTTCAGGTTCTCATCTCCACGAGAAGAACATGAAATGCAGCTTAAGGCAAAGGGTGAAGAACGTACACATATTAATACCTGTTGATGGAATTGCAAACTTAGCCTAAAACATAAAGGTATTTCTTAGTTCTTTTTGCAGGTATTGATCCACCCCTGAGAGACCTGGTGCACCCTGTAAAGATCTCAGGACAGAAGGATAAAACTGTGCCAAACAGCAAATCAGAAATAAATCTATTGAAAAAGTGTGCATGTATTTTAGGAAAAAAAATAGCAGCAGGTCCTTTGTGTGCAGTAATGTGTCCACAGAAAAAAAGAACAACTAAATTAACTTCTGGGGGAATATTTTATAGAAATTAGATTGTAAAAACTGATTGCACACTGAAATTCTATTTATTTCTTCATTGTTTATTCATATTGCTTGGCAGTTACCAACTGATGAATACAATCACATAGCTTAATCTCCCCTCCAACCTGACTCTCTTCCTTTTTTAAAATCAGCATTCCAAGAACATAATTTCCCACTGAATACAATTATTTTCAATTAAAAAACAAAAAACCAAAAACCAAAAGCAAGCTGCAGACAAGCAACTCTAGTACAAGAGAATCAAAGCAACCTACAAACCCATTAAACCAATGCTAAGATTATTTTCTTACCAATTTCCATGAAGACAACAATTCCGCAGCTGGATAGCTCCACTGGCAATTGTATAATTACTACTCCTTCCCATTCCAGTTCTTTGGATTTTCTCAGACAACAATTATAACCATTCTTTCTCATCATTGACTAAAATGAACATTTAGGTGTAAATTTTCATTAGTGATCCCTGACATTGACAGCTGAATCAGAGCAGCTGCAAACCCTAATGGCCAGGCATGTAAGTACTTACTTGCTGGCAGAAATCAGCTAGTTATTACCAATGCTTTTATTTATCATATTATAGTAGCCATCCAGAGGATGTAAGTGAGATCATGATCCCATTAGGCAAAGCCTTGTACATAACTCATTCAAAAGACTTTGCCTGCTCTGGAGAATGAAACTGAGATTGAAAATACAGTGAATTTCTACAGCTAACCCAGGATGCTGTAGAAACAACAGCTAACCCAGGAACTGAGTCAGATTTTTAAAATCCTAGTTCAGTGGCTCATCCACAAAGCCAAGTCTTGCCACAACCTAGTCTAGCCAAAGCCTAGTCAGCCACAAACCCCTAGTCATTACCATTGCTATCTCCAGTTGGTTCAAAGAGTAAAGCTGCCCCTGTAATCCCAGAGACTGGAATCAGGTGAGCTGGTGGACCTCTAAAAGGTTCCTCATTCACTAAAAACAAATTGGTGCATCTTAAGTAATCACTGCTTGTAAGCAAATAGTATTTGTATAGAACTTCATATGTTCCCTTTGGAAATGACAAAAGCTTTTATCTATGTATTTTCTTGATGAAGGAAAGGAGACATGGTGTATAGAGGGTGAGAGGAGCCAGAGATATGACTTTTGCAGGTGTGGATGCGTGCACTTGCTTCTGCTCACTGACCTTAAAAGAGTGAGGGCTTGAATTCTTCCCATGGGACCAAACAGTCTACCCTCAAAAGTCAGAGAAGGCAAGCAGGAAGCCTCTATTCTCAGTCTTTCTCAGAAGGGGAAACCTGAGAAATATCAGTCTTCCCTCTAACTCACTGACCCCCTAGAACACACCATACCGTCAGCACATCTGCAACTTGGGACTTCTTACTTTGAGATGAGCCACATCTCCTGGGTGGACAACACCAAGTGAAGCTGGACCCCAGAGAAAATTATACATGGAAAACATTTGAGGCCTTCATGTCAACAAGCCCAGGCCCCAGCAGAGGTATTTACTGCTCAAATATTCAACAGAGCTACATTGGCAAGGTAGTGGCTGAGGCAGCAGTAAAGAGAAGCTGAACTCTCATCTCAGACGAATGTCCTTAAAACTGTCAATGCTAAGTACAACCTGAGGCCACAGCAATGTTGCCAAGGTTTGTAATATTCCCAGGGATCTGCAGGCATTAATACAGAGAAGGCTCATTAATACAGAGATTAAAAATCAACTCAAATGCTTTCCTAGCTCCTGGCAAGCACCCAAAGGCCTCAAAGAACATGTTCTTAAGATAGACTTCATAGCAACTTTAACTGCTGAAGGACTTTCAGGCTGTCTACACAAAAGAAATAACAGAAGCACTTCCTAAAGAAACTAGCCTGCATTTGAAAGTAAATGCTTTCCCCATCCAGAAAAGCAAACGTCAAAGTAAACAGCGATGCCCTGGGCACTGAAATAAAGACATGAAGGGATTCACCCGGACGAAATCAGAGCAATGTTTCTCTGACTGCATGTTTAAGCACAGCCTAGAGCAAGAGCACCTGATCCCTTATTAAACAATATAAAAAAAATACTGTAAAATACAAATAAATCATCTGCTGACAAACATTTACATCTTTAATACAAACTAAACTGAATTGATTTTAGAAAACATTTTGGGATTTTATCTATCATCAAAGCAATGCTGATCTCTATTGCACAAAACTCATTGCATTTATGTGCAGTACCTATGCTACAAACGTGGTAGTCCAGTAACTGGAAAAAAAAATCAAACAAACCAAAACCCCAAAAAACCTAACACAAAAACCAGAAGAAATGACAGGCAGAAGAAACAGCAAACTGGAGACGAAAAAGAGCAAGGAAACGAATAAGCAAAAATGACAAGGTAAAAACAAATTTAGGGGGAAAACGGCCCTAAATTTCTTCTGCTTGAAAGAAAACTGCAGCAAACAGTGGGTGTCTAGACACATACTATCAACAATACATCAAATTTTCGGCTGATGAGTATCACGGCTTAGTCTTATACAAGATGGTATAACTTGGTCCAGATCCAGCAGAGCACTTGGGCTAATGTTCAATTTTCAGCTTGTGAGCAGTTCCACCAAAGTCAAACTTGTTATGACTTTAGGAGTTGAGCATTTGCTTTTAAAATCTTTGTTGGATAAGTACCAAGGAGAATTATTGCTTAATTCGAATTCCTAGAGATCTTAATTCAGGTCTCCAAAATATTTTTAAACATGGGGTTAAAGCCGTTGCCCTCAATTAAGAAAGAATTAGTTTGGCTCTGATTTCTGAAAGTCATGAAATGATCAGCAAAATCCCTCCTCAAATCACTTGGCTCACACTTGCAGTTATTTTTTTCCATAGTTAAGAGGGCTTGAAACTTTCAAAAAGTGAATGCAGAGATTCCTGTGTAGCTTAATCTTGTCCCCAGCAGCTGGTGTTAAAAAAAAATAAAAGAAATAAATAATAATAAAAAAATCTATCCTAAGACTCATAAAAGCATGAGAGTTGTTGAATTTGGATGTACTCTGCACCTTGCTCATTTGAGCCTTCAGGACAGCTGTCCATTTCCATGATGACTTTACTGACCCAGATGGATCAGGATTTCTGTCCACTTGTTTTGGAGACTCTTCTGCAGGAGGACAAGAGCAATTTGAGAACTGCATGCAACACAGACTGCTCGAAAAAATTTTAACTTTGTCTAGATGAAGGAAATATGCTTTCTTTTCCCTATATCCCTCATACTTACTTTTGTCCCCACATTCTGCAGCTTCTGTGTTTCATCTCACCTAAAATATAATAACTTCTCTCTGTTACAAGCAGTCGCTTACGTAGCCCTGGGAGCCGATCAGTCTTCTGCTGGGTACAATGTGTACAGCTGAATGGGGGGAAATGAACTTCAGCTGGTGAAACAGCTTTTGCTATAAACTTATGGGAACCAGGTCCTGAGATCCCCATATCTGATTTAAAAGCCCTTTCATAAAGATATCTATCTAACATTTTCAAACAGATCTTTTCATTCATCCCTGAATTGAGAATAAAAGCAATCTGATAAAAAATACATAGGCTACATGCCAAAAACAGAAGTAGTAATTCATTGGCCTTGAAATATAGTTCTTTTACTGGAAACATTACGAAGATGAGGACCGTGTGTCATCACAAAAAAAAAAGGGGGGGGCAGTTTTTAACAGGCACTCTTTAGAATGGGCTCCATGTTTCACCCTCAATTATCAGTTCATCAATCTAGAATTTCTTAGCTGCTAGCAGATGGGTGAAGGTCACCAAAAAAAGGACCTCATAAAATTAGTGTGATTTGGAAAATCAACCACAATCTGAACTAATTTCTTTCCACAGTACACTGGATTTTCCAGAGTTGTTCCCCTTTAGTAAAAGGCCAGTAAAAACTAAAACCCAGAAACAGCCAAAACAGAAATTCCCTTTCAACTGCCAGGCTGGATTATGTGCAAATAAATTTGGATATATTTTCCTTATGGATTAAATGAAATAGTTGATAATTATATCCTGCACTTACATATAGCCTTTCAAAGTTTCAAGTATTCGAAAGTAACTCAAGCTTTAGGAGGGTTGGGGAGGGACCATGAATTTACAACTAAAGTAGCTCCACTACATTTCCCATCAAAGAAATCAGAGCTTCTTCAGGAACTACCAGGAAAAGGCAATATCCAAACTCATCAAGTTAGCAAGCCTTGCCCTTCCATACAAAATTGTAATACACAAGTACCTTGATTCCTCACGTCCAGAACATCCCTCCCTTGATTTCTATTGAATCAACATGCACCTCAACATCCTCACAACTTAGCTTCCTATGCGAGGTCAACACGAGCAAATGTTTCCAACAAAAAAAATCAGTAACTAAAGATCAGGATCATAAATCCTTAATTTGACATCTCCCTATATGCAGTTTACTATCAAGAGAATTCTTCCTCTATTTTCAAACAGAAAAAGATGTTTTAATTCCTTTTCATCCTAAAATAATTAGGAAATTCTACTCTGCAAGACAGAACAAAACAAAAATAAAGTGACAAAAAGCAAGTTTCCCATCTTACTAACCACTCACGCGTACACACTGACAGTCTTTTGTTTAGAATGATTCACCATAATACATTTTTTTCATATAATATAGCATTAAAAGAATGTCTGCTTTCAACACCCCAAGTATATATGAAACACTCTCCACCTTTTGCCTGCTTTTCTGCCCTTACCTTCTTTTCAGTAAACAAAACAATCTTCCAGTCTGTCCTTACAAGACATTTCCTGTTATCTGCTGCCCATTTTCAAATTACAACCACAATGATTGTGACCTTATGGCTGAGAAAGTCTGTGGGAATTGCTTTTAGTGAAAAGAACATTTTTCCTATCATCCTCAAAAACCTCAGTTGCAAGGGTTTAAGTCAAATACAACAAAAGAGTCACTTTTTGACAGAATTCAAACATCAACAAGTTAATTCAGAAATAAGATTTCTAAATCTTTTTAAGTAAATGGCAATAGCCTGCTAGAATGGAAGCAGCTATGTTACATTAGCAATATCAGACATCACTACTACTGTGGCTGCAATGTTGTTTTAATGGGCATTAAGTTGACATGATGCAGACCTCCAAAAATAAAGTTCAAGTACCCAGGCTGTGCTTGCATGGACTGTGCCTTTAAGTAATCTGTGTTTATCAATGACAGATTGTCAAGATGGGAATTAATAAAGGAAAGCTACTGCTGTAACTGTATTGAATCATAGAATCATAGAATCATAGAATCATAGAATCGTAAGGGTTGGAAAGGACCTTAAGATCATCTAGTTCCAACCCCCCTGCCATGGGCAGGGACACCTTGCCCTAAACCACGTGGTTCAAGGCTCTGTCCAACCTGGCCTTGAACACCGCAAGGGATGGAGCATCCACAACCTCCCTGGGCAACCCATTCCAGTGCTTCACCACCCTCACTGTAAAGAACTTGACTGAGTTCTAGACAGGGAGACCTAACAGAGTCGTCTTCTTCCTTTACCTATTCTCTGACAATTGCATTTAACTGGCACACAAAAAGCATGCTTATTTAAAGGAGGAACGGGTAGCATCTTCTAGGGTTTGTGTGCCTGGGAAGCATCAAAATATTAGACTTGATATCCAAACCCAAACATATTTATGCTACAGTTGATCAAACCAAAGCTCGACTTGAGACCAAACATTACCTCTGTCAAGGACCACAGGGATGACAGGTCACAGAAAATGGTTTGACAAAACTTTTCATGATAGAAGTTAGAGCCTCAGAATACAAAGGGATATGCAAAATCCTATTACAGCCATAAGTCAAAAAAAAAAAGTTTAGTTTCCCTGAACTGCACCCTGTATTCAGTACCAACAGAATCTGTCATAACATTTTCCACTGACACATTTTAAAAGAATATGGATTTCTGACCAAAAAACCACCTTTTAAAAATATTTTTATTATAATAAAAAAATAAATATAATAGTATTTTTAACATAATGAAATACTTTTTGATATTGTAAAAAATATATTTTCCACCCACTGGTTACTCCTCCATTGCAATAATGGAGCAATTTAATGGTTATGATAGTGGTTGGTTGCCAGTAAAATAGTTGCAGCAACGTAGAATCACTACTTCTCCATGCTATAGACTAGAAGGTGGAAAAGAAAAAAAAACTACTCTGCAAATACTTAATCTCACTACCAGACCAACAGAAAATAATATCAAAGTGTGATAACTCAAGTTCATGAGCTACTTCAATGATGATGCATGAGACCAGGAAGAATTTGTTGCCATTTACCATCAGGGAACATATTCTCTTTAACAAGAATTTGCAAAATCACTTTTTCCACTTTTTTTCCCCCCCAAAAAAATTTAGCAGATAGCCATGCAAAGCGAGAAAGCAGTCCTATTTAACAAAATGATAGCCTTTTACACAGTCCTTTGTGGATATGAACTGTACTTCTCCATTATGCATTAATTAGCAAGGGTAACACAGATATCAGCACAGGACAGAGGAGACAGCTCTGCCTCCTCATTGTGATGGTTTTCACTTCTACCTTCCCAACCTGCCAACTCCCCAGTTCTCTGCAAGAAAATGTGTGATGTTTTCAAGGAGCTCAGCAAGCCAGGGACATGCAGTCTTCATAGCAGCTCTCATAAAACCAACTTCATTGACTTCAATAAAGCCAAAGTGATTTTTATCAGCTGAAGAACTGGTCTGACTTGTATAGAACACACTACTGTGCACAATGAACGCCCAAAGGCTGAAACGTTCCAAAATCCAAGTGCCTAGACGTGGGTAAGAGGTGAATTTCTAGCTCTCTGTAACAAATTTTCACAGACTTCAGCATGGCAAGAACTTCTGTGGTGGTAGACTGGGGCTAATTCATTGGCACCATTGCAGCTACACTGATTTATCCCAGCTAAGGTCTTGTCCTTAAATTTACGTGCTTGTGGATCATATATTCATGACTTAATCCATTATCATGGCATGGGGAAATAGAAGAAATGAAGATTTTTATCACTTAAATAAAATTGAGGGCTCTTATTCTTTATGTTTATTTCAGTTTTCATTCATTTCTTACCTCACAGACACAAGCAAGCTATTGTTCAACTTCAGTTCTCTCAGATTAGGTAGATAGGCACCTATGGGAACAGAATAAATATCACTTTGCAGATCTGGGAGTAAAGGAAACTGCTGAAAATTACAAGTTGAAGCATCTAATTTTACATGCACTTCTTACCTGTTTCTGCCAGATTTGTGCTGGAACTCTTCTAAGAAAATTAATGAGATTATTTCACTCAAAAAATATTTCACCCTTTGCATTTTTGCACTATATACGTATTGTCTGCATGACTACCCAGCTATAATTTTTGGAACCCTGCTCTGACAATTCCGACAGAGCACCTTTCCAGACAGACAACAACAGAAACTGGCTTTATGGGTGACTGCTTGCTTTGGTCTGATTCCCAACCCTCATTGCCTATTAACTGAGAGATTACTCTGAAGAAGTAAGGGGTGCTCAGAGTATAGCAGTCCATGACCTCTGATTTCTACATAATGTTCTTGCTTCTCTCCCCAAAAAGCTTTTTCTACCAATTTAATGTCAAGTAGTGATGGATTTATTGGATACACAGCTAAGTAACACTTCTTCAAAATGTAATTTTGACTCAAACAACAATAGCATAATTTCTCATGTCATAACTTCACCATTTATAGTTCAGAGGTCCCCAAAATCCTACTTTGTTTTGATATGCATTGTCATCTCCTTTTAATTTTCTGGATCTCATCTATTGCTTACTATTCAATTGTACAAGTTTCATACCTATGAAAACCTCAGTATTCTGTTATTATTTTGATTAATGCTTTTTTCTGTTCCCAGGAGACATTTCTCTTTTTGGTTGTTTCTACAGATATATCTGAACCAAAATCATACACAAAATCTCTCCAAGCTACCAAATAACTTGGACATAAGCTCTAGTCCCAGGAAACATTTGGTATTGACAACAGCAAAATTTTACCCATTCCCACTAGAGGAGTTTACCCATGGCTGGTGAGCACCCTCCAGTATAACATGCAACCATGTAAAGGTAATACCAATTTTAGACAAACCGGATCATTGCTAGAACATTAAAATCTGTTCTAAGCAAATATTTTTATAAGTGCTCTGAGTAATCTTTCTCTAGCAAGGGTGACTTAGCATTGTCCAGAGAGACATCATTCCAACTCTTTGCAAAGGATCAAAATGAAACAAAACAAACAAACAAAAGAAAATGGGAGTGGGTTTTCAAAAGCAAACAAAGGAGGTCGTGTTGTTCATCCCATTTCCCCAAACATAACAAGAGCATTTACAGCAAAAACATTTTAATAAATCATGGTTTAGTAGAAGCATTATGTATATCTAATGGTAGTTGGGAATGATTACAATGTGTATCAACTTTCATGCATATATTGATTATAACACATATAATACACATAAATCTTCATGCTGTACTGCAAATATTTAACTTCATGTCATTGCAAACCTCTTTAGAAAATACTAAAAATTCAAAACACATTTCTAACTTTTTTTTATAATGTTTCATAACCCATAAAAATTGTACAAATTATAACACACCATCCTCATCCTGCAGGGCATACTTTCTTATGTCAAATAAGTTTTATAAAGCATAGCACAAAATAATTTGGAGTCCTGACAGGGGAGATACTAGCATCTCTGTTAATTAATCTAGATTGCTACCATGTTTCTGATAAAAAAACTGAAGCATAGAAGGAAGAAATGCCTTCCCCAAAGTGTTAAAGGAAAGAACAAGAAAGATGCAGTAGCCTTTCTAGTCCCAGCACAGCAGTGGGTAATAGCTTTGCCACAGGTTCAGCCAGAGAGGTTAAAGGGTTACCAAGCAAAGGCTACTGCAAAGCATTACAAAGTAAATGGGTTTTAAAAACTAGTATCAAGCAGAAGATTTGAATGAGGAGACAAGAAGACTAGCTCAGAGAAAAAGGAGAGACTTGCTCAAGAAAAAGCTTCCCACTGAATGCATTTAGAGTCGGTTCAGGAAAAAAGCAACTATTAAAGAATACAAAGAGGCAGAGTGACAGGCTGACAATACAATTTTCACATCTAGTTATTTCATTATTGTAACCTGATCCTCCATCTCAGACATTTTATTGTATTTTGGCACAATCTATCCCTGGGAACTTGTAGAGTGTTAAGCTCTAATATGCTGTTTACTAGACTGAAATAAAAGTATGCTATGTGCAGTGGTGCAAAATTCTACCAACAAGACTTTTGTATATTTATCCAATTCTGCAGGTTCTTCCCTCCTCTAAGGTTTATATTTGATATGTAATTATTCTTTGCTGCTAAGAATTTATTGCCCATTTAATTTTACTTGGTTTTATAGTCCCACTTACATACGTATGTATATACATATATAAATATTAGAGACTGGAAGATTAAGTTAAAAGAATGTTGAAAAATTAAGATAACAGAAATAAGAGATCTATCCAAATGTAACGACATACTTCTAATTTTCTTAATTTTAACCCTCATGGCATCTTTCCTGAGAGCAAGGATGTAATTTATTCTTACACTAACATAAAGATACCCTAAAATATCAACAATAGTAACTTTCAATAATTTTTAAAGTACAAGCAATATATTCCTCATCTTGAAACTGCCTTTTTAAAATAAGAATGGTCTAGAAAAATGCTGATGACCACAGTACAAGACTAAGAATTTAGAATGCTGAACAATGTTATCTCATAGGTCTAAGATTCCCATTCACTGAATACCCTTTTTGTTACATGTCTCTGAAATTACCAACCACCAACAATATGCTAGTGTTAAACTATTCCACTGTATTATCGCAGTGGAACAAAACTAAATGAAGAGCAAAAGAAATCAAAGTGTAAGGTAGGTGAATAAAAGTGATACATGCACACTCAACAATGCTGCCTTAAGTGCTGTGCTTCACAAGCAAGGTAGCAATGCAGATGTCTTTCTGAGCTGCTTTGGTACAGCAGATGAAGTTTAGATAACTGACTAGGAGTAAGGAGAAATATAGGCAAGATGCTGGTTTTATCATATTCTACAAGCTACGCTTGTAGAATATACAACACATGTTTATAAAACTTGTTTACGTTACAATTTATTCTATTGTTAACAAAAAAAATCATTGTGGCTTGACTTCTTATGCCTTCGGGAATATGGACTAGTGAAAAATATACACAAAAGAAATTACTGACAAATACTTGAGTTGCTACCAGGCAACCTATGCCTTTTGCTGATCCTACAGTACATGTGATCCTACAGAACATGTGAATACAGGCTGCAGTCTTCTAGCAAGAACAACATGATATGTAAATTAAACAGACTATTTAATTCACTTAAGTTGTGTTTAATCAAGTAAAATCCATCACCTTGATGTTATTTCCACACTGGCCTCCTGACCACACAAGTACCTGCCACTGCAACGCTGGCTCCCAACAAATGTCTCCCAGCTTCTCATCAGGAATATCGACAAATAGAACAAGAGAAAAGAGAGATGATGACTCTGAGTGAAAAACAACATGGGCCTACTTCTGAAACTTTAGCAGAGCTTTTCCTTGGCAAAACACATGCAAGGGAAGCAGCAGTCTTCAGACACATAATCCACTTAGCCTGGCCACCAGCAGGCAACAATTCAATAAGTACCAGCGAACAGCACTGTGGGTAACTTGATTTGTAGCTATTAAACTCACTTAGAAAGAAGAGGACTATGTAGTGTCTTAAATGACTGTATCCCACCATTACTTTCAACAGGAATTTCTACGAGCTGGTCATGAATGCAGTCCCAGATCTGTCAGCAATCAGAACTGAAGGGATAAGGTAATGAAAAGAAAAAGAGTCCATCTGTTTGAGTATGAACTAAAGCCTACATGCAAGCTGAAGAGCACAGAAGTGAAGCCCAAGATCTGCAAAGCTGGATACAAGACTTGCCAGGGTGGTTCACTGTTTCAACTGTCATTCAGCAGGGTGCACTGAAAACAAACAGCTAGAGATGTCAGCAATTATCCCAAGCCTTGAGACTCAGATTCAAGCTCTGCCACAAAGTCTTTCCTTAATTTTAAAATTGATCACATGAAAATACTGTAGTATTGGTCTTTTTGAGTTTTAGCCCACACTCTGTCCCTAAGAAATGCAACAGTTCCTCCCCACTATGTCACAGCATTGTGTAGAGGCTGGTCCGACAAACTGGGAAAGCTTAGCAAGATGGCGCTTTGAAGTTTAGCACATCCCAAACTGGAATGCTCGTAAGAAAAACTGAAGTCATATGTTTTAAATCACTCTGGAAATCATGCTAAAGGAGATGTAGGCCCTCAGGGCTTGTGTTACAGTCTGTGTATGGCTGCGAACATTGAAATGTTTCTCAAGTAGAAATTGCAGTGTAAATTTGGGATTTGAGTGCTGCAAGGTTCCAGGTGACCCAGAGTTATGTGCAGTCTCATAACTTGCAACTATTTTACCTGGCCATTTAAGAGCTTGCACAGCCCAGTTTATCTTTACACATAAAACCAGTCAAACAACATTGTTTATTGAGTGTAAACTGATCACAGAAATAAAGAACTCCTTGATGATACAGATACTCTTACCCAATCCACCTCCTGCAACTGAGGAAAACAGTGAGAGCAAAGTAAACTGATTTAATATGGCTATAGAGAAAGTTAATTAGCTAGGTCTGGAATGCAAATAAAACCACCAAACTGCAGAGCAATCCAGCCTGGAGGAGAGAGCCAGAGGTCCCAAGACAGCCTCCTGCTCAGAGCCAGGTCTTCTGTGAGATCAGACTGGGGTGCTCAGGTCTTCACCCAGCTGGATCTTGAAAACCTTCAAGGGTGGAGACTCAAACCTCTCTGGATACCCCTATTGCTTAACTGTCCTAATGGTGGAGAAGTTTTTCTTTCTTGTCACACTGTAACTTCCGTCATTCCAGCTGGTCTGGTTCTTACCCTATTCCTTCCCTCCAGCTATTTATCCAGACCCATGCGAGCAGAGACCAGGTCAGCAGCAGAGTTTCAGGGGCAGGCAGCCAGCGAGGAGCATGCAAGGAGCCCAATACCTCCAACAGCAGACTTGCTTACACTATTCACATTGATGGTGCAAACTGCTCTGTGATACCCCTAAAAAGGTAGACCTTACTCCATGCACCTACTAATCAGCTGTCATGTGAAAAAAAGAACTGATGATCACTGGAAACTTCAAGTGGCAAACTTTCTGCCCTAGCCACCTGCTGACATTTGTAAAGAGGTTTTCACAGGATGGAAATTCAGACCTGCACTATACAAAAAAAAAGGACAGAAGGAAGTTTTATTTGGTCTTGACATTCTGTTATTCTCAACAGCAGTGGAGACCTGCAGCTGCTGGTTTTTATAGCCCTCAAGGGCCAAGTCTTGGTGCAAATGGTGGGATATAAACAAGATGGAAATGGTCTGCAATATGGGAATAGCGCTCTGCATTCTGTAAAAATTGGAAAAGCCTAACCACAGGGAGCAGAAAGGGATTTATTTCCAGTAATGGAAAGGAAAGGGAAGTACAGAGTGAAAAGAGTGAAATATTTTGCTTGCTTGTCACAGTTCATGTAAAATGGCATTGGAATGGGAGCAGCACTTTCAAGCATTACAGAAAAGGCATAATGAGATTTTCTTATCAAGTGGAGGAAACATGACTGAATAGATTATGATTTCTAAAATGCATGTAATTTACCTTAAATTACCTTAAATTATCATAAAGAGAACTATTTACAAAATAAACAGAATAACCAGTACAAAGTGGTTATATAATTCAAGGCAAAAGCCCCCTTCACTGTACTTGCTTCACCATTCTTGCCAAATCGACATCAATCAATCCACTAAAGCTAATTGGCTGTTACATTGTAGCCCCTTGCATACAAAAATGAACTGCTTGGCTGAAACACCAACACCAACTTTTGGGGTTGTGACTCCTTTTGGCACAGAAAACATTACCCTGCAGTAGTTACCCAGCTTCATCGTAACAGATGACTTGGTTGTGATGGGCATCCACATGACAGAAAATGACTGCCAGTAGTGGAAAAAAGGAAGGTTTCATATTCTCAGTGTTAACTCTACTACAGAGGGAATTCCTTTCCATTCCTCTGCCACAGAGGTACTTCCTTACTTCCCCAGTGCAGTGATGATGACATAGAAACCAAGCACAAGCATTAGGGCTGTTTAGGACTCATCAAAATGATGTATCTATAGGACCTTCCTCTGTCACATCATCCAGCACAGCTTGATGAGGCAGTACAGGACGCAAAGACAGGCGGCTGGCAGCATGAGTAGCCTCATACCACTAGCGATTTCTCACCCACAGGAAAACCTTACAGTGGCCCTGTGAACTTTGGCCACTGTTTTGTTAGATTAGTGCCAAGTACTTAGAGGGCAAGGTCATCAGTAAATGCTCATTTAGGTCCTAGAAGCATGTCATTCAAGAGGAATTTGTCCAAACTAATTTGCTTTAGACAGAAATGGCGTCACTCATCCCACTGCCAGAGTTTTCAGTCCTGTTTAGAGCTTCACAGAAAACAGAGATCAAGGAATGCGAGGTACCAGGGAGACCATGTTTCAGGAGCTCTTGAGCAGGACAGTACATTACAATGGTTGTTAGTTTCTGAGTTCCCAGTCCTGCCTCAAGACACAATAAAGGAAAATTTGAGACAGTGAGCAGAAGATACAGTGTTTTCTTACCAAAGTTCCCCAAGCTGTTCTCTGTTGTATCTACTCGCATCTCTAGGGCATTCACTTGCTGCAGATCATCTACCCCTGTCAAAATTTTCTGTAAAGATAAGCAGACATATATGTATATTTTCATTGCAATAAACCAGATGACATGCAATAAACCAGATGACAAGTAAAAAGGTGTAGAAAGGCTTTCAACCAGTGCTTTGTCAACACATACTCCAGATCAAAATGGCTAGATGTGTGATCACATTGAAATAAATTTAGTATTCAAAGATATTTCTTCCTCATAGCTCCAAATTATTCTAGTCTCACATAATTTGAAGTGAAAGCTGAGGATTAAATTCAAGCTGCAAATCAACAGACCTACACGCCAATTAACTTCATTTAAACAGTATGTCCATGCTTTTAGATTTGCATAAGTCTTGTACTAATCCTCAGCAGATAAGAAGTGTTACTCTGTCACCTGTAATCAAAAAGGCACTAGGTAGTAAAACTTAACAAAACACATTGTTTAGCCTTTTAACCCAAAACTACAAAAAAGAGACATGACTTTAGGTCAAGCAGCCCACTTTTCTGAAAGAAGACAGCACTAATTACAAGAGTTGCAAATTCTTTTGATAATATCTAGGCAATGCAAATAAAAGCCTCCAAAATATTCCATTATTTTTGCAAAATCTTAGTAATAGGGTCAACCACTGCACTAAGCAAGGGTGAGTGTGTGAATACAGGATTTTTCCTAGTATCCTAAAGTCTGCATTGATATGTTCATGTAAGTTTAGCCTTGGCAGAGGTAAGCAGGAGGACAGAAACAAGCAGAAACTATACGCAGAAGAGAGAGGGAAGCTCTAGGACAGCCAATGAAAACTACAGCAAGGCTGTAGAGTCCTAATATGCCCGGCTGCAATTCCACAAGCAGCTGAAGCAATCTCATGTTACCACTGTTCTCATCCCCTATTCCTTCCTGCTACAACTCAGCTCCTCTCTCCCCAGTTTCTGTCATCCAGGCTACATGTCCCACCATGTCCTTTGGAACAGCTTTGGGTGCTTTAGTGAATCCTTCCACGCATGGTTTCACCAAAACAGACCAGGAGGGAACTATATATTTTGTCCTTGATTTGTTAGTGGTTTATGGAGGGGCCTGAAACACTTGTTGAAAGATGAGAAACAAGGCCTTTGTGTCACAATAACTGCCTGAAAGAGTTGATGCTATGTGTAGTGATACAACTGCTACATTCTCACCTTTCTGTGCCAAAGAAGTTAGGATGTGGGGCTAAAAAAAGCCCACTTCAAAAAAATGGCTGACCCCGGCATCAGCGTTTCCCCCTCACTAATGAAATCAATAGCATGGGTCAGTAGTGTCACCTGCCTTTTGCCCCTCTATTTAAGATGAAAGCAGGAAGTCATTCAACAACCTTCACATACAGGAGACAAGTTTTCTTCCTATTAAAAGTTATAACATTCTTTAGTTTGTTTAATAAAGGGGAAATTATTCATTAGAAGAGAATGTGTAGGACCACTTATGTTTATGAGTTTGGAGAAGAAAAAATAACCACAAGAACATCCAGTTCATTTTGCAGAGAAAAACGGCAGTTGCGACATTCCTGCTCATTGCAGGCACGCGACTACAACTTCATCCACCCTGATAGGACTGTAGTGATAGGACAAGGAGTAACAGGTTCAAACTTAAACAGGTGAAGTTCAGGTTAGATATACGGAAGAAGTTCTTTACTGTGAGGGTGGTGAGGCACTGGCACAGGTTGCCCAAAAAAGTGGTAAATGCTCCATCCCTGGCAGTGTTCAAGGCCAGTTGGATGGAGTCTTGGGTGATATGGTCTAGTGTGAGGTGTCCCTGCTCATGGCACAGGGGTTGGAACTAGATGATCTTAAGGTCCTTTCCAACCCGATTCTATGATAGCTCCGCATCCTTTTACAAAGGACCAAACACAATCTGAGTGTAAATGAGGTAGCAGATTAAAAGGGCATGGTTTTTTGAAAATGGTGAGCATCCCTCCTTGAAAATCTGGCTCCCTTTGTAAGGTCAGAATTATCAAAAATCTTCAACTACTTTTGAATTGTCTTTAAAACACTGTGTTTGAAATTATTTTTAATCTTATTTTTTTAAAACTGTGATTTTCAGCAGCCTGAACCTAAGAAGGCTTCTAGACTTTCCTGCTTTCCCCCTACAGTATGAGAAACAAAGGTCTAAGGTGAAAACCTGGGAGTTCCCAATAGCATTCAAAAATTTGCTTTCTATCCCCAGATGCAGCCACCACAAAAACTGTTTTGCTTCTGCAAAGAAGCCATGCTTACCAACTACAGACTGCTTTCTCCCCCCAAATAAACATAAAATCCCTCACTGCAAGATATATTTTGCAGTAATCCTTTTCAGCAGATGACGCTGTCTGTCATATAGCACGAGAGTACGTGCGAAATGAGAGCTAGCTGATGTCCTGGCACACAAGTACACAGTTGGATTGCTGGACTTGGACACAAGCTTTGGTCATTAAAGGAAGCTGCTTCTGAAAAATATCTCCCCCCTCCCCATCAAAATAGTCTTAAAAGCCTACATCATTAGAAGACAGAATAGGAAGAAGTCTCAGAACAAGTAATAAGCTTAGGGTCATACAGGTTTTAAGCAGAGTAGCAAAAGCTCCTGGCTTTGCCTTTCTTCTCTGCTGTCTGCAAGTTCCCTGCATGCTATCCTTCCCCCTGCTGTATTCTAGATAGCCTCCTCTCCCAGTTCTGCTCCTTGTCCTCCTCTTTCAAAATCTAAGCATAAAAACTGCACAGAGTTATATTCTCTCCTCTTTTAGGGTTCCCTATTCCTTTTCCTCAAACCAGGGATATTAGTGTGCTTTTTTGCCCTCCTTTTCCTCTTCCAGATCCACCGTTTGTACTTTTTCCCCTGTCTGAGAGATGAGCAGCTTAGCACATCCACATTTTGTACTGCAACAGGCACAGCTGTGGCTCCAGTGCTGAAAAGGGTTATTGGCTGCCATCACCAGCTCTTTGAACTACAGATAGCTGCCTTGAAGCATGTGCTAACCAGACTCCATGTGTTCTCAGTCCCCACTTCCCTGTTCTGCTTTTCCAAAAGTCTCTGTGAAAATCATTGTCCTTCCATCTGCTGATGCTGAGAAGATGGTTGGAGAGTTTGGAACTGATTTGCTATGGGATGCAAAAGCTATCATACTACATGAAGGAAACAAGAAATGCTCTTCAGTTTGAGCTCACTGAAAGGCACCAGAAGCACAGAGACCCCAGGTGTTGACTACAAGCTAGTTAGCAAGCAAAAGGCCAGGGCAGCAGCTCAAGAGAAGGTTCTGTGGTGAATGGTTCCTTCGGAAGATAATTAGGACAATCGTACCCCCCAGACACCTTTCTTGGCACACTGGTGCAGCTGGAAGTGTGACATCTCTCATGTGCCACAGCTAAAATTCTGGCACCAGGAATGAAGGAGATTTAGGGAAGGATGTGGAAACATTTAAACAAAGATGACACATATTTAGCAGGATCTCCCTTTTATGTTGTAGTTTAACACCAAAGCACAGGAACCTTCACCAAAATTTGAAAGGAAGGATATTTAAGAATAATTTTGTTGCTATTGAGTAGTAAAAGGGAAAAAAAAAAAAGCCAAAAACACTGAAGGGATCATCAGCTTGGATAGAGATACCTGGCACCATGAAGGCTAAAGCGATGCTAAGGTGCTCTGAATCTTTTCATTCCTAGGGCCATGCCAGGCCTAGGGCAGGCTACTGCACTAATTCAGAGGTTTTCCACTGTGGCTCCAGGTAATGACTGCCTGCCCACAGCTCAAAGGGCTGTTTTGACAGCCAGGAACAGAATGTCTCTCTGCCTGTCCCCAAGGAATGCTCAGACATGAAGGTGCTGTGCCATCTAGGGATTTCTTTGTCTGTGAATAGCTGCTCAGCCTCAATGTAGAGCAGACAAAAACGGGACCAAGGATCTGTTCTAGGCAAAGAATTGGATATACTCAGAGTTATTTTACAGCAAAAAGAAACTTTGAAAAAAATAACTATAATTCCAGGCTGATTGTTGGTGTTCAAAGAGGATTCTGCTTGCCACCTATCTACTGCCTGCCCAGCAAGGTAGGTATCAGTTAGATAGAGAAGGAAGATGTTTTCTGAAGAATCAAACATCAAGTCCTTTCTGGCACATGATGTTCAAGAAGGTGGCCTGACAGCAAGCATTAAACTTCACCCTAAATTTGTTTATTTGAGAAGATAAATTTCCATGGTAAAGCACTGCACTATTCCTTGAAGATTAATACCTGATGAGTAAAACAAGAGCAGATAAAGTTTTCTTTATCTTTTTGCACCTCCTTCAAAATAGGAGTAAAATTATTTCACATGAGATCATGCAGAACATATTGGTAAATAATTTAGCCAGTAATTTAAGAAGCAACTCCATGATGGCTCACAAATCATTCCCACCATGCAAAATGTCTGGCCAACATCTCAGAGGAGAGTGTGCACTAGTTTGGAAAGCTTTTCCTCTGACTGACAAGAAGAGCCAATAAGTATTCTGTAAAAAATAGCAAGTGAAAAATACTTTTGTGCTTGCAAAGCTTCCCAACTGGCAGAACAGTCATCTGGGAATGCTGGAAAACTCAGTTCAAGTCCCACTTGCAACTCTGTAAATTCCTTAATTGGCAAATAATATCTGTTCAATCAAAGCTGGTGTATACAACTGTTTTCTTCCCTCTTCCCTAGATTTTTCACATACTCCAAGAAAAGTAGATAGGTTACTGAAGAGCATGTTGTGTGCAGCTGTCAGAGAAGCATTTCCAGCTGTGTGTTTATTTTTCTGATCCTGGTTAATTTGGCTAAGACAGGAATTCCTGAGTGGTGAGCTTATTTTCTTTTAATACTACACCTGTATGGAAATACCAGAATCATGTCCATTCATGTGTTCATTGCTTTTTGTAGGGATTTTATTTTGAATTCCCATCTCTCCCTGCACAAAAACCCTAATGTTGCTGAAAGTATGACAAAATATTGCTTCTAAGAAGAAAATTACTAGAATGTTAACAAGGTTTTAAGTGATTCTAAGTAAGGGATTTCCAACGAGACGGAACAGAACTTCCCTGTGGTCCCACATGCAATCTTCTTTTCAAAATGGCTAAATGCTGCAGATGCCCATAGTTACAATATTTAGCTATATTTTCTACATATACATACAAATACATTCTTTCAGCTCAGATGAAGAGATTAACTAGGTGTTCAATCTGTGATAAAGAGATCTTCTTGGCTTGTATGAAAAGTATAGATGAGGGCAATAATTGTGAAATTTAAGTGGTGGATGCATTAGTAAAGATGTCCTTATTCTCATGCCAAAGCCTCCAAGTTACACCAACAGATCTACATGGATGGGCCCTTGCCTAGTCTTGCCATCTCCAGTTCAGCTCCTCACTGACTCGAGCAGGGGATTCACAGTACTGACACCTTTTTTTAAACCAGCATTAATGATCTAATGTTGCAAGTTGCTGAGAGATCTCTTAACTGTCACAAACCTCAGTGGGCACGTGGGGCACCAGAAACTTTATGGGAGGTTTGCTGATCTCTCAGAAATAGCCTGTATCATTTCTGTAGGAGGAAACAAGCTCAGTTTCAATTATGTGCTGAATTAGGTGAGGAGTGGACATGATAGTAAATATTCTTACATTGATTTTTGCTCTAAATTTCTTTTAAAGATTTACTTTAAAAGAAAAATAGGTATTAAAAAAGCCATACCTAATATTAATTCTTTTTTCCTATCTAGCAATTAGATGCATAAGTAGCTACAACCAGTGCTCAGTGCTGTGTCACTGAACATGTAAAACTCAAGACTGTAATCTGCCATTTTACGTTAGCTAAGCAGCTGTGACTGTATTCAAATGAAAATCTGGAGTTTTCATATAAAGGCATGCAAATGTGTGTGTATGCATATAAATATAAAGGTTTCTGATGTGACGATTTGAACATAAAACATCCGATGCCTAAGTAGCTGGATGAACACTAATGTAACAACTACAAGCCTTAACTACAGTAAAGGCATTTGTGTTAGGACAAGAACATATAAAATAAAAGCTCTGAAACCAAATGAGGCTTTGTAATTTTTTTCCTGTTCACAGTATTATGTTTACTACTATCTGCTGCCTTGACCAATCTGATCTAACCTTGAAACTTGCTGGCTGCACTTTGAGCAGAAGACTGAACTGGAACACCTCCAGAGGTCCCTTCAAGTCTTTTAGGTTTAATTTTTGAAATTAATATACAATTCAAATAATTCTAATAAAGGATTCAGCAGGTCCAAATCTGGTCAGTTACTTCCATCTCCTTGACTCCACTTAATTTAACACAATTTTGCACTTGCTTCCATTATTACCTTTTTTTTTTCCCCCCTCAAATCCATTTAGCTTGAAACTAAGAGGAAAACTTTCTGCAAAGGGAAAAAGGAAACGATTGAGTCATTTCAGCAGGAATCCAGTCTGTTGTTCCAGGACCCTCCAGGATTTTCTTGTCCCCCTGAGGATGAGTGCATACCATATGAAATACACCCTAACCTCCTGAGCAACAAAACTAAACACCACTTCCGAACACGTGTTCGTAAGTTTAGAAAACATGATTAATTGGAGCAGGATCACTAAATAGTGAAATCAGAATACTACTTCCTTTCTTCTCTAAAGATCACACACACATGTGATTAGTTGTGATAACATGACAATATCTGGAAGATCATTTGACCTTGTAAAATGAGTTTATTCTGAGAATCGGAATGCTTTTTGTGGAAGTCAGGAAAAGATCCTTTGCAAAGGGCAGGAAGGAGATGGGGGTTAATAGAACACAATAAAAATCTGATTCAAGACAGGTGAAGCCCTTAATTTCAGTTCCTCCACACTTAATGAGGAATCTGTGCCACAGCCCTAACAATGTTAGGGCTGCAATGTATTGCACATTAATAGCCAGTTTTCAGAATAAAGGGGGAATGGGGAATTTGCTCACCCTGCATCATTTGTCAACAACATGAATGCACAACACAAGTACAGGCAGAGCAGGGAGCTGGAAATATTTACTGGCCAGGTACAAATGGAAAAGCAAGAATGCCTATTCATAGAGACGAAGATTACACAGCACAACAGAAAATTGACATTGATAATAGCAGAAAGAATAAAAAGAACATCTAATGATACCAACCCTTGTATAAAAAGCTTTTGACCTGTGGCTTGGATGAAGAGTATTCAAAAATAAAAGGACATTACATGACATTGCAGCAAGAGAGATGGCAACAAGCAGAAACTACTCAAGATGAGATTAACATAATGGGAATATGGAATCACACAGGGCTTTAAACTGAACCTTATGCTGAAATGAGGCCACAGAAGAGCACAAATCCCATAGTGAGTGAGCATAACATTTAAGTGAGGTGAGGATCCAGAATTGAGAGGAAGAGAATAGGAAAAGGATCAGTGGTTTTGTGGAAGTTTTGTAATGTGCAACAGGATCCACGGAGGCAAAAAGGAAAAACAAAAGAGAAAAAGGGTCAGTTTGAGCCAAAATTTCCTCTCTTTGAGGAAAACAACCTGGCAACTGGGAAAAGAAAAGTAAAAAGAAGGAATATAGTATCATACCTTTTAAAAAGACCTCAATAATGAGGACTGCTAACATTTTCACTACTAGACTTCCATATCCCTGGAAAAAAGGGAAAAAGTAGTAAAATGTGCAGGTAGAGATAAGGCCACGGGCTACAATTCAAGGTGCCCAGTCTTCACAGATTCTGTACAGCTAGACCTTCCAGCCTCCCCAAGTTTAAACTGAACTGGTGCAAGACAGAACACTGCAAGGGCAAGGAGTAAAGCTGAGTATATATCTCAGAACAAAAACATTCCTCAGGAACCTCTAGAAATCTGCCTACACAACACTGCAGAACTGGGGCCTATGTCTTTATTTGAATGTAAAAGAATCTTAGTTTAGTGAACTTGTATTTTAAAAATCTATTAATTTCCTTCTCAGAGCACTTCAGCAAATACAATCAATAACTCCTAAAATACTCACAACTAGAAGACAATCAAGAAGATATTGCAAGTGTATTGATTTAAGCAAAACAACCTTTCAAACCATTTGGTTACCAATGGCATGAGATTCCCTAAAAAATACGCATGTGAAAACTTGTTTCTGATTAAATGTTTGAACAGTGTCTCTATTTTTACATTTGCAAATCCAGAGGAAGTAAATTTATGGAAGCAGCAGTTTTCATTTGATCAACATAAAGGTCAAAGAATAGATATATTGGATAAGTTATTAAAACAAGCTACAAACACTCTAAATGTTTCCTTGACAATGTCATATAATTTTTCCTCTGAGCAGGAAGTATCCCTGCTGTGCCAACACAAATGTTGGTTTCCAGGGCCAGCAAATAACTGTGTCCAGAAAAACTGGTAGGATAGTGTACATCAGTTTAAAAGACTTTTTGAAATGGAATTCCTTACAAATGTTAATATGCACAATCTTAAAGAAGCAATGGTTGATTAATTTCAAGAAGGTACATATGAATAGCAAAGGTTTTTTCCCCCATTTTTAACAATAGCCTATAATTATGGGAGAATTTAATTTCTGATCTGTATTTTAAAAAAATGTTATTAAATAATGAACTACAACTTCATAGGATGTGGGTACGTACTACGTACACTTAAAACTTACTGTGAACTAAAAGCAGCAGAGCTTCTGAAACAGAATTTCTTGCCAATGAAAGAACTTCCTAAGGGTTTAATTCAGAGTTTATTGAAGTCAGAGGGCAGCTCTTTTGGTAACTCTAATGGACTTTGGTTCATGCCCCAAGAAAACAGACTAATCTGAGAGCTTGCCATTGGATTTATACAGGGTATTATAGGCCACAAACACGTTAGACCGGCCAAACTATACGCCAGATTTTAGCAAAAGATCAAGAAGCTGTCAGAGGTTCATATGCGCCAAAAGAAAGTGAGCGGCATACATCATAAGATCATATATCAAATTTCCTCAGAATGCTTTAAATAGACATTCTGCAGAAAGTGACTTTTACATCTCCAACCATTTTATAAACACTAGAAAACTTAGCTGCTAAGAGCAGTTCTGAGAATAACTTGCTGTCTAATCTCCAGCACACAGTTAAAATTGTGGCTGGTGTATAGTCAGGGAGCGGTGTAAACCTGCAGCTGGAACATGCCCCTGCAGAAGCTAGTGTCTCTCCACCGGTGCAGTGGATGCACAGAGGATTATGGTTACAGTGATCATCATCCTGCCCGCTGGAAGCATCCGAACCACAGCCTTGGCCCCAGCTCTTCCTCACTAAGCTCTACACAACTCTGCAACACAGAAACTGCTCTCACCTCTTCCTTCCTTTAGCAAGAATCACTGAGGTTATTTTCTCAGCCCCTACTCATCCCAAAGGATTTTACCCTTAATTAGTCCTGAGCAAATACAGCACAATATACAATCAAGTATTCCTTCACAAATATTTTGCAAAGTGAATTCCTTCATGAAGATTTCAGCATGTTATTCTCTTTCAACAGGCTGCATGCCAAAATCATTTCCCTCCTGTCAAAAATGAACATGGCTTTCAAATGTGCTTTGAAATTTCACACACTTTGATATATATAGAAAGTACTTCCAGCACTTGCAGAATATTTTAATAGGCTTCTTAGCAGGACAGAAGATTTCACTAATTCAGAAAAAAGTTGTGCTTTTAAAGTTACATTTCCAATCTCTAGAACAAGGTTAATGTAAAAAGGCTTTTTCTTCTGCTAAGATTCAAGGTACTTCAGATGGCATTAATGAGATCTGTTTAAATTATAATTATGCTACCCATACTTTTCTTCACGCTGCTTCAAGAAACCTAGCAATAAAGATAGCAGCATTCACACCGGGAGTATTTTTTATATGAAACAAGGTGAAAGGAGGACAAGCATTTGATAAATTTCCATAAGACAGAATCTACTTTATGCAGAAGTCTAACTGTCAGATATGCAACAATCTGCAATCATCACAAAGGCAGTTGGAAAGTTAATACAGCTCTGTGTATGCCAGTTTGCCTCTTCTACTTCATTAAAAAGCTGCATGTCTACTCACCAGTTTCCTGGGGGAAAGGTATTCATCCACAAGTAGCTCTCCATCATCTTTAATCAGTGGACTGGGATTTAGGTTGCCTCGCCAACTCAAATCAGTCACTCGGTCTGCAGCTGAGTCCAGATGAGAAACTCTGCCAGGATTCCACTTCAGGTCCATCTCAATATTCTCTGAATAAAAGGATAACATGTGGTCTGCTTTTTTCCCCTGTATTTATTATTTTCCCTTCAGGAAAATCTATTTTGACTCCCATTCCAAGTCAGAAAGTGGCTATGGAGATACAGGTTTCTTTAATCAGAAAGAACCCAATGCATTATGTAACATATATTCTTCCTTTTCTTCACCCTCAAGAGCTATTGTAGTCCCACGTCTCATTCAGCTTTGAGTGTAAGCTTTTACAGCAAGCTATCATTTGCAGTTATACAAAAAGCCAGGCATACCTATGGCTCTCTACAAAGAAGGAAGTCAAGAAGCAGCAAACCAGGACACTAGTCCTTTCCAGTCTTCTCTGGAAACAGCACACAGCAAAACTCTGCCAGGATCTAGGCTGCAAGTGCCAGCACCAAGACATGCCACCGTTTCTCTGCAGAGTTTTGAGCTCTGCCTGTAGGTAGCTTGGACAGCAGCAGTTTGTATTTACTGTCTTAAATTAAACATACCTGCACTGTTACTGACTGCCCTCTGGTCAGGCAGGCCATGGCTACTGACTTCAAGTTCTGAAGAAAGTCTTGGAGAAAATAATATTAAAATACAATTCAAACAAAACCGTGTATGCTTCAAGTGAGAATTAAATACAAAGTTGAAGATAAAGCAGTTCAGAAGTGCTCATTCTTCAACTCCCAAAGCTATTCCTTTCACAGAAATATTAACAATTAACTTTGAAATATGAGAATAAGCATATGTACACCTGTTAAGAGTCAAAAAGCAAATCAGCTGTACCCGAATGGTACAAGCATTACTATGATTTATACAGCTATTTACTACTACTTGGCAGCAAGGAAGTATCACAGCTGGAAACATTGCTGTAACAACAAAAGGCTAGACTAGAGAAAAGCCTTCTCACTCTGCTGAAGGGACACCTGCAGTTTTCCTCTGTTCTCCATTGTGAAGCAGTACTTATTCTTCATGCTGGAAAAGTAATTAAATAATCAAGCTAATCATAATTGGCTGACAGGGCTTCAGTGGTGGCCAGACCCTGAGAATTACCACCTTCCTTCCCCCTCATACTAATAAACTGTTGAACACAGGAGTGAATTCTGTTAGGTAAAATGGAAGTTCTGACTGCTCAGCTAGTCATCTCTACTCAAGAAGACTGACTGGTTAGCAGGTGAGAGAGGTTTACACCAAACAGGCTTCTTGCTCTGACTACTCACGGCCAGTCAGAAGTCTTCAATTTTGCACTAACAAAAGAAATTCAAAAGACTCGATACTGTCAGAAAAAAAATAGCAGCCCTTACCTGAAGAAGAGTTAGAACAAAAAATTAATGAACCACCAAACCTCTCCCTGCATGATCTACTAGCACTGGGAAGAGAGGAACCAAAACCTCACACTCCATATCCTCCTTCCATGTGCTCATCAGGGAAGAGGCAACCCACAGAAAGCAACAACTGTTTTTCCCAGATCACTACAAGCATTCCTACAGGAGAAGCTGACTTCTCAAATGTGCGATGCCTGAGCCACAGCAACATTCAATGCTTAAAAAACATATTCAAGAAGAAATTCTTCAGACACATTACTCTTTTCAATCTTTCTTAACGGCTTATAAAAAAACCACCTAAAGTGAATTGAGCATTGACCTTTGTAGCTTCTAAAACCTCAGCATGCCTATAGTATAAGGACAACTTTCCTACTTCTGCCCATTAAGAGGGAAAAGAGATCTAAAAAATAGTGTGTCTTAGTTTTTGGAAGAAGCGCTACAACCCATAGATTTCTATTATGTTTCTTTTTCCAAAGCATTCTATAATTTCTCAGATTTTTTCCTCTACATTGTTTACAGCAGATCAGTATGATTTAGTCAGTACACTGAGTTGCAGCAGTCATCAGCTGTCCAAGGAAATTCAAGAATCTTATACTCTATGAAGGTCTTCCAGTGTTGTCTTTATTTTCCTAAGAAAGAATTATTTTGGTCAATAATTGACTTGCATTAGAATATCTGCCATATAAATGCTGGAATACTTCGACAGTTGCACATGTGTTGGATCCCATGCAAGTACTGGTGGTTCTTTCTAATTCAAGTGAGGATTGTGATTATCCAGAAATAATCCCGTATGTTATTGGATCCAAGTGGAGCAATAGTCAGAAATTACTGATGTAATGTGTGAGCGCAAAACACAATGAGGTAACAGCAGGATTGTGTAGATTCAGTCTGTGAAGAGTTAATACACTTTCATAAAACAAATTATTTCAGTCCATCACTATTACATTTCAGAACACCCTCCAGTGTTTGAAATATGTGTTGATACAGCACTTACTTAAGGTTTGACAGGGGGATCAATTTGTGGCTTAATATCTGAGTAACACTTCCAATTCCATAGCTCCTGCTATTGACCTGCTGTTTGTAATTATTGTAAAGTTGGATTAGTGAGAAGAAAAGTATTTTTATTACAAATTGTCTGGGATCAAATTGAGTTATTGTCAGCAAACAAAACTATTTTTTTTTCACATGCTTCCATTACTTCAGAACTTTCTCCAGAGAGGAATCTTGTCCTGAACATGGATCAAAATAACATCCTCAAAATGAGGAATACAGAAAAGCTAAGAGTGGAGGAATCCTAGTGGTAAGGTACCAATCTTACATAAAAATCTGTAAACCTCTGAAATCTCCAGCACTGCGTAGGAGTGAGAATGGGGCCCAGCACAACGCTTGTCCCCCTACAGATACAGGAGTTGGATTGCTCATTTTTGTCAGGTCCACCTGACTTTCTGAGACAGGTAAAACCATTCCTGTAAAGCCACCTCAGCCACTCATAATACCAAAAAGCAATGAGAAGTTGTCCTGGCTTCAGCTGGGATAGAGTTAATTTTCTTCCTAGTAGCTAGTGCAGTGCTGCGTTTGGATTTAGTGTGAGAATAATGCTGATAACACACCAATGTTTTAGTTGTTGCTAAGTAGCACTTACCTGATCA
The DNA here is from genome assembly GCF_004027225.2 of Strigops habroptila. Taxonomy (NCBI): domain Eukaryota; kingdom Metazoa; phylum Chordata; class Aves; order Psittaciformes; family Psittacidae; genus Strigops; species Strigops habroptila. The sequence goes on along the minus strand of NC_046358.1, from coordinate 48,655,665 downwards.
AGGGCTTTTCAATCTCTCATGCTCTGCCAGTGAGGAGGGGCACAAGAAGCCAGGAAGAAGCAGAGACAGGACACCTGACTCAAACTAGTCAAAGGGGTATTCCATGCAACAGCACATCATGCTCGGTACATAAACTGGGGGGAGTTGGCTAGGAGGGGCTGATCACTGCTCAGGGACAGACTGGGCATCAGTCAGTGGGTGGCAAGCAATTGTACCAGGCATCACTGTTGTTTGTTGGGGGGTTTTTGTTTGTTTTCTCTCTCTCTCTTTGTTATTTCCCTTTCATTATTATTATTAGTAGTATTTTATACGTTATTTCAATTATTAAACTGTTCTTACCTCAACAGTTTTCCCAATTCTCATCCCACATCCCACTGGGAGGTGTGTGTGTGTGAGTGAGCAAGGAGTTGCATTGTATTTAGTTGCCAGCTGGGGTCAAACTATGACAAAAATCTATGGCTCTGTCAAATGCACAGGACAAGCAACCACTGACCCAAACTAGTATCACCCTCAGCAGGACAGTTTACAGGGACTGGAAAGACTTCATTGTCATTAAAGAGGTCTGAGAAGTCATGAACCTGAAGATTTACTCCACAGAGAAGATGGCTGCATTGGATATATGTTGGATCTATACTCTCAATGGTAACGCAGATCATTGCTGCAAGACTTTGTAGGACCAACAAGGATGGAAGCTAAATGCACCTAATGAAAACCTTCAATAAATTCAATGGGAGAGCAAAGCAATATCAGTAAGCAGATGAGAGTGTCAGGAAAGAAAATGGGTTAAAAAAACATGGTGTTTTGTCCTGCATTCCTGCATGTGAACATTGAGAAGAGAAAGAAATCAATGAATTAGATTTTGCAGGATTTGTATCATAGGTCTTGACTTTGCAGGCTCTTGCACATGTTGATAACTAGAAGCGCTAATCAGTGAGTGCAGGAGAAATCAGTGACCAAAGCAGTGAGATGGAAGATTTTGAATCCTACAAACAGTTAATCTGCCAACTTTCCCCACTGCTGCCACTCCCCTTCCCAAAGCAAGCGTGATGATGGTAAGCTATTCAATTCACATACATGTTGTGAAAGTTCATCAAAAACTGCATGACATTGGCAACCTATATAGAGTAATGCAGCTAATAAAGATTATCATCAAAATTAAATGATCCTTGGAACAACATGTTATTCAAACTCCTGCAGAATACTGTAATTTGCTAAACAGAAATTGGCAGAAAATAGTTATTTGATGTTCTTAGGGTCCAACAAACTGGTAAAACTCCAAGGTTTTCTTTTCCTGCTACAAGATTTATCAGAGTCAATGATGGGATCATGTATTCTCATTAAATATATATTATTTTGCATTTCAAATACAGCAATTGCCAGAAATGTTTGACTTCATATTAATTATGGCTTCTTAAGTCTGGGAAAGACTCTCTGAGTAGTGTGACTAGGCATGATAATTTCTAATGCAGCTAAGACATCAGCTAAAGAGCTTGTCCAAGCAAATACATTGCCATTTAAAAACAAAAACAACAACAAAAAAACAACCAACAGTAATCAATCCAGATTTACTATAGGAAAGAAATATACCACTATATATTAACATCTCATACAAGAATGAATCTCTACTCCCTTCGGCCAGATTCTCAACCAGCATCCTCTAGTTCTGTGGCTTCCCATGCCTTCAAAAAGCTTCAGTGGACAGGGAGGATTGCCAGTTCAGGTAGGGTACTGCAATCTGTATGCTCGTAGCTTTATGTCACCAGCCTAAAAATTCTCCAGAAAAAAACCCCATTTGAGAACCATTGTGCTATCTAGCTCTTCACAACAAGAAGCTTGCACTGCAGACTTCCATTTCTCTTGCCCTGCATAATGTAGTTTTTATTTTTTTAATCCAGAATCACAAATTACAGCAGTGCCCGTACTGTTACCACTGCCACAGAAGGAAAACAAAGAATTCTGTGTTTACTAAGGATTTGACAAAAAGTTTGGTTTATAAATCCCAAGGGAACTATGAGTGCCCTTTTAAGCGTAATCTTGTGCAAGTGCACTATAGATAACCTCTTCTGGAAAATAACTGTTTGGGCAGCTGGAATTTACTATGATGTCATCAGGAAACTACTGTTAAAATAATCCACCCCTAATGGCAAAACCAGTTCCTGCTACATTTATGTAATACAAAGCATCCTGCAACACATCAGTCTATTTTAGCAGGTGCAACTTCTAAAAAGTTGAAAAATAAAACATCTGACCTGATATTAATGTGAATCTTTTCTGTATAGGACAAAACAATCTTGTTTTAATCTTCTGTATTTGTTAAGCAGAAGGAGATAATGACTACTTCAGTAATGCTGCTTTACTATCAAGGGATCATGTAAACACTATAAAGAGCATACATAAATATTCCACTTGTGTGCCCCACTAAAGAAAAAACAGCTCTTATAAGAATGCTGAAATATCATGATATCAATATCCTGTTTAATCAAAAATTCACTGACTTCAAAGACATTGAATGACTCAAATGCTTACAATGCTGGGTTTATTTAACAGTTTAGTCAATTAGAGGCTTTAGTTCAAGCACCCAAATTTGCAAATATAAAGCAAGTGTACCAATTTGTCTCGTTGTTATTTAAGTGCCAGAAAGTCCCTTGGTAGTACATGTAAATCCTACTCTACAGTTGCCATGACCATGGTAGGCGAGCCTCAGGATCTATGTCCCATACAGTCCTCGGTAAAAGTTCTTGGGAGCTAAAGCAGCCATGATCCCAGAGAAGAAAATGCATGCTACAAACCCAGACCAGGTTTGAGCCAACACGCTTGCAATAAAAGGTGTTTCATAATCTTAAAAAAACCATAGCAGTAATAAATAAAAAGGCAATGTATTTAAATGCTACCCATTTCTCCTTTATATATCTGCAAATGACATGTATTAAAAAAGCAGGATATATAATACTTTCCCAAGTCCTGCTGAGGAGATTGTAAGGTGATGAGAAATTCTTTATCATGTGTGCTGGATATGCCTCTAAATTAAATAATTCTGAAGCTAGCTTGTCAAATGCTGTCCAACAGCAGGGTAAAAAGCAGATCACTCTATTTTATGTGCTCTTATGTGTCAACGAAACAATAGACCAGTGTCCAAACAATTGTGTTTGGCTTTTAGAGTCCTGTGGCGTGAGGGGATCAGTGGCAATTTCTGTCTGGCTACAAATATTCATTGGTACTCTCTGCAGTGCAAGCCTACAGACAGTGGCTATGAATGAACATGGATTATCTAAAACCTTCAGCGAAACTGCAAGACGCTACAGACTGAGACGATTTTCTTTTTCTCATATAGGTGAACTTCCTGCTGCAAGAAAATGTCTCAAGAGGCTCTTCTGCTGTCTGCCGCCACTCCTTCCCACAATCAGCCTAAGGAAAGCAAAGTAGGGGGTAAATGGGGGGATAGGTGGTGAACAACAGCGGTTATGGAAAAACAGAGCCCCAAGGTGCCTATGTTCACTGCTAGAAGGCTGCCAAATGATCTTATCATCATTTCAGTTAGTGGGAGAGAGAAGAATAAGTCTCTCACTACTTTAACTTCAGCAGGCTAGCCAGGGATCAGGAAGCTACGTTTGGTTCTTTATGGCCACAAGCTTTAATCTAACGGTGTCCACATGTTAAATAAGGGAGAAACAAGGCTGCTCTTTTTAAAATTCTCCTGTCCTTACATTGGGATCCTGCCATGGATAGCTCAGGCCAAGGTACACAGGAATCAGCGTACCTGTGCTTGTCACACACATAGATCCTGCCTTAAATGTAGATGTCACTGGAGCAGAAGATCAGGGAAAGTAATTAGTTTAGGCAATTCTAACATTACACTTTCAGCTTTGTTAGAATAAAAAGTACTCAACTATAATGTTATTCTTTTAAACTATTCCCAAGGTACAGATATTAATTTAAACCACAGCATCAGCTTAATGAAGTCTTTTGTCAGGAAATGCTTAATATCCTTCTTTTGGGGCTTTACATATGATATCCTATTCTTATTTCAGAAGACAGAATGTACAGGTAAGTGCATCCTGTCAGGCTGAATTAAGATTTGATCTCATGTTTAATACTCCACAGGTTATCTTAATATCTATTGGATATAACCCAAACAACTGTTTTTTTCTAAAACATCAGCCAGGTCCTTCATTTACCTTTCTTGCATTCAAAAGGCCTAATTCAGCAATTACTTAAATTGCAGATGCTCGCATATTACTGGACAGGTCAAGGAAGGACATGAACAAAGTAAGGGTTTGCAGAGTCAGTATCTTTTTAAGATCAACAGATATATTTAAGAAAACAAGACAAATTTTAAGGCATGCAAGCCCCTCTTCGTGCCATGGGCAGACATCTGTACTCTCCAAGCCTGAAGAGTAAATTTAAGTCAGCACCATAGGATTTAGGTCCCAGTCCTGAAAAAGACACATTCACATGAAGAACTTTACTCAGAGCAAGCAGAGGAGTTCATCATGGGGCTAACCCAAGACACCCACTGGTATAATGTAAAGTATCAATAAAAGCATTCCCACCAGCCTCCTCCAGATGTGTACTCTTTCACCACAACACCTATGCAAGAGGTGGTCCACAACCAGGTTCATCAGCCATGTTACACAAAGTCCCATAGGTCAACGCTCACACTTAAGTAAAATTTGCTCAAATTGTATCTTTTTTTAGCTCCCAATTTAACTGAGAAGAGTTGAAAATATGAATCCCAGCATACTATTTCTGAACTTCTGGAGCTGGGCTGAAAAAAAAAAAGCAGTCAGACAGCGCATGTGCCCAAGATGTGCTCTGCACATCCTACAACCACTCTGTATGCAAGTCTGAGTGTGTTAAAAGAAAAGGTACCTTCAGGGAGCTCTCCACTTATGATGTATATTTAACATCTGGAAAAATAATCAATACTGTCTCAGCACATAGCTTGCAGTATATGTATTTAAAAAGCAAGAAGCAGCATGATGAAATCATATTTTAGGGGGGAATAAAAAAAAATTAATCAAGATTTGAGTGGCTCAGGGCTAATTCATCACCCAAGCAATAATTTCCCTGGGTTAGTGCTGGTGGGTGAGGCCTTTGGATCTATTCTGGTACCAGTGTAAAGGTACTTTCTTATTTAACAAAGCTTTTGCAAGTGAATAAACTAATTTTTCAGCTGATTTGCACACTTTGTACCATATTCCACTGGTGGTCACACGGCACAAAATGTTTGAGATTAATCTTCTGTAAGTGATGAGAGCCAAAGAATAAGCTAATATGTCCCACGTAGACTCAAGAGTTCACACACTTTAAAAAATACTATATACAAGGCAGGGCCAATTGTTGCAAAGAAGTGACAAATAATAAAAAAAAAAAGTTCTCTCACTGCAAACTTAGTTTTGCTTTAGTGTTAGAGTAATTATCCTTTCCTGTCACATGTAAACTCTGCTCACCTTGCACAAATACTGCTTCTAACCTAGCCTTGCTGCCTTTACCTGCGGCAAGAGGCTTCCACATCAGTTGACGCTCTCCCACCTTGCCATGAAGAAGCTGGGTAAATCACCTGTATACTGGTCTCTCTCCAGCACCTTCCCCCATGTCTCCCACATGCCCAAAGATCTTGCAGGCTCTCTCCGTTCATTAGGATAATAATATGACAGTGCAGCTCAGTTTTCTGAGACACAAAGAGCTCAGTGTCTCCCTGCACAGGTGAGCACAGTCTCAGGTCAAGCTTCCAATAGCGTTGGCTGCTCATTCACAGGCCACTCTAACCCATGGACTCAGGGCTAAGTGACAGTCCAAAGCTGCAGAGAAGAAAAACTACGTTTTTGGTCTTCAGAGCACTTTTAGTATCCACCATTTAGAAACACTTCCAGATTCCAGCTAAGAAAAGGACAATGAAACCAGATTTTTTTTTCTGGCTACCGCTGAATTGCTTTTATGAGCCCTCTGAAATCCAAACTTCTGTGCAGGATGAAAATGAATCATACATGGCATTGAAACATGAGTTTCAAAGTGCTCTGTTGTCCCCAAACAATTTTCAGTCCATTTTATTAGGTAATTCAGCTGATAGAAGCAAGAGATTCCATGGCCTACAAAGCCATTTGGAGAGTCATTTTCAACACTGGGATGTTTCTGATTTCCAATGTGTTGCTCACATGGGATACATTGTACAAAAAGAGATTAATTCTAGCTGAACTCATAGGAAAATAGTAAACAGTGGAAGATGGCACAGGAACTTATTTACTAACAAACATTCCCAAAATTTTAGCAAGGGCAGAAAAATAACTTCGCAAATTAAATATAGGCTACTAATGAGGTTGAATTATAACTGTCCTCCTAGATCAAGGCAGATGTCCAGCTAGCTACTGTAATCAGAAACAGATGCTTAAAAAACAGTAACAGAAGCAGAAGTAGTCTAAAGTGATCCTTCCACTGACACACTGTTTTAATTTCTAGCAATCAGTTCCTCAGTAACTTCCCAAGCCAAAAGGTGTGTTGTGTTCGACAGCCGGGGAGATATATAGATAAGCAGTGATTTGTCATGTCTCAAGACATGACAAATAGTCACCCAACGACTAAAGAAACATCAGGAATTTTATTAGAAATCGGTTTCTAAAAAGAGGAAAGTGTATTTTTGCATCATTTTATTTTTAATTGTGGAAGACACTGGCATAGGTTGTTGTGGAGGCTAAAATTATAAATAAAGTCAAAAGCAGTTAGATAGAATTATGGAGGATTCATCCATATGTCCATGCTATTCATTAATTTATAGCTTTCTTTTGCACCATCTCCTTTTTCATCTCCTCTTCTAGCTGGTAAGTCTCGTATATTTTGTCCATTTACCATTTCCTATTTTGTTGTATTTCACAGAAACGGTTTCAGTTCTGCCATTTACCCTCCAGGATGATCAAAACTGAACTCAAGATTCAAGATAATGGCCACAGAGACAGTACATGAATTGTCACTGTTTTCGACTCCTTTTCTTCAAAGTTTTAACACTCTTTGTCTTTGGCTAGCTGCAAGATGATATTTTCAGAGAACTACCACAGTTGCTCTTTCCCGAATAGCAATAATTTACATGAAGCTCTTCATTCTATATATGTTTGTTTCCCCCACATTCATCACTTTGAGCTTGGGTGGATACTCTATTAAAATAAAATAAAAACATACCCAAGCACTACTCATGCTAGTAACTCTAAAAAATATAAACTTAAGACACAAAAAATGTAAGATAAACAGCCAGCATTATGCTATACTTCAAATACTGCTTCTTGATGTGAGACACTACAATCAAAGAAATGAGTGCCTTCTGAAATACTTTTTTTAAAATATCAGACAATGTTTCTTTGAACTGGACAGAGTCCACAGTCTTTTCCTTTTAATACTGCTATATTAGCCTTTATTATATCTGCCATGGCAAATCTGGTCTTCTGATTTGTATTATAGCAAGTACTTGTAGCTCTACTGATATAAAACAGGTTTTGCTCCTAATTGTTTTTCAAGCCAACATATGAATCTAGCAAATTAAAATTATGCAGATGTAACTAAATTAATTTCTGTGAAAAGCTCATGAATTTTCTGATAAAAAAAAAAATAACCTCTTCATAATTTCTCCTGAATAGATATTAAACTGTTTCCACCAGTGACAAATGTAGCAATCCCAAATTTATGGTATATTACATAATGTTACTATTTTGCAGCGCTAAATTATATACGACTTCAAACTCAGAGAATAAATGTGGTTTCTTTAAGCTCTCTAAGGAGCTTCAGTTAGATAAGCACATGCTTCATCATCAAAATAAACAATAATATCACTTCAGTCCAGTGCTAAACTCACATCTGGTCTCACATTGAATCAAAATCCTGCTTTTATACAGGATCAGGTCCCTTGAGTTGTGTAAGAACAGGCTGATGGCATCCCAGGCCATGAGCCTGTTCTCTCTTCCATTGACTGGAGAGTACAACTAAATGAACAAATTTAATTGCCCGTAGGTGGACATATCCACATATCAATCCCTTGAGAAGTCAGACATATAGGAGCACAGTAATTCGCAGTGTTAAAGCCAAGACAGAGAATGCAAAGGCCAGGGAGAGGAAAATAAATAAATAAATAAATCACCACCCTTCCCTCCCCAGTAAAACCTGAACAAGAAATCTGGAAAAGGACTTTTACAAGGACATACAGTTACAGGACAAGGGGGAATGGCTTTAAGCTGAAAAAGGGGAGATTTAGATTAGATATCAGGAAGAAGTTCTTCACTATGAAGGTGGTGAGACTGGCACAGGTTGCCCAGAGAAGCTGATGCTTCCATAGATGCCCCATCCCTGGCAGTGTTCAAGGCCAGGTTGGACGGGACTTTGAGCAACCTGCTCTAGTGGAAGGTGTCCCTGCCCATGGTAGGGGGGTTGGAACTGGATGATCTTTAAGGTCCCTTCCAACCCAAAACATTCCACGATTCTGTGAAATAAAAGTGTATAGGAGGGTAATTAAAAAAAAGTTCTGAAATATTTTGTACATTTGAAATTATTTTACCTTTTCTTTCAATGCCACTGCTGTTTGGCATTATTTCCCATTCCTCTCCTGTGCAGATTTTCATTTACTAGTCACAGCTATTCATCTCCATCTATCTTGAACAGAGAGACTCAGTGCAACTTCTCATTTGGTTGCTCCATATCCTGCTAAAACAACAATAAGAACACAACCTTCAGTAGAAAACAAAACAATAAAAACAAAACAAAACCGAAAAAAACCCACCAAAACCAAACCCAGAGAGTCTGAGCATTCCACAATTAATAATAAAGGAGTACTTCATCCACTGTAGCAGCAGAACTCCATGCTCAATAGATCTTAGAAGCGTAACAGGATATGAAGCAGCGCAGCCCAGAAGAGCTTAATGAAAAGTGTAACTGAAAACGGTTTCCCAAGGAGATCATGAGAACACGAAGAATTTGATACAGAAGAATCTACATATTTGCAAAAACAGTTATTCACTGACAAATTGTTTACTCAAATAACAGTTGTTTCCTTAGCTGTAGGAGTAAGTTGTATCTGTGTTAGAGAAAACTAGCGTGGGGTAAAAGGCTGAATTCAACATTTAATACATTTTCACTGTATTTCTCATCAGAAAATTTTGCGTGGTAAAAGCTGTCAGAATGAAAAGTGATAGCTGAGCAGGAACAGTTACATCAGGAAACAATCTCTATAGAAGATGGGTGCAGCCTCACAGACAGGCCAAAGGGAGAGCTTAAGATACCAATTAACCAATTAGTGTCTGCTAAAACTATGGGCAGGTATTGTGAGTGCCTTGCTGATTGGGGGTTCATCCCCAAACCATTCTCCACAGCACAGAGGGGCCATAAGCAGGACAAGGACCATACCTGAGCCCTTTCTGCAAGAATCTGAACAAAGCTTGAAGCCTATAAACCTGGCACTGGCAAGGGTCTCCAGTCATTCAGGAGAAGCAGAGCAGGCTCTATGGAGGAGCCGCGTTCTCTCAACATGAAATGCCCAGGGATGCTTCTACAGCTTGCAAGGGCCCGGGACTATTTACTCATCAGCACTTTTCTTCTCAGAACTACACCAAAGCACAAAACCTAAACACGCTGTTAAACCTACCAGATTCATTGTGAACATCAATGACAATGTAAACAGAGACCTTCAGGTGCTTTCCACCAATGCACACTCGTGGGGCCTTCAAGCCCTGGGACGCACTGGATGTGTACCGCACACACTCAGCGTGGTCACTCACCACAAAAGCCTTTCTTAAAGGCCCTTAAACACACGTGTGTAAACAGTGGGTAACACAGGGGAAACCACCCCTCAGCCAGTCGCTACCACACGCACAAAGCCACCTCCAGGCTGCCCTCCCCACCCTCGGGAAGCACGACCCCTCTGCACGGGGCTGACTGCCGGTGGCGGGGGGAGGCCGGCACTTACCTACCAGCGGGGCCGGGGCCGGGGCCGCTGGGGCACGCCGAGACCGACCGTCACCCGGCAACCGCGGCCGCGACGGCGCTCGGCCAAGGAACCTCACCCGGCCCCGCACACCGCAGCAAGCTCCGCCCATCTCCCTGAGGGCCCGCCCACCCCGTCTCTGTGTAGAAGGAGCGGAGGGCGATGCTTGCAGGGGGAAGAGTGGAAATGTCAACAGCCAAGTGGGGAGAGCAGGGTGGGTACGGCGCTGAGGACAGGAACGGGACGGGAAAGGCAACAGGATTTGGGTGGCAGGTGACCACACAGCTGACAGTGTCGGGGTGGCAGTAGGAGGGGAGTTGGGGGCATCTGAAATGTTCTTTGTGGGCTGATGGATAATTGACACTGCCATCGTGCAGAAAGGTGACTCCGAACTCCTGTGGCGTGTTGAGGACTGAAAAATACAACTTGTGGTGTGTAACAAGGCAGGTTTCACCAAATGATTTTGCATTTTTTAAGAATGAGAAACAGGTTAAAAGACTAAAGTTCCAAAACGGAGTGGTCAAAAGATTAGGATGTGGTTCAAATTTTGTCGGTGACATGATCAAACAGCTCTTTTGGTGCAAGAGTGCAACTCCAGTCCATCTCCGTGAACAGCAATGCACTGTTCTTTTCCCATTCACCATTTCCTGGTTGGAGATTGCCATGGCATCATCATATTCCTTTTTCACTATTCAACCTCGATGCAAATAAAGGATACTCACTAATTTGGGGGGGGTGGGGGGGGGGAATTTTCTGGGACACCAGAAAATCACAGAGAGCCATCAGTGTCATGTGCACACCCAAGGCACAGACAGGCTAGCGCGCAGGATTAACTTCCTCCCATTTAATGAGTTACCGTGCATCTGCAGAGCCATCTTGACTGACCACATTAATAGACTTTCCACTATATAAACCAAACAACATGTTTGCTTTCCCTTAAGATGATTTATTTTAAAAAGCAAGGGACTAAAGCACAATGCAGTCAGTTTTCACAGCTCCACTGAGAGGCAGTAATCCATTAAAACAGGTTAATTCAATCATCCAGACTCAGCTGTTCATAAATTAAATTTGCCTATTTGAACACACGCATTACCTGATCTTTTAGACTTATCACAATATATTTATTCAGAACATTGCTCTTGCCATTCTCCCTCACACTTAGGAGGAATCCACATTTCCACACTTTAGATGTAGGATTCATAAATCGAGCACATAGGAAAATGTGATCACACCCTTGGTGGTCTCATATGAAAAGCCTGCTTTTTCAGGCGTTTACTTTCAGGATGGTACCCAGTGTTTTCTTGGGAGCAGTCCTTAGCAGTACTTCTCTTGGGGGCAGGAAGACTGGAGGCCTGGAAGGAAGACACGGAATCCTACCTGCCATTTAGAAGAAGCTGGGGTTTTAAATACCCTACTTGCACACACTTACCCTCTCACACCTCCGATATACACTGTATCTTTGCGAGGATATTGGAGAGCAGCAGCTGCTGGTGGATTGCATCAGCATTTCCTCTGCAGCAACATTAAATTTACTCTGGGGTTTGGAAAACGCTATCTTAGACCATAGGTCAGGAAATGTGTTAACTCCCCTCTTGCAGGGTCTGATGCTCAATTAACATCAGAGAAAATCACCGGGGGCCTGATTTTCCAAGGTGATGAGCTCACTCAGCTCCACCTGGTGTCATTGCAGTCCAGCTGCCCATCTTCACAGGAAGGAAGGCAATGGGCCTTGACGTGCTTGGGGAAGCTAGCGTGATTCAGTGAAAACAACACCGAATCAGGATTCTGACCCTTGAATTTTATTCCCGACTCTGCCATTTATCTTCCAGGTGACTAGCTCAAGTCACATTGACTCGGTTTTCCTCCACACCTCTTCCTGGGACACACTTCCCAAAGGTTATCTATGAAGTAAGTGTATCATGTATGTACACATCTCCATGGCAGTATACTTCTTTCCCTTCTTTTGCTGGAAATAATCTTGTTATGGCCAACCTAGTCTGAACTGTCTGAAACCAAACAAAGAAGAAATGCATCTTCCCATTATTGAGCAAGAGAAAAATCTGGCACAATTTCAGTGTAGATACAGGAGCTTTATGTTTGCCCTGCTCAGAGTTATTGTAATTGTGCTGGCACCATTCCCAGAGCTGAGCTAAGGTCAGTGAGAAACCTGTAAATTAATAACTGTGGAGCTGATGTGATCTCTATCCAGGAGTCACATTGTACATTCATGAAGCTTTATAGGAGACAAAATTCATGTTTCAGTTTTTTTAAGAAATGTTTAAAAATTTTAAATCTTAATATTGACAACTCCGTCCCTGGACCTATTCACAAATGTTGGACCTGATTCTGATCTTACCATCACAGAAACTCCACAAAACAGGTTAGTCTTTATTAATTACATTGCTGCTACCGAAATGAATGGGAATCGGGGGAAACTTTCTCCGAAAACCAAGCCTAGATGGAGATGTTTTCCTTTGGGTTTTTATCTTACAAAGAAGAGATTTGTCTGTCCTCCTGGTTTTATCCAGTCACAAGCAACATCCAGTTATCCTAATTAATACTATTGATTAATAGCTCATTGCTCTTGCCACTTGCATTATTAACATATAGGAACTCCATTGTTCTACAACCTAGAAATGCAGGACCAGAAGGGGCTTTCTGGTCAGAGGCACCAGTTTTCTGCTGTTGCAGGTAATCACATCAGAGGCATTTAGATACCTGTCAGTCTCTTCCTCCTTGTTCCGAAAGCCTCTCTCTGAAGATTACAGACTGCCTAATTTATAGGCTAAAATTATTTATTGACAAGTTATACCTACTTGTTCTTTTGCCAAATTATTTTTCATCTTAAAATAACTCTTACCCTCTGATGTTTGCATTCCTGATATATTTATAGGGCCCACTGTCATCTCCTCTTGACATTTATTTTGCTAAGTAATACAAGCCAAGCTCAAAATCTCCTGTCATTAAAGACAGGCTCACAATTCTTTTTATCATCCTGTTTTTTCTTTATTTAATTTACTCCAGATGTCTTGTGCAGTGGAATAAATACTCTCCTTTCTGTACTGTAAATGTCTGGTATATCCTGGGTCACATAATCAAGGTCATATCAAATTGGTGGCTCAGAATCACTATTAAGATGGGGTTCCTCTCTTTCTTTGTCCTCCCCAGGTTCAAAGTCAAGTGGAATGGAAGTCCCCACTGTACTAAAAAGGTTTTGTAAGCACATGACCCTGATCTGTGTACCACTACATTATATTCAATTCCTATTATACCAACCCCTTCTTCCCGTCTTCCCCTGGTGATTCCCCTTAATCATTAGCAAATGTCATTAGCAGGCTTCTGTCTTTTCCAAATGGCACTAACTGAAACTAAGATGAGTATTGTTCACAAGAACCCTGACTACAAACTATCTTTCAGCCTCATAGTCCCCCTTGCAGCATGCAGCCTGACAGTCCCCATTAGTGAAATGTAATCACATTTTTGTCTAGTGAGAATCCCTTTTCCACCAGAACTATCAATTTCCTTTGGGACACAGTACTGAAGGCTGTCCTAAAGTCACAAACTAGTAGTATTTTTTTCATCTATGGGATTAGCCCTCTTACCAGAGGTAGCTATAATACCCTTTTGGTAAACTCTTGCCACATTTTCCCATGTCTTTAATTCTGCTTGCAGTCAAAATTTGTTCTAAAATGTTGCGTGCAGTTAGGGGTCAGACTGACGGGTGTGTGTTAGCCTACATCTCCTCTCTCTTGCCTCTCAACTTCTTCAGAACTGGCACGCACTTCTAGTCCTCTATTTCTGTAGCATCGTCACAAATGTGACAATTTTGTTCTTTCAGCACAGCAAGGCAGAAATTACTCATTTGCCAAGTGAAGCGTATTAAACTCCTGAAATTTTGCTTTCCCCTGGATAACTTCCATTTCTGTGCAGTTTTCATTAGCCATCTAACACATCCAACACAATAACACTGCCGCAGTGTTATTCTCTATCGAAAGCAGAGGAACAGAAATTACTTTAGCTGTACATCCAGATGATGATCTAGATGATCTTCAGGCTTGCCCCACTTGGTTTTGACTTTCAATGATTCTTAATCTTTACACAAAAAGATGTCAATACAGCTAACCCTACCAGATGAATGCATGAATGCATGGTAAAAGACATGCCTCCAGAAACTTGTAATTCAAAGTAGAAAATACAGAGCAAGGTTATTTATCTCCATTGCATACAAACAGAGAAAAATCAAAACTAATCTGAGATTAAGTGAGGAATTCATCCTATGGTACTGCCACTCCCGTCCAGACTGCTACTCTGCTGGAAAACTCTCACATCTTCTTGTATTGCATGATAAGCAGAACACTACCTTTGACAATTCCTCTATTGGTTAAGAACTAACCACTACCATGGCATTCTCAAAAAAATCAGCTCAGGTCTGCAGTAAGAGCTTTGGTTGAAGCCTTGACTATGGCATTAACCTCATGATTTCATGTGCTTGAAGTCCCTGCATTCAGAAGATTATATAAGAAACGTTTCAACCATGACAGGTGTGTAGGACTTCATCCTCAGAAGCAATGAATGAGGCCTGGAGGGAGTAAGAACTGATCCAAAGATCCAGAGGATGACGGGGACTGTGAATTAAATTTATTTTGCTGTCACTGCACCTGGCATGAGAAGAAAGGGCGATGAGAGGATCCAGTTAAAAAAAATGTCTTTTCTGAGTCACTGAATCCAGGCATTTGTCTTTGTTCCTTTTCACTGGCTTATGTGAATTCATAAACTGCAATCTGAAAGGACAGCTTCATCAGGCAACATACCGCATTTTGTACAAGGCTGTATCTTTTCAAGCTGAACTAGACCTAGAAAGAGTTCTGCTAAGAGTTTTTATGGAGTATTTTAACCCACACTGAAAAATGGGCCATCATTTTTCTTTGTCCTTGCTTCTGTGAACAAGTAAACCAAACTACTGAAGTAAACAAAGTCACACAGAAGTCATGTGTGGTGTCTGAAGGCAGTCCTGAGCTAGGTTCTGAGTGACAGAGCCTGTCTTCTCTCACTGCTGCATGCTCACTCAAAGAAAACAAACCTTGTCTTGGTGGAGTTTTGGGGTACATTTTTGGGGTACTAGAAGGCAATAAAAACAGCAAATGGCACCTTCCCATGGTAAAGGGTCTTTTAAAGAAAGGTAAGCTTAAGGCAGGCTTCAGTTGTGTTGGGATATCTCATTAGCTTAAGCCCTGATTCAGCTCTTCTGGGAGGAAAGAACTGGTGGAATCCCACTTACTCTCAAGCAATACCCACTGTAGACACCACACCAGAGGCTTCTTTCTTTCCTTTGTACTATTGCTTTAGAAAGGCAGATTCACAACAAAGGGATTCTACCCAGAAATGGCTGCATAACAGTGCAGTCCAAATGATTGATCAGGATGAAAGACATGAGGTAGCAAAGGTGAGACAGTGTACTGTATTAATATTTGAGCCGCCAAGGCAGGATTTCCTAATTCCAGAAAGGTTTATCTCCTAAATAATGCTAATTCTGCTTTAATTTTAATGAAGAGTTGTAAATAAATGGATAAATAAATTAATTTTAAAATGTAGGATTTCTCTCCCTTTCCATTTTTACAAAGAACTTTCTTATCCGAAAAAAAAATACTGAGAACCAGAAAAGTATGCTTGCAGTCCCTTGTTTCTATTATTCCTGACTCAAATATGAATCAATCGTGACTTGAAATGCCTGTGTATATTAATAAAGATGATTGGTTTGTGTCTCTCTTCAAGGCCATCTACCTTTTTCAGTTTCTTTTCAAACTATTTCCTGGTTTTGGAAAGATAAAGGATGCTAACTGCGCGCATCTGCTCTTCCAAGGTATGGGACCCTGTCCCAGCGTATGGGACAAGTCTAAAGCTGCCCTACAGCTGTCAGATGGCCGTTTTTATTAAAGAACTAGTAGGTACAAAACTCAACATTGTTACAACTGTAGTACCACTATAGATATTTCATTCAGTTTAGGGGCAATCCTCAGTTTGCACGCATTAGTGCTTGCTGTGGTAGAAATCCTCAGCAAGAAAAGGTCTTGCTGAGAGGGCTTAAAAACGGCGGGCTTAAAAGAAAAATATAAAAGGAATAGCATTGGCTGCAGGATTAATGCCCTTGGGACACAGAAGGCCTCTTGCTGATGCTATTTATAATTCACACCTGGTCCACATTGTTGGTGGTCCTTGTATTTCTTCTGGGTTGAATTCCACAGTCAATGATTGAGTTACAATTTTGTTTTCAACATTAAACTAAGAGAAAAATTAATTGATGTTGGAAAGGACTTAAGGTCAATGACGGTTTCACCACTGTTTTTCAGGAGAATCACTTGGTCTTTGTAGTGTAAAGAAACCTATGGTTTCACTGTGCTTTTAGGTCTGTTTTGCCAAGCAGCCATTAGTTGTGAAATTCATCTAGCTGTCTTCAGGCAGGGGAACTACCAGCCTTACAATGTGCACTTGCTTTTTATGGCAATGCAAAGCCACCACAAAATGCTACCAAATCAGAAAGGTGTTGATTTATATTCACTTTCCATCTATGGTATGAAATAGTGGAGAAATCAGGACTGTAAAAAAAATTCATCAGGACAAAGCACCAGTTTGCATGCCTTACACACTACTTTGCATGTACTTTGTACAGTTCAAAGCTTACTCTGAACACAACTCATGCACACCGCGGCTTCCAGCCATCACAGCAATAGCACCACTGTGAACCATGCTATAGACAACAGCTCTGGCAAAGTCCTTCATAAATCCCTGTCATAAAGGGGTGGAAATAAGGTGTCTGAGGCACAGTCTGCAGTAGTGGAGGGAGGAGGTCAGCATGTAGATGAGGGGTCAGGAAGTTCTACAGACTGGAACAAGCACTGTATATCCTGTGCACCCCCATGTACACCTATGTAATCCTAGGGCCAGCATCTATAGCCATGGGTCTCTGTCCTAACATGCTAAGAGTCAAAGTGCTTCTTTTGCTTGAAGTGCCTTGCCCATCCTGAGTGCTCCCAGTAGTGTTTCAGCTTCATGGCCTACTAGGTGATTTGTACTTGCTTCTGGCTCAGCATCAGTGAATGAGCTGAGCAAAGACAAAAATGGTCCTATCTGCTCTGTCAAAGGAAACTCTTGACCATACACATCCACTCCTGCTGTGTGCAGCCTGGATTCTAGTCCAGCAGACACTACACAGGAATGAAAAGTGATGCAACAAACCACTATCCTGTGGGATTTTCCCTAGAATTCAAGAGGCTTAAGTTGCCTTTTCCATGGATAGCCTCTTTGGAAAGCCTTGGGATTCATCTGCATCTGGGTCATTGTTGTGTGTAACTTCCCGTATACTACTAGAAGGCATCCTCTCCTCATAGAGAGGAAAGGATGTTTCCCTGTCCTCAAAATGACAGGAAAGACCTGATTTCCAAATACTCTCCTTATTGCTCTGGCTCTGATTTTGCATAATGTGTGCTTAGAAAAAGGACTATGTACTTTGCTGTTTCAGCAGCTAAGTTAGATTAGTGATGAGAGAAGATGGATTATTGGTATGCTTCTGTAATTTTTATGCACTGTCTCGCGGTAAGATTCAGCTCTGTTACCTAGCTCAGCATGCTTAGTGAGACTGAGACAGGTGCTTGGGTAGTGTTTCAAAGTATTGAAAACAATAAAACACATAGCAGCCCACACAAATCTTACATCTATCATCTCAAACACCTTGCTTGATAATTTTTTTTCAAGGCTGGATCTGTCAGCAGCCCCACCGGCTGGTGACAGCACATGGCAGGGAACACGGCATGTTGTACGCTACATGGGACTCAGCTGTGTTAGTAGGACAGCTCTTTGGCCATGAAAACCTGCACTTTATCACTGCATGCTTGCACTTCTGGCTAAACACTCCATCCCAGTATCCTCTTTTCTTGAAACAGAAAAGACCCTGGGGTAAGCCCTTATAGTGGTTTAATAGAAACTCCTAGTGCCTGAGCTGAGTGGTCTGCATTTGACTGAGGAAATCCCTTCAGCAGAAAGCAGAAATACAGAATGGGAATTCCCTCATGACCACAAACTACTGCTATCTGGAGAAGTCATGATGCTTCTGCAGTACTGTGTCTCATCTCCATTCACTTCCTACAGTCTGAGCAAAGACCTTGCAGTTCCAAACTTGCCTACCACTGTTAGCAATGGAGATGGATCTTTGACAATCTCTGTTTCAATTTGGATCTGAACTTTTGGAAAACATAAGAGGGGCAAAACTAATGCTGGATTTTGCCTTTTCTAGTATGATGACATGTGGAGACTTGATGCATTCGAAAGTATTGCTGTAATGAGATGAGCAGAAGTTCATGCATTGCATTAGCATTACACTAATACAATTCTATGCAGTGTTTGGGTCTTGCTGTTTTGTAGTGAAGACCAACGTAGACAGATATGTCTAAAATCCTACCAAGCAGTGTGGTAAAATGTGGTGTGTTTCCCCCAACAACTCCCAACACATTATCACTGCCAGAACCTGTCTTCCTTGGAGCGCACACAAGCCTCCTCTGTCTTGCCCTACGCTGGTTGCTCCCCTTGCCATGCTGTGGATGTGCTAACGCAGGGACATTCATTAACAGACCATTTGCAGTAATCTTGTATACCAAACACTCGCAGCTGGCTAAATTCTAAGAGTTATCAGTTGATCTACTCTCTGCAGTAGGAGATCAGGGTACAAGTTAAACTACTGTTAAAAATACATTTCCCTCTCATTCTCCTTAAAAGCCAGTGGAAACACAAGTGTGCAGCATTCAACTATGTGTGCAGTGTTTACTGGCTAGCTACTGGTTTGTGGAAGGGAGATTTTCCAGGTGCAGTTTACTACTTTCTTTTCTGGTGAATTGAGATGTTTGCCTACAGATGTTTGCATAGGACATTCCTTTCTCCTTCGAGATACTTGCTTCACAACACATCCAGCCCCTGGCAACCTGGCAAGTGAAATATAAAGACTTGGGGGAATAAATATATACATAAATAACCGAACCATTTGGGTGTGATCCCAAATCTACTACAGTTAAAAGAAGTGATTTCAGATCACATCCACCATCTAGCCTACAAAGAAGTGCCAAACTAACTTTAAGCTATTTGGCTTTCCAAAACTACCACCTCCAGAAAGACCATATTTATAAAATGTTGTTGTGTTGACTCACAACAGTTGTGATAACTCCCAGTCAGTGATCATTAAAATAAAATCCCTGTTCCAGCAGCATGCTTGGCTGCAGCAAGAGTTCAGTGAAACTGTTGCCTGCTGCATGCAACGAGTACAGGGTCTTAAAACATAGAGTGAAAACCTCTGTTTGTCACAAAGTCAACATCCCAGCAAGGGCAGTTCCTGTACCACACCACACACCTTCTCGTTTGTGGTCACATGCTTGAATTGCTTCCTCATCCTTTATACAGCAGCTATCTAGGAAATATTCAGGGAGTATCCTAGCACTGGCAAGCACAACCTTCTGATATGATGTTAGGAAAACATGTTAGATGCTGAGAAACAAAGATCCCTGGGGTCACCCTACCCTGCTGATAAGTGTGGAAGTGTTCCTGCTGTGTGGCCTGGTGCATGGCCAAGTCCCAGATAGATGAGAACCAAGGCTGCTTGTTCTGGGGGTGCGCTCCACTTTGATGTGATGGCCAGGACCAGGGAGCAGAAGGGATTTCGTGCTTCGGGGCTTGGGTATCTGATCAAGATAGCCAGGGACTAGGACTAATGACAACGCTCTGTCTGGATAGAGAGATAAAGGAGAGAGAATAAATAAAACCCAGGAATTAAAATGAGGAATATTTCAGCCACAGTCCCTGAAATGCCACAGGGAAGGAAAGATCTTTAGATTAAGAAACATCTCCAACTTGGACATAGCAACACCCGAGTACCTTTCAGCAAGCAAATTCATACAGTGTTTATGCAGGAACTTTATATCATCTTCCCTGCTGCAGCATAATATCTGCTTAAGCCCGACATTTTAAAATACCTCTGCCACATGGAGATGGGCAGGTGATTCAGTACAAATGTGTGGATCTCAGTGTGGCCCTTTGACGGATGCCATCATACCACAGTTCAGCTATGATATGCTTCTGGCAAAAAGCATGCCAGCCAGAGGGTAGATCTGCTTGCACAGTCACTGCACCTGGCACCACAACTTATGTTACCATCTAGATTATCTGCGGGTATCAGACATCTATGGATGGAGCTGCTCAAGGGTCTGGGACAGACCTGAGGAACTGTGGGCTCAGGATAGGGCGTGCTGCTCACTGCTGTGCCAAAGCCAGCTGAATGACGTCTCAGAACACGGTGCAATTTTTGTGTCAACAACAGGATCGTTAATATGACTGTCAGCAGGCTTCAGATCAAATCGCTCTCTTGGAGTGACGCAAAGGGAGTAAGATATATTTTTTTTGTTGAATCTAAAGCTGAGCTCCCCTGCTCTGGACGGCAGCATACAGATGGTGGGAAGTGTGTGCGGACAGAAAAGTCTCTGCTTTCTAAGCCTGCCTGGCTCCTTGCCCAAGTTTCAAATGCAGCCCGTGAAGGTTTGACTTGAGACAATTTAATGGATACTGTGTGGGTGCTGGAGGCAAGAGAAGCCAAGAAAATGAGGGATCTGTCTGTCAGTTGATCTATTCTCTCAGATATTTACTGCAAACCCTTCATTTCTGTAAATATACTCTGCATGCTGCTATAGATAGGGTATGGTTGTAAGTGTGATACTGTGAGAAAAGGGTGCAATACATGAACCAAAACTGAAGAGTTTTTCAGCTGTGGACCAAATTCCTTACATGTGGTAATAACATTCGTGTGATAAAGTCATTTATTTCTGCAAACTGGTCATACATTACATGTCAGCGTAGTAATCCCCATTTATGCTATTCTTTGACCTCCCCTGCAATACGCCTTTTGAGTCGTCTTTACTTGCACTGCTTTTAACTTTACCAAGTGCCTTAAGCCCTCTGAATTTTGATTATCGATTGCCAACAACTACAGCGATTAAACTGAAGCCTGAACCATCCCCATTACTGAAAACTCACCACTTGCCTTTTCTGCAAATCAGATTTCAACAGCATTCCTCTCTTCCCCCTTGTCTGGCTCTCACTGAAAAAAAAAGAAAATATGCAGGACCATTTGCCAGGGTTAATTTTTAATAGTGTCCTCACTGCTGCAGCGAATGAAGTCATTTATTATCCAGCAGGCAGCATGCTAACGTGCTAGGCAATAACAAATGCTAAAGGAGGTGACTCAGGCATAAAGCAATCAGCAAGTTTTACATTCCCACCTGCCAGATGGCTCAGCACAAAGGGCCAAACATGGTGTTTCGGCTCACCCTATGCTTGTGTCTTCATCCGAGGGACACCTGGATTCAAAGCCACACAGCCAGTGAGGTTTATTTGCTTTGTAGTCATGTGCAAAGCATGCACATAAACAGAGCCTGTGTGGCCAGCCCTCTCCTCCGCCTGGGCACTCTTTTCCCCTAACGAAAGAGCATAATATTCCTCCTAGGGGGTCATCCCTGCTGCAGGAATGTGTCAGTCCAGGCAGTTTGGCCCTAAATAATGCTTTGTGATCTCAGGCAGACTGGAGCTCAGCCTACATACCTGTAAAACAGGTTTAATGTTGGTTGGCTTTTTTTCTAGAAAACCTAGAAGGATTACTTCATGTCTGAGATCTCTAGATGCAAACTGCTCAGTGGCAGAGAGCATTTTAAAAGAGCAGCTGGAAATTAGGGCCAGAGCAGGCTGGCAGCCCTGTGAGCAGGTAGGGATGACCGCAGAAGCTGCACTGTTCTCATCTCATTACCTAAGACATTACCTAAGATCTTCAGAAAGGCTGAGATGCAGATGATTCACAAACCAGAATATGCTTTTGAATTACTTACTAAGTAGGATTCATGTTGATTTTACTGCTCTGGGATGCACAGGGTTGGGCTGCAGAATCTGTTCTGCCATCTCTTCAGGGTGAAATATGGTGGTAATGTGAAGTCCTCTCACCCATGTCTCTATGGCTGTTGTATTTTTGCCTCCACGGAGCAGTCCAAAGGCCACGGAAGAAGCCCATGAATCTTCCTGGTATCTGCAGTAAGCTTGGGATCAGACCTCAGTAAACCAGCAAGAATGTGCTGCTGAACATGCTATAACAAGTTCACCGGCATGTGCTGATCACTGCAGGAGAGCTGGTATAAGTGTGCTCCCAAAAACAAGGAAGATCTTGACTAACGAGGCAGCAGCTTCCTGCTTAGTCCTCACTGGAGCACACCAGTGCCACTTAAATGGGGTAAAAGGGCAGACCTGAGCCTGTTCCCTCCCCTGTGTGCCTACCCCAGAGAAGCTAGAGGGAACGTATTGTTTCACTCTCAATTCACTTTGTGATCATGTAAGTCTCCCAAATCCCACTGCCAGTAAGCTCTGATGATTAAACAGCTTACTGAAGGGAAACTACAGCTAATACCTTCTACACTCATCAAAGCATATTGCTAATGAGGACTGGGAAATCACTCACTGCTAATACATCTGTAGATTAACATTAGCTTACTCATGTTTTCATAATCAATGGCTGAAATTCCATCAATCATCTGGATTCACATGACATTTCTGATCACTGTTTTGGTATGTTAGTTTCAGTATTTCCCCAACTGAAGTTCTCTGACTGGAAGTGGAAAAAGCAAAGTCGAAAGTCTGAGGCCAGAGAAGAAATTTACATGTTGATTTGGGCATCTTAGGAATCTTGCAGGAGGTCTGACTTCAGAAATGTTTAGCATTGGCTCCCTGAAAGCCATCAGACAGTATCTGACTGATTTGTGTGTCCACACACACTTATATCACTGTTAAGCTCATAAACACCTGCCTGAAAAGTTACCTAGAAACATGCACCAGTCCTGCAAGATGCAAGTGGCTGCAGGTCCTCATCTGCCTTTCACCTTCCCTGATAGAGAGGCAGCAGAAGAAAGGGAATGACTGAATTGCAGACTAAAAATGACACTGGGGGTCCACTTTACGGCTTCAGTGTGGGAAAGTTCTTTATTAAAGATCTTTCAGCCTACAGAGTAGCTACATTTTATGTGAGTACTGCTTTGCATCAGCTTCACTTGCTCATAAAGATGGGAAGTGAGGTTCAGGGCAGCTCCTTACAGAAGAAGGAAAACCGGAATTTAGTGAAGAACTTGACAGAAGAGAAGGCTCAGCAGCTTGAGCTTGATGATGAGACGGAGGGCTGCATGGCAAGGACAGAGACAATGTGCAGCCAGCACATTAAAAAGCGATCAAAGGAAAAGAAACCAGTACTTTAACTGGATAAACACAAATGTCTTTAATTCTATCTAGTTCTACCATGTGTGCATGCCTGAATCATGCTGCGCAACACTGCTTTGAAATTTTTGCGAGAAACAGATGTAGTTAGCAATTGTTCCTTGATGTTGAGAGGAAGAAAACCTGCATTAGCTGACAAAGAAGTAAGAAGATTCTTTTAAAAAGAATAGGAATAACCTTAGTGTCTCCTCCAGGAGAACACAGGGGATGGTCTGAGATTTCAGTACAAGCTCATCTGGTACAGAGAGGCCTTGAACTACACAGATAAATCTGTTACACATCAGTGAGTGCAGAAATGACACAGAGTGCAAGACATCCCTTAGCAACTCATCTGGTTTCCACTCCTGGAAGTCTGGCTCCTGCCAGCAAAAGTGACAGATAACCCAGAGCATGGTAAGTCATCCAAACTGTTCCATAAAGAAACTGGTAGCATGAAAGCTGCAAAGTGTTCAAACTTTTCTGTACAGTTTGAAAATGAAAATCACATAGGGCCTAAATATCACAAGAGATTGTTATGAAAAAACAAGGATTTCAACTTCCAAAGACATGACTTACTGCTGTATGAAGACAAAGGCATAAACCTCTCAGAGTGCAGTGATGTGAGGATCAGGCTCCAAGGGAATGATTGACATTCAATTCAAGCTGACAGTTAACAAAAGCTCCTGTACATATGCCAGCAAACCACTGCCAGGAAAATCAATGTGGCTCCCAACTTGCAGATTTCTGCTTTACTAGACCTCCTACCCTATGTGACCCTTGCTGACCTACATTGGCAGGCTCAGCAGAGAGTGGAAGGAGACACAGGACCTTACCAACCCTTGTCACTCTTGGTCAAGTGAGGGCATTTCATGAAAGAATCAGTGTCATTTCTAAGTAACTCAGGATCTAGAGTCACCATCTGATCAGCCATAACTCATGGGAAAAAGCAGGAAAGAACATTTGTTGGGGACTTAAGCAAACACCTACAGGAACAAACAGGACACTTTCTGTAGAGGGCGGTGTGCTTCATACCATGCTGAAACTAGCAGGCAGTTGTAGAAAGCAACACTGCTTGTAAATACAGTCTCAAAGTTGTAACCGATATCTTATGACTCCCACTATCCAGCAAAATCTGAAGTCCAAACATCCCACCATCCACTCAGGTGAGGGCTTCGCATATCATGTATAGAGAGGTATGATTGTTGTTCATTCCTATTGTGTCTCTACAAGGAGGATGACTCAGTGGAAATGACCAGTCTTTGAATTACGTCTTTTGTGTGTGAGTGTTTGGGTTGGCTTTTTTTTTTAATAGAAGAAAGGAATCAGCACTTGTCTGTATTTTTAAACTATGGAATGCAGACCTCCTTCCACTTCCAAGCTCTGATTACAAAGCCTTTTCCTTCTGTGATTCCAGAGCATCTCATCTCTGCAAGTTTCTATTTTCACTGCATAATTGATCAAATCCAACTGGTAGCAGAATTCATTTGAGTCAACAGGAATCTTTGCTTTCTCTAGCTCTGGTGGAGCATGTGCCAGGCACCTGGCAAGGCACTGCCTGGTTCCCCTGCTTATTTTGAAAAAGAAATCCATGATGAGAAAGATCCTGTCCTCGATAAGACAACCCTCCAGGACTGATGAGTTTGCTCTGCCCACTCAGAATCTTCTGCAATGTGTCAAATGGTTTGGTTCAAAGAGGCCTGAGCATTCTATTCAGTAGAATTAGTAGAATTTAGTAGAATTTAATCCAATCTTAATGCCATTATTTTGGGGACTAAAAACAAAGTGGTCCCACTCAGTGGCTGGGTTATCTAAAGCAAAGTGATGTTTTAGAGATGATACAGAGGAAGATTTTCTTTTTTTTCCTTATTGATTGTTGATTAATTAATTCAGGGGTTTGTTTTGTTAACTGATTACTGCAAGAGATCTCTCCAGTTCAATGTCCATCTTAAAAAGCCCTTTGAAACTGGGGCTGACCGGTCTTCTCTTTTCCCCTGTGTGGTCTCTCAGCTGGACTTCTGCTTCCAAACCTTAAGTATATCTGAGAGTTCCAGGTCCCTGGGATGACAGTACATGCTTGCAGAATTTCACAGTTGTGATGTCTCTTGTGGCTATGTCTCTCTTGGTGCGATTGGGAGTAAGGATTAGCCCACAGACTCTTCCCAGTCTCTAGGAGACTGTGTTAAATTACAGTGTTGGATAGTTTTATCATAGTTTCTTTGAGTTACTTTAATTTATCTCATGGTTTCTTTGTGCTGCAGAAGACTCAGATTTTCCCCATAGTCTTTTTATAGTCAGTCACTTGCAGTATAACACTTCATTGTCAGGAGTATGTTCCAGCCTTGCATCTCTGCATAGGTTTATCCGATACATTAAGAGCTTCTCTCAAAGGCTGCTTTCCAAGTCATGCTATTGTTCGGCTTGGGATCCAGCAATACTTCCTCTACAGCCTCACCAGGAAGCTAAAGAGTATTGTCCATGAGTCACAATAATTTTACCTGTAAATTCGGTTAAGCCCCCAGGCAGCTCGGAAGGCTGGCCACTGTTTCTCAAGCTTGATACTACTATAGCAACAGCGAAAACTGAGAAAGAGTGTTTTTAAAATAAAAAGGGGGAGCATACACTTCATTCCATCACACAGTTGGAATGAACTTGTAGCTTACATCAATAGTCTAGAGTTTAAGAATCTTCCAGTTTTTCAAGACTATCCCACAGAAGGCACCCTTTCCAGCTTAGGAATAAAGCAAATATTTTGTGTATACCCTAGACCCATTCCAGATTTACAAATTAGCCTGCCTTAAGCACAGGGTAGTTCCACTGGCTTCTGTGACTACTTGCACATATTACAGTTTTCAAAATTGTCCTCTTCTGAGCTAATAAAGCTCAGTTTTGATTTCCTCCTGCAGTGGTAATTATGAGGGTTTCCCCTCTCTGCCCTTAGCCAATTCCCTTTGCCATTTTTAAATTCGCTCACTAACACAAGTAACCTGCATAGCAGTAAGTCTGCCCTTCCTAGAAGCATCCCTGTAAAGAGAATGCATTTGAAGACTCTGCGAGTCTATTCCATCCTCTGTTCCAGGTAACTCCAGAATACTCCCATATTTGCAGTTATTCTACTAAAAAAAAGAAAAAAGAAAAGGGCAAGGGGGGAGAATGGAGACTGTCAGAGGATGGAAGCCAAATTAATTTCTGAAGAAACTGGTTCATCCCTTACTGGCATCTTCAGAGTTGCATCAGCTTGGTGCGGAAATGGATTTGGCCTTGTACTTCCGAGAATCCAGCCTTGTTTCAATTCTTCTGAACACTTCCTTGTTTTCTTCTGACTGTACTTCAGTTTTGATCCAAGTATCAGATAGGCCCACGAGGCAGTTGACTTGCACTGAATCTAACATAAACTTCTACTGACAGGTTCTGCTACTTAGATGATGCATGGCCCACCAGTGAACAAAAAGGGTAAGGTCTCAGCTTCTTTCCTTGCTATAGCAACAAAGCACCTTGTGATGATAATTTTTTGTCTGTTTCATAAGCTGGTTGCCATGGCAAGTTACGTGTGTTACATTGTCAGATACTAAAAGGAAACAATTTGCATTCTCTAGAAAACCAAAATTTAAAAAGGTGGTTGAGTATGTTTGCTTTCTGCCATGACATTATGCATCCTGTAAGCTCAGGGAGGGATAAGCAAGAAAAACACCCCAGTATGGGAGAAGTACTTGCAGGTTTCTTGAGTCTGGTGTATCCGCAGGAGGAATAAATTAAAAAATCATGAAGAACACGGTGCTGTGGGGAAGCAAAACTCATGGGGACCTCTGCTTCTCTCAGTACGCTCTCAGAGACAGTGTTAAAGAGAACACAGTGATACAGTCTTCCTTCCAAACACTTTGAGAAAGTTTCAGTTACACAGAAAAAGTATGCATCCAGGAAAATGGACTAGCTGAGTGCATGGATCGCTCAAAGCCATGGAAAGAACCAGGAAGCAATCTGTGTACGTAGAAGTTTTTTGTTTTGCCTTTTTTTTTTTTTTTTTAAAGGGGAAAGAAAGAATAGTGCAACTTGGCCATTGCCTGGGTGTTTCTACTAGAAATAACTCTAAAAAAGATTAACATTTCAAAAACGGTGGGGATAGCCTTGATCTGTAGCTGATTATCAAGTTCGGTTGCTAACTAAGCTCTTGGCGTAAGTTTGTATGTCACACACTGGAGAGCTAAGCTCAGGCTTTGTCTATGACCCCCCCTCTTGCAGAGGTTAAAGTGGGAAAGACAACGTGCAGTTATTTTTTGGGTCACAACACCTACAAAAAGCAGTGACATACCTTCCTAGACTGAATTTAGAGTGTTGTTACAAAAAGTCATGATGGGAAAAGCATGTCCACGAGTTATGGCCTCCCACCTGCAGGCTACATGCAGTTTGGTCATTTTGGTGAAGACTATCAGGAAAAACTCAAGGCATGGAAATGACAGGCAGCTTTTCAAACTGGCTGCAGATTTTATTTTGGCAGTATTACTGTGGCAGTAAGGATCTTCTGAGATTCTCTCCATGTCCTTTGTAATGCTCTGCATGCCAGTGGGCCCAGTATTTGACTAGCTTTCTTCTCCTGTCAAGCAAGGCTTGCAACAGTTAGTAGCACTGCAGGATTTCTAGAGCCCTGTGCATTTCTCTTTGCGTGCCTTCAGGTTTGCCATAGATCACAGGAGCTGCACTGATGCCTGGTGGGTAGCTGGAGGAGTTTGCTGGCAGTCCAGCTGGAGACACCATGGGATGAGTTAGCAGAGTAGTTAGTAGACTGAACCATCCTCTCCTGGTGGCATTTGCACTGCTGTTTCTGTGACACTGCAGGTCTCATGTTTAAAAGAGAGAATTCTGTCTTCCAGAGGCCTGAGACAGGCCAGCCATTTTCCTAGAATTAAATTCAAGTTTAGAGAAAGGAAGGAAGAATCTGTCCAGGCAGAATGTTTTTTTACAAACAGAATGGGCCATAACCTCAGCAAGTTTAAATCTGCCCAGCTTTGCCAAAAGCAATGGAGCTATGCTGCTCTGCAACAACTGAGTATCTTCTATATTTTGCTTTTTTAATCTGAAAATAGAATGGGGAGAAGACCTCTTTAAGCTACTTCACTCTCTCTGTCCTCGCAAGTTTGTGTCATCACCCCTATGTGACTGTGTGGTCATGACTCACCAATATGTGATTATGCCTCTGTCTTCCAGCAGTCTGCAAACGAGTAGTCCTCAGGTATGTTATATCCTGATGTGATCTGGCACTGAAGAATGAGCAAGAAAGAGGCAGTTTCGGTTGCATCTTCTGGTGTTTCTTGGTTCTTGTATGACACTGAGAAGCCCAAGAAACATGAAACTGAGGTTCACTCATAGCTGTGTCTATTACACTACATATTTGGTTCCTGCCCCCTGGTAAGTTCTTTGGGCCACCTAGGTACTGAAAAACATGAGCCCACTTTCAAGGTGCTTCAAACAGCAGGATTTCTGTATGCTCCAGTACCCTGCCTGCTCGCCAGAAACAGCTAAAACAAGATGAGACAGGTAGCACAGAGAGGCGGTGCGCTGTGCGTACGTGTGTCTGCCTGTGAAGAAACCCATCACCTTTGCGTGTGCTAATGCTCCTGCTGTTGGCTTGGTCAGGAGAGATGCTGAGTTTCTGTGAGCTGCGGTCCTTGCGCCTGTGGAGAACTGAGAGGTTGTTCAGAATCAGGAGGGCTTGTTAGAAGCAAGCAAGAGTTTTGAGGTAGGTTAAAGCTTCAGCCTTTTTGTTTGGACCTGCCTGTTTGCATGCTGGCTTTTAGAAAGTGCTCTGGCAGGTTTGTTTGTGCTGGTGCAACATGTCTATGAGACCTGAAAAAACCTGCACAGCTCTCTCAACGTGTATCCTTAGAACTCGCCTAATCTACTCTCGCTACAAGCTCTGCAGGGCATGAGCTTTCTTTTTATTATGTGTCAAGCGTGGTATCTAGAACAATGGTTTCTAGATCCATTTTCAGATTACTACTTTTCTAACATAAACAATAAATTGTGGCGGTGTGCTTGAAATGTATGTTAGAGTGAACAGTGCTCTTTCAGTACCAGGAATGCATACTTTATTTAGCGTCATTCTGCATTCAAAGCTTGATCACTTCTGCATGCTCCTGGCTAACAAGGTGACTATGCAATCCACTATCCACTTTCCAAAGTAACAGGGGAATCATGGAGCCTAACAGTAGAAAACATCTGGTAACATAAGCGTGCTGTGACAGGACTGAAAGTACCCCGCTGACACACCTGAATTAGCACAATGGAGTTTGAGCCCACCAAGGTTTACTAGCTCTGTCTTAGCAGTGCTCCTTGTGGGACCCAAATACGACCAGACAAGAGCCTCTTGCCACACTCGGACCTTTGCCTGTCATTGGAGTAATGCTGTTCATGTGATGCGTAACTCTGCTGCTAAGCTTAATTGGACCCCAGCTGTCTTACACAGAGACAATTCAGGTGTCTTTCCTTTTGTGGCCTAAATCGCTCCTGAATAATTTGGAGTCATCTTTTTTCCTAGACATATCCAGGGGCCAGCTAAAAGCGCCCTGTGAGCTGGGTTTAGCCTACAGGCTATCAGTTAGGGCCTGCGACTGGTAATAAACACTACGTTTCAGCAGTCTCTGGTCTTCCTCCCCCAAAACATGCCGTTTGCCAGGCCTCCGAGGGAGCCGAGAGCGGCAGCTCAGCCCGGGGCAGCACCTCCGGCGTGCGGCGCGGGGCCTTGTCTGTAGGGCGAGGGCAGGGCGAGTGCTCTGCCTGCCGCGTTACCTGGAGGGCCGCGCCCTTTCGTCGGCAGCAACCCTGTTCCGCGGCTGGCCGGGGCGGGCGATCGGCGCCCCACAGGCCCCGGGACAACCGCGGCGTTGAGGCGGTCTCCCGCCCCACACGCCGTGCCGGGGCAGCTTCTGCTGCCCGCCCGCTGGATACCGGGAAAGCCGCGGCGGCTCTCGGTCCCCCCACGGGCAGACCACCCCTGCTGCCGCGGCGAAGGGCGGGCCGAGGGGAGTGGGCGAGCAGCGGCCGCCAGGCCTTCCCCTCACCCCGGGCGCGGGGAGCTCCTGAAGAGGGGCCGTGGCGAGGCGGGAAGCAGAGACACGGCCCCAACGGGGGACAACGAGACCCCCGCGGCTCCCAGGGGAAGGGGCGCGGAGGAGATCACACACCCGGGCGAGGCGGCGGCCCAACGCCCTCCCCCCTCGCAGCCGCCCGCCGCCGCCGCCCCAGGGACCGCCCCGCGGCCAGGCCGCGGCGGGCGGGCGGTGGCGCCTGATTGACAGCGGCGCGGCCCACCCGGAGGGCGGTGGCGGCGGGGGCCGCCTATCAGGGGCGGCGGGCGACCGTTGAGCGGCGGGTGGGCGGGGCGTGTGTCCTGGGCGTGTGCCGCGGCCGCCGGCGGGGCGCGCTCCCGCTCCGCTGCGCTGCGCTCCCCCCGCACGCACATTGTCCGGGCGCGGCGGCGGCACAGCGCCCCGGCGCCCGGTGCCAATGCGGGGCGGGCGCGGCACACCGGGGGAGCCTCCGCCACCGCGGTGGAAACTTCACCTCGCCGCCGGGCCGACGCGCGGCTGAAGCCCCCGGCGGGGCCGGGCCGGGCGAGGAGGAGCGGATCGGATCGGCGGGAGGAGGGCGGAGGGGGGGGGAGGTGAGCCCGGCTGGGGAGCGCCTCGTCTTGTTTGATTTTCCTCCGTTGGAAGAAAAAAATAAACAATATTATTGCCCTGCTTTAAACTTCCGCGCCCCACTCTCCAGGACGCGCATCCCGCCTGGCGGGGTGGACGAGCCGGTGAGTGACCGCCGGGGACGGGGCTGGAGCTGGGGGAAGGGGGTGGGACGCGCCGTCGGAAGGGCAGCACCCACCCGCTTGGCCGGGACGGGCCGGCAGCGCTGCCGCCACCTGTTACCGGGGCGGCTGCACCCCCTGGGAAGCCTGACCCCCCGCTGTGCCGGGGGTGCCCCCCGCCGTGCCCCGGGGAGGCGGCGGCGCGGCCCGCGGGTGTTTGGGGGCGGTGGCGCAGACCCACCTGCTCGCCCGGCCGCGCCATGACTCTGCTGCCTGGGCGCTGCCCGCGCCGACCCCAGCCCCGGGCAGGCCGCCGAGGTGGGGGGAGTGAGATGCCGCCCAGGCACAGCCTCTGCATCTCTTTTGCCCTGCATCCTCTCTGCCCTCCATCCCCTGCCTTCCTCCTCCTTCACCCCCTTTGCACTCCTCCTGCCCTCTCCCCGACCCCAAAGCTCAGCCCTCTTTCCTTCTCCCCCTTACTTTCCTGCTCCCCCACATCCCTAAGCTGCATCTCTCTGCCCCATCTCCCTCCTCTTCCTTGCACCCCCACTTTACAGCCCCCTGCAGCTGCCTTCCTTCCTTCCCTTGCATCCCTCATGCCACCCCTGTGATGCTCCCAAAGGAAAGCACTGGACCCCTCTTCCCCCCCACTTTTGCCAAAGCAAGTGCCTGCCAGGCACTGGCTCCCCCATGTCAGAGCAACACTCCCCAGGAGAGACCAGCTTCAAGTCAGTGCCAGGCATCAGCAGGCCAGGGGTGAGGTATGGAGGGGGCATGCAGGTGGCAGAAGCACAGGTACATGCATCTGCAAGCCGGTGGGCAAGGTCCCCCCGTTCCTGTGTGTGTGCATCTCTGCGGAGCTGGTGACACCTCCCTTCCTCCCAGGGATGCTCGCCACCTGGGCTCTGTGGTGTGCAGAGGCTGCTTGCTGTCCAAGGGTGTCACAGAGGCCAGGGATGCAACACTTTCACCCCAGGTCGGGGCAGGTGTATCTGGTGGCTCGCTTGGCCCATATGGGTCCTGGTTGGGGATGCATTTTAATTGCCTTGAGCAGTGGAGCATGCCTGGAGACAAAAGAGCCGATGAGAAATTGGAGAGGACTGGCGAACTCTGGAGTGGCTGGAGAAATGCTTAGGACAGCTGGAAGCAAGATGGTACAGCAGGAATGGTTTGACCCAAGTCAATCCTTGACACAAGTCAAGCGTTGACTATTTCAATGACCTTAGTCATGTCTGTTTAGCCTGTGCCATGCAAAGTTGCTCCTGGGTAGGTCTTTGAGATGCAGAAGTGGTACAAGCTCCTGGTGAGGCTTCATTGCGACATACCCCTGTCTGGTTGGCATGGGTAGGTTGTGTGGGTTGGAGCAGGAACTGGTTTTGAATGGAGAGAAGCACATGGGACTTTGTGTGGGTTCAATTAAAGAGTTGGTAGAGAGTTGTATGGTGGATATTGGTTTCTCCTGGTCAGGATTGTGTTTATGTGTTTATCCTCGCAGAGCTCCAAAGTATTTTGATTTGCAGCTGGTGATTTGCGTGATCTTCCCAAGTTTGTAACACAGCCATGACTTTGAATCCATGTGTGTTTAGTCCTTTCCTTCTTGTCAAACGTTTTCCTTGTGTGATTAATAATGTGCCAACTGCTTCATTTCAGCACCGGGGAGGCCGATACTGATTGATTTCCCTGTTCAGTCTCCTCAGTGGGTCTGGAGGCTGATGGGTGTTATCACTTC
Organism: Strigops habroptila; assembly: GCF_004027225.2. Classification (NCBI taxonomy): domain Eukaryota; kingdom Metazoa; phylum Chordata; class Aves; order Psittaciformes; family Psittacidae; genus Strigops; species Strigops habroptila. The sequence continues at coordinate 48,622,875 of NC_046358.1, read as the reverse complement.
AGAAGTCTGCTTTCGGGTGGCTGCTGTCAGCATGTCTTCTCTTTTTTTGTCTCAGTGAACCTCTTATTTCTTTTAATTAAACAGAGATGAAGTATGCATGCTAATACCCTCTATGTTTACATAAAAATGATCTTGTAATTAGCAATAATTATCTCAATTTGGGATATCACTGTAATATTTAAACAGGACTTACGACCTGAGGGACACTTTTCTGGCCCCAAGGTGTTACCCTTGCTGTGGTTCTCTCCAGTGGTGAGTTTGGTTCTTGGCTGCCATCAGTTGTGAAGGTAGAGCAGCAGAGGGAGTAACCTCAGGTTTCTCTGACATTGGCCTAGAAAGCAATGGCCAGAGTTTCCTCATCAAGTCTGGTGCTGCTTCACGGGGCTTCCTGGCAGACCTGCTACCAGGTGTGTGGAGATGGTCAGCCTTGGTGGCTTTGACTCTGTGGTCTGAGGACTCAAGAGGGCTCCTTTGTTGCGCCAGAGAGGGGAAAAAAACCAGGCTGAAGATACGTTGATTGATCTTTCCCCCTCCTAGTTCTCTAAGGGAGGTGTGGAAAAGGCTGCTGGTACTTTCGAAAGCTTTTTTCTGTGATGGTAGAGGTGCTGAGGCATCCTTGTTGTCCTGGGTTCAGCTATAGCAGTCATTTTTCTCCTTCTTAGTAGCTGGTGCAGTGCTGTGTTTTTGACTTTCAGCCTGGGAACAACACTGATAACACTGATGTTTTTAGTTGTTGCTAAGTAATGTTTACTCCAACCAAGGACTTTCTCAGTCTCATGCTCTGCTGGGGAGGAGGGGAAGCTGGGAGGAAGCTTCCATGTGGACACTTGTCCACATGGCCATCTTTCACCTAACTTCCCTTTAAGATGAGCAAAGCTCAGCTCAAAAAACAAGCATTTGTTTACAGGCTGGAGACGGCACCTACTGCCTCCCCTCCTGCTGCTGGTGCACCCCGAATTTACCTTCCTGCTAGGCTGCCCTTGGAGCTCCCCAGGTTTTCTTGGGGGGGGGGGGGGGGGGAAGAAAAGCTTTATGGAGTGAAAAAGTTGAATATGGGGGAAATACTCAACAAACTAAAACCCAAGACAAAAAGTACTGCCTGTAGAGAGGGGTTCCTTGTGGGAGGGTGATGAAGGTAAGTGGTAGAAACATCTCGTTTCTTGTCTTTCGAGATGTGTTATGATGTTGTACTTCTTGTTGGTGTAGGCAAAGCAAAATGATTGTGCTTCAGCACTCTTTATCTAATTGTAATTTATTATCAGCTTACTATTTCAACATTTTTGAAGTGTAAACTTAAAACCAGAGCTTATTAAGCAGCAGATAAAAATGTTGAATGTATTTGAATTTACCTGTATTAATCTAATAATATATTTATGAAATTATATTTGATCAGCTCTATAGCTGGTTGAAGACCACAAAAGACTATTAATCAAATAAATTATTTTGACAAATACGGGTAAGATTAAACAAGTGGTCTTTTTGCCAACTGCTGTTCAACTGCACTGCTGTAACACGTTCCTCTTTCTCTTACCTTTCCCTTCCAGCTTTCATTTTATTTTTTCATGGTTTATCTTTTCCTGATTGTCCTCAGTATCTATTTAATTTCATTTTTCCTTTGCTTGTATTATTCTTTTTCTTTTGTGTCATGGTTTTCCTTTCATTCTTTTTCTGCCTCTTTCTTCAACCTATTTTCTGTGCTTTTTGAGTCTAAATAACAAATTTTCCTCTCTTTCTCCATCTTCCTGGTGGAGACTTTTATTGAACACCTCACAGCCAGCTCAACTAAACGTGGTATGTGTTTAAACCCATAAAAACTTAAAACTAAACCCAAACTGCACGTGAGTATGAAGATGTTTGCTCGGTGATAATGCTTCTCTGACTCTCCTTGGGTTTTCTGGCTGTTGCAGGAAGGGTGTTACTGCAATTCTGGAGTTTTTTCCCAGCTCTTGTTTTTGCTTGTACTCTCCATATGTCTTTTTTTTTTAAAGTGAATTTGAGTGTATCCTAAGAAAATGACTAGGATCAAATGGCAGCCCTTGTATTGTTCATTGGTTGTGTATCTGTGTGCAACCTGCTTCCATCTGCTGCCTGACCAAGCCCAGCCTCCCTCGTGGGCAGTTCTGCTTTCCTCCTGGCATCATCATCCTTCCTTCCTTCCCTCTGAGGTTACATCCAGGAGGTATCTATCATTCAGTAGGGCAAAACACATGAGTGCTCTGAAGGTTTTCTGACTTACCTGTTACTTCCAGAGTTTGTGTGAATGTCAGGTTGATGAGGGTAAGTAGCAAGAGGTGAATGGGTTATCGTGCATGACTGAGCAGTCACAATACTCAGATCTAGTATTCAAAGATTAAAGTCTCAAAAATGAGAGTGCTGTTATGGAGAAGACATGGTCTTTGTTTTTTATCCCTGAATGAAATCAGGGGAGGGTATTCTCAAAAACAATGAAAGGAGTAGAAAACTTTGTATTTTAGGGGAGGAAATTGCTATGCCTTGGCAATAAAGCTGAGGCAGTCCAGCGGAGTGTGATGGGAGTGCTCAGAGCACATGATTTGCCTCCACTGATGGTTGCAGTGATGTTGCTGCAGTGAATGAGCTAAGCTGTGTATGTCATAGCTGTCTGCTTTAAGTACTGAGAATTACGTGATGATGCCCTCTCATACCCCTAAGGAAAGGTCTCTGCTGTACTGAAGTTAACAGTTACAGTGCTCCTCTGTCTTGTGGAATGTTTTGGATAACACTTGGGTGCACTGACACAGTGAGCAATCCAGGCGGCAGGTTGTTGTGAAGCGAAATTGATTGGGGAGGATGGGGCCAAGAGGAATATTCTTTTGCAGTTAATTATTTACTGCAGGGAGAGAAGGAAGCTGATGATGTTTGGTTTATAATTACAGATATCCAGAGGAAAATGCTTCAAGATGATCTGGTTTATTGTGTGTGTTGCCACCTATTTCTTGGTCTGTCTAAAACATGATACCGGCATTGTTTTGTGACCTGTTTGGTAAAAGCAAAACTTCGTTATCAACTTCTCACTGCTGGAATATGGTTTTACAGGTTGCTGTGTCTCATGCAAAATGGCCTGAATGCCTACAGAGGGAATAGTCTTTCTGTGCTGTCTTAATGTGCAACCTGCCAGTAGCGCCTGTCTGACAGCAGCGTGAGTTCTTAGAACAGCTCACCTCTGTGCTGAAAGGTGACTTTGTGGTTAAAGTGCAGGAGCATGAACCCAGGAGTCCTGAGCCCATCTCTGGTCTTGGCTGAGCTGGTTGCCTTATCTCACTGGGCTCTCCTCTTCTCCTGACACTGACCCAGCAGATATCCAGCCTATCTGCTAAAAAGGGTAGCACGTCCTGGGTGAGGGGCACTCTGATAATGCAGAAGCAGCGGCAGCCAAGGTACTTCCATAATGCAATGCTGTGGGCCCAGTTATACGTGGATTTCTTCTTTTGCATAACTAAACCCATTACAGATCAGACTGCTCATATGTAAGTTAAGTTCAAGAGCTGGCGGAGCTGAGTTTAGATGCGCATGTGTGGGAGCAGTAACTTGAGGAATACAAAAAAAGAGACTTTGCTGCAATGTCTCTGGGAAGATGCCTGTACATCTTCTGCTTGTTTAGCATCCTTTACAGAACAGCAGACGTGAGGGAGAAGCTGTGGCCTGTGAAATGAAGAGAATGTCATCCTCTCAGTGGGAGAAGGAGAAGAGGGAGATCTAAAAAGCCAGGAAGTGGGAGCAAAATGAGAGATGCTGGTGTGCGCAGTGGAGTCTGCTCTGGGCTGCCCTGTCCTCACTAGGTAAGATTCTGCAGGAAGAGAAGTGAGCAGGAGATCAGTGGAAAAAAGCATTGTGGAGGCTGCTGTTGTGCAAAGTGGAGCATTGGCTATCCTGCCAGTCTAAGCTGAATTGGAGCATGGCCGGCTGGCAGTGGGAGTGCACAGGATCTGAAAAAAGCAGACTGGCGAAAAATCTCCAAAGGAGAGTCTGGCTGGCAAGTGCTTGTGCCCCAGGCAAGTTGGGATCTTGTTTAGAGGCTTGCTGAGAAGTGAGCTCTGTTCATCAAGCCGTTTGTTGGGGTAACAGGCTGCTGTCATGTAGGCTTGCTCCAGTATCGCTGTTGAGTCTGCTCTGGCACTCCATGCTGTCTTCAGCAGTTCTGTGGCTTGCATCCAGCTCTGTTCAGCCTGCTCCAAACCATGTGTTTAAAATAAACTTGAATGTATGAAATCGAGTCTGCAAATGATGCATTTTGTACCTTGTCCTACCCCAGCTAGCCACTGCAGCAGCCAGAATGGTTCTCCTAGTGTGGCACTAGCTCCTGTATTTCTGTAGTGATCATACCATCCATGCTCCTTCCCTGCAACTGGCTTTGCTGATGAGATGTTGGGGAGCTTAGTGTCATGTGAGGGACTAGAATTCATCTTCTAGGGACAGGAGACGGCTGGGCTTAAGAAACCAGGCTTTGGTTGGTATGATAAATAGATAAAACACAAAGATAAGTGTGATAAGTAAATAAAACATCACTTGGAGGTAAATATGGGACAGATGCTGGGTTGTATGCATGCTGATCCTTTACCTTTTCCATTGTCTTCCCTTGGATCTGTCTGTTGATGCAGTGGCTGATTTTGGGTCCAGCTATGTTAAGCTCCTGCTGTGGACAGTACGACTGTCTCCTCTGTAGCTGCAGACCCAGCAAATGTTGGTGAAAGGAGGAGGTACATTCTGCCTGTGTGCGTGTGTGTGCACGCATGCCCCTTTGCCTCCGTGGCTCATATGCGGAGGCTGAATATATAACCTTATAGTGTAACCTTGGTCATGCAAGGTTTCTCCCGGTCTTGTTTCCCCTGGCCTTTTCCTGATTTGCATGATATTGTACAAGGCCAGCCAGCTTTTTCTGGAGGGCTTGTCCCACTTTCCACACAAGCAGCCTTGGGCAAGTGGTCTGCTCCCTGACCTGCTTCGACATGCATGTGCTGCCTTCTTGCTCTGCTGATGTGGGAGGGAGTATGAGGGTAAGTGCTGGGGGGCGAGGCTGGGGAGGACATTGCTGTGCTGGTTGGTAGTGTGACCTCCCATCTGGCAGTCAGTGTAGCTGCTGATGGATGAGGAAATACATTTAAATCCCTGCTCTGCTTCCTGCCTCATCATTCTGCTGGGGGACACAGTGGCTGTGACTTGTACTCAAGTCAGATCTGCTCTCTCTACTCCTACGAGTACAGATATATGTCCTCCATCCTGCTGTACTCATTTGCAGCTGACAACTCTGTGGCTATTCTGGTGGCCCTCATGAATTTTGAAGCATCAAGGGTCAAAACACACACACAGGAAAGAAATGACCACCTTGACTATGGTGAAGGTGGGAAGCAGAGGCACAAGAGAGTCAGACCTGGATCTGGTGAAGTGCTTTGGCTCCTGCTTTTCCACAGAAGCAAGGAGGCTGTGTGCTGGGTGGCTCATAGTCACAGGGGCATGTGTGGGGTTTCACCAGATCTGTGGCAGAGCGGGGAGGTGGATGGATGGGGGTGGAAATCTCATGGCTGATCCCTGTGCAAGATGCATTCGGTACAGTTGTTACAATTGTACCACAGTTCCTTGTGCAGAAGGCATGAAAGCCACAGTATTCACTCAGAAAGCCACCACAGAGGCAACATCAGGTCATATTTCTGAGAGTGGCTGGCAAACACAGACATGTCATCCAGTGCTAGATCAGTTCTTTGTTCCGATCCCTGCAGTGCGTAAAGAAGTCAGGCTCCTAATGAGAGATGTTTTCAAGTGTGAAAAGCGTCGTCTTCTGAAAATACCGTCCCTTTTTGTATCTCAGTTGGTCATTCAGAGACTGAAGTCATTCCACAAACTGGCAATGTTGACCAAGACTCGAGGAAGGCAAGAAGACAGAGCTGTAGACTGTGCAGGGAGGTAGGGCTGTGTAGAGTGCAGCCTGGATTTGATGTGCAGATGGTGATCTGCATGGGCCTGTTGAGCAGACACAGTGATAGAAACAGTCACAGTCAGTTGACATTGGACTGGGAGGCCCACCAGCTGGCTGCCTTGTAAATGTTGCCGTTTCCCTGTTGACCATACTGACTTGTGATAGGTGGCTGAGGATGGAGGGTGCTTTGGAGCACACAAGTTTTTTAAACCACTGTCAGTGGTTATTTAGAGCTGCACTCTAAATTTGTTTGTGGGCATGCTTAACTTTGGCCTCCAAGAGATTGGTTTGCTAGCATCCCCACCACAAACCACAGGATCTCCGGGCTGATCCTAGGTGGAGTGTAGATGTAAGCCCACTTCAGTCCTCCTGCCATGGAGCTATAGACTGTATCAGCAGTCCTTCAGTGTGATTCTAACAAGGTAATGTCTCAGTGGGGTGAGAGCAGTTCTGTCCCTGTTTAGTAGCAGGCACAAGGAAAATACAGATAGAAGGAAAATAGTCTTATTTAGCTGATTGCAGCAGCTTCTGTCATGGTTTTCTTCTTGAGATCATTTCCTATCTGCCAGGGCAGGCAAGAATTTGGGCAGTTGTCCTGCAAGGGGGAAAGCTAGGACTTTCAGACCCTGAATAACATTTGTTTAATAATTAGTCATCTGATCCCCATAACTACTGCACCTGATTATCAGCTGCCAGACAAGATGTCCTCTGCTCCACATTCCTTCCACAATGAACACATTAATCTGTACAAGTAAGAGAGAATACTTCCTCCATATCAGCGTACACCTTTGATGTTCCTCTTCTTCTGCGGGGTGTGTCTCAAGTAGCCACCCTCTTCCAACTTATGAAGTGTTCAGACCTGGCTGATCCTCATTTCTGCTAGGAAGTGAAAAACTGCACTCCAAGTGCCAAGTTCTGTCTGTGGCAGGTGAGTTAATCCATGAGTTTCTTCTTGCTTCTTCCCATAATTTTGCTGCTAGATATTATCACTCTTACCACTCGTGGGTAACGTGTCCTTGCCCCAGGTATCTGTCTATAGCCAGGGCAGGGAAAGGAGAGGTGTTATTATGACCTCTTGTTTTACAGCTGGGGAACTGAGGAATGGAAATCCATGCTAACAGAAGGAGCCCGGAGAAGAGTTGAGAACAGAAATTGCTGTCCTAATCTGATGCTTTGATGGCAAGATCAGTTTTCCCCTTTTGGTAACTGATAAGTGTCAGAAGATTCAGCACCCAACTATTGATGTGTTGTTAATCTGATTTTCTGATGACTGAAATGCTTTCTCATCACAGTGAACTCTGAGAAGGTGGGATTTTGTTTCCTTTTGTAATTTCAAGCAGGGTTGTCTTGTCTACTGCTTTAACATTTTGGGTATCCAGTTTTAAAAGTGATGTGGGCTGGAATAGCAGTCCTTTCCTGGTAAGCCGTCTAGACTGTAAGTGGGGCTTGTATCTGTAGAAATGGATATATGTCCCATGGTAAAACTGAGTACTTTGGCTTGTTGTGGGTTGGAAAAACAGTAAGAAAATTTGGGCAATTGAAAAGAGATGATGTACCCCTCTGGATGGAGTTTGATTTAAATACCAGAGGGCTTTAGCATCTTAATTTGTGTTGGTGGCAGGTGATTGCAAAACGAGCCATCCATCTCCCTTTTGGTCACCTGAACCTTGGCACTTTTGGGGGAAAGATCAAAAACCCAAATTGCAGTTAATTGACCAGGTTTTTAATGATAAAAAAACTTCCGGAGGGTGCGGGGGGGGGGGGGGGGGGGGAGGGAGAGAAAAAAGGTAGTTTTCTGTAAGAAGCAAAAAAAACCCCAATCCTTTTTCTCAAAGCAGTTTCCGAGGCACCTAATCTAATCTTTCCAAAACAATTCTCTGGCAGCCAGGGCTCACATATTTTAAAAAAACAGTGTAGAGAGGAATGTATTGTGACAGCTTAATCTGTTGCTGAAATACAGTCACCTCTGGGGTAATTCAGAGCAGTCATGGAGTGGATGATAAACCTGTTTGAGATGGGAGGTTGCTCAGATGAAACTGTCAATGGAGGATGCCCATGCAGAGGTATAATTCCTGGAATTTAGCTTCATCATCTTCTTCCTTTGTCTCTAATGCAGCTGTAGCCAATTCACATCTTCTGATCAGGGCAGTTGTTGTGTCCTTCCTATGGCAGCAAGGGAGGTTTTGGTGGTGATTCTCCCAGGCAGGTTGTAGGGAAGACCCTCTGGTAGTGGCCAGCTTAAGAGATGAAATGGATGCAGGAGAAAAGGTAAAGAATTACAGCACGTAAGGTACAGGTCCATGTACATTCTAGTCCCTGGCTGGGAACTTCTAAAGGCCCAGAGCAGCTAGCTGGGTATTGTAGTCACCAATCCATGGGTGACAGCAAACTGAGCTGTGTAAAGCTGGCCTGCAATTTCTACCATTTTTAAAGAGGAAAACAAGGCAATTGCAGGATGCTTTTGAGAAGGCAAAGGAAAGCCTGTGTGAGTTTGAGAGGAAGATGTATGGTTTGAAAAGAAAGAGGTATGGAGTTGCTTCTGTAGCCCTATTTAGGGTCCTCAAGAAGAGCATTGCCTGAAGTGTGCTCCTCATGAAGAAGTGGGAAGCTGAGTGCCTAGTAGAGGGCTGGGCTTTTTCAGAGCATGCTGCTAAGTATGTGGGTTTTGGCAAGCCCTGCAATTGCACTGCAACAGACTTATGAGGTCTTGTTCAAATCCTTCTTAAGTTGGTTGAACTGTGTTGACTGCAGTGACCATGGGCTGGGAGAGACAGTACAGCATCTCTCAGGTCAGTTCAGGTTTTCATCTCCTTATTTCAAAGTCTGCATCTAGAATGAGTTTATTCAATTCATAGTTTAGAGCAATCTCAGAATAAATCCCAGGGGAGGAAAGAAAGGAAAAACAACAACAACCAACCCACCCCAAACAAACAAGCCACCACCAACAAAACGGATCAGAATAACCAAACAGCTTGTGCTGTGGAACTGGGATGTGACTGGCAGCTGATGCATGGAGGTGGACAACCATCAGTCACATTTTCTCAGCATGGCTTGCTCTGCGGGGGCAATGGGAGCAAGTATCTGTTGGGATTAGGATGCAAAGAGATAACATTTAAAATCTGAGGCAGAAGCCTGGAAACTCAGTGACAACTGTATTGTGGGGTGGAAGAAAAAACCTTGCCACCAGTAAGTCACCCTTTCAGGAGCTAATCTGAACTTCTTGTTTTCTTTTGAACCCTTCAGTTCAGTCCTACTCTGGGCAAATGTTCAGTTCCACTGTGGGCAAATGTCATGCAGTCTCTTCCATTCTTGCTTCTCTTCCCCCTCTCTCCCCCCCCACCCCTTGATTTGAGGGCCCTTCGTAACAACTTATTCCTCATTCATCCTGTTGTCAGGGAAGTTACCCTGCTTGCAATCCCTGTCTGAGCTTAATTTCTTATTTTCTGTAGCACAAGGTCTTCACAAATCTTAGAATAGCTCCTCAATCTCTCCCCTGGCCTAGCAGCATGACAGCTCCATTTAATGTGTGCCATCTGCTTTGGCTTCTTGCCCCTAGACTCATTATTTTGCATTTGTCTGCATCAAGCTTCAGTGTTGCCTGCCCCAAAGGATTGTATATCAGAAGTCATGAAAAAGAGAAGAATCCTCAAGGTTGGTCTGTAAATCTGTAAGTCTCTCAGTAGAATAAATGTGCACTGAGGGTGCTCTATCCTTTCCTCTGTTGTGTCCTTGCCTAGACCTGCTGCTTGTGTGCATGCCTACCTGCCTGTCCTGGGGCATCTCTTGGTGGGCATGAAGTGAGCTTTGCAGGCTCTCCGGGCAATGCTGTTCTCACAGCACAAAGTGTTTGGTGTCTGAGACATCTCCCTTTTTATTACTGCTGACACAGAGGCAAGTCGAGACCTGCAGCTCTGCCTTCTCTTCAGTCAGCCCCCAAAATAACCTGGATCCATTTGGAATATTGTTACAGGGAAAATACTGCGAAGTTTTCATGGTGGTAGATGCTTAAGAGCATGGGCCTCTCATCTACCACTTGAAGCGAGCCTTATCTTTGGGCCTGGGGGACTGGAAGTGCTTTCGTGTTGGGTGCAGTGTGAGAGTCTCTCTCTGAAAAGCTTATGAGCTAAGGGCAAGATGGGGAACATTGGGGTGCAATTCACTTGTCAGATGCTGACATCTAATATCCCAGATGCTTACCCTCAGTCCCCCTGTAAAGGCAGCAGAGGAAACAAGTGCTTCCATCCTAATGCAGATAGATACCAGAAACGGGTCAGGCAGATTGTGCCTGTCTCTTCTCATTGATGATAAAGAGGCTGTGCCTCTTCCTTTAGTCAATAAGCTACCCTTCATTTTGGTTCCTTTCTGTCCAAGACCCAGAGGGGCATCATCCAGACAGCAACTGGAAGACAGAGTTAAACACCTCTCAGAAGTGCTCCTAGCAGAGGTGTTAGGCTAAAGCTCCAGCTCTGGGGCGTTTTAACCAAGTGAAAGGAGCGGGGCTCCTGACCTTGTGCATGTGCCTGAACAGCAGTCCTATTGTATTGCGCTGGGGAAAGACATGAGATCTCTAAACTCTGCGCTGAGACAAGGGCATGAGGACTTCACATTGTGGATTAACGGATAATACCAGGAGGAGCCCTGCGGTGCCTCTACAAGGGCTGCACATCTGGGTGTTCCAGGCTTGATGGGTAAACCCCTTTCTACTAGGGGAAAAAGAGCTTTTTCCTCACAACTGAAGTGCTATTAAATGCTGTAATGGGGTTTTGGGGGTGATAGAACTGGTTTCTGTAGTTTTGTATCCCACTTCAGCTGAACCTTTGTGGTTGCTCTGAAGAACTTGGCATGGTCTGCAGGGAGCAGGTTGGAGGAGACCCAGAGCTGTTCTTGAAAGAACTGGGAAAACAAAGCTGAGCCGACTGGAAGGAATAAAGCCTGGTAGCCCGGGGAGGATTTTCTTGCCTGGCTGAGTTTCCCCTTTGATTGGGAGCACTTGTTCCATCATGCCTTTTGCTGGGGAAGAATTAGCCCGATGGCAGAAATGTGATGCCCGGGCGTTTTGGGAGTGAAAAACCTGTCCGCAGCAAGAGCTTGCAGAGCTTGAACTCAGCATTTGGGTCCCTGTGCTGGCAGCTGGTTGCAAGCCTACTTGGCAGGGGAGGGTGCTGTGCCAGGCTCTTTACCCTTTGCTCATGCCTGTGTAGTCAGCATTAAATCCTAGAACCCCAGAGAAAACCAAGATTTAGTTTTGTGCCCCACTTTCTGTTTGTTACCGAAACTCATGCTGTAATTCCCATCAGTTCAGGCACCCATAAAATGGTGGTTAGCTCAGGAGAGGCTCTGGAAGTCTACTATGTACACTACAGTCAGTTCAAACTTTGCAATAGCAGGGAGTTTATTAGGGGGAAAATTTCTGGCTGACGCTAGGTGGGAAGAACACATAATCATGCTACAGAAAAAGATATTTATATTACAGTAGTGTATTTTCCTCCCTTCACAACACATCTGATCTCTCCCTGCTGTCTCCTGGCTACACATGTCCACCACAAGCTTTTTTATTTTCCAGCTTCTAGGGGACAGAGGGCCAGGGAGAGCGTATAAAAACCTTCAGGAGGCTTTTAATTCAGGAAGGAAGATATAGCAGGGACTTGTAGTTAAGGGCTACGGCATACATCTTGCTCTGATACTTTCCTTTTTGTCCTTCTGTTCTGAGCTTTGGAAGAATAAATAGTGTCTGTGTTTGGAGAACATCCCAGCAGAGAGGCATCTGGTACAGCATGAGGTCGTTGCAGCTTCTCAGCACTTCTGCTGCATGTATCCTCTTGCTGGTCAACAAGTGCATCATCAGTGGCACTGAGCAGTGACTGCGCGCCTGCCTCTTTTGCCTGCTCACCCAAGGTAATTCCTTCTGCTGCTCCTTCACATGGCAGAAAGGCAGAGATGTTAACACAGGGTTTTCATTTGCAGTATTATGCCTGCAGTGCCTTGCTGTGCTCTGCTATTCATATGTAAAACACTGAGCCCCATCCACAGTGGCAGTATTGCGCTTGTACCAGCTTTTCTGCTGCAATCAACCTGCTGCTGGTTGGATATGCTCTGGCAAAACAGTGCTTCTTACTTGTTTTTTGCCACCAATGGTAAGCTTGCTGCCTTGTCAACAGAGGACAATTCATAGGTCTCTGAGAGATGTGCACTGTTGTCACTCGGCTGTTTGCTCTAATGGTTGAACAGGCCCATTTATGGGTCTTTGAAAGCTGGTGGGAGAAACTGGGGTCATCGGTCTCTTTCACAAAGTTTTTGTAACTATATGACCTTCCTAACTGATTTCCCTCATTCCCTCATAAAATATATGTATACCAAAACCTAGGCAGACAAGGCTGTATCAAGCCTTAGGCATGGGAGATTGTGTAATACAGTAAAGTTGCGTATCATGTCCAGGGCAGAGCTAACCTTGTTGCACCAAGGAGTCCCTTCAGATTTTTCTTTTAGGGTGGGAAGACAACTCCCATCACAGGGAATCCCGGTTCCCTTCTGTACTCCACCAAAGGCTGCTTTGGTGTCTGATTCAGGTCTGCAAATACTGTCTAGTGGCTTCAAACTGTGAAGCTGGCTGCTGTTATTTCCCCTGTGAAGGCTAAAGTGAGGGAGGGAATATTAAAGCAACTTGTCTTAGCCTGAGTCAGCATCGTGGAGTTGCGAGTGTGTCTCTGTAGAGCCTAGTGAAAGGTCCCTGCGTTATCTGACTTGATATTTTGCTGGTTGCACAACTTGCACATCCCATAGATGCAAATATTTTCCCGGGGATGGCCCCGGTTGCCCAAGGAGGGTGTTTGTTCAGATTCTCATGCTTTGCAATTAATATAAGCTTGTAATTAATACAAGCCTCTCAACTCTGTGTGAGAGAAAAAAGTGGTGCTAGGTGGTGGTTTGGGTTTTTTTCCCTCTCCCTGTTGTTCCTCACCAGTTGGCTACTTTGAAATGATCATGTTGTGGTTTTTTCCTCAAGAAGCAACATGTCACTGCAAATTCAGCTTCGGAGAGGTTGTGGGAGCTTTTGTCTGCTGGTGTTGTGGCTGTTGTGGGCAAGGCAAGGTTTGTAGTGCTGGTGTACCCAGCCTTCGAGATGGATCTGGTTGAAGTGAATGAGTCGCATGGTCCTTCCTCCTTGCTGCATTCCCATACTTGCTGAGCCGTGGCTGGGAGATGCTAGACCTGCCTTGCTCCTTTGTATCATTCCCCAGATCGTGCAAGAGCAGCGAAGTTCACACCACGGCATGATGTCAAAGGAATCTGAACCTCGTGCATTGCAAATAAGTATCTTTTCTCTGCCTTGTTCAGCTAAGACAGCGTTATCTCGAGGGCTGTATGAAGTGCGCTTGTCCCAGCTGCGCCAGGCACTGACACAGCTCACAGACACTTATGCACATTCTCATCTGAGCTACTGGGTAAAAAATTGCTCCTTCAGAGCGTAAATTCCCTTCATTTTAGTACAGATTCAAAACCAAAGTATCTGGTTTAGACCTGGAGAGCACACTTCATCTTTACGTATAGCGGCAAAGCTTTGAGTAAACCTCATGAAGTCCATGGTTCTTTGTGTTTCCCAGAGTACTCTCTAAACATGCTCTTCAGAGAGCAGTGATTCCTTTGGTGCTGTAGAACAAAGGAAACACTTGCTTAAAGTGGTGTGGAGGAGCTGTCACCCTATAGAACTCAACCTGGGCCATCTGCTGTGTGTTTCATAGTGATCTTGGCCAGTCACATCAGTGTCTTCTTCATAGCTTGCAGTCAAGTGGAAGTCTTTCAAGGAGGAAAAGGGGAAGGCCAACTACATGAATTTTGGTATCTGATCAGGGTTTTGACTGTTAGCTTAAGTCAGATTTCCTGTTTGAGTTGACATAGTATATCGTGAGTTTGATCAAAAATATGTGGAAGTAAGGGCAAATGAAACCTGTGGAATGGCAGCTGCCACTTGGAACAGCTTCTTTATGGTAGATATCCGCTTGGATATGAAATGTTAACTTTAAATACAGTTTTCTTCAATGCAGGTCTTACACCCTCTTGGTCTTATCTTAGGTGTGCAGGTAAAAGGCAAAAATTATTATATGAGGTGATAAACTATTTGTGTTTAGCATGGGTTTGAGTCCAGATCCTAGACCCTAATCAGCCTCTGACAGAGGGAATTAATTTAGAATGAGACAACCTTTACCCAAGTTTTTAAGGATAGATTGTGAGGGTAAGTTGACAAACTCCAGCTTTCAGAGCTCAGTGCTTTACTTGCAGCGTACGCCTCCAGTACCAGCTATACCATGCTGTGGCCTTGAAGGTTCATTGTAGGGACATGCATGGTCCTCAGGGAGATGTTTTCTGAAAACAACAGGATTTTAAGGGGGAAATCAAGCAGCAGTTTATTTCCAATTAAGTGTGAATGATGTCCAAAAGTGAGAAACTGCTGTGTGTGCCTTAGGAGCCCTGAGAAACAACACTGGTGACCTCCGCTGCTGTCAGGTGAAGCAGGGAGGCTTTATCAGCACATCACCCCTTTCCAGAATCTCACTGGTGGCTTGTCTCTCCACCAGGCTCTTGTGAAGGCACGTGATCATGTTTGAGATCTCACAATACTGGCAGGGCTGTAAACATTCAGAGTTCAAGGTTAATCTCTGAATTTATTCTCCCAAGGAAGGAGAATTTTCTCCTGCTGAGGATTTGAGGATAAAAGAACCCATAAAGTAGAGCCCCTGACTGTAGACACTGTGGTGGTTCTCTGCTCCCTTTGAGGAAAAGAACAACATCAAACAAAAACAACCCACCACCAAAACTCTGAAAGAGCCACTTGCTCAAAAGTGAAGACCTTCTGTGGTAGTTCTAGTGACTGTTTCCTCAGGGGAATGATTTCCATATCTTATGAGTAATTTCTAAGTCCAGCTTGGAGCTTACAAGACAGAGCGTGTCGTGACAAGAGCTAGAAAGTTTGCCTCATCAGATGAGACTGGATCATTTTTTAACAGTGCTGGTTCACATCACCCGTCTGTTTTCTTGCTTGCTTTTTCCTAACCACTGGAAGGGGAGAAAAAAAAAGCCCTAACAGGGGAGAAAAAAACCCGAACAGCCTTTAGTATTACCCAGACACCCTTGCAGTCTTGTATAGTCAGCGAAGGCACCATGGACAGATTTTCTGAGTATGGGTGAGCAGAATTTGAGAGGAACCCCAGAACACATAGTACCCAGGCTCCTACCACTTGCACAGTGACTTCATGGCTATTGCAATTCATTTTTATAGTAACAGACCAAAAAAAGCCTGAAGGTGTGAAAAGCAATGCAGCCACCAGTCTGAGCAAGCATGTAGACTGTGGTCTTCTGGTGCACATCCCATCTCTGTCCCACCAGCCCTGCTTGGAGCCCTTTTGGTGTGGTATTTGCCATAGCTTGAGAGATGGGGTTTGGTGCCCTAAAGTCCAGTTTTGAACCCCCTTTACAGTAAGCTTGGCTTAAGTATCAGAGCTTTAGTTCTGGTGTCTTTGCTGGTGTTTGTGAGGGCAGATGCTGACCACAGTGGTAACCAATAGAATAAAAGGTCAGGGCTGGTTTGCTGGGGGCTGATGGCAGAGGGTGATAGCATGAAGTGCTCCCAGCAGTCGGTTATTTGCAGAGTGATATAGGTCATATAACAGATCCTCCCATCCCTGCAATCTAATAGAATATTGAAAATATAATTATTTTCATTATATTATTATTACATGCTGGGGGATTTCAGGCAGATGCTTGGATTTTTCCCAGTGGGCTGAAGGGATGTTCAGGTTTTGTTTTATTTATTATATTTTAAACTAAAGTCAAAGAACCATGAGTCAGCTTGATCTTTGCAGCAGTTCCTCTACTGTAGTTCCTAAGATGCCTGCACATCCACTAGGATGGATGAACCTAGAGGCTGCTATATAACATATGCAGGATTATTTTTGTCACCCCCCTTGCAGAAACTCTGTAGGGAGGCTCTGCGTGTCCTTAGGAGCCAGTGGTAGGGGAAAGGAGAGGGGGATGTTTTGTGCCTCTTAGCAGAGGGTCCTGGACAGACACTCAGCTGCTGATCCCAGGAGCAAGTTCTCTGTCCACCAGCACCATGTACAAAGCCTCATGGCAGCCAGATCTCCAGGGAGGAGGAAACAACGTGGTCACCTCCTTTCTTCTTCTGCTTATGATTGCTGGCTCTCATAGCTGCTCTGTGGGCATTCTCTGTGCCTCCCGGCTGAGTGAAGGTGTATTTTTAACCCTTCCTTTTCCAGGAAATGTCAGTCTACCTTGCTACTCTTGTCAAGATGCTGAGAGAGGTAAGTGGGCTAAGATTGAAAATTAAAATAGACCACGTGAGTTCTCAGTGTTTATTATCTTGGCTTTAGTGGCTTCACTACAGGGACACTGCTTTTTACCCTTGCCTTAAGGTGATCCTTTGAGCTCAGATCTTGGTTTTGGGGTTTCTATGTTTGGTCTGACTCCTCAGCTTGTGCTGTCCTCTCCCTTCCTTTGGGAAACTAAAAAAGTCTTACACCTTGTTCATACTACGTGTGCACAGTGGCTTAGGGCTGTCATAGTCAGTTTTGGAGTTCTAAGTTTGCCTTTTGTGGTTATGTTTTTTTCAGGCCAGATAAAGAACTGTTTGCATGGGCTTTATAAAGTCCAAGAATAAATCCAATGAACACTTCTGTGTGTCTTTTTTAAATGTCTCTGCAATGTGTGCCTCGCCATCACTGCAGAGTTGTGCTTGGGCAGCAGGGTCACAGAGTCTGAAAGGCTAGTGGGAGATGGCTGGACCCCAGGACAGAAAATGGGAAGCCACATTTACAAGTCTGGTAAAAAGAAGTGATGTTTGTAGCTTAGGGACCTCATTGCTGCAGGGTGTTAGGGAAGTCAGTGCCTTCAGAACATAAAGATTTGGGTGTTGTATGGACAGCAGGGAAACCAGAGTTGAAAAGAAAGAAATTCTCCAAAGTGGACTTTGGTGGAGGAGCCCCCTATTTTTATTTTTTTTGCAGGATGAGACCCTGCTCTGGGACCAAAGATGGTTTCCACTGGAAAGAGTAAAAGAAGGTTTAGGGCTATGTGAGAATCCCCTATGTCTTTGATGCCCAGCTGTCACTTAACGCTGCCTGAATGAAGTTACATTACAGTAATTACAGTGCATTACAGTTCAAAGTTCAAAAGTCTGTTTTTACTTTCTTTCTTTCTTTCTTTTTTTTTCCTCTCCAACATGTGACCTTTTCTTGCTGCTGCATAGGGTTTGCCTGGAGTTTGCTGTGCAGAGATTGGTCTGTGATGGTGGTGCATTGCCATGCCTGCCAGAAGGATGTTTCATCTTGAAGGGCACCTGTGGGCTGATGTTGCCCCATTTTACTTTCCCCAAACTGTGACTACTCCAGCACATGCCACAAATGTTTTGGGCTGTACTTTGCATGGTCTCTTTCTTCATACACTCTCAGGAGAAACCAGGAGAATAGAGTGAAATCTCCCCTGTGGGTGTTTTAAGTACCAACTGTGTCGGGTCACCAGGTATCTGCCAGAATGCTACCAGCTGTGGGCAGGTGCTTGGTCTCTGGCTGACTAGTCCTACTAAAGACATTCTCTCTCTCTCTCTCTAGAGACTTGAAGGTTTTTTTTCTGTTTGCAATTGGCAGCTCATGTCCAAGCTCTCTTGCATCTTCTTGTCCATTCACTTAATGAACACTCTTGATTGTTTTTTCCATACTGAGTTGTCATCCCTGAGGCTCAGGGCATGAACAACCCCAGCTCTCTCAGCCTGTCTTCACAGGAGAGGTGCTCCAGCCCTCTGATCATCTTTGTGGCCCTCCCTCCTCTGGACTTGCTGCAACAGTTCCATGTTCTTCTTATGCTGAGGGCACCAGAACTGTACACAATACTCCAAGTGGCGTCTCACAAGAGCAGAGTAGAGGGGCAGGATCACTTCTCTTGACCTGCTGGTCACACTTCTTTTGATGCAGCCCAGGATGCGGTTGGCTTTCTGGGCTGTGAGCACACACTGAAGCTGGCTCAACCAACATCCCCAAGACCTCCGCAGGGCTGCTCTGAATCTCTTCTCTGCACAACCTGTAGCTGTGCCTGGAATTGCCCCGACCCAGGTGCAGGACCTTGCACTTGGTTTGGTTGAACTTCATGAGGTTGGCATTGGCCCACCTCTCAAGCGTGTCCAGGTCCCTCTGGATGGCATCCCTTCCCTCCAGCATATCAACCGAACCACACAGTTTGGTGCCACCAGCAAACTTGCTGAGGGTGCACTCAATCCCACTGTCCATGTCGCTGACAAAGATCAGTCCCAGCACAGACCCCTGAGGAACACCACTTGTTACTGGTCTCCAGCTGAACACTGAGCTGTTGACCACAACTTTTTTGAGTGTGACCATCCAGCCAGTTCCTTATTCACCGAGTAGTCCATCTATCAAATCCATGCCTCTGCAATTTAGAGACAAGGATGTCATTCATGCCTTACACAAGTCTAGGTAGATGATGTCAGTTGCCTTTCTGTTATCCACCAATGCTGTAACCCCACCATAGAAGGCCATCAAATTGGTCAGTCATGATTTGCCCTTGGTGAAGCCATGTTGGCTGTCACCAGTCGCCTCCTTACTGTCCATGCGCCTTAGCATAGCTTCCAGGATAATCTGCTTCATGATCTTGCCGGGCACTGAGGTGAAACTGACCAGCCTGTAGTTCCCTGGGTCTTCCTTTTTCCTTCTTTAAAAATGGGGGTTATGTTTCCCCCTCTCCAGTCAGCAGGAACTTCACTGGACTGCCATGACTTGTCAAATATGATAGATAATGGCTGGGCAATTTCATTCGCCAGTTCCTTCAGGACCCACAGATATTAGGTGCAGGTACACGTAACCTTTAGGCATTTATCAGAGGGACCTCAACTGCTCTGCTGCTCTCAGAGGCTTTGCTTGTTTGTTAATCAGCTTGCCAAGCTCCAGTGTTGACCTGGAGCCACATCTCACACAGGCTTGGTGTCTCGCGTTTCTGTGGTTTTTTTCAACCGTAGTGTGCCTGTGGATGCTGGCTGCGAGCCCACCCAAATCCTGCATGTCGTTGTTGTTGTGGGCTCCCAAGGAAGGTCTAGAAGGAAACCTCCCCTGCTTCTGCTGATTGTGCAGGTCTGCCAGCAGATGCTGGAGGCTGTGATGGTGGTGATGAAGTAGGTCCCCTGCTGTCCCCTGCATAATCAACCGCAGCCGTTGATGAGAAGCACAGTCTTGTGGCAAAAGCTCAAGCATGGGGGGGCAGAAATCCCCAGCTTTAGCGTAAGTTTCCTGTGTGACCATCAGCGAGTCACTTAATTGCTGTGGGCTCCTCATTGCAGGGTGGAGTTCCTATTTCCGTGATCTGCTACACTGTGTGTTCCTGGGGAATGGGGCGTATGAACCTGGGTGGAGGCTACATGGAGTTGAAGGAGCCCATCTTCTGCATCCATGCTGTGATGCCTGCAAGACAGGCAAGATGAGTCCCTGTGCAGTGTCCCTTTGTTGCTCCAGAGCCAAAAGAGGGAGAGTCCTCCCTTTTCAGGATGGACAGCTGTAATCTATGCATCTTCAGTCTTATTTGCAGTGGGTCTGTGCTGTGACAGTGATGCATTTAAATAACCCACCCACAGCAACATTTCTTGGGTTTTTTTTCTCTTTAAATCCAGACTGCTGCAGAGGGAGGGGACATGGGCTTCACATTAGCAAGCTTATTGTGGCTGAGAATTAGCACAAGCAGCAAAGTGAGGTTTGGGTAACCCAGGACCCAAACTTAACCATGTCTGCTGATGTAGACTTCAGTCTCATCTCATCTGCTGATGCAGACTTAAATCTCATGCCTTAACCTTCAGACCTCTGTTTCTGTCAGCGTTGTGTGATGGGTGCTCTGTATTGCACACACAATGCATTGGTTGGCTCTGCCTGGCTTCAGACCTGGTTGTGATGAATTCATTTCCCTTGGCTGTTGAAGGGCTGTGTTTGGAGGTCTTCTCCAGACCTCTGTGCCAGCCATCCTCAGTGTCCCCATCCCTCCAGGCTGCAGCTGCTGAGTCTGTAAATGTCTGCCCCTGAATACCTGCTGCATAATGACTGATGCATAGTCATGCTTGTGACAGCATTGTCACCTTGCTAATAACGTGTGCTGATGGGAAGGAGAGCAGGGATGGGGTCCCAGCAGCAGGTGCCTGCTCGCTTCTTTTATCTTCTCATCCTGCTGCCCCCTTGTTGGCTCTCTAAGATGCCCCATCTCTTGCTTTTGTAATGAATTTTCCCCAGCTCCTTCCCCCAGGTTTGCTAAAGCAAGCCCTGCAGGTTTGCATTTTGCTGTGGCGCCGCCTTCCCCTTCATCCCTGGTCTGCTAGTAAGTAAGGGTCTGTACCTGCAAAGGTGCCACAAGGGCCAAATGAATGTAGGAGGATGATTGTTATATTTGATCACGTAAATTAAATGGCTTACTAATAAAAGAGACGCTCTTGGAAGTATCTGATTTTGGCTGTTTGGGGTCACTCAAGCTGTTCCTTTGAGCTCTGTCTCTGAATGAACTGTATGAGCAGCTTTTTATCAGTGTCCCATTGTGAATGCAAAGTCAAGAAGGAAGCTCAGTCTTTTTCCCTCATGCCAAGATGGACTGTCCCTCATGCATAGCTAGCCTGTGGAGATGATGCTACTGCACCTGTGCTGCTCTACCCTCTGTCCTGAAAAATGAGGGCAAAAAAATAGTGCTGTATCACCTTTCCCTGGAAAAGATAAAACTTTAGAAGATATGATTAGCAGCCTGTGATATAGCACATGTGAAAGAGGGCAGATGAGGGCTGACTCTCCTTTTCCCCTTCAGTACAAGATCCTAGGTGTTGTCCAGGAAAGCTGGGGGATCCGAACTGGGTACTAAAGAAAGGGTACTCTAAGGGTACTGCTAAGATATGCCTGTCTGAGTCCAACCCACCCAGAGCTGGCTGTCCCTGCAGAGAGGGATCCTTCTCACTCTTCCTCTGTGTTTCTTTTCCTTCTAGGGGGACTTGAGCCATCCCCAGACAAGAGGACCCTAATTTCTCTGCAGGGCTGGTTAGCCATCCAGAGGGTGAGTGCTGTATGGGCCCACGCAGACTGGGCTCCTGCTGTCCCAAACTAATTTGTCTGCTTTTCTGCTGCTGGCCAACAGATTCCATTTCTTTCCACCCAATCCTAATGCCTCTGTCTTGCTGTCTGGACCTTTCTGCTGCAGGAGCTGTAGTACAATAGGGCATGTGCTGTGTGAACCATTTTATTTCTGGAGACTAGAGCTCGCCAATATTCATGTAATATTATTTTACTCCAAAACCTGGCCTTTTGAAAAGTCCCTTATCCATTAAATACTAAAAGAAAAAATTTAAAACCTAAAAGCATTATCAAAACAATTCTTTAAACTTTCCAGCTGCAAATACCCTGTTTCCTTATCCATTTATTTGCTGTAAAAATATATATGTGTCAGGATTTAAGGCAAGCAGGAAGCTGAAGAGCCAAACCTATTTCCATTGCAAATTCTTCTGGTGAGAATGGCTTGGATGCATTTCCTGAAAACAGCTTTGTAATGTTTCCCTGTCAGCTGTTGTTTTGGATGGACAGGGAAGGATGGGGAGGGAAAGAAGAATGGAAATCTCATAGGGGCAATACATTTCTTAATTATGGGGTATGTTTTTTTGGCCCGATACTTATTGGTAGTGCTCAGGTTGGGACTGGCCCTTTTCTAAATGATACACAAGGCCACCTTATACCAGTGGCTTACCCCTTTCTTGTAGCTGAGCTTCGAGTGGGGAAAACAGCAGCAGTGCTCACCCTGTCCCTCTGCTCCCAGCCCTACCTGCATCTCACATTGCATATGTGTGCATTAGAGCATCATCCGCCTCTCTGCCGGCTGCCTGTGCCCACAACCCAGTTGTGTTTTCCTTAGCATAGTTGGAAAGCAGGGTGCCTCCTATAGCACTCTGTGCTTTCCCACTTGATGTACCTTGGCCCCCCAACTGTCTCTGCTCAGATAAGCTGGGCTGGGGTGCAGCTGCCAGCTCTGACAGCTCGACACAAAGACCCAGCAGGAGACCAACGGCTTTCTCATCCAAAATCTCTACTGAGAGCTTTTTGTCTCATGTGAAGACCCTGGATGGGAAGTCACATTGCCTGAGCTTAGTTCTCAGCTTTACAGCCCATTGATGACTTTGTGCCAGTCCCTTTGCTTGTTTGCATCTCCTTGCCTGTATGTACAAGGAGGAGGATGGTGTTTCTGACCATGCATGGCCACCAGCTCTAGCAGTGGGTGCTCCGTCTCTTGCAGCTCAGTGTTGAGATCTGAATTTGTCCCTTCTTATGCTGTTGTAGCAGAGAGCTGGTGGCTGTGACACGCTGTAGCATGATGGCAGGTCTGGTGGGTCCTGGGAGAGGCTGTACCTTTCCCTGGCAGCTTGCCTGTGGCTGCTCCTTTCACCAAGAGGACCAGGTAGAAGACAATCAGGTACCTTAGGAAACCAGCCTGGAGACAGCATCTCTTGTAATCCTACCCCATTACTGGGCAGCACTTACCCTAAAGCCTGATGTTCTCTGTCGCTGTTAATAGCTGTAATTACATAGATCCACTTACACTGGTGCTACGTGCTTGTCTGGTACAAGTTTCTACTTCATTGTGCCTTATATTTTGTGGGAAAATCAATACAATTTGGTACTGAGTCTAGCAGATCAACAGATTGCTCAGAGCCTGGGTTCATGGTTACCTACCACACATTTTAGCAGTTACAGTTAGTATCATCTGTAATGTGGTATTTCCTGGGTATCTGTCCATCTCTTCATATGGTCAAGGTACATCATGCTGGCTTTATGTTTATAGATGGCATGTTGATGTGAAGGAAGGTTAAAAGCTGCCCCTTGAGCTCTGTCTTGGCCTCTCCGTTCCACAGAGTATGTTCCTTGTTCGTTTCTCTGAAGCAGGCTGGGAGGCCGGGGAGAGGTCTCTTTTCCAGGGTGAGGTGGAGAGCTGCCAGCCCAGCCCATGAACCACCTTCCCTGCCCTGCGAAGATGGAGAGGAGATGAAAGCAGAGGAGCCCTGGCAGTTTGCAGTCTTCTGCATGTCTGCAGCGAGAGCTTTTCCTCCCCCACACCGCGTTCCCACATGCGTTGGCAGAGTCAACACTAGGTCCTAAGTCCTGACTGCAAGATAAGAGCTCAGTTTTTATTTAATCGTTCCCTGTTGTCCCAGCCCGCTTTGTGGTGTGTTCATGCTGTCGTGCATCCACCTTTACCAGGCTTTCGGGCAAAACTGCAGCCTTCTCTTCCCTTACGCAGGCCACTCTTGCTCATCTAAAGTATCGAACAGCACTTAAGTAATAGATGGGCATGATTTAAAAATAACTTCTTCAAAGGTGCAGACAACTGGTGTTTTCAGCTAGCTACTTGGGTGCTGGCCCAGGTGCTCTCTCCCATCTGCTTGTGACTTTTTTAAGGGTCTGTGTTCAGCAGGGGGGTGGCACATACCATTTGCTTGCCTGTTTCCTTCAGACTTCTCTGTGGACTGGCACAGGTAGCCTGCAGAGCAGCATGCTTTCTCTTTGTGGAAGTTAGCTTGGAAGATTGGCTCTTCTGCAGAGACTATGGTGGGATGGGCTTCTTGCTTTCAGGGAGAAGGGTGGAATGGTGATGGTGGGAGGTGAAGATCCCACTGTGATTCGCAAGCACATCCCAGCACATGCCAGTGTTTCCTGATGGTGTGCTGTTCCCCATGCCGTGTTCATGATGCTGGAGACTTAGGCAGTGAGCAGTCCTAGTTTATAAGCTCCTAAGGTGAGGGGCCTCCTAATCTTTCTTTGGAGTACAGTAATTTTGGTGGCCTGTATTGGCTGGGGGGGGCAATTACTTCATCCAGAGGGAGAGCTCTTGGGTAGCTGGTTTGTTTGTGTTCCTGACTTATGTAGGTTGTTTGCTGTTTTGGGTGGTTTAGGCATAGCTCCCTACGAGTTGTTCTTGTTAGAGTAAGCTGGCAACAAAGAACTTTATTAAGAATATTTATTATTGGAGAGAAAAGCAAGGACAGTGTAGATGGACCTGCAGCTGAAGTAGGAACCAGGGAACAGAAAACGGGCAGCAACTTTGGTGAGGATGGTACCATCTTGTTCCATCTCTTGTGGAGTGGGAAGATGAGCAGGGACTTCAGAAACCCTTTGTGGCTGGGTAGTCTCTGGCAGAGGGGTTGTATTGCCAGGGGTGCTTCAGCTGGAAACCGTGCAAGGGCTGGGCCCAGTGCAAGGACCCGTCCGTGCCTGTTCAAGACCTTCTGCATTCTGCAAAGCCACGGCATGGCTTGCACCTTGCTGCTGGGACATATTTTTATGGCTGCTGTGGAGAGGCAATCCGTCTCTTCCAGACCTGCCTGTGCCTTAAACCTGCCCACCGCTTTCTGCTGTTCTTCCTCCCAGGCCTCTCCTTGTGAATGTATGCCTGTGTTTTGAGCCTCCTACGTGATGTCATTCCTTACCTCTTTTTTTTTCCTCTGGAGCAATATTTTTGTACTCAGTTTCTTAGGATAAGCTGCCTCTTCCTTCAGATCTTGAAGAGCTTGCAGAATGTGGAAGAAACCATTCTGTTCCTCTTAGGCTTTTTTCTTTTTTTCCCCTAATGGAAAACATTTATTATCTCCAAGTCTTTTCTCCAAAACAGGGCCACTATTTTCAACTTCTGTCGTACTTTTTTCATCCGTGGGCTGCATTGTCTGAGTTTGGGGGTACGCAGCCAGCAAGCCAACAACAAGCATATTGGGTTGCATTTGCAGCCCACTTGTAAATTTAAAAAGCAACAAGTAGATTAAAATGAAGCATTGGATAGGCTGTGATTCATAACAGAGCATCAGCTTGCCAAGCTCGTTTCCCTAATTTCTTTCAGGCTGGGCAGGCCGTGGAGAACATCAGCATTTTGATCCTTGAGTGAAAATGAAAGGTGGCATTTCATGCTGCTGGAGAGGTTCCTTCAGAGGATGTATTTGTGATGTTGGGGATAGTTTTGTACATGAGCAAATGGAGGAGCCTGGACCTGCTGGATTCCTGACTTGCAAGCATGGTAAAAGGCTGAGGTGAGGATTGTTCTCCTAGAGGACTGCAGACCACTTCTGCCTGCAGGGCATCTCTGCTGAAGGGAAATAAATATAGCAGCATTTATGGTCTAAGGGCTTCTTGATTCCTGTCCACAGGGCTTTTGGAGGAAAGGGTGCCCAATCTGAGATGTGACCAAAGAGATTTGCAGAGGTGAAACTGACTTCTGATGCCTTTAAATGCAGAGATTCCCAATGGACAGGTAGAAGGTCCTGTTCAGTAATGAACAGTGGTGAAACTGTCATGGCTGGCCTCAGTACAGCAGTGCTGCACAAAAATATATCTCTTGGCTTGTATAGTTGGCTTGATCTCCATCCTGATGGAGAAACAAGGTGATGGGAGGAAAGGGAGGACACAGAGAAAGCTCCATTGGTGATCCTGTTGGAAGGGTGTCAGAGCTTCTCTCATGTTGAATTCATTGGAAACCCACTGCAAATCCTTTTTTGCTTGACACCTCAGCTTTTCCCAAAACTGTGGTGGTGTGATGGGACATACTGGTGGGGCCAAGCCCCTGGAGTTCCTCACCTCTGCTTCTGCTGGGTGAGTTTCTGGAGGCTTCACAGCCAGGTCCCCAAAACCACCTCTCCCCCTGCAGAGGAAGCTCTGTACTGGAGAGTAGGGACCATGAAGAACGTCAGGTTGTTCTCTACAGGACAGCTGGGTCTCTGGGTAGCCCCTGTAACCTTGGTGCCTACACCTGCTTTATGTCTTAGCCCTGCAAAAGCTTGTGCCATGCATTTCGGTCCTTGTTCTGTGGACAAAGCCTCCAAGCTGCCCAGCACATGCAGGCAGGGGAGCAGGTAAGGAGATGTGCCTTCTGCCCTCACCTACACCTTCATCCCCTCCCTGCGAGACAAAGGCAGGATGCTGATGCCCACCGGGGCCGGGTGCTTGCTCTCTTGGCTTCTTTTGTGAGGCTGGCAGATGTTTCTTGTTTGCTGGAGCTGCGTGGCTCTGACTGCTGGGCTGGGAGCAGCTGCTGCTGCCAGGCGGAAGCACTCGGCGAGGCTTTCCTAGACAGCTTTGAATGGGAGCCAGGAGCCCTCTCACTACAGGAGAAAATCCACGAGGTCAGGAAATACAGCAGCAGCAGCAGCTCTGGCTCCACGCTGGGGCTGTTGGCTTGGCACGCGGATCCCAGCCCTCGTCTTCCTCAGCAGTGCTCCTGGACGGCTCTCCTCCTCCCTGTCTTGCTCAGCTATTTGTTGGACAGCCCTGCACAGCTTTTGGGAGTGCAACAGTTGAGTACTGCAAAAATGACAAATTTGGATAGGCAGGGAAGATGCCAGATGGCAACCTGTGTCAGGCTTTCAGATCTTGAAGAGCTTGCAGAGGATGAAAGAAGTGCTGTTCCTGCAATGTGTGGGACTGGGAGGTTGTGCTTTCGTGTTTCCCTCTTATTTTGTGGTTCAGTTCTATCTGGGCTCTGCATTAGCTGCTAAGAAATAGAAGCTCTTGTTTATCCTCCTTGGAAATCCTCATATCAGGAGAAGCTTTCACAACAGCCAAGAGGCTGTAAACCCCTGTCTGGTGGGTCCCCAGACTGAGCATGATAACTTGGAATGTCTGTTGCCACCTCTCAGGCAGGAGCTCCACTCTCTCTCCCCTGCCTCTGTTTTTTAGGAGAGCCAGAAACATTGGCTTTGGGATGGTCGTTTCTTGAACCAGCTCAAGTGGTGGTGGTGATGTTCATGAGGCATCGAAACCTGTGCATGCGTCAATGGGCAACCTTGTTCTTCCCTTGTTTGGGAGCAGAGTGTGATGGGGAGCTATGAGGTGGTGTTGGTAAGGTCAGTTTAGGGATAAGACCAGTTGCCTAAGTCTGTAACAAACATTGGCCTTGTGGAAATCCCTGCTTTCCCTGCAGGTTTGGCCAGGCTCCCTCTCCTGTGGCATTTGCATGTGCTCTGATGAGCAGTTGGGTCTGCATGTTCCCTGCGAAGAGCTTGCAGCATGGATCCTTTGGGAAAGGGAGCAAGCTCATCTGAACATTGATTTTTAGCACACATTAATTCAGGCAGCTCTCACGCCCAGAGCTGTCCATCATTCCCCACACTCTCGCTCTATATTAGGACATGTTTGCAGCAATGGTATGAAACAGTCAGGTGGGCTGGACTTCACCATCCTCAGCAAGCTGCAGAATCTCTTCTGCCATTGCTGGGAAAGAGAATGGCATGTGGAGAGGTGAAGAGTTGGCCAAGGTGCAGCAGCTTCAGCTGCAGTCCTGAGCTGGGGAAGACCTTTAAGCTGCTGTGTGTAACCACCTTGGCCCCCACATCCTGCTGCAGTGTGGACCAAGAGCCTGGTGTGGCTGTGTGGGCTGGGGGTCTTCTGAAGGGATAGGCCAAACAGTGCCTTCCGCTGCAGTGGTCTCGAGGGAGGACCCCGTCCTCAAGGACTCATGTCTTCTCTTCCCCATATTGAGTCTAGGCTTTTCTCACTGCCTTAGCAAGTCCCATAGGCCTGCGTGGTTGTGCAGTTCCACTTGAGCATCATCATGGCAGCTACTTCATGATCAGCATCAGGTGCAGAGCAAGGTCCTCTGTAGCCGCTGCAGGCCTTTATTTGCAGCCTCTGTGTGTTTTGCTAGGGGTTGCAGATCTCCCTGCTCTGTATGAAAGATGGGAGCTGGTTCCAGAGACCTTTTTGTGTTCATCTGTGAAGCTGTTCTGCTGCAAGAGCGATCCTCTCCTGGCCAGCAGTGTTTGGTGGAGATGGTCAGTCACTGTTTGCTCCTGAGTCCCCATTTCAGCCTGTCAGTGTCTCTCATGGCAGTTGTATCTTCCTGAGAGACAAGAAGCCTGGGGTGGGGATTTCTCTTGTCCTTGAGAAGTAGTGTATGTGAGAAGTTCATATATGTGAGGATGTGCATTAATGAAGCAGAGCAATGTGCAGAGTGTGATCACAGATTGTCTCCTGTAGCCTTGCTTTCAAACTGCATCTCTCCCTTGGGCATCAGAACAGAGGCACATCAGGCTTTTCTGGGAAGCAGTGGCACTTGCGGGTACGGACCTTGGGTATCACATTATTTTCACTTCGTTTCCCCCATAATGACGCTTTTCCACAGTGTTTAACAACCTTCAGCTTTTCCAGCAGTGAAGAAGGGCACAGTAACCAAAGGACATTGTGTTTTTTGCTCTGGTTGCTCTTTTACACACCCTCCCTTGCCCTTCTTCAGGACTCTGGATGCTGAGAAGGGCATGAGCTTTGTTTGCCTTCCTGCTACTGAGAGCAGCTCAGAAAAGGTCTTTGACAAGAGGCAGTTATGCCTGACTGCTCCCAGCTTGAGTGGGTGATTGAACTGTCTGAGTGGTTTAAGGTTGTAGTCTGGTGGGGATTGAGGCAGAAAGTTCTGGCCTCGTTTCCATTAGATGTTTGCAGTGTTAGCAAATGCATCAGATGCAGACTGGGTTTAAAGTGGCCTTTGTTGGCACACTTTGTACCAGCTTCTGTGGTTTCAGGAGCTGGGCTGGTGAGCCCAGAGAGGAGCGTGGAGTGATTTAACATTCCGGGGGGGGCGGGAGCCTAACCTCCATGCAATGGTGTTGCAGGCTGCGTCGGGTGGTGACAGGCCAGGGGAGCTGTGAGCTCGTCTTTGTGCTACCTGCTGTCTGGGGGATGTCCCCAGAGCTCACAGGTGATGGCTGCAGATGAGTGTCTGACCCCGAGGTGACTTGCATGGGCAGGGGTTGCAGTCCAGTGAGGGGGTCTTCCTGCGTTAAAGTTGTTCCTCTTGGTGGAGATGGAGGAGAAATTTAGGGGATGATATGCAGGAGTGGGGTGAATTTTCTCCTGCTGAGGGGCCATGACAAGTACACAGTGCTGCAAAAGCTGGTTTGCTTGTCCTGACCCTAATCATCATTCTCAGTTAGCACCTTTCATGATAGCATCTCTTCCTCCCCATGGGACATGCCAGCTTCATCTCTTGGGAGCAGGGGTGCCCCTTCTGCTCCCTCCTCCCTCTGGAGATGGCCGGTGCGTCTGGAGGCATTGTTAGCTGGAGAACAGGGGGCGTGGATGTGCCACCACCTCAAACCTGCCTTGTGGTTTGAGGTTTTAACGCAGTGGATGAAGACATGGAGCTAACAGTGGGAGGGGCTGGGACTTTTCCCTGCCCCCATGGACATTGACATCCAAATCATGTTGGCCAAGGCTTTCAAATCTATACAATGATTTTGGATCACCAGCTTGAGATAAGACAAATCAGAAACAGTGCTGATTTGTCTCTGATTGGTTAGTCTGGTTTTCACTTCTGGAAAACCAGACCTCTTAAATTGGTTACTGTAGGGTTTGCTTTTGATTTACACAGCCTGATTTCTTATGAGGAACACTTCCTTACCTTTTGAGGTTTGGTTGGGGAATATGTGAAGTTTGCATCCAGTCAGGCTGAAGGATTGCAGCATATCACAGCATAAACATGGTTTTGTATTCAGTTTGATGGATTATTTTGCCCATTTTAAAGTAACCTTTATTACTAGCAGAGAGTATTAGGTTAAATAGCTCTGGCTGCTGCAGTTCCATGGTGTACTTTTAGACCAAGTTTCATGGGTTTAGGTGAGGCTATCTCAATGTTTGAGACCCCAGAGCACTGGACCATAAAAGCAAAAGAAAGACAGTGGATCCTGGAGGCACAGTATGGGGTGACAGACTGAAATAAGTGAAATTTTCTCTGGCTAGATTCCCAGGATAGTTAAATGTGCTGGGTGGGAAGAAGGTAAGAAAGCCCTTGACCCCTGGGGTACATGGGCCATCCTGCCATCTCCCCATTTCCAGGCCATGCTTGCTAGGGTGGCAGTATGTCTGCAAACTTGAGATGAGAAACTAGGATGGTAATTTCATAAAGCTACATTAAAAACACGTTGTATCCCTGATGGTTGTTTGCTGGTTTGCACCCCAAGGAGCTGAGGGGTGGCTCTGCCAGCCAGAATAGCAGTGAATTGGGTTTACTTTGTCCAATCCTCAATCCTTACTGAAGGCAAGCAACTTAAAAGACCATTTAAACCTTAAGGGCAGTATCCCTTTGCCTCTGCCTTGTACAATTAGGTGTCTCTGTGTTACAGTATGCCAGATCCCAGACCTCACAGCATTTAGGTGCTCCTGGGATGCACAAAAGATATCAGGAATGCTCAATACCCGAGGAATGAGGCTCTCCTTTGCAGATTTCTGCCTTTCCTAGCAGAAAAGGGGACTGATTGCTCAGCCCTGCTGCAGAGCAGGCAGTGATGGGAGGGACCCCCTCTCCTAATACTGTTTTTCTCCTTGTAGGTGGGTGCTCCTGGAAGTCCTGAGCTGGGGTTGGCTGGAAGATGACTGAATATAAGCTGGTGGTGGTGGGAGCTGGTGGTGTTGGGAAGAGTGCTTTGACGATACAGCTCATTCAGAACCATTTCGTTGATGAGTATGACCCCACGATAGAGGTAAGTGGCTCTGGGCATGGAGTCTGTCTCCATGTCTTCCTCTTGGTCTTCTCCACCTTGCCTCCAATCCAGAGTCTGCTCGGCTTGGTCTAAAGCAGGGGTGACCTTAACTGAACTAAAGCAGGGGTGTTCCTCTGCTTTGCCAGAGCTATTCTAAGTCTCTATGCACATGCTCAGAAGTTGCAGTGGCTGACTTGTGCCTCCTGCAGAAGGATGGTGGTGTCTGCTGAAAAGAGATTGCAAGGGAGGCA
The DNA here is from genome assembly GCF_004027225.2 of Strigops habroptila. Classification (NCBI taxonomy): domain Eukaryota; kingdom Metazoa; phylum Chordata; class Aves; order Psittaciformes; family Psittacidae; genus Strigops; species Strigops habroptila. The sequence continues at coordinate 48,592,163 of NC_046358.1, read as the reverse complement.
GCAAAAGAGGGCAGAGCCAGGCAGGAGCTGAAAGACAGCACAGAAGTCCTCCTTTCTGTTGAGATGACGGTGTAGGGAGGAGTTAAAGGTTTGGGACTGAAGAGCCATTTTGTGCCTGTGCTTCCATTTCTCCTGTGAAATCAGAGTAAATATATTGACTTCTCAAGCAGGGTATTTTGAGATTTACTGATGAAATGGGTTTTGTCAGAGCTTGGTCTTATTATGGATGTCCTGCAGTCTGAGCGAGGTGTGCCGAGCTGCTGAACTGTTGTGGTTCGCAGAGTGCTGCCTCCGCTCCATTGCGAGGAGTTAAAGGTTGATGTATGGGTCTCACAGTCGGCATGGGTGGTTTCACTGGCCTGTCTAGCTCATCACCCTGTTTGGAGAAGCAGACAGGGACACTGTTCTCCTCTAGGCACCCTGTTCTCCTCTAGGCTGTGCAGAGAGGGAATCTGGTCTTCCATATCCATTATACTGTTGTTTTGTTGGGTTTTTTTACTTTTTAAATATTCCATTCTCTGACTGCTTTCACCATTGCTAGCGAGATGCTAGTTACCCCCTGCATGACTTACACCTTTGTTTGGGAGAGATGTGGGCAGCAGCTGCTGCTCTGCTTAAGGAGTAAGCCCACTCTGGGAAGGCAGATGACAGCTCTGTCATGCCTCTTGGACAGTAACATCCCTGTCTGCAGTCCTAAAGGACTCTCTACCAGATGTGTAAAAATGCAGCTGTGGTTGCTGCAGTTGTTAGTATCATAATGGCTAAAGGGCCCCAGCTGGGCTCAGAAATCTATTCTGGTAGGTGTTATACGTGTAGTCCCCACCCTGAAGAGCTCACAACTTAAATAAACAAGCAAGACAAGGCTTAGTAAGAAAGGCAGAAATAGTCTTGCAATCTACAGACTGGAAGGAGGGAAAGCACTTAAAAGCATATGCTATTACATCATTTGGCCAAGGTCACCTAGAAAGTCCATGGCAGAGACTGGATTTTAATTTAAGGGCTCCTGAGTCTCATTGCTGCACTTTGCTTAGGGATGCAGTTGCCTTCTTCCCTCCCTTTTCTTAGAAACCTATTCCAGGCTGGTTTTGGCAAAAGAGCTGCTGGCGGAGAGCAACCTCCCTGGGGAAACATCTGCATGGATGGGTCCTCTCTTGGACTTCAGGGTGGGCAGAGGGAGCTCTGACCCAGTGTATTGGGTTGGCATCCTGTCTTTTCTGTCTCCAGCTGCCTGCCCCTGTACATACCCTGCAGGGAATTTTCTCCATGTAAACAGGCAGCGGGGAATGTAAACCTTCCATGGCATTTCCCAGCACACCCTCCTCACCCTGCCTGCTCCCGCCGTGCCCTGGAAGATGCCTGCTCTCCTCCCCTGTTTTCTTCCAGTCCCACTCTGCTCTTCTCTTCCTACAGCAGCCATGAGCTGCTCTTCACCCCTCTCGCCCCTGGTGCTTTTCCACTTGCAATTCCCACCATCCCTGATGCCTTTGCAGCTCCCTTGGTTGTGCCCCACATCCCCCACCCTGGCAATCTGCTCACTCATTCTAGGGTGACTCTTTTTAATTATGCTTCATTTTATGGGGATTTAGGATGCACAGAGTTACCTGCCAGCTATATGAATGTGACCAACAAACCACCCTCCTGTGACTAAGCAGCTTTGGATCATGCCCAGGAGCTGACTCTGACTGTTCAGCTGGGTAACAAACAACACAGCAATGCTGAAATGAGCAGGATAAAAGGCAAAGGAAGAAAATATACATGCATGGAGCAAAGGTGTTACCCATCGCTTAACTGAATTGAGTGCAGGTTGTGCTGCAAAGGGGGGGGTGCGAGTGGGTCAGGGTGCACTGAGAAGATGCTCCCCGAGGCAAGAGGGATGGAGAAGCACGTTTGTCCCCTGTCTGTGGCAGAGACCCCGACTGAGTGCCTGCTCCCCTCCTGCCCTCCTGATTCACTGGTGCAAATGTCTGGCTTTGTAACTCAGTGCTGGCTGACCTTCTACAGCACGTGCTCACATGCTTGCTCTTGGGCTCCTGCTGAGCTTTAAGACCTTTATTTTGGGAACAGGAGGGCCAAGGCACCAAGGAAATGTATGCTACTGGCAGTGTCCCATGGTGAATCAGCAGGGATGAAGAGTTGGACCGTGTTGAGAAAAACGTTGGTTCATCTTCCAGCTTCTAGCAGTTAGCTAGTAATGGGCTTCTCAAGTCTCTGGTTGTGTCCTGACTGTAGCATTTAACAAATGGACCTCTTTGCTGGTCCCTCAGCAAACACATGGGGTGCTCCCATCATCTGTCTGGGATCCTGAGACTGAACCTCAAGTGGACATTGTTTCTGCTGCCTGGCACTTCATAGCTGGGTCCAGCCACTTTCTCTTGCACAAGAAGGTGGGGTAGGACATGAGGGGCTGCAGAGGAGCATTGAGGCTGCAGGGTGGTGGTGGCTGGTTGTGTGGGCTGGTGGCAGCTACCCCTGCAGCAGCAGGCAGGTTGCCTGTCAGCGTGAGCCACCATCCCACATATCCTGAGAGGGGTCAGAGGAAGCTGGACACAAAGCAAGGGTGGGGAGAGCTTGTCCCCTTCCTTTGGGGAGCAGGGTGCAAGACTGGTAATGTCTGTGCTGCGCTAGTGAGCTGGCTGGCCTTACAGGCAGCCTGTTGATGGCCTCAGCCGAGGTGTGGGATTGCTTCTCCATAGGTGTGCTGTCTGCTGGTGAGAGCTCCTGTAACTGGGGACTTGGCAATTAATTGTGAACATGTGTGCTGAGGCTGGTCCTTTGGATGCAAGCCAGGGCGCAGGGGTGGGAGGATGCTCTGCTGGGCAGATCAGGCACTGGGGTCCCTTGTGCCAGTCCCTGCCAATCCCTGGGACCCTGGAGGTGGAACCAGTGCTCTTTTACCTTGCACCAAGGAGGCTCCAGATACATTATTGATTAGAAGTGGGAGCACATCCCTGCAGGGCAGCCTGCCAGTTGCCTTCAGAGTGGCTGGCTGGAAGCCAGCGCATCACTCCACGCTTATTTCTGGTGGATCAGCAGTCCCCTATTTGGGAAGGCATGGCTGAGAAGGTTGTGGCAGAGCAGATCTCATCTCCGCTGATTTCACATCCCTCTACACAAGGTGAAGACAGACATTAATTAGCCCCAGAAGATGATGCTGTAGTAATGAACCAAAGGGTGGAGGCCACGTTGGCCCCATTCCCTTTGTGTGCCGCTGCTGGTCCTGTCGGTGACCTTTGCTGCATCGGCTGTTTGTCTGCAGACCTGCAGAGCTCATCTGATAACATTGTTGTGGTCTTCGGAAGAGCAGCAGCCATTTGAATGAATTTAAACTGCAGCTGTAGCCTCTGCGAGTGGCTGCAGAGCGCTGCTGTGGTCGTGTTGCTGCCTCACACCTTTTTCATACCTTTCTTTTCGGTTTCCTTCTCGTGCTGGGAGTCGAGGATGCTGCCGCCGTGCCCAGGGGACAGCTGTCGGAGAGGGATGAGGCTGTTCCTCCATGCAGGGGCTGCCGCAGCAGCATCCCTGCTAATGAAACTGGGCACAGGGGAGAGGCATGGTGGGGAGGAGCGGTGCTTTGAGGAGCCTGCTTTGAAAATGAAACCTTTTGAGGGATGCCCGTGGTGGTTTCCAGGCCTTCTCCAGCTGCGATAAGTTGCAGGGAAAACCCCCAACTTCAAAGGTACCTGCCTGGATAGTCCTTACCTCCTCTGGAGCCCTCTGGGCACAGACTGGTTGTGGGAAACACCCTTCTTACAGCATGATTTCTTTTTATTTTGTTTTTCTCTCATGTTTGAAGAAGAAGTTTGCCATCAAGCCCAGTTTGCAGCCTTACTGATATGGCACATTGCCTCTGGTGCTTGATCTCAGATGCATTGGAGGTGCTGGGTTTCCAGGTGATCTTAAACACCTTCCAGCCATGCAGATCCCAGATGGCTGGCCAGTGTTGCCTTTCCTGTGTGTCCCCTTCCAGTACCTGGGCAGGGCAGCAGCAGATGGTATTAGCTGGGACTAAATAAAGCTTAGGAAAATAGTTGTCAAGTGCTATGCAGTGTGGTAGAGACGAAGCTGCCCCCTGGTCTGCCAGAGGCAGGGCTGGGAATGGTAAGAGCAAGCCAGGGGCTGTCTTCTCTGTGGCTCTCCAGGGAAAGGAAAACCTGCTCAGGTGCTCCATTTTTCTTTTTTCTTCTGTTTTTTCCTCTATTTTTCCCTTTCCCTCCCCTTTTTGAAACCGATCGAGTCAGCTGTTCAGTGTGAGCTACACCCAGGCAGATCATGACCTAGCATCTTCCCAGGGACGCACTGTCTGCATCCCTTCACTTGGCTGGACCCAGGCCCTCTTTTAACACATCCTTCTCCCTTTCTGTCCCTTTCTTGGCCTGCAGGATTCCTACAGAAAGCAAGTCGTCATTGATGGAGAGACCTGCTTGTTAGACATCTTGGATACCGCAGGGCAAGAGGAGTACAGTGCCATGAGAGACCAGTACATGAGGACAGGGGAAGGATTCCTCTGCGTGTTTGCCATCAACAACACCAAGTCCTTTGAAGATATTCACCAGTACAGGTTGGTATCCTGGGAAGAGCCCCTTCCCCCTTGCACTGTGCAAAGGGGAGGCCTTGCTGCTGCACCCTCCTGCCCTCCCTTTTAGATCAGGCCCCATGGTGGGAACACTGGCTGCCAGCAAAGACAATTAGCTCAAGTGGCCATTCCCCAGGGAAGAGGTGGAGCAGACGGCTAATATCAGTGACTCCAATAAAACCCATCCAAAGGGATTGCTTGTGGCCTTTGGGGACTTCATAATGTAATGTTTAAGTGTTTATGGTGACTAAAGAGAGAGCTGATCCTCTCTGACCCCCTCCCTTCCCTCCCTAATTAATGGAATTGCTTTGTTAGTGGAATCGATCTCAGCGACTTCTGCTGGGCCTGGGAGCTGGGTGAGGAGGCTGGGAAGGGCAGGGGAGGCTGCTTCCCCTGCTGTCAGCCATCGCATGAGACTGTGGTTGCTGGCTGTACACATGCAGGGAGAGGCAGTCCTGGCCCATTACAACTTGGTTTCAAACAGGGCAAGGACAGAGCAGGCGGAGAGTCAGCCCTGGCGAGGAGACTTGCCCAGGAGGATGTATTGGGAGGGCAGTGGCAGAGCAGGGTCCCCATCCTGGTATGCTCCTGCGTTGGCTGCACCCAGGTTAGCCATCGTGCTTCTCTCCCCTGCTGCCTTCACCCCTGCAAAACTGGAGAGCCAAGAAGATGATAAAAATGCAATGGAAGTCTTCCCTGGTTACCCTGATGCTAGCTTAGGTAGGGATCTCTTTGCTTTATGCATTTGTTCTGAGGCTTGGCTGTGATGAGAGGCACTTGCAGAGGATGCAAGAAATGGCTCTGCCTGTCCCCACTCTGTCCGCTGCCCACCAAGATCATAAACCCATCATAACCCCCATCATAGCCCATCATAACCCATCATAGCCGCCCATCATAAACCCAGGTCTCAGAGAATCCTGCAGCATTGAGGGCAGGCACAGCCCTTCCTTCCCCGTAGTCAGAGGTGCTGCTCTGAGCCGTTGAGATGTCTCACTCACCAGTTAGCAGGCATGTTCAGTGTAATAACTATATGGTTGGACTAATTTGGCTTGTTTCAGCTTAACTGGAGGACAAAGGATGGGATTTTCCTAAAGCACCTGAGGGATTCAGCAGTGTTCATCCTTGTGCCGGGGCTGGTGCCTGTGAATCACTCGCAGGGTGGCTTGGTTTCAAGCCCTGGTTTTAATCATGATGTAAATCACCAGCTTTCATCTTGTTTTGCCTGTGCTTTTTCTGTTTTCACTTTTAAAAGAATATTCCCCAGAGAACTGCTGGCTCTCCCTGGTTAGTAACCATTAGGAGGTATCTCTTTTCAGCTAAGTGTAGCCCATGCACTAAATTTAGTACTTGCATTTGCTGATCAGGATGTTACATGGAACATTTAAGTGGCTTTATGGCGTATCGTACATATAGTCAGACTTCATTACCATGTTCTACTCCATTAAAAAAAGATGATTGATTTTTTTATGTGTGATACATGTCCAGCTGCTTTTAGATGGAATTTTGAATGCAATTAAAATGCAGGAATCAGCATTTTAAATAATGCTTTTATTAGTTAAATAAAACCATCTTAAATGTTCTGGATGCACAGGCAAGGAAAAAAAAAGCTGTTTTGCATCTGAAGTTAAATGATTTATTAAGCAAAGGAAGTTGTTATCTATCAGGGGCAATTGAATGGATTGCCTGTAGTGATAATGGCCTTTAAGATTTTTAGAACTGGTAGATCTCATCCTCGCCCACCTAGTTTTAAATCCAAGGTTGGAACGAAGAAGTGAGCAGTACGAATCTTTTGCATCCCAGTTGGTTTCTCAACTTTGAGTGACCTGAACTAAACCAAAAGGAAGCAAATACTGCCTCTGCATCTGCAGAAAAGGTTATAGCTGCCAAAAGCTGTTTTTTCAGCTCAGCAAATTCTGGTTGCAGGTGATTTTTTAATTTTTTTTTTTTAATCCCTATTCAGGGGAATTACTTGATCTAAAACGTTGGAAATAACACAGGTAACTGCTTGAGTATTCGTTTTTATTTAGCTTAAACTATCTTAAGCTCATGTCTTATTATAGATCGTCATTTCAAGTTGTGTTTTGTAAACAGCTGCATTTAAAGAGCAGAAGTGTGTTTCATTTTCATTTGCAAAAGTGCCCTAGCTGTTTTGCTTTTTGCTCATGTGCTGTGGTCATTTACATTCTTCTGGATGCCCAACACAAAGCACTTGGCAGGAGCAAAGTGTAGCTGTTAATTCTTGACCAAAAAGCTGGTGGGGAATGTACTGGAGCTGACCCCTGATGCCTTTTTCTCCCTTCACTTTAGCACCTCTTAACTCTTGCAGGGAGCAGATCAAGAGGGTGAAAGACTCAGATGATGTTCCCATGGTGCTGGTGGGAAATAAATGTGACCTCCCAGCACGGACAGTGGAAACCCGGCAAGCGCAGGACCTGGCCCGGAGTTACGGAATCCCCTACATAGAAACATCTGCCAAAACCAGACAGGTAGGAGGAGGGTTTTAAACAAAATCTTCGTTTCTCTTCTCTTTTCTCCAGTGCTGTCCTGGAGAGGCAGGAATGGGCTGACACCACCTTGCAGACAGGTGGGTGTAAGAGCCAGGGTTAGTTGCTTCCTCAGGGCTAAGAGCTCCATCAGGACATTCCCTCTCCTTTGCGGCCTTGAGCCTCCAATCTGGAGAAGTGCATCATTCATGCTTTGACAACAGTGAAAGGAAGATGACTTCTCAGGACTTTCTCCAGGGTTCTGGAATAGCCCCTTAGTCACTGCAGGTCAGCTAAGCTTGGGGGACTTGGCTAACCTTATCCATGGTCTATTTTGGCAGACCTACAGGCCGTGTATACCCATGCTGGAAGGACCATATGGGGCTTCCAGAGCACAAAGGTGGAAATGGAGCAGCTGATAACCTTCAGTGGTCTAGTGCTGGCTTTTCTCTTGGCTTGTAGACCTCATTCAGGCTGCTGAAAGCCTGAATCTCAAGGGCTTCAAGCGATGCTTTTCTTCCAGGGCGTTGAAGATGCCTTCTACACCTTGGTGCGGGAGATCCGTCAGCACAAGCTGCGCAAGCTGAATCCCCCAGATGAGAGCGGCCCTGGCTGCATGAACTGTAAATGTGTGATATCGTGACTACGGTGAGTTTTGGAAGCAGGAGATGGGGCTTAACACTTGAAGCAGGGCAGGAAGTGACTGCAGATGCACTCATCTGCAAACAGATGCAGCAGAAATAATTCCAGCAGTGGGTATTTTTTTAATGAAATGCCTTTTTGACTGAAATAGAATTTTTCTGTCAAGATATAGGTAAGTCAAAATTCCCACTTTCCTGAGGAAGTGTGTAGGAGGAAAGGGGTGTTGTATTTTTCCCCCTCATTTTGTGGAGCAAAATTATACAGAATTGAATAAAGAAAAAAAAATACATGTTTTGTTGTGCTTCCCCTGGGAAAGCTCCTTCCCAAGCTGCCCCTCTGAGAGGGGAGTTCAGCTGGTGTTGAAGGTGTGAAGGTGCACGGCTGGCTGCACGTTCACTGGACTGACTGTAGAAGGGTTGAGATGAAGAGCTGAGTGAGCTCATTGCCTCCTGATGCACTCATGTAAATTGCCTTGTCCTAAAGCTTCAGAGCAGACCTGTCTCATTGTGAAAGTCCTGTGTTCCTGGGAAGAGTTTTCCTCATTAGAGATATCCCCTGGGATATTTGGAACTGATGCAATGTTGAGAATTAGCCATAAGGGGGCTGTTTTGCTTTTATAAATTGGGCATGCTGGAGCCAGAAACAGTGTTTTTCAGATTGTCTGTGTTCACTTGCCTGTTTTTCTTCTTTTTGTTTCCTTGGTTTTGTTTTTTTTTAATGATGAGTTTATTTAAATCATTGCAATCCTGCTGGATAGCAGTGAGGGAGAGCTCCTGTTGGTGTCCCTGCATGAGCTGCGTGGCCTTAAGCCAAACGCCTGGGAACATCTGGTTGTGTAACCAGTTCCTCCCATGGCAGAAATGGAGAGAGGCAACTGGGGAAGAGTACACCAGGGAGATGCACATCTAAGGATGTCTAGGACTGGGGTGTGGGAGGAAAGCCTGCATGAACGTTGCATTTAATGTCTTTTGGGGGTCTCCCACATGCCGGGACTGGCCCTTCACCCCTTCACACAACTGCTGGAGTCCTAAAGAGAAGTACATAGTGTCCAGAAGTGGTGCTAAGAGGGACTCGCTAAGTGTGGAAGTGGGCAGCTGGTTTTCCTCTGCTGTTCGAGCCAAAGGCCGTGAGCACACAGAGCTCTTCCCCCAAAAAGAAGGAAAGAAACACTTGGCAGCGTTTGCTTCCTATGAGCAAAAACCGACCCGAGCACCGCACCCCTCTGCTCCCAGCCGAGATGCGTGTGAGGCCTCCCGGGGGCCAAGCCGAGTGCTGTGCCCAGCACACTTATCACTGCTAAGGAAGGCTTTCCAGATGTTTGGGTTCTCCAGATGTTGAGGAGCGTTTCCTGCAGATGGGGATATGAGCTCAGGGCTCATTTCCTGCTCTGGTTCACAGCTGACGGCATGGGCTTGGCGGTGCTGCTCTTGCTGCTCCCCTACACTGACAGTCAGGAGCCTGGTCCCCATCACAGCCTGGTGGCCAGCACTGGCCTAGGCCATCCCTTCAAAAAGCAAGAAGGGGTGGAAAGAAATCTTGTGGAAATGCTCCCCTCTGTTAAGAGAGCATGCCCCATGAGTTGCCCACTTCATTTTCTGCTTAGGCAGAAACTGGAAACCAGACGTCCCAGCTTATTCTAGCTGCAGTGTCCAAGAGCAGAGAGGGAGGAACATCAGGGCACAAAAGGAGAAGCCAGGCAAGGACATGCTGTGTTTTGGGGAAGAGAAGGCTGTGGGAGTGAGGGAAATTTGGCTGCATTTGCCCAGGACTTGCTATGCGGTTCCTATCATCCCTGGAGGAGGGAGAAAGATCTCACCAAACAGTGCCCCTTCCCACAGTGAGGTTTGGACAGAGGCAGAAGGTCTGGTGAGATGCCTGAGGCTCACCCATTGCTCCACAGACCATTTGCTTGTTCCCTTCAGTGCATGTGCAGATGCTTTGCTGAGCCAGGTCCAGACCTCCAAGACCTGCATAGCCTTTTGCTTTCCCTCTGCGGGCATTAGCAGGGTCATCCCAGAATGCTGAGGGGTGGGTAATGGAAACAGCCCCTGCTGGTTCTGGTGGCAGATGGGTGCTAATGAGCGTCCTCTTCTGGTTTCAGCTGACTGGACCGTGTCTTGGAGAGGTTCCCACTGTGCAGTGCGCAAGGAAAGAGGTGAAGCGAAGGAAGAAGCATACGGATTCAGAGGAGGAGTATAGGGGGAGAGGAAGAGGAGGAGGAAGAGGACAGGGGGAGCATGAGCCCCTCCAAGGACTATCTCGCACTTCACCCAAGCCTGCGGCAAGCAACTTTTTTTCTGTTGTTTTTCTTTCCTCATCCCCTCCTCCTTTGGCCTCCTCCCACCCCGGCAACTGTACAAAGCCACAGATTGAATCACAGTAAATTATTATTTGATGGTCTCGACAAACCTTCTTGATGGCTCTGTCCTCCTTCCAGAGGGTGCTGGCGCTGATGCTCCGGGAAGATTGCTGGTGGCACGGCGGGGAGGGAAGGGTGCGGAGGTTTGCTCTCCACGGACTGAGGTCAGGCTGCAGACCGTGAAGGTGAGCAGGATGGGGTGTCCTTCAGGGACAGAGCTGGTTTGTCTCCAGCAAGTTGTTGTCATGTCCCTGTCCCACCTGAAAGCCTTTGCCTGTCCCAAGTTTTGGTAGGACCATCCTCGGTGCTCCCCTGGTGCTTTGCATTCAACCTAGTCCTTGTGGGATTTTTTTATGGCCTCAGGTGTGATGCCTGGAAGGGAAGAAGTGTCAGGGAGATCTGAGAGCTGGGTTCACTTCAGCTGGTGCCAGTTTGTTGCTTCCTTGATTTATTGCTTTTTTTCCAGGCAGCTCTTTGCACAGCACCTTCCAAATGTTTGTGCTCCAGAGGTAGAATTAGGCCTTTCTGCTCCTTGCCAGTGCCTCTGCTAACACTGCAGAGCACATACACCTTGGGCTGCTCCACTCTGTCCGCAGTGTATAATGGTATGCAAATCCATCACGTGCCCTGTGCACGGTTAATTCCTGCTGAGCACGTAGCAGAAGGGCTCTCCTGCGCTGGAGACGGCTGTCTGGCTGCTCAACAACTAGGACTAAAGGATTCAGACTTCCAGTCATTGGGTTTAGGGTGGGTAAGAGTGTTTTGGATAAGGGCTAATCTCTTGAGAAGCCCATATTCACTCAGCCCCGCTCCTTTGGCATTTTTGCCTGGGGTCCGACTGGCTTCTCCCACGTGCCTTTCACTTGCAGAGCCAAGATGAGGCATTGCACTCAGTGCAGCAGGCGGCTTGGTACTCTCTGCCTTTCCCCCTCCCAGAGTATTGCACAGACTAACTTAGCTGGCATCCCAAATTGAGAGCATCAAAGGGGAAGGTGATCCAGCCAAATGCGGCAGGGAGCTGTTCTGCACGGGCTAGCCCAGGCCTGAAGAGGTGCTGGGTTCAGGAGCCAGGGCTGGCAGGGGTTGGGAGCAGAAAGGGCAGTGTGTGAGTCACATCTCACAGAGCAAAACCAATACAGAAACCCTGGTCACTCTCAGCACAAAGACCACCAGGGGTTCCCAGCATCCGTGCAGGCAGCTCCCATCCCACTCCTCATCCTCCGTCATGCCAGGCAGCAGCAGAATTAAACTCCAATGCTACTTAGAGTTGCTGCCTTTACTTTTGGCTGGGCAAGAGAGGACTTGTGCTAATGGTTTGCTTTTTGTACCTGTGCTCCAAACTGCTGTGGGGAGCAACCCCACCCTGGCTGCAGCTGCCTGGCACCCAGTTCCTGCAGGAGAAGTGCTGATCCCAGCTCTAGTTAACCCAAAGGACCAGCTGCGCTGCCTCTAGCTGGGAGTGCAGTTTGCAGCAGTGCCTGTCCCCGTGGTGGAGGAGTGCTGAGTCTGGTGTCACATGGTGGGGCTGGACCAGAAAACCTTCCAGCCTAGGTTGTTTCAAGTGTGAAGTCTGGAAGTACGGCGTTTGTTCCCAAGTCAGCAGCTTGTGTGCAGCTGCAGGCAGGGCAGAGGGCAGGGCTCGTTCACCTTAACCGTTAGTGGCTGGGGTGACGTCAGGGCCCTTGCTTAGTGGTGTTACTGCACTAGGAACCCGGTGCTCATTTTCTGCAATAGAACTTATCTCCTCTTTCACCAGGCCCTTGGTGAATGATAGAATATCTCTCTCTGGAGGCCTTCAGATGAGAAGTAACGCTGTGTTTCGAGCTCTCTTGAGGGCTGGACTCTGGATAGCTCTAACCACTGAGAGTATCTTCTTTCTGGTTGGGAGCCAGAGGCCAAAGTCAAGGACCAGGAGCCACAGTCAAGCAAGCTAAGGAGCTCTGGGGAGCTGCAGGGGTGAGGTGTCTTCACAGAGCAAGCACCATCTGCAGTCACAAGAGCCCTTTCAGAGAGTTCTCTGCACCCCTCAGGGTGAGGTTTTTCAGCTTGCTCAGGAAAGCTCTGGGTCTGGTCAAGCCACATGTGTTATCTTAGCTGTTTGAGTGTCTTCTAGTTGCAAAATACTGTTGTTCCCTTGGGCCACTCCTCATGGCTGTATACTTCAAGTGGTTCCAGATATTGACAGTCTCTTTTCTAGGGGCTGGTTATAGTCCTGTATTCTGTATGGCTAAAGCAATGTGCTACGAGTCACTAGGGTTCTGCAAGTGCACCTAAAAGTTCTTCAGCAGCCAGGGTACACCTTCATCTCAGTGCAGGCAGTAGGGCAGTGCTACAACAGGACAGCACTTCAGAATTCCATTAGGCAGGTAGGAGCTGGAACTGGAGACTGGTGGTGGTCTGATCCTAGCAGGTTGCAGACCAATCTCACTCATGTGGATTGCACCCAGCAGAAGCAAGGCAGCCAGCACCCTTTGTCAAACAGTGCTGGTCAGTAACATGGCCATCGCAGGAGATGGAATCACCATTGGTTAGCTTTTTGCTGTAATTAGATCACAAGAAACTCAGACTCTCAGGTCAGTGTTCAAGTCCATACTGAAAGTTGGAGGTAGGCTGGGAGCAAAAGGAGGTGCTAAAAGCTTGACACCACACCTCTTCCCCTGAAATTATGTATTAATCATGTATTAATATAGTACTGCATCTTTGTTCCAGGAGGTTGGCTTCAGGAGAATCACGACAGATCTTCAATGTGCAGTAAGATATGTCAGCTCTGATCGGATCTTTGGGGTAGACAAAAAACAGATCGTATCACGTCACTTAGGTGGAGCTGTTACTTTGGACTTGGTGTTTCACTTGCTGACCTTGTGCTGGTAGTGCGGGTACAGGTTAGCAGCTTGCTGGTCATGACAGGCAGGAGGTCAGTACATGAGTTCACGACGTGTTCTCTGCTTGCTATCTAAACTTGAGTCTGAAAGAAGTATCAGGGTTACATTTTCACTAGAGTGAATCTAGGTCTGGAGAAGGAATTGCTGGGTTTGGAGTCAACTTAGTTGATTTTCCCCGTAGTTACTTAAGGTGCATTTGTTCTAGAAGTACCTGGATTGGAACATGCAGTTTTCAGATACTGCAGTCGTTTCCCTTATGACAAGGAGTTCATTGCCCATCTCAGTTCTGCTCCTGTGGCATGACCTTTAAGCAGAATGTGCAGTTATTCTGAAGAGCCATTCCAGTTGCATAGCTGGAAGCTGCAGAAGTCCACAGAGGTAAGCTTTTTGCTACATTTGGGCACATCGGCTCATGTTTGGCTGCTGTGATCTCTTCAGCTGGTCATGGCAAGGCTGGCTTAAACTTGGTGCTGTGCCGTGGACCTCGGGCAAGTGCGAACACCATCTCTGAGAAGGCTTCAGGCAGCATCATACTGATTATCTGTTGAGGCTGCATCTCCTGTGATGGAGGAGTGCCACCTTTGAACCTGTACTTAAATGACGGAATAGCTGAGGAGGTCTGGTCGGGTTGGGTCCAGATGTCTCAGGACTGATGTATAAGCTTTTCTTTCCCACATAATTCAAGTGCCCCACAGCCTATTACAGAAGAGTTGGGGCTCCAGAGACATCACAGCCAAGTTAACTGACAAAATCGCTTACAAGTCCTTAAAGATGCTGATTAAGTGCTGGAACAGATCTTTTGCCTTTTGGTCTGCGAGGGCTTCCACAGAAGCCTATTCCTAAGCCAGCAGAGATGGTGACTCCAAAACACATGAGTGCATGGTGCTTGCGGAAGGCTTTGGCAAGCATCTGGGTTGAGTTTGCAGGAGCTGGCAGCGTGACTCACTGCTGGAGGGAGACCTGAGAGGCAAGGAGGGGGTAGCGGAATGAATGTCTTGAGTTTTATGGAGCAGCCCTGACTAAATGCTGGCCTCATCCTCCTCACTTGCAACGTGGTTGCGTGAGGAGGAGCAGACCAGATTTCCCTTCTGGACTACAGTCTATTACTGCAGACCTTTCCAGCCCCAGTGGTTCTTCTGTATCATTTCTCCTTGTCTCCAACAAAGCCAACCGTGCACAGGGCAGATGAGGATTTGCACCCCATCTATCTGCAGGTACCGTTAGAGACCTCATACCAGTTTTGGAGCAAGGATGGAAGTTTCTTACAGTTCACTTTTCTGTGTGTCTTAGGAAGAACCTGTTTTACTGTGTGAAAGAATAGGGTGACTCCACTCCTTCGGACTCATTTCTTTGTGTGTGCCTTCAAAGCTATCGCCAACCTCATCTTGGGCTCTTTTGTAACTGCTGCCAGTGAGCAGGGATGCTCATGGGGTGGGATCAGCTGCTGTGTCTCCCAGTGAGATGATGGCTGTTTCAGCTCTGGTTTGCTTATCTCCTGTGCTGTCGTGGTGCCTGTGTCCTGTCAGGTGAGCATCATTGCCTCGCTACCAGGAGGATGCTGGTGTGTGCCCTGTGGGCTTCCTCAGCTGCTGGGGTATGTAGGATTTGGGAGATGGGCTATTTTCTCCATGTGCTGGTTTATACCCAATGATGTGCTGTAGGAAAGGGGTGGCATTTCTCAGAGGACAGTGTGACATCAAACATCCTGGCTACCAGCAACTGGTGGGAGCTGGGTCATGCAGATGCGGCTGGCTCCATGTGCAGCTTTGTTCCCTTTAGAGCAGATGAGCCTTGTGGGTTGAGTACAGGGTCTGTGGTTTAGAAGAGCCAAGGTACTGGCCCCAGCCAAGGCTGCTGGGGCTTGGGCTACACGCCCTGCACTGTGTGTGCCCTCGCTCTGCTTCCCAACTCCCAGCCACCATGCCACAGCCCCTCTGCAGCACTCCAGCAACACAGGAACATGTGAGCGCAGCAGCACGTGAGCATCACGCAACTACCACAGCAGCACAGCAAGCCAAAGAGGAGGAATACTCCCAGGCCCAGCCAAACTCTCCAGTACTGCCTCTGCCAAACAGGCCGGCGTGCAAGGCTGCCAGACACAGCTCACCCATCTCTCTCCCCTGCTGCATCTCAGCCTTGCTCCCTCCCTTGGCTTGGCTTTGCTCCAGGCTCCACTTAGCATCAATTATTCAGTGCTGACTTGCTGATGTATTGCGGAGGCACGCAGCAGGGTTGTGGGTGGTGGGCAGGGAGGAGGATGAGGAGCGCAGCCGTGGCTCGGAAGAGAGCCAGCGAGCGACAGGATGAGACGTGGCCTGCCTGCCCCAGCTGCTGGCACTGCTGGTTTGGCTGTTCAGGAGCCAGGAAGGACAGGAGCCACAGCAGGCCGCCAGGGCAGCAGAGGTGAGCGCAGCTTGTGGTGCTTGTGGGTCTGTGTTGGAGTGGTTTCTGTGCAGGGACCAGCCCCGGGAGGCAGAGAGCTGGTGTTAGGAGGTGTCAGAAAGCCATGACGAGCAATGGTTCCAACAGGTAAAGGGAGGGTTTAATGGGAGTACTGGTAAATGCTAAGCACAGACAGAGGCAGCAGGATGACCCTGCTGAAAAGGCCATTTGGATTTAAGCAGCTTCTACAGTGTTCATTTGCCACTGGTCCCAGTGCTGTACAGCAAGTGGGTATTGGTAAACTTGGGCTTGGAACTACACAGCTGTCCTGCTCTTGGTCCCCTAGAAGCAGTAATTATTTGATGGTCTTGATAGGGTGATGCATAGGGATGCCCCATTTCCTGCACTGCCCTTCGGTCCTAGGGTGGTATTTAGCTAATTGTGGCCCATCCATTTTGCTGTCAGTCTTTCTGCCCTCTGCTAGAGAAAAATGACCCTGTGTTTACTGTAACCATGCTGTTTAAGTACCAAATGGCACCTTTCTCTTAGGGGAAATCAGAATACTGCTGAAATTTAACACCCCAAAAACACAACAGTACCATGGTTTTCCAAGCACAGGAAGCACTGGCCGTGAAACTTGGGATGTGTCAGAGGTACTGCTCACACAGCTTGTTAAAATCCATTTTCAGCTGTGAGCAGCACCACCTTATGGTCCCAGTAACTGGTGGAAGCATGACTCAGTCCTGACTCACATCGTGCTGCTGGAGTTGCACCCACCTGCCTTGCAAGGAGCTGTGTCCACTGGCTCCCTGTCCCATCCCACCCTCCAGCGCTGCCTGCAGGCAGGAAAACAAACTCCAAACCCAAAATCTCATCCAAACGAGAGAGCTGCAGCAGGGCTGCTGGCCACCGGCCTTGTGGTGGCAGGGGTGTGCAGGGGGTAGAGGCAGGATGCTGCTCTTGGCTCAGTGAGCCAGGAGGGGCCAGCGGGGTGGAGGAAGGAGCAGGTTTCTTTCCACTGCTGCTGAGGATGCCTGGATTGAACCTCGTTAAAAAAGCCAGGCTGGAAGGCAGAGATGGAGTGGGTTGGACCCACCGCAGCAGAAGCACACCTGGTGAACCAAGCCAAAAGCCAGCAGGAGAAGGCAACCCGTCTTCTGTAGCATCTGTCGTCGCAAGAAACCTCGTGCAGTCTGATTTTATGCTAAACTTCTTTAACTGTTATAATTACAACCATGTAAAACACAGCATCGAATACTCTGGACAGTCTATGTGGATCAGTGTAAAAAGGAATGATTGGCTTCCCCCCCACCCCCCCCCAAAAAAGCTTCCTTCCAAAAGAAACCCACCAAAAAATAACAAAAGAAAAAATGTTTTGTTTTTTTTAAGTAATAATTATAATACATTAGAAAGAGTCATGGAGGAAGTGTTCCACGCTGTAAACAAAAATATAGCAATTAAAAAGAAAAGCAAATGGTAGCCAGGCTCTTCAAGTCCATGGCCAAAAGACCTGACCTCAACCACCATCCTGTGCTGGAGCTGGTCCCCAGCACCAGTGCCCGTGGCTCCTGCTGCCCTCTGGTGCCGCAGCCACTCAAAGTGCTCAGTTACAAAAAAAACTCCAAAACAAACAAGACCAAACCCCAAACCCACAACATTGGTCTTTAAAACTACATGGAGGGCAGCGAGGTGAGAGTCATCCCAGGGCTGGAGGGCAAGGATGGGGAGAGCGGGGGAGCTGCTTTCCTGAGTTTTGCTCATGGTAAGAGAGGCTTTTGCTAAGGAGCTGAGCTGCTGTAGGAGATGGAGGCCGGGGTGCAAGTGGCTTGGGCCATGCTGAGCTGCCATCCTTGCCCTTCTTCCCTTCCTATCCCTAGCAAAAGTGCTGAGGATGGATCATGTCCTGCCCACCCATGCTGCCACAGACGTGCCCATGGTTGCACCTTCATCTGCAGCAAGAGGCAGAGGAGCCAGGATCTCCTGTCAAGTATGCTCTGATGTGCTGAAGTGAGAGCACCACTCCGAGGAAAATAATGCATGTTGCTGGCTCCCAGGAACTCCTCCCAAACCTGGGAAGAAGCCCCTTTCAGGGGCTGCAGGCTGGAGAAGAGCTTCTTATGTGGCACACTGAAGAGCTGAGAGACCTTCCGAGAAAGCAGCACAGTATAGTGGGAAGGAGGAGCCTGTAGCTGCCTGGTCCAGAGGTTGCTGCAACCACCTGGTGCCTTCCCTCAGGCTTGGAGGTGAGCAAGGACTTGCTGCTCATTCCCATCAGGGTTTGGAGGGGAGGAACCCTCTCAAGCTCTTGTTGAACACCATGCTATGGGTACTGTGCATTTGACAGCTCTCCAAAACTAGAACAAACCACCTTTTTAAATGTGAATACTGCAAAACATCCCAGACATGCATTGGGTATAGGAGCCCAGGTGCATGTGCAACACTGTGCAAAGGCTGTGTGCCCAAAATGAGGGGGAATAAGTCAAAATGAGGGGAAGAAGTCTCGGCTCTTGCACATGAGCCAAATGCTCAGATATCTTAAGCAGGAGTCCTATGTGTGCTTCAGGAAGAGGCCAGAACCCGCCCCCCAGAAGCTACAGAAACCAAGCCAAGAGCTGACCATCCACCCTCAGATGCTTCTTGTTGCTTCCCAACAAGCTCCAGCAACCTTTGCTAGCAAAGGGCAACTGATACCTGTCTTGAAATACTGCTCAGGTATTTTAACACACAAATGGGTTTAACTACTGCATGGTTACTGAAAAACGTACTCTAAATTAAAACCAGTTCAAGCACCGTTGTCCTAGAAAGGACACATGGTGTCTCAAAACACAAATGTTGAACATTCATAAGCACTTCTCCTCAAAGAGCAACTCCCAACTCCTCACAACTCTCCTGTGAGGTAGCTAATAGGGTTATCCCTGCTTTGAAGAGGGCAAGATGATGGGGTCTCTGACAGAGCAGAGGTTGCAACAGAAGGTGAGGGTGCTGTGTCTGGCTGGCTACAGCCAAAGATAGGGTGCTCCCTTCAATGCTCCCCCTGCTCCTAACAAAAAAAGCCCCCTAAACTCATAAACCCCGCAAAGTAATTTAGTGGAAGTTTTCTGCTGGGCTTCCAGTTAGGCTGCAGGTCAGGTTATGTTACTGAAGCAGCCTGTGAGATAAAAAGAGTTTTCAAAGTCTCCTTAGAACTTAGAGGAGCCCAGGATCTCCATTGTATGGATGGGAATCACACCTGCAGTCCCACCTAAGGAGACATCTGCAGCCACCCCTTCTGGACAGCAGAGTCAAATACTGCATACCTGGACTAGTTTATTTCCTGCTGCTTCCATCAATCTTCCTTAAGTAGATACTGGGAACAGGAATTTGGAGCAGCTCTTTCAGTGGGGTGAGCTTTCCCCAGGTCCCTGCACACCTCCAGCCAATGGTTTGGGCTGTGCAGCAGCAACACACTGGGATGGGGAGGAGATGGACAGGTCACTAGCACTTGGTACATGAAGGACAATGGGGGGGCACCCATCCTGTTATCTCCTCAGCAGTAGGCTGTGGAGATGTTGATGCTCTACAGCATCATCTTCCAAACCTCTGTGCCCAGATTTCCTTCCTTGGTAGTTAATTTCTGGGTGGGCTAAACTAGAAATGCTGAGATCAGGTTGTGGGCAATGTGTTTTCCCTCCCCAGCGCCTATTCTGTTTCCACCCTGACTCTTAAGTTACTCTAAGTAAAAGTAAAAGCAGACTTCATTTTGAGCACTGTGATTAGACACCACCACACCTCCAGCAGCTTGCTAATGAAGGCAGGAGGTTTCCTGAGGCAGTAGCCCCTTTTCCTCAAGCCTGCTCCCTGCCTCTGGACCTGAGCAGGAAAGGCCAGCAGAAAGGCCATTCAGCCCAAGAGACCAGGCTCAAACTTCACTGTTCTTGTCACCTTGAGAACTTAGGAAAGAGTCGTCCTGCTGGCAGTCCTCCACCGGGGTCACATCAAGGATACTGCCCAGGGACTTACCTGCTGTTAAACCTCCCCTCCAGGACACCATCCACCACTGCAGCAGAGGCCAGTTACAGCTGGGCTGTGGAATTGCATAGAGTAGGCAGTGGGGTGCCTGTGTCCTGCCAGGATGCCACAGCCCTGCCTGAAAATGCTGCTGCCTACAACTGCAGGTCTGGGGAAAGAAGCAAAGATCTATTGCTATAAAGGCCTTTGAAAGCAACGCTCTTGGCTGCACTGATTGGGCTTTTTAAAGGAAGCATTCTGCACCCCTATGCCTTGTATCCGCTTCCATGCCATGGGTACCTGTGGCAGGCAGGAGCAGAAGGGAACACAGAACACATTCACCAGCCCTGCCTCTCTCCCACACACACAATGAGGCTTGAGGAGCTTCGAGGAACACAAAATGAAAGCGCTGTCTAGTCTGTCCATGGGAAAGACGCAAACCCAGTTTGCTGGTGCCTCCTGGCGCTGGCGGCCACTGCTCCATCTTCTCACCAGGCGCTCGTACCAAAGCACAGCTCAACAGGAGATGGCTGCTGTGCTGTCACCCTGACACAGCCCTGCTGAAGGGGGGTTCTGAAAACGGGGAGAGGGTGCTGCTCCAGCACCCACTTCTTCTCCCTTGCTTCCTCCCATTCCCACTAAAACGTCACCGATTTGGGCAGCTTCGCCAGGGAAGGAGAGACTGAAAGGAAATTGTTCTCCGAGTGGGATTTGGCAACCTGTGGCAGTGATTTTGGTTTGGGGCTTAGAGGGGGTCGTGGGGCTTTGAGTGCATTTAATGGTTTCTGGAAGCTTTTTTGGGCATCTACCTCCTCCGGGTCGAGCACAAGAGATGGTGGCATGGAGGTGGCAGGCAGGGGACATCCAGTCTCGGGCAGTGGCAATGCCACCTGCTTCCTGTTCGCTACATCCTGCTCTGTCGCATGGGCCAGGTGGAGGGGAGTGGTGGTTTTGATAACGGTGTAGGGGCTGTTCCCCTCCACCACGGGGGACTGCGCCCGCTGCAAGGGGTAACCCTCACCCAGCCCTGCTGCCTCCACCTCGATGCTGGATAGGATGGGCACGCTGCCGCCCGCCAGCCCCTGTGGCCAGTGCGTGGTGGTGCTCCCTGGCCCGTTCTGCTGCAGGCTGGTGAGCTCCCCCATGGATGCAGCTTTGGATGCCAAGTGCTTCAAGTCCGTTTTGTCTGGCGGTGCTGCTCTGCAGCGCTTCTCGGCTGTCTCCTCCTGGCGCTTGCTTTCAGGGGAGCTGTCATGCTGAGACTCACTGGAGAGATGCTGCAAGCCATCCAGCAGAGGATGAGGGGGTGCCTCGAGCACTTTCTCTTTGCAGAAGGAAGATGCTTGTTCTCCCACCGGCAGGGCAGCAGGATTTGGCTGCCATACAGCATGGTCCGTAGCAGAAAACTCCGTCGTGCTCGAGTCAGGAGGACTCGATGTGTTTTGGAGAGAGGAGTCTGAGGAGCCAAGCTCAGCAGGGGCGGGGAGGGAGACAGACTCGTGGTCCACCGTGGCACAGACAGGAGTGAGAGGAGCCTGCTCCAGAGGCAGAGCCGTGGGCAAGAGGTGATGATGGGCCTGCATCTCACTTGCCTTCAAAAGAGATGGTGGCTGTCTGTCCCCGGTGGGCTCCACCTGACCCTCCTCTCCAAGTGACCCCCCGCCAGAAGGATGCAAGTGGATGTCTGTCACTTTAGCTGCTTCACTGCCTTGGACGGCGGCAGTCCTCACCTCTGCCACCATCTCTCCTGGAGCCTCGGGACCTCTGTTGGGATGGGGTTCCCTGTCCGGGGGGTGCTCACCCATCCGGCCATTCTGGCCATTGGCTGCCACGTTGCCCTTCATGGGTACTGGGTTGAGGGAGAGCTCTAGGCCCAGGGGTTTCCGTGGGAACTCCTCAGGCTTTGCTGCATTGAAAGAAAGAGAAAATAAAATAAACCCCAAAGTTCATTTTTGCACCCGTCATGCCCTGACTGTGGGGAAGGCAGATGCTGCACCCAGTGGATGCCAGTCCTTCTGGGCTGCCCCAGCTCCCAGCCACACCAGAGGGATGCTCTGGCCCCCAGGGGACACAGGTACCACCAACCATTGCTGCTGGGCTGCCCGCCTTTCCCTGCTACCCACCTGGCGGGGGGAGGTCACATTTCATCTTCCGCAGTTCAGTCATCGACACCTGCAGTTGCTCGATGACGGCATCATCCTCGTACTGCAGGGAAGCGGCGATTTTCTCCTGCAGAAACTCCCGTAAATCTTCCAGCGTCATCTTCAGCAAGCGTTCTGGGGGCAGCAGAAAGGAGGAATGGCAGTGGCATGGCCAAAGCGTGGGTTGCAGTGCCTTGGTTTTGTCTGGGATTCTGCTGCTGTTCCCACTGCGAGGTGGGACAGCCTGAACATTTCTGCCTCTCTCCCACCTTCCCACTGTTGCTCAGGATTGTTGATACATTTACACACCCGTGCCACCTCTGGGCAGTAGCTCAGCAATGGCTGGGACCTGTGCTGACCAGGATGCACGTTTTAGGCCATTTCTGGAAGTTCTCAGCAATACCTCTAGGAGGAGGAAAAGCTCCATGAGATAGACCCGGAGTGTCAGACTGAACAGCCACCAGGCAGGGATGCAGGCAGCGATGCTGACCCACCTCAGGGATGCAGCAAGGGATGGGATGCAGATAGGGGTGCCAATCCACATCACACATTCCTTAGGGAGGAGAGATTATTTCTCTCCTCCTGCCTGCCTGCCAGTTTCCCAGTCTTTGCAAACAAATGGGATACTTGAAGATGTATTATTTCTGGATAGCCTGTTCTTCACTCAACTGAAGGAAGAGCAGGATGGCTGTTTGCAAAAGCCAACACATGCAGTCCCATAAATCCCACTGGCCCAAAGGTTCCTAGCATGCGCTATTAGCATCTCTCCTGTCCCACATTAAAGATCTAACAGGGTGAAAAAGTAAGACTGCTAGCTTATGGGAGCAGAGGGGTTCAAAGTCGCAAAGATCTCAATGTAGAAACATCGCTGTCAATGTTATGTAAGAAAACCGGGTTTTGGTCATGTTAGAAGTACATTAACGGATTTATTTCTCCCTCTACAGCCTTTTCAGGTGAACTGCCACAGAGCTGTGCAGATGGGTTGCTGTCTGTATTGCCCCTAAAAGCATGTTAATAAAAGATGTGAGGCGCAGCATGCAAAAAGAGGCAGCTGGGAGTGTTTCAGGTGGGGTTTGCTGTGCACCAAGCACAGTGTTTCAACTCTTGTGACATCTCATTTCCTCCCTGGAGCATCATTATGGGACTGTCCCTTTCTGTGGCCAGCACAGGGCACCAAGCAGGCTTGTAGTGGCCAGCAAGGCTTTCTGGGTCAGCAGCACAAGGGTGGCTCAGCACGGTGCCACTTCTGCCATACGAGATGCACTCTGCTAGGACCTTACTTTTGTGCAGTTTGAGTATGGTGTAAGCCATGGCCGTCAGCACCCGCTCTCCTTCCAGGATGTAGATATCCCACAGCCGCAAGGTGAGGGTGAACGGGGTCTGTTTCAAACACACAAACAAAAAACCAGCTCGTTAGCACCACACACGTTAGCACTGATCGAACAATTATAGAGAGGTTGGTGGCATCACTATGTCTCCTTGCACCAAAACACGGAGCAGGGAAAGGCAATGGTCTTTCATCTTTAACACATCTGTAACACAAAATCCTCTTTCATCATCTATGGTTTTGCCTTAAAGCCAACACCCTTGGGAGGCTGGAAAAGTACTTACAATCCAGCCATGAATGCAGAAAAAGGAGAAAGTTTCTACACAGGCATGATAGCACATGGATTTGTGACCCACTCAGCCTTGCGAGTGCACAAAGGCGCTCCTGTATCCATCCATATTGCCCAGACAGATGAAGGGCTATTTATGAGATAGGTCTGAAGGCCCAACAGTGCTTCACTAAGCATAAAAAAAAAAAAAAAAAATCACTCCTTTGGTGCCTAGAGAAGTGGTCTTCCTTATATGCAGGCTTATTTACGTCTTCTAGACAAACCTCTGCAAGAGTCTTTCATTTGCACCCGGACCCAATCTTACAAACAGGAGTGAACTGATGATAGAGCAGCCCATCATCTTCCAACAAAGATTCAAGGCATCTCACCAACACAGAAATTAATACTAGTCCCACTGTGACATTTAAGTTCAAATTTAGGATGCTGTGCTTACTCTCCAGAGTCTGACTTGACTGGCTGTCACAGCTCTTTTACCACATTACTGCAGTTAAAGGAACTTTGCATTTTATACAGCACTTAGGGACAGACTGGAAACCAGTGAGTTCCCTCTCAAGGGGAAAAGGCCAGCCACTGCTTTATAGGAAATGGGGCAGCAGAAAATTGAGCCTGGGGACACACAGGTATCATAAACATTAGCAAGTCTGGATACTGCTTTCAAGTGTGCAAGCACAATGGTGCCCCTAAAAATAAAGTAGTCTTGGCTCAGGACTAGCAAATTAGCTTGGACAAATCAGAGTAATTTTCTCACACTTACATGTGCCTCCAGTGCCCAGTCCGCTCCTTTGCCTGCAATTGCTGCAGTGCTATTTGTTGAGGTTTGTGCCTCCAGCTCTTCATCTCCTTATGTTGTTTCCAGAGCCAAAGTGAGGTTAACTGCCTTTGCACCAGTGCCAGTGGGCAAGAGAAAGATCTCTCCCAAGTTTGCAGCTTATACTGCTGCTGCTGAGCCTTCTCCCAGTGACCTCTTGTGATGAGGCAGCATGAATTGGCTTGTGTCATCAGCGACATTCAGTTATTTTTAACTTCTCCCTTATTAAACTTTTTGCCTTATGAGAGTGTGCACAATATTCCACCCTACAAAATACTAACACTTTCTTCAAATTATGATACTTTTTTATAAAGAGAGGCAGATTAACCATGCATGCAAGCAGCAGAGCAGCAAACAACCCAAAAGCATCCTCACCCGGTCGATGAAACACTGCAGGAACCACTTGGTCGTGTAAATCCCCGTAGTCATCTGCTCCTTGTCCTAGGAGGAGACAGCAAAGAAAGAGAGACAGGCGTTTCACCAGGCTGGCTGCTGGAGCTTCAAGCAACTCACAGGGCTCTGGGGGAGGCTGGCTGGCTGGTTTATTAAAGCTGGGCTCTGGGTGCAGGATCCGTCTGCAGTTTGTCATCCAACAAAGCCCCTGCTTCAAATACTGGTGTTGAAGCCCTGCTCTGGGCCTTTGCCCAAGATTTGGATTGAACCTGATCCTTGACATGGCCAAACTTAGCCACAGCTTTGGAGAGGGATTCCTAGAAACTTTTCTGGCCTAATATCTGCTCCAGGGAGTTATGAAACACTTCCAGAAACCCAAACCATGTACTTCTTGCAGACTTTTTTGTTTCCATAGCAATTCCCATGTGAGCCTCTTTGAGCACCACAAAAATGATTAACCCCAAGTATTCCACAGGTAAATCCAGACCAGCACTGTCAAGCCAGCTTTGCTAGCACTACCTCATTTGCATGTCATGGCTGCTGCAGGAGCAGGACAGCTTGACAGACTAAGGAAAACTCTTTAAAACCTCACCATCACCACCCTGGTCTATCACTTTTCCATCCCTGAGACTCAGCACAGCACCCACACACAGCTTTGCTTTTTCTGGCACAGCCGATGGCATGGCATGGCTGGTGCTGGGATGCACAGTGCTCTGCAAGTGCATAAAGTTGATGTGACTGCTGCTGCAAAGCCAGCAAAGCAGTGGGGATGGGAAGAAAAAGAGGCCCAGGGGATTAACACCCAACTCTGGTCTTTGCTTTGGCTAGTGCTGGGCACCTGCAAGCCTGGGGAGCCTTTGGGAGCCAGGAGGCACAAGCAGCTTTCAGAGAGTTCTTCCCATCCTCCTTGCTCAGGTCTCCCCCCTCCACAAGGCTATAATTAGGTGAAAACCTGTCCTGACTCTGTTTCACTTTTATAGCCAGGGCTGGCTTATTTGCAGCACAAAGCAAGAGCTGTTGCAGATGATGGCAATATAAACAGCTTTCCCTGAAGCTGGACCTCTGAACCCCCCTGGGAGCATAAGAAACCTTCAGGAGTCTGGCCACTGAATACCAACTGTCTACAGCAAATGCAAGAGCGGGGGGCAAGGGAAAAAGAAAAAAGGAAGCAGGTGTTGCAAAAAGTCGCCTAGACATTAGACTGCAGTCGATGTCTCCTGCAGATGCTCCTCCAGACACCAAATGGGCTCCTACCATCTGCCAGAGAGAAAAACAACTGGACGTGCCCAAGCAGCAAAACAAACAGCAGATCTTACACCCCTCCTGTCTTTAAATAACAGCAAACCAATTAAATGCAAGCACTTGGGGCTAATAATTATTAAGACTCCAGACAGTCCAGCATCACCTTTCAGGCTTTGCATCTGGTGTAAGAACACAGCCCAGCCTTGCTGCTGTACAAAACAGCTCCTTTTGCTGCAGGCTCTGTGAGCCTTCCTGCCTGGCTTTCTGAAGGAAGCTATTAGATTTTAGCAGTTCCTACACTAATGATGACCAGCAAGCAAATGATAACCAAGATTCAGGCATCCCATTTAATAAACACTTGCCTCTTTGCAGCTGAAGCAGTCCTACACAGTTAGAAATATGTTCAGTTGTGCATATCCCTGGCAGAACATTACACTAATTGCTCCAGCATTAAAACGTGATTATTAGCATGGGGAGACTGATAGCAAAAAGATACCATGTGCTTCTTCAGTTTGGGAACCATCTTGCTTAAAATCTGCTCATGGTGAGCTTGGAATCTCTGCAGCTTCGGGAACCCAGGAATGAAAAAACCTAAGGAGAAAAGATGGCAGAAATAAAAAATAATCAGAAAAGCTCTGGAGCAGCCATGGGGGCAGCCTGATTTTCTAGAAACTCATCCCCTGCATTGGCTGTTGAAGTCACCTGGACTACAGCGCACTCAGCTACCTCCCCTGGCATCCCTCCAGAGCCCACCCTTCAACCCATCCCACATGGGCGACAGCACTCAGCACCAACCCCAGCTAGTCCTTCTCACCCTGCAGAGCAGACCCGCTCACCTTCCCACCTGAGACTTGTCTTGGCCAAGACCTCTCTCAACACATCTTGATGCTTACCAAGGTTCAGAGAAAAGCTGATGTTTGAACACAAGCTTGTGCAGCACTCCGTAATCTAGTAGGACATGCATTTAAGACTGTCTGGAGCTATCAAGCCATAAGGCTTAGCCCTCCACTGATAAAATAACCCTCTGTGCATAGACTACTGCTGACCAGAAGTAAGACAAAAAGATCTTTAATGTGTTTGAAATAAAATAATTCAGTACATTTGGTGGAATCACATCTTCATAAAAACACAAGGGTACGTGGCTCTAGCATGCTCAAAACGGAGTGTTACATGATGCTCTTACACGTACTTCTGTGAGACTTCTTAAAAACCTGCAACCTTGAGTTAATTGATTGCCAAGGGCAAGGCACTCGGGAGGGAAGACAGCACCTCTGTGAAAGCATTAATTACCGAGCACTAAAGCTCAGTGCTGATAAACCACATTTTTCTCTGATGAACTTGTCTGCCTCCAAGAATGAAGTTCAGCTCCGTAATGGGGTTACGTCAGCACGTAATTAAGTCTTACCCATTTTAAACAAGTATGTGAGGAGAAACGAGGCTCTACTGACCAGCCTAAACAGCATTCCCTCCCACTGCAAGAGCCCCCATCCGCATCCCACCCCAGCCTTACCATGCATGGCGTGACGCTGATTGGTCAGCAGCTGCGCCAGTGCCCAAAATGCATCCTCTTCGTTTAAGTACATCAGGAGAATGGCTGCGATCTGGCTCATCCCTTGGCAGTAGCTCACTTCCTGCAAGAGCCAAGAGGGACACACATGCTGCCATGCTGTCAGACCCCATCATAATGCTAAACCTGCAGAAGCAGGTCAGGCTGTCTGTGTTTCCCTCTCCTCTTTCAAGGTCTGTCTCACTTCAAGGTCTTTATCCTTTATGCTCAAATTCACAGCCTCCATATGTCTGCAGCATCTACCATGTCAATGTCTCATAGACTGGCTTGAGTTGGAAGGGACCTTCGAAGAACATCTAGTCCAACCCCCTGCCATGGGCAAGGACACCTTCCACTAGACCAGGTTGCTCCAAGCCCTGTCCAACCTGGCCTTGGACACTGCCACGGATGGAGCAGCCACAGCTTCTCTGGGCAACTTCTTTCAGTTTCTCACTACCCCCATTGTAAAAAAAGTCTTCCTTATGTCCAATCTAAACCTATCATCTTTCGGTTTAAAAATGTTGCCCCTTGTCCTGTCATTACAGGCCCCAGTAAAAAGTCTTCCCACCTTTCTTATAAGACCCCCTTCTATACTGAAAGGCCAAAATAAAGTCTTCCCCTGGAGAGCTTTCTCTTATCCAGGCTGAACAACCCCAACTCTCAGCCTTTCTTCATGGGAGAGGTGTTCTGGCACTCTTGACCATTTTTGTGCCCCTCCTCCAGACCAACTCTAGCAGGCAACGCCGCCCACCATGCCGCTCCCCGCTCCAGCCCTGCTCAAGCCTGGAAGGTGAGGAACAGAAGCCTCAACACAAGAGGTGTCTGCAGCTACTTCAAGGAATAGGGGATGGGATGACAAACAGCATGTGGCTTCAATCCCGTTTAGGATTCCTTCAGCCACATGAGCACTAAAGTAATTAAAGAATACACAAATCTGGTAAGCATTTATCTGGTAGGAGGGAAGGTGGGATCTTTGTTTCCTTAACTACCCACACTGAGCATCTTCTGTGCCTTCTGGGGTAACTGTTCCTTCCTGGAGATGGAGGCAGTAGGTTCAGCTGCTAATTCACTCTCATTCTGACTGTGCCCTTCAGGAAAAAATGACTGGTTTGCAGTAATAAATTCACTGTATGGCAAGAAGTGAGAACTTGATGGACTTTCAGCCAGGAGGTTAGTCTTGCTGCAAAGCCAAAGGGCAATCCCCTTTGCTGAGACTCACCCAAAACGCATCTGCCAGACATCATTTACCAGATGACAAAATGAACAAGGGAATGAACTAACTGTGCAGTGTTGTGCTGCTTGGGAGTCTTGCAGCTGTCTGTACAAACCAGTATTAGGACTTAAAATTGGAATTACCACTGGCTAAATGTGGGGGTGCATAGATATATACACACACAAATAAATATACATGTACGCACATATAAAAAGATATACATAAACCTTTTTTTAATGTTTATATATACACATATATATAAAGCACAACACTACTCACTTCAACTGGACTAACTTACTACTTACGGTGTTATAGACTGAATATGCTGATAGGACATGGAAGAGTGCCTGTTGCCTGGGGAGAAAGAAGGATATTAAAACACCTGAGTATGAGGTTTCCAGCTTTATCTGCACACCACTGCATAAGCACAGAGAGCAAAAGATCTGAAAACACCCAGCCAGCTGGTACCTATGCCTTTTGCAAGGAGCAGGGCTCACAGAACCAGAAAGCACCTTGATGAGCACATAGGATGGCACCTCTTCCTTCAGGTGAGAGTCACCAGCAGCCCCATGGAGCGGGGCTGAACCAGTCTGCTCCATCACCAGGTCTCCTGGAGAGACATGCACGTACCTAAACACAGTGTTCAACAAACCTGTGGGTTTGGAGTGGTGGTGCGATTTTAATAGACTTGCAACCACCCAAGCATCAAGTGTTACACATCCTGGGGGAAAGCACTGACACCATTTTATCAGTAGGTTGCTTTCTCCCTTCCCTCCTTGCTGAAGGCGTCATTACCATATAGATACAGAGTGCAGGCTTCCTCTTAGACAGGTGACAAAGCCACTTTGTTAAACCTCTTCAACCCCATATGTTGTGGAGGCCATGTCCACCCCGTCCCACCCAGCTCCTGAAGGACCCACGCTGTCATCCCAGCCATACCAAACCAACCCTCTACAACTGCAACCCTAGCATCCTGGGGGACAAGGCAGCACAACAGGCTGATGCTTTGCTCAAGAACTGGAGCTGAACATGGTCCAGTGTGGACCCCTCCAAAGCCACAGAATCTGTGGCTCGTACCATGTGCTGATGGCTTGTGGAGCAGGCAGAGATGGCTTTGCTCTCCTGTGAGCTACTGTGAGCCAGGGTACTGGTGGCCACCACAAGCCAGGAGGCTGCTGACCATCCCATCCAGCTCATCCCATGCATACCCACTAGCTCCGAAGCCTCCCGTACTCACTTCACTCCATAGCGATCCCGAAACATGATATGGTTTCGAAAGGTGCGGTTAACGTCCAAATCTATCTGCTTGATTTCCGAGGAAAAGCTCTTTGCTTGTTCTTTCATTTGCTGGAAGGGAGAGGGGCAGAGAGAGAGGAGGAGTCAGGCACCATCTCAGCCCCATACCTCTGTCCCTCCACACAGGGAGAAGGCATGCTTCCTAGAGCAGGAGTGTGTGAGCTGCACAGAGCTATCACAGAGCCGCTCCGGGACACTGCCACCTTGCAGTGAGCAACAATCTGCAGCCCAGAGGGGAATCGCCAGCCCCTCAGTTGTGCTGCTGGCTCAGAGAGAAGGGGACAACCCCACACTCACAACAGTGGCAACCCAGCTGCCAACCCAGCCTTTGCCCATCTTCCAACGCAAAGTTTTCAGAATCTAAAATAATCTTTACAATAAATTCTGCTCTGATTTCTTTTGATTTCTTTGTGGTACCCAGTCTGGCTGCCTTAAAGCATTAAGACCTCTGTTGGTGCTTCAGGAATGATATACTTCCTTAAGGAACCAACACAGATGTATGCACCAAGTCCCTGAACCTTTCAGAGGCTCAGCTGTAATAAAATCTAAACTGTTATGATGGACTCTATGAAGTGCTCTCTAACTACTACTTCCCCTGCAGAAGAGAATCATTTTAGGCTTAAGAAGCTTCCCCTAGAAAAGCAGTTGTGGGGTATTCCCTTGGACTGGTGCAAATTTTAAGTCAGAGTCCAGAACAGAAGCTAAAATCAGAGCCAAGAATCCCCATGTTCCCTCTGATGCGGGCTAATCATTTAAGGAAGCATCACACAGATAAAGGACTGAAGTCCACTGCAAAAAAAGGAAATTCAAACCAAAGCTAAGCCCACCTCAACCAATTGCACCCTTAGTGTCCCAAGTTGAAGATGGTGCATGGACAAATCCTGTTGCAGTCCCATTTGTAACCCACTGTTCAGCCTTGTCCATGCAGGCAAGGACCATTTTGCTACAGCCGAGCATCTCATCCCACAGCCTTTAGATACCACTGGTGATTATGCCCCTCTTTAATATCTCTCCAGGGTTAATATCCCTCCAAGTTAGTTGCATTAATAAAATACATTTTGTGACTGTCTTCGGGCAGCCAGAGATTCACTGGCAGGTTAGGGGCAGCAGAGATGAGCAGCAAGCCCAGCCTGCCTTGAGCCCAGGATCAGGACCCATCCTTGCTCACACAGGAGACAGAAAATAGCACATCTGCATAGACACTTAATCATCTCCTCCAGCAGCTGCCATCCTTGCTTGTCAGCCTGACACAAAGCGCTTCCAGGCTGCTCCTAGAATCCTGTCACCTCCCAGGATGGCCACATCAGCTCTGGGGAACATCAAAAGGTTATTAGTACCCAGATGTATCCAGCACAGCCAACACTCAGGGCAGTCACAGCACCTTGGGAATATTAGCTCCAACCCTGAAAGCAGCTGTATGGATGAGCAACAGCGCACAGGCTATTGTGAATTATTGGCTGCACAAGACAAGGGAGGATAAAAGTGACAATGGAATGAAGATTTGATTAACAACATCACTTCCCTGATGTAAATCCTGTGCTCTCCACATCTTACAGCTCCCTGCCCTCTATAAAGCAGGCAGGCTACCTGAGACAAGATGACTATTCATATGCACCGGGTCACTTCAGTTCAAATTTCCCTGCTAAAGGCCCTCTTGTTTTCCCTGCCAAAGCAACACAGAAATCTTCCGAAGACTGTAAAAAACCCTACTCCGAGCTTTTTTTAAATCACTGCACCTGAATAGCAGTGATTCTGAATAGCTGAATTGCAGGTAGGTTGCACTTTGTCACCTCCATGCACCCAGAAGGCTTGTTTACCATTCTGCAGATGATAAACAAGAAGCCCAGGATGGCTTGTTCTCCTTTTTTCCCTTAAGTAACCTGGGGACTCTACAGATTCTCTTCTGAGCTCATTAGTGCTGCAAGCTGGTGGCAGAGCAGAGGCTGGGAAGCTGGAGGTGCCATCCCAGAGACCTTTTATAAAGCAGCAGGTAAAAGCCAGAATACCTCTGCTCTGCCCCGTGGCCAGTGTATTTCTCCTGCCACCTTCTCAACTATCCTCAAGCTCTCTCAGTTGTGGCTATAAAACCCCAGGGAGGCAGAGCATCACACCTGCATTAAAACCAAGTGTGGCATGTCCCATGGTAGCCTCCAGGCTCTTGAAGCATCAGGGACAACTGAGCTGCCATGGCCTTGAGGAAGACTTGGAGACTTCATGAAGAGGACTTGGAGGACAGCTGGGATAAGATAAAGCACTGTGGAAGCAACTGGACCCGGCTTTTTAATTGCATCTAGAGGCAGCACGGTCACAGGGGGCAAGGTATCCCACACGGCTGGAAAAGTGGGAGCCCAAGTGCAGGGGACAACATCTCTGCAGAGGGAGCAGTGAGTAAAAAAAAAGATAAATCACCTGGCACGTGCCAGCTGGCACACTCAAAACTCCAGGAGCATGCAAAAGCCAGGCTTTTGTGCCATGGTTCGCAGCCAAGGAGAAAGGGAGTGGCCTTGGGGTCAGCCCCTCCAGGACACAGAGCTGGAGCTGACACTTAGTCCCTTCCTGAAAGCAAACCCCCTCAGCCAGGACCTGCACTGAGCCTCTTCTGGAGGAAATTAGGGGAGAGCTAATTACTGGTGGCAGGTGGCACCAAAGAAGAGGTAGATTAAGATGAGCTTGTAGGGGGTTTGCATCCAGCAAAGCCTATTAGCCCTGAAGCTCCTGTTTATCGCAGACCCCTCTGGAGCACAGATAAACTCCTTATGACTTTCATTTGTTTGGATTGCTTCCCTGCCTGCACTGCACAGCTTCAAGGAGGGAGCACGATAAGAATCTGCATGCTGGGAGAGCTTCCTTATCTCTGCTTATTCCTGTAAGCCCAGTGCACCTTCCCAAAGTCCCTGCACGTGACTCCAACCCAGCGGCATCTCTCTATTAACATCTATGCTTGACTAACTATAATTAGTGTCAGCATCATCCTGCTTAACAGGCAGGGATTTTTAGGAACACCTGTGGGAAAGTAGCACTCAGCCTCCTGCCTCTGACATGTAACTGTCTCCACAACAGCCCTATCTTCGCTTGGGTACATGATGCAAGATAAACAATAACACAAGTTTGGAAAATAAGTTAATTACCAACCAAGGGGTTCCACACGCCGCCTATGGAAAAAGGCAGTGTAAAGGAGCTGATATGCTCCTCCCCCCCCAAATAACAAAATACAGCAAGCCCCATCACTCAAGTTCTTGTTCAATACACACTACAGAAACTGCTGCTTTTATACCAAGGAATCCAAGCCTGCAGCATGCAGTGCTCTGGTAGGAAGCAATGCAAGTCAGGCTTTTATCTTATCTGCAGAGAAAATAAATGCTTTTTAATAGAAAAATTATTTCTATTTAATTTTAAGAGCGATTTTTAATAGAAACTTTCAAGATAGTTGTAAAAATATTGAAGATGGAAGACAAAAGAAACCACTTCAAGTTCTTCCAACACTGCCAGTTAACTTCCAGCTGCACACCTAAGTTGTAAGCCAGGACCCTGTGCTCAGAAATCTCCCTCCCAAGCTTGCAAGGCCTGCCCTCACCCTACCCATAATTGGGTTTCTTGACTGATGCCCCATTGTCAGCTGGTTTAAGGCTTCTGGCCTTGCTGCCCATTTCAAAATGCCCCGAGTGAAAGTTGCAAGCACAAGGAGAGGTTTTGGTTACCCCCACCCAGCACCTACCCACTTCAGGGTACTTGTGGCTACTCCACAGTTCCCCAGGCTCCCTGGAGTGATATGAGCGGTACCTTTCCCAAGCTTCCCCTCCCTCTTCCCTGCGGATGCAGTAACACTGACAGCATCTTTGCTCACAACTACCAGCAGAATAAATGGAAGCAGCATATTAGGGAAAGCAGCTGAATAACATGCTAAAAGGACCCAGCCTAATATACACACATGGTTAAGAAGTTTATACCCGTTGCATTTTCAGTCCTCACTAATTTTAAGCCTTTCCTTCTCAGAGGTCACAGCAGTTCACAGATGGATCAGGCCACACCACCAGCACACAGTGTACATCGCTTGGCACGCTGCTACTGTGTGAAGGAGGGTACAAAGGTTGGGTGTCCCCCATGCCCGCCAAACCATCCCTGTAGGAACCCCCATTTCCCTCCCGCCCATGCAAGTGGAGATGGAGATGCCCGCATCCACCATGGGTCTCACCTGCCCTAGCTGGTGAAGCCCCACCAAACCAGCCTCCCCATCACCTTGCTCCCATTGTTTTTGCCAGTAAGAGCCTGTACCTCGTATTTTCCTTCATTCTCCTTCTTCATCTTCTCAACATCCAGCAGAAGTGACCAGACCTGGCCTCGCACCTGAAGTGGGATCCCTTTGTACACTCGCCGGCACATCTGTGCGGAGGGAAACGTGTGCCAGGTTAGCTGGTCCTGCTGATGGCCAAACACATTTGCTCCATGGTTTGCTGCTTCAGACCACCAGCCATCTGAGTGGACATCCCAACCGATCACTTCCTCTGACTGCACTAGCACAAAGAGGGCATCTCCAACCTGACGGATGAGCTGAGCACCTGCCTCCAAAGACACCTACTCAGTCAAAATCAAGCCACATCTCATGCTTTTAACCTTACTGGAAGAGCTGGAAACAGATCATCCCCTTTATATGTGGAAACACCTCAGGTGCTTCACCATGGTCACATTCTGTGCACACCAGCCTGCGCTCAGGCTCCTTCCCAAAGACCAGACACAGCACCCTTGGCTTTGAAACTTTTGATCTGAGCTGTCATGGCTGTTCTCACCTGGATCCTCAGGGATTGGGAAAAAAAATACATTTCCCCTTGCAGAGGAGAGCCCTTTTGACAGCCACAAGGATGTGTCTACAGCAACTCTCACAGCTTGACAAGCAGCAAGGAGACTGTGGGCTACACCAAGGGCACTCCCTGGAATGTGCAGGGTACTCCTCAGGTGAGGAGGGGGATTAGGGACAAACATGCATGTGCCCCCTCCTCCTGCCTCCACATGTTCACTTCATCTCACAGATGCCTCTTTCCTTTTTTCTGGCCATAAAGCCCCCTCTCTCTCTAAAGAGACCATTAAACTTCCAAAATGAAACAGAAAAAAAGAGCTTTTGTTCCATCCCTGACTTCTCCCATTAAAAGAAAAAGCTTCATAAAAAAGAAAAAAGCCTTATTTCTGAATATTTTCCACTCTTTCATTCGTCCTACCCACGAAATGCCTTGTAGCTGCGCTACAATGCCAACTGTGGCACTCCAGGTTCCTGAGGACCTGGAAGTGTGCTGAAGTCCCCGATGCACATGCCCAAGCTCCAGCTGTGGAGGCGATTTACACTGCAACATAGCGATCCATCGGGACTAGACAATTCCTTGGGAGAGGACAGAGGATTCATGGGAACAAGCTTGGGCCTGAGCAGGGAAGTGCCCAACCAGGCAACCAGCTGAAGCTACTGGCATTGCCCTGGTACAAATGCAACCAACCTCCCCTCACATTCCTCCTCTTTTCCCTTAAGGTGTTCTGCTTCATGCATTTCAGGCTGATGCAAGAGAAGGGCTGCAATTTATGGGGAAGCATCAAGATCCTAGCAGAAGATCCTCTGGACATGGTACTGTGCTCTCAACCCACCTGGGCTCAGAGCCTCTAAGAGCACAGACCTGTGCTCCTTGTTCTGCAATGCACCTACCAATCGCAAAACACAGCAATGACAGCTCTTGTCCCATAGGTTTAGTACGAGACAAGACAAGGAGTGGGGTTCAAATAGACAGGATGGGGACAGCAAAGAAACAACACCACCATCCCAGTAAAAATAAGTATATAAATTAGCTATGCAATAAATGCCAAGACCACCATGTAGTTCTAGAAGAGTTAAATGTGTGCTAGAACACCTTTCCACCCCATTATGGTAAATATTTCAGTATTTCTGCTGACACAGAAAGTGTCAGTGTATTGTATCCTGATCCTGTAAGTGTAAAGAACATTTAACATTTAAAACCTCATTCTCAGCACTTGCTAAATGCTTGTTCTGCCCCAGGTGTTGCTTAGCACCTGCTTTGAAGGTCCAATGCATAGGCAGGACCATACCCTACTGAATCCTTTGCCAGATGCTGCCCTCCCCTCTCTATGCATCAAATAAGAGCTGCCCACTAAAAAGCACCTCATTACCACAATGTGCCCATGGAAGGCTACCATTTGCTTCAACAGCATCTCGCATTTTAAGTGGGACATCACTAATTCACTGTATGCACACCCGGGGGAGCCACTCCTGCTTGTCCAAGCTCACATAAGGAGGTGTTTCTGCAGGACAGCAAAGCTTCATGCCATGCAGGAGAGTTTCATCCCCATGGCTGAAAGACCAAGGAGACAAACAAGAGATTCCCATTCCCTGAGAGTCATTAAATCAGGACAAAATAAGTGCAATGTATTAGGAGACACAAAGCAACGGGGCTATATGGAACAGGTACTCAAAGCAGTAATGGTAAAGGTGCCCATGAAAGCCTGGCTCCTGCAAGCGCTCGTGACTTCATGAAGCAAAAGCTGAGGTGGTATCAAGAAAGTGGAATATGTACCAATTCAGATATAATCACCAATTCAGAAGGAAATTCTTTATTTCCAATGCATTATGAGAGGCCAACTAACAGCTGCCAAGGTAGAAGATGATGCTCAGCTCTGTGGGAAGAAAATAATTTTGTTTTGAACTCCCAGAGCTGGTATTGTTGTTCTTTAATGAGTGCAACCCTCACTGGCATATAGTAAATGTCTCTAATGATTTTCTCCACATGAGTGTGACAGGAACAGAGGAGTTACAAAACATGCTGAGATGGAACTGAACTGAAACGCCTCCCTGTTATTTATCCAAGGGCTTTCCTCCTCCCACCACCTCCAGACGTGAAAGTGATAAAACCTCAGAGCTGTTAGTCATGTGGAGGAAAAAGGAGCAATTTTCCTTCATCGTGAAACTTGAAGGGAAACAGGGAAGTTATCATTAAAAGCCACATTTACGCTGGGATGAACTGACAGAGGGAAGGCAGCAGGTGATGGCAACTCCTGCTCCATGTGAGAAAAACAAAAACCCAACCCTCCTGGTCGCCATCTTCTGCCTCTTACAAACCTCTCAGCCCTTACAGATGGGAAAAGAGCGCCTGGACCATGCCCCATGCCAGACCAACACATGGCAGAAAGAACAGACATCATCCTGTTTCACAAATAGAGATGCTGGTGGTTGAAGATGCTGTGTAGACAGGCCATGTCAGAACCAAGGACTGAACCCACAGTGTTCAAAACTTGCTCCAGGTTTTGCCATTGGATCATCTTCCCTTTCTAGGCTTTAAGATACAAAGCTTGCAGCATGGAGACCATCATCATCCCATCCCTCCCCTTCCCTCCCCATGTACTTTCTTTCTAGTAGATGGGATGGGGAAGGCTGTAGAAGCACAGACCTGAGCTCCATCTTCTTGCATCAGAGATCTCCTCTGAGAAGTACCCAACCAAGTGCTCCAGGTCACTAGAGGGGTGGAGTCGCTACCTTTAAACACAGGACCCCTTTTTGCAGTAAAGACACTAAAGTAAAAAAGGGTTTAGGAGGGGTGGGTTGGTTTTTTAAAGCACAATATACACTTTTCAGCTCAGTTTCACAATTTGAAGCCTGCCACTGTTAGCTCCTCATGCGCATGGTCCACCAGGAACAGACTGCAGCAGTAATGCCCAAATTCTGTGTATGCATGGCAGTTTCACTTTCAAGCCTCTCTGTATACCCACCATACATCTCCAACACCCTCAACCCCCCTTCCTCAGATCCTTTAGGGCTCAAAGAGCAATCCTTCTGGAGAGGAAGGACTCCTTCACTTTTCTACCAGTCATGCACCAGAGGAGCTGAGCTGCGAAAATCTTTACCACGACCACCACCCCAGAGGACTTCTCTTTTGCACCACAAAGACACTGACAATGTGACCGTGCAAGACACGTGGCAGCCTGGACTTTGCTGTACATGGTTTTCTTTCCGTATGGATAATGCTTGCTCCCAACTCAGCTTTGTCCCCTGCAGCTGGAGCCTTGGCTATGCCAGATGAGGTGCCAGCAGATCTGCAGGAGCTTCGGCCGCAAAGCAGGGGCAAATTTAAATCCGGAAGTTGACGTGTCATAGGTGGGCATTTACATTTATCACCAGGGCTACCTCTGGGGGGGAGTGGAAAATGCTACCTGCCTTTCCAAAATGGCAAAAATCAGCAGCAGTCACCCCGCAGCTCCCAGGCGCAATTCCCTTTCTTTCCCATGGCATTTGCGGGCAGGCGACCTGACTTCAGCTGACCCCGCCATGACAATGTCTGCTAGCTCTCCCCAGCACTGGCAGATTATTTGCTCTTGGGGGCCTGTGTGAGTGCACACAGATCCCCAATTCATCCTAAACCACTTTGCTGGCATGCACTGGAGTAAGTGCCCTGCACTCCTGTGACCTCAGCAGAGACAAGGCTAACCCTGTGCACAAAGACAGGCTTTGCCTAAAAACCAGGCAACTCTGGCCAAAGACATCGCTCTCTAAAGGTCCCATCCCACATGGCCCACAAGCAGCAAGAAGCAGCTTGCAAATGACGCAGAGGTCATATCCTCTTCCTA
Organism: Strigops habroptila; assembly: GCF_004027225.2. Lineage (NCBI taxonomy): Eukaryota > Metazoa > Chordata > Aves > Psittaciformes > Psittacidae > Strigops > Strigops habroptila. The sequence goes on along the minus strand of NC_046358.1, from coordinate 48,553,990 downwards.
GGACTGGCACTTCTGGCTTAAATCCACTTATTTCAGGGCTACAATGAATAAATTATCCCACTACTGAAGTGTGCGCAGCACACTCTTTTTTTCTCTGCAGAACTGTGCTGCTTTAACTGTGTAGATTCTTACATGGCATCAACCGTTTCTTAACCTCCCGAGGCAGAGCCAGGTTGGGATTTAAACCCGGGTTTAAAACAGCAGTGAAGAGGATACAGACTACCTGAGCCCCCCTGTGCTGAACCCTGAATTACACAGCGTAGCACTTCTTTGTAGCAGGTTTGATGCACTGTAACTCTGCAAAGCAGTGTGGTGCTTGCACAGCCTCCTCTATTTTAGCACCCCTTCCCTTGTGGAAGTACAGCCAGGAAAAGGCACCACTGCATCAGTCTAACCCCATCTATACAAGGAATTCTGCTGGTGTCACTTTTCGTTGATGTTGCTACTGAAATTAAATCAGATCATTACAAAACATGTCTAAAACAGAGATGAAGACAGACCTGATGCGATGATGAGCATAAGGGACCCCAGGGCATCATTTCAGTTAAGATAATCCTATTTGTTACTCATCCTTAAACAGGTTATGCCAGGAATGATTTTAGGCATAGCTGGGCCATCCTGGGCTAGGAACTGCAAAAGGCCCTCCTCTTTTTTTCAGTCCTATTTCCGATAGTCTGTGACAGCTACAACACTCAGGCTGCAATCAGCAGCATGCAGGGATGCACACTGGCAGCAGGTGGGGGAACAGAAAGCAAAACCTTCTGCTCTTTGGCAATGGCTTATACCAGGGGTATGAAAAAGCTGCTTTCTGGCCTGCTGACGGGTGATTGCTTTGGGGCCAGTGTACACAACGGGTACACAACCTCCCTCCCTGCTGATATTTCATAACACAGGAGCTGAAACAACCACCTAAGCCCTGATTAGGTACTAAGACACTGCAAAACATGATAGCCTGCTTAATAAGCCAAGAATCTCTCTTCATCAAGCACTTGATATGGTCAAGCTGTCTGCCAGCTCCAGCACATGAACTGGAACTCAAAAGGCTGCCCCTGAAGTCTACAAAATTCCAGCCTGTAAAATAAGATGGGTTTCTACATCCTTTTAGCAGACCCAAAGTCAAGGCAGCTTCCCTGTGAAACTGCCTGGGGTCCCTGCAACAAGATTCTTTCCCCTTCTAATGCAGTGCAGTCTATCAAAATGAACATCAAAGGGAAGGCTCCTGTCTTCAGTAAGAGGTTTTTTTCCCAAGGATGACATCCTAGTCTTTATCCTAGTCTTTAAAATAACACAAGCTGCTGTCTTGTGACACTCAGGCTTCCATCACGTCACAAAGTGGCAAAAACAAACCTGAAGGAAATGTGCAATGCAGATATGACAGCCTGAGTGCTCAGAGAAGGAACAAAACCAACCCGCTGTGCTTTAGAAAAAAATCAGATCAAGGGCTTGTCACATCTACTTTAGATAGAAAAAAATCCCATAACCATCTGAAGGGCATGACTGTGCTCTCAGTATAAGGTCCTTGAAATGCCATGTCTGAGCTGCATGGCAGCAGGAATCCCTGAGCAGCTTCCACGCTCCTGACACAAGAGGTCACCTGCACATCCAGGTGAAGGATATGAAAGATACAACCTGATTTTATCTTTTTTTAAAGTACTCTTTTTGTGCCTGTCAGGGTTTTTGCACTTAACACTACATGGCTGCTCCAATGCACAGACCTTCCTGCCTGCACTTGCACTGGTGCAAGGCAGCAGAGTGTTAGCCTGGATGGGACTGAAACTCCTTTCTACTCCCTGGGGTCACCACACTGCTCCTTCCCTGCTTGGGGCCAACTGCTGCTTCTCTGTTTGCTGGGAGGGGGAGACAGCCATTTCCAGTCCCCTAGCATGGGGACAATGCCAAGTCTGTGCCCAAGAGCCTTCAACCATTTGCGGGCTGTTATAAATAGCAGCATTTATTCCATTACAAGAGCTCTGTGATTTTCTCACTCAAAGACCTTCAAACCCCACTTGCTGGTCTAGCCTCTGGCCAGCCATCAGACCTGAGCAACATCAGCTGCAGTGTGCTTAACACCCACTAGTTATCACGGTAAATCAAGAAGACAGATGGGGATCACTACCACTCCACACACCCCTCACCAACTGACCCAGGGAAGCCTAGGTATGTTAAAAATACTCATTACCCATCCCAAACATCCTCCAGGACTTCAAGGAATTCCCTGCACTCTGATGGAATTTGTTTTACCCACAAGGCCATTAACCAGCTAGTGCTAACTTCTAATTAGAAAAACCAAAGCCATGGGAGAGCCCTTTTTGCCTGTGGAGGAGCACTGATGAACAAAATAATTAGAACCACCCCGAAATGAATAGAAGGATTGTAAAATCCCAAGCCCATCTGCACTCCATCCCTGCTGTAAAATGAAGATAAGGGGTTGGTTTTGTTTTGTTTTAAAAAAAGGACAAGACTGCAGCTGGTCTTTGGCTGTCTGAACCTGACATCTCTCTGGATGGCCAGCTGAGGGGGTGATCCGCTCAATGTTCCCCCTCCAGCTACACAGATATCCTCTGCACAACCTTTCAACTGAGCTCAAGTTTTTCCAGAGGGCTCTCAACAGGACCTAGAAGCAATATAGCTGAACAACCTGCTCCTCCTGCCAAACAAGAAGGCTGCAAAGGCCCTGGCAACAACGCGACTCTGGGCTTCAAGACCCTCTCCTGCGCAGAGCGCCATAAGCAGAGCAGGTCAGGCATAATGCTCCTCCCCCTACCCAACAAGGGTCCTGTCATTAGGTTTAATGGTTTTCTGTTTCAAGAAGTTTGTAATTGGAACATATTACAAATATTATTTATTAAAACCAACATAGTTTTGTAATAGTGTTTGACGCAGTCTCTTTTGAACACCAAAGCTGAGACACAAGGTTGGTGTCTCCATCCTTGATTTACACAGATAGGTGCACACAATCTAACACCTAAGAGGCTTCTCATAGGCTCAGCTAGAAGCAAAATACAAGAGCTAGAAAAAGAATATACGAGGAACATCGGCTGAACTGTATTGGTCACATCTCCCACGCCATTCCCAAGTGGTGGAGACACAGAAACAACCTGCGGCACGCAATGCCCTCTTCTCTCACAGGGAAGGGACCCAGCTAGGCACACGAACATCTCTGCTGTGCTCCTGCTTGCACAGTGTAGCAGAAGTGCAAATGTGCTAGCAGCATTTACAAAACCATTTTAAAACTATGCTAGTCAGAACAGGACTTTTTCCTTGTCTTTTCCCCCAGCAACTTCAAGGAAAGCATTAAAATATTAAAGACTAACTGGAAAATATTGCCTAATTCTACCTGTGATCTCTGATTTCTTTATCAACTTTTTAAAAGCCTGACTCATTGCAAGGATGCACCACTCCCCACCCTCCAGACACAGGCTCTTTCTTTTCCTCCTTACCTTGTCACTGTTTCTGTATTTGCTCCATTTCTTCAGCATCTTTAGCCACTTGTCCACACGTTCAATTTCCTGCTGTTTTTGCTGGTGCAAGGGGGAAGAAGACAGGACAAATTTAAGAAAAAAAGCCCCAGAAGACACCTCCTGAAAACTTTATCTTTAAACTTCTATGCAAAGACCTCACATTGGGGGTAGGAATAATCCACAGGTGCTTGCAGGAACTGGTAATTTCAACCCATGGTAATTAAAACAGCACTGGTAAAAATGACAAGACACGCAGGCTTAATGTAGAGAAAGCATTTCTGAGAGAGTGTTCCTTGACAACAAATATCTTTGCAGGTTCAGCTAGCCTCAAATTGTATCATCATATCAGATAGGCAGAAATGAGATGCTATTTCTTCCCAGTTAGCAGGCTCCTAACAGAGGACATACTCCCAGCTCAGGGGAGATGAGGATAGAGATAATGTTACCTACAACCTCCACTGCTTTCCCCTTTTCAAGCCACAGCTGCTAAGCACTGTGCCAAAGCAGAGGGAAAAACCCCAAACTGCTTCAAGAGGTGCGATTTCAGTGCAGCATGGATAAAGGGAGATGCCTGACCCAGCAAAATAAAAGCTCCAGCAGCTGGGCAACGTGCAGTTCCCACCTCTGTGCGAGCAGCAGTGAGCAGTGGACACCGTTTGCCTGATTCGTTCTCACGCGCACATTTGTTTCTTCAAAACCCATCCCCTCCCCAGCTGGTGTGACAAGGATCTGATCGATACCCATGATGACAGGGCTGGCAGCTCTCACCTTCTCTTCCAAGGCGGTGCAGGTTGGCAGCTCCTGCTCGCTGGAAAAGCAAGGGGTCACCGGTTACTCTGTGGGCAAGAAAGGGTGTGGACGAGCGCTCGGGGACCACCTTGGGCACCTGAGGAGACATGGCTCGGGGGCTTCCTGCCTTTCCTGCAGCTGTCCCCGATGAGAAAGGGGCAAAGGAAGCACCAGACAAAACCCCACCACCCTCCAGAAAGGGTCAGGTCAGGGAGGGAGGATCTCTGGAGAGCAATTGCTTTGAACCCCCCTCCTGTACTAAAAAAGACCTACTATACCAACTTTTTGTTCAGATTTGGAATAAAAACAGTTCTTTTAAGCATTCTCCCCAGGCAGAAGTCATCTAAATCATCTGTGCCCTGCTTAGGATGGGGATTTCTTAAGGGAACTGAGAATGACCATATACCTTTTCTCATCTCTTCCTACCTCTCTGAATCATCAGGTGCAAATGCAAGAGCGTTTCCCTCTGCAACAGACCATGGGCCTTCATGGAAGCACAGGAGCACCAGCCTGCACCTTCTGATGTCAGGCTTGTGAGCCATTGCGAAATGGTTCGCAAATGCGAAACCATTTCTGAGTCTTGCCTTGCAGCAGATTCAAAGCATCAGAGTATTTGAACATGTGTGGTTGAGGGAGGAGGCACATCTAGTCTTTCCTCCTGCATTTGGGACTGATCAAGCCAAGCCACAGAGCAGCTTATGGGTCTGCCATGCTTGGTGCAGATGGATGCACAGACATATGGGTCAGAGAGAACAGGAGAGGGCAGGAGAACTTACTGCAGGAATCCAAACCGGTCTGTAACCTTATACAGCGTAAAATCAGCATCTTCCCACAGGTCAATCTGAGCTCCCTCCTGCCTGCCCTGAAAGCAGAAAGAACACCTGTGAGCTGGCTCCAGCATCGGGAATGCCCCAGTGCCCGCATCCCACCCCCAGTGCCTGCATCCCTCCCCCCCTGCATGCTAAAAGGCATAGAGCTAGGAGACCAAAACCTGCTCTAAAGAGACAAATACAATGCAGGCAAGAGAAAAATGTGCAAGTTCAGCCTATCCAGCATCCTAGTGTGCCTCTGCTATGCGCTGGGAAGGGCTGTATATCAGAGAAACTAGTGCTGTCAGGCATAAGCCATCCTGTGCTAGGGAGCACTGATGCACTGGAAGTCCAGGACCTTTTGGTATCTGTGCCGAGCATATAAGGGATCTGTGAGAAACTCTAGGGATGTGGTGAGAAGCGATGTGCAGGCAGAAGCAGGTAGGGAGAGCTGGCATGAAGCCTGATGGCATGACGGTTACTGGGGTGATGCCTGCAGGGATTCATAAGTTCTTATTCAGAGCAATCCTGATCAATAAAACAGCTTCATCCTTAGCCAGCAGGATGGGGAGAAACACAAGGTTGGTACCTTCTCATACTTGGCAACGATCTCTGCTTTTTCCTGGGCTATTAAAGACTCTATATCTTTCTTCATGTCAGAAGCTGTAAGACAGAAAAAAAAGGGGCCTGGGTTAAGTAAATGTGTACACAGCATGGGAAATATTTTAGGAAATTGCTAATAGAAAAAAACCTTTGCTAACAACTTTAGCTTCCAGCCATATCCTATAGCTAAAATTAGGCTGAGGTTGAAAAGCCCCTGCCTGTACAAAGCGTGCATGCAGCTTGCCGGCACACAGCAGGACTGCCAGCTCCTTGCTCTCTGCACACAAGTGAATTTGAGCAAGGAGGAGTCCTGTCTGCTGGAAGACAAGACATTGTGCCTTTATTCTTAGGCACACACATGCCTGTATGAAAGACATCGTGCTTTTAAATCAAGAAATGCAAACCAGCCACAGAGCCCTTGCACTGCACAGGTCATGCACTAGCTGGGCACTGCACAGTACAGTGCATGGATGACAGCAAACTACCATGCTCTTGCCATCAGCTATGGATGTGAAGCTGCGAGATGCTCAGTAGGGGCATCCAAAGGCAGATTTAACATCAAAGGAGAAACTAAAAGGAGAAGGGTTTGCCTACTGAAGTGTGCATGCAACAAGTAGATTTGCCTCTCTAGATGACTGCCTTCTATATACCCCCTAAAAGAAAAACAACACAGCAGCAAGATGACCACAGAGTCCCCATCCACTCAGAGATGGGCCAGTCTTGATCTAAACAAGACTCAGTCTAGCTCTTTGGGGTCTGTGCCAACTGCTCTGCTTTGTCCCATACACATAGGTATGAGCAAGATAACTTCCCACACCAAACGCAACTCGTGTGTTGTCTTGTAGAAGCCCAAAGGAGCATCCTCCCTATCCAGCCATAGCTAGTTTCTTGCTGTTCACCAAAGAAAAAGGCTGATTTAAGACAGGAGGAGAAAACATGGGCAGACAAACCCCCAAGGAACCACAGTCACCAGGGGTGGCTGCAAGGAAGAGGGCAGAGGGAAGGTTTACCAAGTCCTCCTCCTCTGAAACGGTGATCCGTGACCCAGCTCAGACCACACAATGACAATGACACCACCTAAAGCCAGGCTACTACAAGCCACATTATCCAAATCTTTGGGCTACAGGAGCAACGCAGTAAACTTGTTCTTGAGCAGCTACTGCACAGTGTTTTTACCTGTGGATAGCAGTGATCCTCTTCTCTGCAAAGGGGTGGTAACCAGCGCTTTGGGAAAGCACCAGAGCACAGCAATGCAGGATTTACTTTCCAGCTTTAGATGCAACATGAAGTCAACTGCTCTTTTTTTATTTTCAAAATTCCGTGATTTCTTGTACAAGGCTTTCAAGCCTGTTCTGGGAGGGGAACCACAGATGTTCCAGGGAGCTCCTTTCAAGCCCTACAACAAACCTCTGATATGTATTACTTGATTTGTTTAGCTTTCATATGTTCTGGGTAAATCACCAGATGATTTGTAATGTGACAGGGGGGAAAATATTTTAAGGCTGTTCAAGAACAAGTTTACTTCAAGTTGCCATTGAAGTTCTCTAATGGACACCAGGCACCATCCTGACCTCCGTTCAGGAGGAACCTGAAGGGTTCTTGTAGGATATGCTACCCCAGCTTCTGACTGAAGCTGCATCTGGACGGCAGCATTCGGCACCAGACAAGCCACAGCAGCCAAAGGCATTGCACTTGGGATGACCTGAGGAATGCAATTTTTCCTTAAGGGTAAAAACCCTAGAGCAGTAAGAGAGAACTGGGGGACCTATGATGAGCAAAAGCATTAGTGCTCTCCAAGGCTCAGCCCGCTTCTCTGCGCCTTCAGACATCTGTAACTTATTATTTGTCTCATTTTACCAGCTTCTTAATGCAACCTGCTCGCTGCCACCGTGTCTTTCAGGCACAGATGGAGACTGCCAGGAGATCCATCTTTTCCACACTCTTCATTTTGAAAGCAGCCATTGCTCCCAGTGTGATAGAAATATTAAGCCACACACAATAACCAAGGCAGCTCTTCTGTGACACATTATCAGCCAACAGCACAGGCGATTCACTGCTTTACACTCACTAATACAGACACCAGAAAAAAGCAAACTCTTCAAATTCACAGCAGGAATGGGTGTATCTTTCCTTATTATTGACTCCACAATCAAAACAAAGCAAGGATGGAAATATTAAAGCGTGTATTGTTCCCTTATTTTTCCAAGCTACATCTCTTACTTCAAATGTTCCTGTGAATTTTGCTCAATACATGTTAATCACAGCTTCATTTTTCAAAGTAGCAAGGTCTGAGTAACTGTCTCATGGTGTCATCTAATCTAGCTGTATCTTCTCCTTCTCACATCTTTCTTCTGTGAAGTTTAACTCCAAGACAAATTCACTCCCCCATTTCTGACATTTGTTTCTCGGTTGTTAGTTAAGGGGCCAAAGAATTCAAATTAGGTTCTTTACATGCAGCTAAAAATACAAATATTCTGCAAGTTTGAAGGAAAAAATAAACTGTGTGTCAAATGAAATGGTCATTTTTTCCAAGACGTTTACAAAGAGAAAGTTATTCTGAATGTCTCTGACCACACTCTGTAATAGAATAACTAAAGGAAGAGTGGCTCAGTAGCATGGGAGGGTTTACACAGCAGGAGACAGCAGCAAGACCACATATATTCTGGCTTCTGCTTCTGCGAAAGCCCCTCTGCAGCCAGAAATGCCAGAGTGGTGCAAAGGAGACAGTTTTGCATCTCATGCCTGGAATGTGCACATTTGTTTTCTCTTTCTGCTATAACAGCACAGAAGTCCAAGTTTAGGAAAACTGGAAAGCAGAGAAAATGTTGATGGCAGTGGGAGGGATGGAGATGGCAGGTGGCTGCACCCGCCTTGGCTTCTGACCGTAACCCTGTCGCTTTTTGGAGTACAAAGGCAATGCTGTGCTTGACTAGGTGATTTTCAAAGTACTCTGGAGAAGCAACAGAATAGAGCTTAGCTCTGTAATGGCCTCTGTTGAATAAAGATATTGAATATGGGTATTTTTATTATTTAACAAAATAAATAATGTGGCTAGTTTGAATATTGTATATATAACACAACTGAATGTATGAATTGAATTCATACATTGAATATGGGTATATTTATTATCTAACTCCAGAGTAGCTTGACACCATAAAGTTATAGCATTTGCTTGAGGGAAATTACACATTGTTTATATGAAAACTACTGAGACATTTATTTTCTGGAGAGTTTGATGATGCACATCATTCTGCCTGGATATAAATAGGCTACCTATAAATAGACGCAGCCTGTAACTGCCACACTTGTCCATATATAAGACTGAAGACTTACTTTTTAATACACCACTCAAATTACTTTCTCCAGCTTACCACCCAATTTTTTCTATGAATTCCGTATTTTCTCAGCAAACAGGGTTGGGTTTTTTTTGCATGATAAACGCACAAGGTGAAGCAGCTGTGAAAAGGAATGGTAAGTAAATGTGAACAATGTCAGAATGGCATTAAATAAATTTACTAGGATATAAGCAAAAGATGCCCCAAGACATGCACACTTAAATTCAACTAGGAAACAAAGTTAACAACTAGTTCCTTTGAAAAAGAATGAGTTGAAAAACCCCACCATCTGTCATCTCACACTAAAACTTGCAGCTTCCAATTTAAGGAAGTAAAAATCAATCCCAACAACAGTAAGCTTGAAGATGCTTAATAAAAATGCATGTTACTGCCTACCAGCATGGAACTCTACCTAGCCATCAGCAAACCTGAAATAAAATATCCACGTTTTGAATGAGAACAACGTCCCTGAAATTAATTCACCAGCTGGGACCTCAAGTATTGGCAGCAGAAAGAAGGTGTCTGCATCAAAAATCCAAGACTTGGTCCCAAAATTGTTATCCGTAAATCAGGTTTACTGTTATTACCCTCCCCCAAAAGTCCTGTGTTTTTCCAGTAATACCTGCGGAGCTCCCACTGCCTGGCATGGGGTGGTACCTACCAGGACCAGCCTGGCCAGGAGCATGGGAATCTCTGGCCACCAGTCACTCAACTTACATGTTGCAACCCTGCTCACTGCCCAGAAGAGGAACTGAGCTTTTCCCATGGTCCGGTGGCAGTGCTACTCATGCCATGACCCGAGGAAATGAACACACACGTCCCCTGTCACCCCCAATCTTGACATGATGCCTCCTGCTTATAAACCCATTAGCAATCACCCTGTCTGGTTTGCTCCCTTTGTGCCAGGACCTGCAGAAGACACAGATACTGCCACCTCTTTCCACAGAGGTTGCTTGCCAAGGTCTCCCTCTCCCCACTGCCCAATTTATATGAAACAAGGACAAACTTCCATGAACTCCACCAGGATGCAAGATCAGTATGCAGAATCTGATCCATCAAAAATGCAATTGGCTATGGACTGGAACTGAGACATCAAAGGCTCAGTTGATGGGCCCCGTGCTGCAGAAGGTTGCAGGGGCTGCACATCAGCATGTCTCAAGATGACCTCTCAGCATGGTTCCAGATGTGACTCCTCCGAGCCCTCCTCACAAAGTGGTTTTGCTGTTGCGACCTTGGCTAGAAAGCATTTTCCCAGCCTTTGAATGGAGTAGCTGCGGTGATGCTACCAAGCAACCCATCTGAGCTGCTGAACTTTTAGTCTCTCCAAGCCCTTTCTGCCTCCTTACAAAGAAAGCACAAAAGTTTTACATGCTTTTATATTGGTTTCAGACAAGTTTTATACTGCTAGGCTGCACTAACATCATACTTATATTGCTTGACTTGACCATTTTGCTGCAAAGTGAACTTTAGATTTAGCATCACTTGGCAGAAGGGCTTTTGAAAACTAAAATATCAGTAAAATCTCCTCTTTTCAGAAGTACAACATAGCATCATGTTCTCAACCTTGAGCTAGATTTGGGGATATTCTAGAACCCAATTTTTAAACATTTTATATTGTAGAAAAGTATCTACTCAAGCCACCTGAGGATACAGACTATATGTTTTGGTAACTTCCCCACTCCCGCTGCATCTACCAGTCAGAGCAAATTAAAGGCAAGCATGACGCAGGTGTACAGCAAAATACAGTTGAGTTACGAAATTTTAACTGTTACCTCCCCCAAGGAGAGTCATTTCAACTGCCTGCACCCCTCCTTAGCATGATAGATCTCCAGGGCAAAATGTGTAAAATTTGCATTTTTGCTTCAGTAACCTCTCATGGCTGCTAATGTTTCCCCTGCCCATCTGCACCCAAACCCACAAAAACATATGATTTTTGTTCTGCATGCTATTACAAGCAGAAGGTCATTGAAAAAGGAGAAATGGAGGCAACTTTTGACACCCGTACTGAAACACCATGCTAGCGTGGTATCAAACTGAAACTAGTGCTGTGGAATAAAGTAGTAAAGGTGCGAACTTACTACAACCACATCTACTGCTGCCGAAACTCAACAAGCTGCTGTTCCTGTTTCTTGTTCTATTTTAAAAGCATATTTTAACAGTGTTTTATGTTTTCAGCCATCTAAGATATAAGCCTGCAATTTCTCTTTAAGTGGAACAGGCTTAAAGTAAATGCTTAAGCATCTATGCAAGTGAAAATGCTTATAGGACATCTGCTAAGAGATGAAACTCCTGCATGAGGTGCACCTGCAGTCTGCACCACTTCTCAGCAAAGGACTGCTCTCACTTCTAAAGCTATTACTAGTTTTAACAGTGACTCGTGCAGTCGCACACCCTGGAATAAACCTGGCCACACGAAGCGGTGCAACAGGCTGCTTGCGAAGCGGCTAAAGCAAGCTGCAGAAAGTTGAATAAACCCTATTGGGAGGGGATTTAACTGCATCAAACGGCACCTCAGCATGCTTCAAACCATGCAGGCTATTAGCTATGTGCCACCTCCCCATCCTGGTATAATTTGGGGGGTACAGTTAGCAGCTGCGATCTGAGAGGAGCTGTCATCCCGCATGCTTAAAGCCTCTCAAAAGCAAAGCTGCGGGGTTACACCATCACATATACCTACCAAGCACAGCCAAAATGAGTACGGCTTTGGGTCTGCTTCAGTTGCATTGCCACGACCCAAGAAAACCTCAAAGCCTCATAAGACACCCAGGAGGAGCTACAGGCTGCTGCAGGCAGGTGCTGGTACGCATGCCTGCGTGCCCAGGAGGTGACAAGCCACAGAAGGAAGTGACGGCCATGTGCTGCCAGAAGCAAGCAGAGCTTCTGCTTTACAAGACATGGCTCCCCACACTGAAATCAAGCTGCTACTGAGATTTTGGTACAAGACTGGCCAGCATCCCCACCTCCATCGTCACAGCTGCCACGGTATTGTTTACTAGAAACCCAAATTTCAATCCCAAAATGGACAACACATTCAAGGACCTTACACTGAGGACTTCTGCTGGTCCCCACCTACAGCTCCTCTCTCATTAACAAATCCAGACTGCGAACATCCTGGCCAGGCACCAGCTCCAATACTACACACCATTGACTGCACCAATCTTGGCCCAAATCTGGCACGCACTCACAATCCTGCTACCAAAAAGGAAGCCAGACTTGGACTCACAGTCATTTACAACTTCAGGAATGAAATTACTATCAAGCAGGATGAACCAAGATACAGGAGATCCTGTTTGCATGCTTATTTCCTTGACTACAACAAAAACTCAGGAGCACAGAAGCAAACTGGTTTGCTTGGTTTTTTTAAGGGCACAAGGAGCAGTAACCAGTTGAATTGCAAGGAGGTTTATGTTTTAACTGTCTCAGGGTCTTCGAAAATGACTGCCCATAGATCACTTTAAATGAATCACAGATGTGTTACAGAAAATTCAAACGAGCTCCTATCCCAGTAAACTGTAACTGAAACTGCACTGGATGCCATGTTGGATAAAAACATGCTCACTTCCTTTAGCAGAGCCACTGGGAACACCCAAGTGAGAACCTCATTTTGAGGCCACTAACAAAGTCACAGCATCATCACAGACAAGACCCTACAGATTTATCAGCACACTGACCCACAGCACACAATGGCTCTTGGGGTGATTCTCACCTACTCTGGAGCCAGTTTGTGAGTTCAGAGAAGAAAATGCGGAAATAAAACCCAGCTCCAAGCAACGTGCCCTTACCTGAACCTGGTATCAGGTGCCGAGATGCATCAGCTCAGCTGAACTTGTCTTCTCCCCTGTGGGCATCTACCTGGCAGGAGCTGGTTGTCTCCGCCGCAGGGTGGCGAGGACCCCCAGCCAAATGCGCTTTGTCCTCACTCGTGCTGTTCCAGTTCAGTGAGGCTCTCCCCTTCCCTCTGGCACATGAGAGCTCGCTGCAAGGGGCTGGGAGAAAAGGCAAGGTGGGACGCAATCCACACACAGGCTCTCTCTTCCCCCAGGCTCACTGCAAAGGAAATAAGGGAGTTAAGTTTTCCAGTTTTGGTACAGCAGAGGCACCATCGTTTACATTCAGAGGAAAGATGGATCACATTGGAGTGGGCAGCAAGGCAGCATCTCAGACTGCTGGGGAAGAAATAGGCTGTAACTGGAGGGCACCCAAAGGCAGAAAGTAAACTACACTCGTCTGCGCTGCAAGCAAACCCTTGGTGTAGGTCATGCTCAAATTTTGTTGATTTGGTGGTGTTTTCTGGATGAGTTTCCTCCCCACCCAGCTCACAGCATCAGCCCAGCCAGGACTTGTGCTAATACAGAGGACTCATTATAGGGATTTTGTTTGGGGCTGGGCAGGAGTTTTGTAACTATCTGACCATACGTGCCAGGTATTGAAAACCAGCTGTATGCTTCCAGCTGCACATCATCTTGTCCAGGGTGTTTATCTAGGGATGTTCAGCTAAGACACAACTCAGCACCTGGTTTGCAGCAGGGGAGCTGTGTTTTAGCCCATTTTCTGGCCTGGTTGAGTGCCAGGGGATGGAGGGCTTCCCATGCAGATCTCTGACTCTATCACACCTTTGTACCAGCAAACACATGCTACTGGCAATCCAGCAGGCAGAATATGCCCCCTGCCCAAGCCAAAGGCACAGTATTACACCTGACTTCAGCCGATCTAAGAGCATACTGCTGCCAAGAAGAGATCCAGTGGAGGGTCCAGGCCATTCCTCCAGGACTTTGGTCAGGTTAAGACAAGAAACACGTTACCAACTCGCATGGCAGAAGATCTGGCAGTGCCACCTGAGCCACCTTTCAGCACTTGCAGTACCTACCCAATACATCCAAACAGCTAACACAGTTCAAAGGACACCAGAGCCCAGCATATAGCTATCAGTTTTTTAAAACAAGTTTTTAAGCAATGCTCTGGTTTCACAAGTGTGAAATCAAGACATTACCCCAAAGCGCAATGCTTCTGTTTGAAGCCAGCAAGTGCTGGGAGCCGGAAGTGTGTGTTGATGCTGGGGAGAGGAAGCACAGCTCCCTTTCGTCATAAGCAGCCACTTTAACAACACCACCTCTCCTCCGATCCCACTCACAAGCACCTGCAAATGGACTTTTCTCCACATTCCTGGGCTGTCCTGTGCAGAATTTGCCAGCTGTCACCCCTCCAGCACCTGGATACAACAACTCAGAGACCCCCAAAGTGCAGAAGACTTCACACCCTTTCAGAGTGTTATTATAGGTTACTTTCGTGAAGTAACCTATAATACAGATTACATTATATATACATTATCACTGAGTAACTTATAATAAGGCTTACACACATTATAATGCAGATTACACACATTTCCCAATTTCCTTCCCAATTCGCACCAAGCTTTTAAAGTATGATGGCAAACTGTGGCCACAATGATTAATTCTTTGCCACTAGACTATGGCAATACAATGAAATCTAAATACATTGGCCAAGTCTTCTAGTTACAGAAACCACTCAATGTAAGGCTGCAATTATTTGCTATGCACACTCCCCACAACCAGCTCACACAGCAGCACTGCCAGTAAATAAAACCTCAACCTTCCTGTGCTCCCAGCACGACGTCTTGCTCTCACATTGACCCACATTTCTTCGTGCTCTGCCATGGCACTCAGGTTAACGTCTTCTGCCCAAGCATGGAGATGGGAGGAAAGAAGCAAGACAGCTGATAAAGAGATTTGGTCTCCTCCTTGCTTACGCTCGATAAGCCCAGCCTTGGTGCTTCTGTAAAACTCAGCTGTTGCAATGTCAGAAGACATAAGCTAAACCCTCCAAGCAGAACAGCGAGTCTACAAGCAATTCCTCATCAGCCTCTATTTTTAGACCTCACGGGGAATAATAGAGCATCCAAACAATTTTTTAAGCTCTTTTTGACAGGAACTTATCTTCTCCAGACAATAATAGCAAAAAAACCCCAAACAAACAAAAAAACAGCACAAATAAATCTTAAGATGCGTGAACTTATGTTTTTTAAAAAGCTTCATTATTTCAATGATTTCTCATAAAAAAGGGAATTAAACTAAAGAATGTAAAAGTTCACATGCTGCTTTGAGAATTGAAGACTAATTTTCGCTTTGCATTCTTTCCTTCCTCCCTTCCCATGTCTATAAAAAGCCCAGAAATAGGGGGTGGGGAGGAAGGAAGAGATGTCAACGACCATCCCCTTTTTTTGGGTGATACGCTAACCTGGAAAGGAACTACATAAACACAGAGCTTAGGAACCAGCTTCTTCTGTTTGCTTAAGACTGGAAGAGCAGTTTACATTTCTTTATCCATAAACTAAAGGAAGCTACAACGATGGTCATTCTCCACTTGGACATGCATTCCTCTCAAAGTACTGTATTTTATTCTTTTCAAGCCATGTACAACACCGCAGGACACGCTACTTTTCTCTTTGACCATACCCTGGTCATTCTTGCCTCCAGCTACACATGACAATTTTGGGTAAGCTAAAATCTCTTACTGCATCTCCTTTTGCTATTTAAAACTTCATTGCTTTTCAGCTCGGCAGCCACTGCCGGCTAGAGGCCACCCACACCTAACATGTGCCTGAAGCAGCAGGGTGAGGACATGTATCCTGGCTGATACCTAAGATACTACCCTGGGCACTGTGGAGCAAGTGAAGGTCACTAACCAAAACCAAAGGAACAAGGATGCAAAAATAAGCTACTGTGCTGCCAGCAGCCTGTGTTCTCCTTGGCAGAGAGAGGCGGCATCTTTTTTAAAACACAAATAAGGAAGTAACAAATGTACCATGACATAAAGTCACTGGGACAGCTGATGAAATAAATAGGTAGGAAGTTAAAAAAACCCCACTAATAATGAGATGCAGCTTGTCTATGGAAAGCTTGCCCAAAATAATCACTGAGGTGAATCATTTATAAGTTACAGACATGTTAAAGTGAGACCTATGCTGATTGTGTGGGTCCTGCACCGCTTGCCAGAGCCCCTGGCTCCACCCCATGTTTGGGTGGGGAGGAAGCTTGAGCCATTAGCCTGACCCTGACCCAGACTAATGCCCATCCTCTAGGAAAATATGTATTTTAAATGAGGTTGTCTGAGTACACCCTCATTCCTTCAGCCGCTTTAATGAATTTAATCAGCTCACATTGCCTCCAAATACACAGCCCCATGCAGTAAAATTATTTGTATTTGGCAGCCTCTGCAGAGAACACTCCCTGATCATTTTGCTCGCAGTACCTTGGACTTGCACTACCTTCAAACAGCATTTCAGGATGCTAATGGGTCAGCTGCTGTTAACTTCTTTTCTTCTACCAAAGACCCTTGCAAGCATGTCCAGTAATAGAAAATTTCAGGAAAACAGTAAGTATTTGATCCGACATTCGAAAGTACTGAGAAAATGTCTCCCAAAGCTCTTTTACAGCCTTGAACTATATGGAGGACAGCATTAGGATACACACAATTTTTAAGGAGTTTGAAAGCAATCTTTTTTTAATTACAACATAACCCTTCCCTTCCTTTTTGCTTGTTGATACTTCCTAAAATTACCCCAACTGAACAGCCGCAAGAATTTTTGCTTTTTGTTGTGTGCAAAAGCAACATTTTATATAAACAAGAAAATTTGATGCTTGTGCTTCCTTTGAGGAAATTGTTCACACAGGAAGTCCTCCCCTCGTCCCTTCGTGGAAAACATGTTTATAAAGTCCAACTGGAGGTGAACACTTAAGTCAGACGTAATGTTTCAGCTTACAAAACAGCAATGCTCGTGTAGGACACCCAGTTAAAAGCGGCTTGTTAGCTTAGGAGCCAATATAAAAATAACCGTTTGTGTGTTTGTTTTTAATAGTGTTGAAATCAGTATCTATGTCATTTGGTCAGGGCTCCAAAATACATCTTACAATGTATTTGGCTGTACCACTTTATCATGGTCAATGTAAAACTAAACCTAACTGACACTAAAAATGGATCCATTGAGATTGCTGGGGCTGAAAGTCAGACATGCAACTTTCCTGCCAGGGAAATGAAATGTACTGATATTTTGCAGTAAGCCATGTTACTGCGATAACAGTTTCTGTACTTCAGATGTAAGTGCAATGAAATTATGCTCAGGGGAGTAGTGGAAACATGGCTGGGTGGGTTGGTGCTGGAGGCTGGTAAGAGCCAAGCATAGAAGAGGATGCAAATCTCCTGGTTACTGGCAAAGTGCCACACTGGCCAGTGACCTGCAGCAAGCAGAATCAGCTCCCGGCCATCAACAGCAGCTGAAACCATGGTCCAAGCCCACACCACCAACCAGAAAACCTTGCAAGAGTGGAGCATATCTCATCACTGCAGTGGGGGGGAGTCCCCAGTCCGAGATCAAAGCCATGACAGTCCCCGGCGCAGTGGGTGTAAACAGCTGACACCTTTTCACAACTGCTTGTGGGAAAAAATGAGTCCTCCCCCCTCTTTCCATCAGCCCCACATTCACCCCAAAGACCCCAACAATACATTTTTCCTTTCAAGCGCACCCCCAGCACTTGGGGTACTTCCTAATTAGCTAAACACTGGCCTCTGAAGGGCTCAGCCACAAGTGCTCATGTCCCCATGCTGCTGTCTCAGAGGCTGTACCACACTGGCCATGCTTTCACCTGACCCGTGACAGCGAAGCCAAGCCCCCAGCATGTACCCCTCCACCAGGGAGATGGCAGAGCACTGCCACAGTTCCTGGCATGTACCACTGTGTAACAGCATACACCCCCAGCACTCCTAGGCCAACCAGCTGAACTTGAAATTCAGGTTTGCCAACCCAGTGTCTTCCCCACCTCTGGCTGGGAAACCTCCTGCAATGATCACAACATCAGGAGCAGACATGGATTCAGATTGGTTTCTGGGGAAGAACGTACATCATCTGGTTCATCCCTTACTTTATTCCATGAGACTCAAAGGTGGAAGGGTGGCACAAGGAATGGCCTGAGCCAGCCCCACATTTGGAGTCCAACTCCATGTGGTGCATGGAGAGCCCTGAGCTGGTCTGGTGTGGACCTGAACCCACAGGTGCCACCATGCAGCCCAGTACCAATGGGGATGGGCAACTGAGTGAGCCAGATCACATAGGCAGACACCAAACCAGACGTCATCTTTCCATTTCTAGTTTTTCAGAGGTGTTCGGACAGCGCCTTCGATCAAGTATGCTTGAGAAAGCAACACAAGGAACTTCAAAAAAAAAAAAACCCCAATGCTCAAAACCTCAGTGGATCTATTGCCTACAATTACTGTTTTGCATGTCCACAGCATTTCTGACGTGAATAATGGATAGTAACGGATGCAGGATAAGAGTAAGTCAAAGGGGACCACAGCAGGCTCAAGTCTAGTAATGAAAATGTTTGAGAAAAGTTTTCCCACTGAAAAGGGAAACGTAAACATACGTCTAACGCATGTAACTAAAATTACAAAACCCCCTCTCAGATGAGCTAAAAAGCAGAGGGAGAAGTTTAAGTAGATGAGAGCCTGTTGCAGTGATATAAAGACAAGCATTTGACACAATGGGGACCCATGCAAGGCTGCCCATAAAAGCAGCAGCAGGCCCTGTTCTCCCCAGGAGACAAATGAGCGTAACTCAACTATCACCTGTGTTTCTGCCATGGTTTAAGTCCAGCCGGTAACTCAGAACCACAAGATGAAGTCTGACTTAGCTGAAGACATCCTCAGTTAAAATAAACAATATTAAAAAATAAAAAAATAAAAAAAATTGAAAGATGCATTTATCTTCAAGGCCAGGCTGGACGCGGCTTAGAGCAACCTGGTCTAGTGGAAGGTGTTCCTGCCCATGGCAGGGGGTTGGAACTAGATGGTCTTTAAAGGTCCCTTCCAACCCAAACCATTCTGTGATTCTATGATCTTAAAAATGCGTTGACTCAACAAAGCAACAACTAGACAGTTCACTTCAAACACATGCACTTCAAATGGTTCACTTATAAATGCAAAATTTCAGCTAACTGCTACAAAAGACATTTGCAGCAGGACAATGATTTCCTCAGCAGCTTGGGGAATGGGAATCTTCCTGTTCCAAGATCAAAACCTGGGAGAGCTGAATGCATCCTACTGAAGTGCAGCTGGACTTGGCACTGTGCAAGAAGGCTTGGAAAAGGGAAGTTGTCAATAAATAAGCATCTGAGGGCATTAGAGGGTGTTTTTATAGGAAAGGCATAAAGAAATCACTTTTTTTTCCCCTTAAAGTAAAGAATAGGGCCAACACAAAGAATAAGATCCATGCTTGAGTTAGAACATGCCTGCAGGCCTTCAGGCAAGACTTCAAAATAGAATAGCAACTGCATGGGAGTTTTTTGCATTTTATTTTTTACAGAACATCAAGTCCGTCAGCAGGAAGGATTTTTCCAGAGAACAGAGATCTGAGCTGTTCACTCTTCATCATCACTTCATCACCATTAGCTGAGTATAGATGAGCCTCTGTGAGCCCACCTTTTAATTTAAAGCACAGTTGCTTCAGTTGTGTCCTGGCTGAGCACAAGCCAAGGAGTATTCATTTTCCTGGTCCCCATTTCCCATGTAAGCCCAGACCTAGATTCCCACCTCGGCTCACTTGTTGCACACCTTCCTTTAGCACCTGCTTCAGACAGATGTATGTCTGCAGCAAACCAAAACCAGCACCTTTCCCCACCTGCTCCAAGCAGCCTATCCTCCCCTTACGGATCTCTCCCCACCCTATCGTCTCCTAGGACCCACGACAGGAGGGTGTGCACTAAATCTCTTTTGCAGCAGTTAAGACTGTGCTGCGCTAAAGCTATTACATGTTTATCCCACTTCCTTCCATTGACAGAAAACAAAAGCTTGTACTGTTGCTCACCGATACCAGAAAATATTTGCTTTCCCAGATTGTTTCTCCCTCCTTCTTTCGGAAGGGGTTTCAGTAGAATAACAAGCCCACTCCCAACAAGAAGCAGAAGGGGGTGATTTGGGACAGAGGCCTTCAGAGCTCACATGGCAAATCCAGCCTGGATCCAGGCGCAGCCCAGTCCTGTCCTTCCCATCCCTGCTGGGACTACACACTCCAGCACCTTCTCCATCACCTTACAGGTCCTGCAGATGCAGAAGACGACAATGCTCCAGCTGCATAGCTTGAAGAGGTGGGCACAACTCTGCACCACTCACCTGGCTTCAAGTGGCTGCCCCTGTTTTATAGCTGCAGACCATCTCCAGAAGATGCCCTGCCCATTCTGAGTATCTGCTGTATCATACTCTTAGTATCATACTTTGAGTATCTGCTGTTTCTCTCTTCTCACCATGCACGGCACCTCCTTCCTGCCAGATGCCTTATCACCATGTTTCACCTCAAAACCATCCAGGTGAAACTTCCACTCTTGCTGATATTGCTCTTTCATTCAGTGACAAAGAAAACACTCTTGCACCAGGCACTAAGCCTGTGGTGCTCCTGCCAGTAAGTGATGCAGAATTAAACACAAGTGTCACATGAAAACACAGTGCCAAGCTTACAGTTCCCAAAAAAGCACTGAATGCATGCACGCACTTGGTGGCTTTTTATTTATACTTCTTTTTTAAACAACCAGAATATCAAGTATCAGGTCCTAAAACCAAGAAGGGCACCAAAAATCCAAGTATTATTCAGGATATGAAATACTCAACTACCACAACCCAAAACAGTCTTGGCTCAGAGAATGTCTCCTTCATATCATTTATTGCCAATTAGTAGAAACTCCTGATCACCTTCCTTGTGCCTTCCCCAGGCTCAGCCTAAGCCAGACACTTTTCCAGCCCCACTGGCAGGTTGAACTTCCCTGATGCCCACCGTGATGCAGTGGCAAGCTGTAGATGCAGCATGGACATGTTTTGCCTGTCCTTCCTCCTGCCTGCATTCACACGGTGTGTGCTTTCTATTTACGCACAGCTTAATTGCTTTCCTCACCCAATGCCATGAAATCACAAGCATGGAGAAACACTAAGCTGTGCAGTTCACTTTGGAAAGCCCAACCACCACTGCTGGTAGCTACCAAGACACAGATAGCATCTGCAACCCAACCTGAAAACACTTCTCTCCTGCTTTTTATACCACCACTCTTGGAGAAGCTTTTTCATGGCCACACTGATGTTCACGAAAGACCAGCTGCTCTGACCCCCAGGATCTGTGTTCGCTTTTCAGTCTGTAGACACCAGGTGAGAAGCGCAGCAGGCTGTGTATTGATGATGACCTTCAGGTTTTACATGGGAATTTGTTGGCTCTCTCATCATTTCAGAGACAACATTTGCAAGTTAAGTCCCAAGTGTCTCCAGACAGTCAGCCACAGCCCAAACCACTACACAAAGACCTAAAACTTAAGCTGCCATTCCTTATGCCTGCCCTCCCCTGGGATTCTTGTATTACAGCATGTCCATCAGCACATCATTCCTCTGTCCAAGCTTTCCTCTTCCAACCTTTTCAATCTGTTGCCCAAATTCTATTTTTTTTTTTTTAACATTCTTAACTGCTTTTAAGGAGTAGGCAGTGGCAATCTTACAGTTGCTGCAGCTTGGGGAAAAGCTG
The DNA here is from genome assembly GCF_004027225.2 of Strigops habroptila. NCBI lineage: Eukaryota > Metazoa > Chordata > Aves > Psittaciformes > Psittacidae > Strigops > Strigops habroptila. The sequence continues at coordinate 48,532,425 of NC_046358.1, read as the reverse complement.
AAGCACAAGCCACCCCTCTGACCTTGGAAACGTCCCTCACAAGATGCACCCAACTCTAACGTTACACCCTCTTAGGCACCGAAATCCACCAGCAAACAGATTTTGATAGTTCTCCTGCCTGTGGGCTGCTCCTCTCTCTTCTCCTCCCCCAGCAACACATCTTTGGCTGAAAAAGCTTCTGGAACTACAAAATTTTTGAAGAAAGCATTAGAAAAATGTATTATTAAGAAAAGGTCATAAAAGAACAACAACTTGAGAATAGCTGCAGCTAAAAATACACAATCCCCACACCCCTTCTTCAGTGAAAACATTATCGGATATCACTTCCCAATGGTAAAAACATGCTTGTTTTTTAATTAAGGTGGTATTTTGAACACTGAATTTTCTTGCCAGGGAACACAAGAGGCCCTGGGAAAAGATCTTGTTTGCTGCCTCAAAGTTCACACTTTTCTGTGCCATCTGATGGCAAGATACTGTCTGAAACTGGCACCTGCAAATCTGTATTTTCTTTTAGCACCGCCTAACTTGGCAAAATAACTTTCTGAAGAGTACAAAGTATCTTGGCCACCCCTACTGAGTTGCAGAGTGTTTGTGCAATATGGTTTTATTTTTATTTTTTAATACTTCAGAGTATCGAGGTGGAGAACGTGGGAAGGAGAAAACGTCAACAAGCAGAGCAGCAGTGCAGAGCAAGCATTGGCGCCTCGCTGGAATCCGCCTCTCGTCTCACCCAAATCCTAGGGAGGGCTGGAAAAATCTGCATTATGGACAAACTGAATTGTCTACTCAGCCTGCTGCCCAAAATTCTCCCAGCTCTAAAGGTGTAATCAATGTTTAGTGGACAGTAAAAGAGCCATGAGGTACAGCAACCTGATGGCTTCCTTCAATAGTACGATGAATAGAATAAAGGAAGTCAATTAAATGGCCCCCAGCAGAGAGTTTTGTACCATTTAGTTGCTTAAATAAGCTCTGGTTTATTGATCACATAGAAAAATACCCAGGAATTACAGCAGGCAGGTGAGGGAAAGCCTGTGTTAACATTTAAACAAACTGAGCTTGTACAGGGGAACGTTAGCACAACGCAGCATGCTTTTTCCTCCAAAGATGTAAATGAAATCCATGGATAACTTCTCCAGAATGTCCAGGTCACACTCTATACTTATTAACCCTCAGCAAATACACAGCTTTCCCCCATTCAGAAATGCTCAAACCAATACTTTTTAAAGAAACCACACACAAAAAAAATAACTTTGTCAGTCCATCACTTTGGTGGCCAAATCTTGTCCTGCTGTCTCACTCAGCTGCCCCCTTCCCTCCACCGTAAAACAAGCAGCACATCTCAGATGTGCCCATTCCTCCTGTTCTCTGCCTGTCCGTGCAGGCATTCATACTTTTAGACCACCTGCTCCCCTGCCAAAGTTATTTAAGACTAGCCTGATGCAAAATTTAACAGCTTCCAAGTGTGCAAGCCTCCTGCTTCCCTGAGAAGTCAGGGTGAACACCCACCAAAAAGCACTTCAAACGACTAACCTGAAAGCCGTGAGCAGGAAGACAACCACAGCCATGTTACACTGTTAAAATGTTTGCTAAAGGAGATGCACCAGTCTGTTGGGGGACCTCCCCATCCAGAGGAGGAGGACGGGTTATTCTGAAGTACAGCCACAGAGCAGAACTACGGAGATGCACTGGGAAAAACGGAGGGCTCAGTTTCATGGCCACCACCTCCCTCCATCCGCTCAGCCTGGAGGAACTTGGAAGACGTGCCACATGATGTCACTACTGGGTTGGCATCTAAATAAAGGAAGCTTTTTATAGAATTTCCCACTGTCGTACTTAATAGGGTAAGCCCAGAGAGCCACGACATCAAGCAAAGGGGAAGGAAAAGGGAAAACAATCACTGGGGCCAGGGCAGGTGGGCGGTGCCTCAGGAAAGGAACCAAAACAAACCCAAATTCACTCCCTAGTACCTACATGTTGGATGAAAAGCAGAGGTAAGAGCAGCGCATAACATAAGGGAGATGTGTTTTTACACCATCTGTCACAAGGAAGCACAGACTATTTCTGCACCAGGGTAGGGAAAAGAAGGATGAAGGCAAGGACGGAGGAGAGGGAGAGAAAAATTTTGCTTAAAGAGAGTAAATAAAACGTGCTTCCAAGTCAGAGGGGTTTCCTAGCTTCATATGACTCGTGTGGCAATTACTGTGCTTCCTAAAAGGAAACTGGGGTTTCTGCACATTCAGAAGACTCTTGGCTGCAAACACCTTAAGCTCAAATGATCAGCAAGCAGCATGTGCTGGAAGTTCTCAAAAAAAAAAACCCTAACATAAAAAACCCCAACCAAACAAAGAAAACCCTAACGAAAGCAAAACCAGCTGCCACTTTGGTCAAGTTCATGCGTGCCTGCATGTCATTCTCTTCTTCGTAACTCTTCATCACTTCCACAGCGCTACAGAGCAGTTCCCCTTCCTCCCGCTGCTCCTCCTCTCGGCATCTTTAGCCGGGCATCCACACGGAGAGCAGTTGCAATAGCCTAGTGACTCACGCTGCAGCAATGTGGGTGGGAACTGCTCCCATGCCCAGCTTCTAAGGACACAGCCTTTTACGGTATTTTTAGAGTGGAAGCTGTTGTGGCTTGGAGCACTTTGCCTTTTGTCTTGCAGGAGCCTCAGAGAAAAGAGCTTATGCTCCCACCGGGCTTCAGGATGCAACAGTGAGGAACCCAGGCAGGTGATGAGCAAACCCACGCCAGGCTCTGTGGACTTCCTCACTCAGTGATGCTCAAGGATGTTACCCACTCGGTGCAGCAGCACCACAGCTCATCCACAGGCTCTCCCATCCACACTGCAAGTCGTTTGGTGACTCCACTGCTCCACTGACAATCTCCGAACCAGATGGAAGAGTGGGACACAGGTGTGAGCTATTCTGTGGGCAGCTTACCTACTGCAGCCCAACTTTCTAAGGAGCCATTCCCTGTGTCCTCCTATGGCAATACACTAACAACCTCTTCATATCTCCAGGGAAGGGCCTCCAGATACACTGTTTCTACCCTTGATGGGCTGCTGGCATATAAGAAGCTAGCAGAGCTGCCAGAGTCCCATCTGTCTTCCCTCAGGGTGAGCTGTCAACTTAGGACTGCATCTCTCCAGCAAGTACAAAATTAATTCTCTAGGCTTTCTATGCCATAAAAGTGTAGCTGAAATAGGGCAGGAGGTTATTAGGGAAAAGCAGGCAGATGAAACTGAAACCAGGTTAAAAGCATCAGGGAGAAGCACAGTGGCAGAAAAGCCACTCTGCAGGCTTGTGGACCACAGCACATGCGACTCAAAAGTGGCATGGTAATGAAGCAGACTCAGCTGTGTTCTTTTAAAGCTGAAGGCCACACAGAAATTAAAAGAGAATCTTAAACATTACCCTGTAGGGCTCAAAACAGGACTTTGGTTGCAAACGTGCAGTGGATTGCTTTACAGGACAGCTCTCTGTTCTTTGTGCCTGAAGCATTTTCTGCTCTAGAACAGAAGGGCACGAAGTTTCTGCACACCCCATCATAACACCAACCAGTCCTTTTAAAGCTGTTAAATTCAAGAGGACATAAAATTATAATCCACACACACTTAAAAAGCCTAGGAGAAGAAGCTATCAGGATGAAGTAAACAGTTGTAATCAATCTTCCTGATGCAAAGGCACTGGCATTAAAGGTATTTTCTATTCCTTCCGAAATCGCAGTGAGCTCTGGAAGGAGTCAGCTTACCAGGCAGGACAGATGAATGACAGACCACCCCTACAGACAGATTTCACTGAGTGGGAAGATGCAGTGGTAAGCTGCTCTGGAGTGACTTCTCATATACAAGAGACACAGCAGAAGGGAAGTTTGGGGGAGGTCTGTGTCAGCAAGAACTACACAGCCCACAACATACCTTGGAGGTGAGCAAACAGCAGCAGACCACTGCAACGAAACTCCTTCCCAGCATCTGCTAAACAAGATGCCCCACACCAGGGGGACAGCCAGAGCTCCCCAGACAGACCAACACAGAGTCTTAAAATACATTTCCAAGTTCAGGGAGTGTTCCTGCTGTTAGATAATGAATCAAGATTACAGAATTAAACTTTTAAAAAAATAATCACACAAAAGGCTCCATCCTGTTCAAAGGAATACAATGAATTTCCTGTAGTCTTGCTCTAAAGACCACAACATCACACTCAATTACTATCCCATCTTACTCCTAAGTCCCGCAGAGCCAGCTTGGTCATAGGAGAGCTGCCTTGCCTCATTTCTCATTAAACTACTCATTTATCATTAAACTACTAACTACACACAGCAGTGGCTGTGAAAGAGGTAGGGCAAGTCACCTAATTTGCATTATCCTTTACTTGGACCAGCATTATCAAATCTGATTAAAAAAAAAAAAAAAAAATCAGGAAGAAAAACAAACCAAACAATAACCAGTGTAAAGCTCCTATGACAGAAAGGAGACAGATCCAAGCCTGAACTCGGTTCACATCTCCCACACCAGACAGACCTCTCTGCATGAAGCCGTTAGTTATCAAAACTGCCATTTATACCCCCCCGAAAGCCAGGGAAAGGAGGAAACTCCAGTTTGCCCCAACATGCTCAACTTTGCAGTTGCTGTAGGCAACTTGGTGCCGCTCTGACGGTGGTGTGCTGGCAGACTCCAGGGACCCACAAGACCATCCATGTCCTCTTGCCTCCAGCTGTGCAGTACACTGCATTCAACATCAGTTTTTGATACTTTTGATAACGGATGCATCTAAGCTTTGCAGCTGATGATGCAAGCTCTGAGCCCTCGTGAGTTTTCCCTGCTTATCTTCTTCATTCCCTTCCCAAATTTGCAGATGGGTTTAAGCCCACAGCAGCTTCTGCTTTGCACACTTCTCAAAGCAGTTTGCATCATCTGGGTTGAGCTTGATGTAATTACTACAAGAACCCTTGCAAGGAGCAAAAAAAAAAAAGATAATCTGAGAAATTACATCCTTCACAAGATCTTCAGATGCAGGACCAGAGCTGTTTAAAATAGACAGGTAGGACACTTCCAGAAGGAGATCCAGACAGTGGCAGTAGACCCTAATACCCAACTTTCGGAGCCCTCTAAGATGAAAAGGAAGTTCTTCATTGCCATCCCACCCAGGAGACACGAAGGGGACAGGGGACTGTGACACAGGTGGTGCTTAAAACAAATGGTCTGACACTTTACACAAGGGGAGAGGGGAGGGGAGAAAGAGAAGCATCCCACTGTGTGCAAACTTAACGACCTGTTACCTTCACCAGTCCTTTGCAGGGTCACAGCCTTCAGCTAAAGATCCGCTTGGCTGGAACCAGTCTATGAATTATATAGTAACTGGAGACTTTAAAAGCCTTGCAATAAAATGCACCAAAATAAATATAAGTCAGCTGGGCAGGCTCTGCCTGACAACTCATTTTTTCCACAGCCAATACAACGCCATGCAGAGAGACGCCGCATGAATCAACCCATTTTGGCAGCACGTGTCTAGCCAGGAAGAGCAGGATGCATCACCATGCCAGTACATGCGGAACACCCTCCAAAGGGCTCTGTTTACCCAGCGGGAGCCAGTGCAATCCCTACACAAAGCCTGTAAGTACATTTAAGGCTCAGAAGTCATCTGAAACAGGTCCATTCTCCCCTCCTACTCCCCATAAATACAGTCCAAATTGGGTCATCTCCTAACAATGAATCAATGACACTCATTTAAGCCTCTGCTGCAGTGCCAACATAATCTAGGTCCTTTCGTTCTCCTTGTACTGAAAGTGCTCAAGATGCTTTTGTACATCCTCTTAAGTACTCCATTAAAAAAACATGGTAACTGGGGCATTGCATTCAGCTGCTCCTGGAGAAAAAAAAAAAAAAAAAGGCATTCCCCTTCCCTCTCAATCGGCTCTTAGGAGGCTTGGACAGAAAAACATTGCCTACTTCAAACTTGGCTCCACCAGGACGGCTGGAATTGGGCGCTAGGGATGAGGGCAAGCACAACTACTGGGTACCTCTTGGGTCTGCAGTATGAAAACCACTGGCAATATGATACCATATGGAGAAAAAGAACCCCTGCATCCTGCAGCTAAGCAGCACCCAGAAGTCCCATTTGAAGTCACAGCATGACACCACAACTGCAGCATTCAATAGATAAAGCATCATACTTTCTTTAAAAACTATTAGGTGCTCCTAAATATCTTCAAATCTTTTTAGAGGATGGAAAGACCATTCAGTTCCACTATTTTAGCATGACAAGGATGCTTGCTGCCCCACAAATAGCGAGTTTTTCTGTTATCTTTGCATGGCAGTAAAAGTTTAAGGGGTGTTGGTGGTGGTTTTGGTTTTTTCTTGCTCATTCCTAGCACCTCAGAACTGTGACACTTTTCTGAGTAGCAGCTTTTGAAGTTAGTCTATTGGCACCGGTGTCCTCCTCCCTTCTGAAATGGAAACATTCAGAGGTGTGTGCATAGAGATCAGATGGAAAGAACAGGGCAGCCTCCACTAAAATAACCATTAACTGGGAAAAACACGCACTCGTAAAAGGGACATTTTTATAAGATGGAAGGCCCATTATTTGTTTAGCTTTTTTAAAAAAGAAAAACATTAATAGCTCTGCATTCATTAAAAAAACCAACAACAACAAAAGAAAACCCACCCACAAAAAAGGACCCAAAAAACAACCACCAAATCCAAACTTAACATGCACCCGCAATCGAAAGTCTAACAACTTCAACATGATCTAACTGTTCCACTACCCCTTATATACAATTCTAGCAGACTTTTTTTCCAAATCCCACTACATACTGTAATGGAGCCATATTTCAGGATTTAAGGTTTTATGAATAGAAGACTTTAACCACAGTGCCTGTAAAAATACCCCTAAAAAAAAAAAAAGGAAGCTTCAAGACCAATCCTGTTACAGAGGCTATTCCCCAAAGATGCACAGAAAGACACTTTGTGCCTGTCTGTAAGTAGCAGCATCAGCTCCATGACAGCACTGCTGCAGAGGATTTTATAACGAAATGCATTCCAGTTTGACAGAGATGCAAGCTTGGGAGAAGAGAGGGAGTTTTAAAGATTTAAAGAACACATTCTTAAATGTGTTAAATGGGGAAACTGAGGCACATAAACATTAACCAATTCCTCATGCAGCAGAAAATATACTTCCTGCTAACACAATGTTATCTTTGCAAACACAGGCTGCCATGGCAAGAAGTGTGAGAGGGGTGAACTTAGGACAAGCTCAGCAATTAACTTTGAATTCCCTGACTCCGCTCCTGACACCATCCACTGTGTTATTTTTCAGGAGGAAAACAGGAGAAAGCTTGTACAGGAAAACAAGACAACAGCAATTTGGGGAAATGTGTGCAACCAGAAGGGTCAGCCTAGCTCTTTTTGGACATGGGGCCATAAAAGCAGATACCAGCACACCTCCTAGCCATCTTGTGAGACATGCAAAGACTGAAGGTGTTCAGAGGCTGAACTATTGTGCCCTTATTTCTAAATATAGAGGAATAATATTAAAATAGTCTTAAACTCGTGTAAGCACTGAAAAAAAAAAAAAAGCTAAGATAACAAGGGGCTTGCATTAGATGTCCCCACTGCCACTGCAACATGCATGCAGCAGATAATTATGGGGTTTATAGCCAGTATTTAGCATTGTTTTGTTGCTATTTTTCTTGAGACTATAAGAGCACTCTCTTTCACATGAAGCTTACGGGAGGAAAAAAAAAAAACCAAACAGAAAAAGCCACCACTCCTGGCACTGCTCTGGCAGAGCTCTGCTCATTTAGGCTTTTGAAGGAAGAAATTTATTATGGCGATTAATCAAGAGAGCTGACGCAGCGGAGCATGTCAGGGAGCAGCAGGCTCCTGAGGCTGTTCCCTGCCGCCTCCCCTGGGATGAGTACCGCAGCTCCTGGCTGCACTCCTCCATCTCCATCATGGACAAGGCAACTGGGAAGTCTGCTCACAGTCAAGTTTATGAATGTCTCAGCAATTGCCTCCTTCTTCAAGCAGCTGCCCAAAAGTGTATCCAAACCTGGGCCCCTGCCACATCATTGAGCTGCCCTAATTAATGAGCTCTACCGTCTGCAAACCCAAGCCTTGATAAACACTTTCTGGCATGTGGGTAAGTAACACGCTCAGCACAACCACAGATGCTGACTGCTCCCAACCTGTCACAAGGCTTCTCCATCCCCTGCGCCATGCACCTCATGGGACACCAGCCCCTTGACTTCAGATCAGCAAAGGCTGGCACTTCGCAGGCTCTGCTCCAGCAGGAAGGCAGGTCAGGAGAAAGCTCTCCAACAGCTCTTGACTACTTTGCAAAACCAGACTGTGCCGAATTCCATCCCACGACAGAAAGGACACATGGGCACACCAAACCCCACAGAAGTTTAGCTCTCGGGACCACTAACGCTAACTATGCTGTAGCAGGTCACCTGATGTGATGCATAACATCTGTCCATGCTCTCCTCCTCCCGTCAGGGGAAGGACATGTCCATGCCATATATCTACCCGAACAGCAGAATGTTGGTGCTGTGTTACCACAAGGTTCTTCTGGAACACAAAACACCAAAGAAAGCTACTTGCAATTGGAGCAAAAGATGAAGAAGTCTGAAGTGCTCTGTTGTGGCATGGGAAAAACAGCAACCAAGTGCTTTCAGAGAGCAGATGACAGCAGCCTAGTTTTGCTGCTGCTATTCCTAAAGTAACATCAGTCATGTTCTGGTCCCCGGTGAAGAACAAATCCTGCATGCACAGTAAATACAAGCCTCACAGGAAACCATGCCAGGTACCATGGGATGACCCAAAAAGCAAAAGGAGCGGAGAAGTCCCACCAAGCAATCGGCATTCAGCCAGGCAGGCAGCTATTCCTTCTGCTCAGACCCACCATGAACTAAATTCGGCATCTTAGTGCTTGGGAGCCCTTGCCATGGACAAAGACCCTTCTCAATCTGATCTAGCACCAGCCACTAGAGGATGGGGAAGGGGGAGAGTTTTAAGGAAACCCCATTGGGAAGAGAAACCAAGACATGCAGGATAAGTTTTACCAAACCCATCACCATCCAGTTTCTACTGTTTTGCTGCTGATGGAGCTCCACTCCTCTCAACATGGACCAGCAGAGAAAAAAACACAAGGTTTGGCACAGATGCAAGATCTGTAGGCTTAACTTCTAGCCTGCTCCCTTCACAAGTCACCTGGAGCAAAAGCCCTCAACATACGTGCTAACTGGCACAGCTTCCCCTTCGCCTCCAAAGTCCATACCAATTAATACCTCTATATGCGCAAAGCAGAAATCCAGGGATGCAAAGAAAAATCTTTGCTGAGGCAAGACTAGAAAAACCCACCACCAACACAGAGCTGTTCTCCCCGTGTACCACAGTAAATTAAGCTGCTGGCAAGTGTACTGTCTATTCTGGAGCATGACAATCAATTCACTGGATGCATTATTATTTACATCAAGCCATCTCAAGTAGTAGTGCTCTTGCATAGGAACCTGTGAGTTAGGCTTTGGATACATTAGACTGTCATGTGCATGGACATCAACTCTGGCAATTCTGAGGAAACAGGGCTGGTTGTTTTCTTATCACAGCATTTGGAAAACTAAAATGAGTTAATTTGCAGCTTTCAGTACTTTTAAGTAAGTGATTAAATGGAGAGAGCAGCCAACTTCTGTCTTCCTCTAAATGAACCACTGAGAGCATTGCTCTCACTTCATTTTTAGCTGGAAAGACAGACAGCACAAAGAGGTATCCAGCTACAGAACAGAAACACTGATAAATTGCCTCATGTTTCAGCAACAGAATAAATGCAAGATGTGCAACAAAATGCCTGATGAGTAATAGATGTGGGGTGATGTGGGCATGTTTCTAAATTCCATCTCTTCACTATGTTCAACAACTCCTCCAGCAAGAAAGTCAATGCAATGAAGCACAGAACACTTTTTCAACTAAGTCTGCAATTACCCTATTTTCTCTCCAATTAGAACGTCAGTTCTAATCCTCTTCCAAGCATCCACAGTGTTTGCCTGAATGCAGACTGCAGAGCAGCACAGTCAAGGCAGACAGTACATTGTCATGAAATATGAAGCCACAGACATCACAAAAAAGGCATCTATGTACCAAGGCAAGAAACAAAACAACCTGCAGGAGCCACTGGTGTCATGCAAACCAGGTAAGGAACAAAGAACAACTGTTCACAGTGAAAGACCATAAGACAGCAGATTAAAAAAGCAAAGAGGAGGAAACACTTGGTGACCCACAGTTGGGCTGTGGCATGTTCTGTTACTCAGAGCAAGTTATAGGAAGTGTCTGCCAAGTAACATGCAAACTGCAGGACAACAAGATGCTCTGCAGCTGTTAAACCCAGTGACTCATTCTTCTTCCCAGAGGATGCACTCTTGTCATCACTGGCAGGGGGATACAGGCCGAGCTGGACCTTGACTGGAGCTAGCGTGCAGTCTTCCACTCCTGAGCTAACATACATTGGCATTACAGCAAAGCTGGGAGACGTCTAGGCTCCAGCATTTAAGCCCTCTCTCCTGGCATCTTAAGAGACCATCTCTTCCGGGATTCTGCAACGTGAGCAAATCAAGGAGAGACCAGAGATGCTTCTAACTGTCCTTGCAGAGAACAACCACCACCTGCTCTTTCTTAGACAGAGAATTTGGAAGGGAAACATAATTTTCCCTGGTGTAGAGCCCAAAGCAGTGAGACACATCATGTTCTGTCTTCTCCACAGTGTGTCACTCTGCAACAGAAACTGCAAGTGTTCAAATGGACAAGAACGAAGGCAGCTCAGACTCCAGGACTGAGATCCCCCAATGAGTTGCACAGAGTTTACCCAACATCCACAACCATCAAGTCATTACAAAAGGCATCCACTCTCATTAATTGGCTACAAGCTTTACAGAGGAAATCTGAGGGCAAGAGGCATCTCCACCTACCTGGACATCCCTGCCACATCAACCACTGCAATTTTAGATGCTGGAACAAGCAGACCGTGCTTACAACACAGTGGTTACAGCACAGTGTTGCTCCTGCAACACCAGGTCAGGACAAGCTTCCATGAATATTCCAGGATCACCTCTCTACACCACAGCTTTTCCACAGCAAACACTTACCAAAACCATTAATTGGTGGATGATGCTGGAGGGCTGTGAAAAATGGTACACGCACAAGGAATGGAAGGCAGTGCTGTGCCATACTGCTGAATAGAGGGGGTTTGAAGCTACTTCATCCCTGCACCTGTCCTCTGGCAGCTGAAGGACCAGGGCACTGTTTCCAAGCAGTGCCTCTGTTTCACCAAGTGTCCTACTCAAAACCTGGCACGAGCAAACCTGCCAGGGCAGCTCCAGCTGTGTTTTTGCTCCAAAACAAAAATATCTGTCATTAACAGAAGAAACATTCATGGCAAGGAGGAAGCTGATCAGCTCTGTCAGAAAATGCATGAACACAGCAAGGTCCAGGAAACAGGTTAACGGCTCAGGCAGAGGACATCTCCATCTGCCTTGAACCAGGGGAAGATGCAACACAAGCAATACAGAGCAGAGCTCAAAGATCCTTCTCCATGCAGTAACAAACCATCCAGAACAAATTAGCAGCAACACAGATCAGGTGGAGGTCTCTTATTCTGAAGGTTTTTAGCCTCTTCTGCTGCAAGAGAAGACTTTATACAGATCATTCAACTTGTCCTCCAAGGCAAGGCACCTTGCCAGCCTTCTGCCTTGATGTCAGAAATCACATGTGCGTGTAAGAGGAAGTATTTGCTCGCTGCTGTAGCTACTTTCCAACCAGGTTGACCAAATCTTCCTGTTCCTCTGCACTCCTCCTATACTTCCCACTCTTGGCAGCTGCTTCAAGCACTCGTGCACACTACGAGCAATCAGGCACTCTTACACCAGGTTACTCACTTCTGAATATAAGGAGCCAAAATTTGTAATCAAATGATAGGTTACAAAAATTTTATGAGGATGCTCTCACCAGTTGCTGGTTAAATAAAATACTGTGAGCTCTATGGACATCACAGACAATAAAAATGAGAATGACGAACCCAATTAAAAACTCTGGGCCAAGCATCTCTCACTCCACAAAGAGGTGAAGATATGTGACATGGCTCTAGCTACTTCCAGGGCTGGCAGGGATCATTCAGCAATGGCATGCAAACCCCTTTGCTATTGGAAAGGTACATGCAAAAACATGTTATGCTTCAGGGCAGACAAATCTCTTCACCAAGATGATTAAAACCAGGACATCCCGTCAATGGGGTCTGTGCATTCATGGTCCCCCAACTGTGAGAAAATGAGAGCTGACAGCAGTGTCAATACAAGCAGCCTGTCCTCTCTCCTGTTCACTAGATTTACGTGCCAACAATGCAGCCTGTGGGCATATCGTACCTACTGTTTACATTGAGCTACAACAATCCTTCCTCTCGTTTCCTCTCCAGGCTTCTGGCAACTAGAAGAGTAACCAGAACAAATAGCCCTTCTGCTCCCCTGTTTGCAGGGGTCCATCCTTAACCCAGCATTACAAATTCCATAGTAATGAAAACACTAACCTAAGCACCTTTGCCTTCTGCCAGACTTTCAAGTAAAGTACACCTCAGCACGAAGCTAAATGTTCTACAGACCAGGGCTCCCACCATACTGCCACGGGGAGATGCCTGTGCAGAGCAGCCAAGCAAGCCCCTCGGTGCTGCCACGCACCGGCGCTGCGCTCTGCTTTACCGCACAAGCCAAAACTGGAGGTGGATGCTGGGCCCAGGTTCTCTTCCTCCCCACTGTACTTATCACAACCACGGTGGACAATTAGAGCTGCCCTAGAGAGGTGCATCTTGACTCATCGAAACAAAGTAAGACCTGATACATGGTTTTCCTGCATCCTAGCTCAGCATCTTATGCCAGTCTTCCATCACCCAGCTTGCTTTTGCCTAGGATTGCACCATAGGCACATCTGCATCACCATCATCAGGCTATGAAATGCCTGCCATCTCCAAACTGCAGGTTTCTGGCCAAAGTAGCAAGCCTTTGGAGGTCTCTGATGACTTGTTTTTTCCTCCCTCACCTATATCAGTTCATCTGAATAGCAGATGCTTCCTTTGTTAGTTTTGGTTTCTGTTCTGTTCAGAGGTCTGCTTGCTTTTCTTATTTGAGTAGCTTTTAACAAAAAGCCCAGCTCCAGGCTGTGGCATAACTCATGCATTAGGCAGGCCGGCAGACTGCTCTTTTTGATCTGCTAATAACAGCTGGTTTTTTCTTTTCAATTCCAGGGTAAGCGAGTAGCTTAGCTCAGCCTCCAGGGAAAAGATGCAGCAATTTCATATATCTCAAACCAAGCAGAATACTTCAGTGCAGAACTTGCAAAACACACACCGAGTTGGTGCCCTCCAGCATCTGCTCAGTAGATGGAACACACCAGGGGACAAGCATACCAAACTGAGCAGGCTGACAGCTCCTCCCTTACCTCTTTACTTCAGAGGTATCCTAAAAATCCTCTTAATCCTCAAGGGAATTCAATGAGCATCCGTCTCCCTGCTACTTCTGTAAATTTTAATTCTAGACTTGGAAGGAAAAATCACATGCAACTGAAATTAAACCAAAGACTTAATCTTTGGTAAAGTCACATTTCCCACCAAAAAGGAGGTGACTGCCTAAGTTGCAGATCAGTACATCTTATAAAGTATTTCAGTACGCATGACCGCTGCGACTTTTCAACTTCAGTCCAATATCCACATAGGTAAGTATAACATGAATAGTTATTTCTAAAAGTACAGTTTTACGCAGGTAGAAATTCACACTGTAAGCATTTTGCAGGGTCTTTCATATCAATAGATACATCACATTTTCATGTGTGCAACTGCAACTATTAAGAAAGCATTAAGCATCTAGCTTCTAAATTATTAACACCAAGTCTGTTTTCTCATGCCTCATCCTTGCAGCTTTTGCAATCTTGTGAGAGATAGCAGAGGATAATTTTATAGATACCAGTACAACGATGACGAGGAAGCAAGTACAGCAGAACAGAACTGCCTTGTACCCCTGCAACATGCTGACTTGGAAGCACAGAACCAAAGCCATTTTAGCTATACTAGTATACCACTATCATTACCTCGACAGCATAATTAATGCATTATGGCAAGGTTATAATAATAGGCTCTTTAAAAGGTAGGCCAGCTGCGAACCCTATCCGTATTATTTTATGTGACAAAGTGTGCCAAGCCTGATACTGTGCTCAAGCAATGGAAAAAACCAGACTTTTAGGCATATCCCCAAGACAACCACTCACAAGCAGACACAGCAGCTGGTTTTTCCACAGATGCTGTGAGCTGGGTATGCTTGCAGGCTTTTCCATACCAGATGTACGAAGTCTCTCAACTCAAAGAAAGTTTAATCCAAAGGGTTTTCATCAGGAAAGCAAGAGCCTCTTTCACCACACACCTGCCAAACCTTTAAGGCTAGAAAGCTCAAGCAAGCTGCATAGTCCCTGACCTTTTAATTTTTTCCCCCCAATTAACAGACCAATAGCCTTGGCATCAGGCTACTTACAGAAATGTTCTCTCTCAATACTAACACTAAACATTTAGCCAAGAAAGCTTCTTAATTGCGGTAGAGGACCAGCTAATTTAAACACAATGCAGCCTACCTGGAGGGGTTTTAACACACCAGGCAAAAAGAGTCAAAGAGAGAAACTGTTGCAGCATAGAGATGACTACTGCTCATCTCATCTTGGAGGCCTTAAGGGCATCTTCAACTTTGGTGGCAGTAAGAGAAGGAAATGACATTTTCACTCCAAAATAATATTCAGACAACTGACTGAATTCCAAATTTAGACAACTGTCAACTGCAAGGCCTTCTAAAAATTTATTTTTTTAACTGACCTCTAATTCTAACCAGGTTTTCTAAGGAGGACCATAATCAACTTCTTACTTTATACCTTTGGCATTTTTAGGTAGTCGTAACTATACCTACCTAACGGATGCTGCAGTGATATGGTTAAGTCTTTCATTAAATTATTTCTTCATTTAAACTACACATAAAGCCTTCTGAAGGCTGAATGTCAGTATTTTGGCTGGTATCTGAAAACCGCCAAAGAAACAGCTGCGTAGAGCAGCCTTAAGTGAAACAAGCCTAAAGATGGAGAGAAAGTGGTCCATCTTTTCTTATGGAAATAAAAGTCATTACCATGCTTGGAGTATTACCCCAGGTCAATATAAGCAAGCACTGCATAATTTTGAAGAAAAACAATTACTATCTCTCCACACCTATCACCAAGCTTCTCAGAGGGGCTGACACAGTGAGTCATGACTTGAAAAGAGGTCAAGGACTGAAACAGGAGGATACAACCTCCTCTGTTCCAAGACCAACCCATCACCAGCAGCAAGCATGCATACTACAGTTGCCCTGCCACAAAACTTAACCAAGGAAAAGCATCTCCCCAAAAAACCTAGAAAGGTTTTAACTGTGAATAAAAGTACTCAAGTTTGCAGTTTTAAACACATGAATTCAGAAGAGATCCTCTGAGAAATGTTCCTTTCATGTGGCTTCTCTAAAAGCATTGTCATTACAGTATAAAGCAGAGAAACTAATTCATTCAACATGCATTTGGCCTCTAGTTGCTTAATCCAAACATTTCTCTATGACCATTTAAGCAGTCAGATGACATGGAGGATGTTTTGACTAGAAGACGCACCACTGGTTTCTCACATGTGGATTTTATTGCAAAATTCTGGTGTTACACTGGAAAAAAAGCTAATTCAAAGGATAAATGAGAACGATAGAAGGTTACTGATCTCTATTTTTGTCCCATTCTCCCCCTCCATCCTTTTGAATTTTTTTACTTCATTTTTTCCTACCTTAAGGGGCACAATAGCTGAAGAAGCATGTTGTTCCTTACAGTGCACCCAACTCAGTCAGTCAGTTGTGGCAAGTACTAGGATTGCACCATTCTAACAGTTAACACTCAGGAAACTTCTCTCCTGAGCATCAGGATCACAAGCTGCAAACACTGCAAGGTCATGGTAATTGGTTGAGAAGATCTCAGTGACCTGCTGTAGGTGGCTCACATCCTGTCCTGAGCAGTTTGCTCATCACAGTCCTCCCACTGCTGGATCCCAGGTACCCAACAGGAGAGAAGATTTTGCCTCCCCTCAACAAGATTAATGTTTGATAGCAGAGAGGGGAGAAGTTGGACACTTCCTAGAAGACACCACTGCTATGCCGCAGATACCATTTACCTGGGCTGATATAACCCAGAGCCCGTCACCAGTATTCAGCGCTCAAAGGGCAGGGAGGAAAACCCTAAAATGCAAATAAAGCCCACTTCTCACTTAAAAGGTATTTAGTTCAAAAAACAAAAACAATTTAAGTGGAGAAATTAATTATTGCAGGTCACTTTAAATTAGGAAAGCAAACCTAAGTCTTTGCACAGCCAGAAGATCACGCTCTGAACAAACCAAGGGAGGTTTGCAGATGTACACCATGCTGACCCTAGGGTCCTGCTTCTGAGTTCAGCGTAGGTGAAGAGATAAATGTCTTCAATGTAAAGCTATGTCAAGCCTGGTAAATGCGTATTGCATACAGATCCTAATAATAACCTGTTATTTCTGGAGGGAATGGGTGGGTGGGAGGGAGGGCCGGAAATAGGCACTGGGCTGGAAGAGTAGAACAGATTTAACACGTGGGATGCTATGTAGAAACCAGAAGTAGTGGGGTTTATTATGTTGTCAGAAATGTTTCAGAAGTCAACTCCATCAAGCCTATGAAGTCTGGCTTAAAGCTGAACTTAGTGTGATCTTAATTGAAACCTGGCCAAAACCCAAGCAAAAAGCCTGCAAGAATCACACTTTCAGAAACTCAAAAGTGAGCACTACAAAAGCAGTTTTCCTGCCTGGAGCTTTGAATTCGAGACCTTCTGTAACAGGAAAGAAACATTTTCTGCAAAGTGACCCCAAGGACTCCATAAGCATTTAGGAGATTGCTTAGTCAAAGTCAAAAGAGGAAAAAAAAAAGAAAAAAGCCCACAAAATTGGAAGACAATGTGAATAATGTTGAGCTATTCATTTAAAAATGAAAGCTGCTGCAGGGAGAGAAGAGGAAATGCCCATCACAATAGCTGCCCAAAACCCTCAGGGAAGAAAGAAAAAGAAAAACATACTTTGAGAAATCAAGGATGATAAAAGTAACACAGAGGAATTACAGGAGTTGCACGCTAGGAAATAAAGAAAATTGCCATGGTCGAGCTGTTTATCCCAGCTTCCACAAGCCTGGTTCTTACCCAGTTTAATCCAGGAGCGCATTTAGCCGAAGCCCAGGACAGGGTTTCCAGCAGCTCCCAGCGTTTATGCCATGCAGGGATGCAGCCCCTGCTCCTCCCACAGCTCCCACCCAGGCGTGGGACCAGCCCAGCCACAGCCCTGGGCTGCTGGCACTGTGCCTTGAGGCTGTCTCTGCTTAGCACTGCACCGGGGCAGAAAACAAGGAATGAAGGATTAATTGTGGAGGGAAGGAGGTACCTCATCACCCGTGTGAGCCCCTCTCCATCCTCCCACGTCCCAGAAACAAGCTACACCTCCCAACATACAGGGTGAGGGCCCTCCCAAGATGGGACGACGTGCACATGGAATAAATAAGGGGCTGTGGACAGGAACATGAGAAAAAATAAAAAAGGTATTTCAGGAATAAGTGAAGTACCAGCCACCTCCTTGCGCCGGCGTCTTTCCAGCCTACAAAAGCCTACCCCAGGCCCTGCCGCAGCAGTTTTGCAGGGCTAGAGAACATAAACAAAGCATAGAGAAAGCTGCAATTCTAGAAACCTGCCAGAAACCTTTACCTTCAGGTTGCCATTTCCACCTTCTTCCTCAGCCTCATCTTCCTTCACCCTGACAGCCCAGTGTGAGACCCTCCAGCATCCTCCCAAGGGCACTTAAAGTCCAACCATAGCAGCATGCCAGCCAGACATGACTTAACTCTGATTCTCCTCTACTGGCTAAAAATCCAGGAGCAATGCAAGACCAAAGATCCTGTACGGCCAGAAAACTGGAGCTGCTGTGGACTGCCGCATCCATAGCATCCTACATCCCAACAAGGGATCCAAGCAAGATGCCATAACTTCAGTTTCATAAATCACCAGCACACCAAGCCCAATGCTGGTGGCTTCAGTGTGCTGGTGTTCAGTAATGCTACTGCTCTCCTTCCCTCGCCTTCAGTTACAATATCTCAAAGACCTAAAAATACTACTTATTATTTAGCAATCCAGCAATTCTTCTGAAAGCTACTTAGGTTGAAAAAAAGAACCCTTATCAACAGCACTTCAAAGCAGAGCACTGGCCTTTGTCTAGAAAAAGTGGCACTATTCAGACAGTCTCAAGAAAGGATTAAACAAGTCTTAATGAAAGCTGTATCTTTTATCTGAGGAAAACAAACAAGGGAACTACATGGAAATACAGCCAAAAAGAAAAAGCGACACAATCCCTTGTTAACTGATAAAACATTAAATAGCCCATTGCACTTGCAGCTTAAAGAGCTAGTTTCTTTCTAATTCTGGGATATGATTTTAACAGCAAGCCTGGGTTTCACCTGAGGGTAATGCAAAAAGGAACACAGAAACCCCAGTGTAAATGACAACTGAAGAGCAGCCATCCATGTGGGTGCTCCTCTTTCCAGAGCAAACCGAGTGAAAAGGGTTTTCCAGTGAGTCAACCAAGGAAAGGGAAACTTCATCAAGAGCCACAGTGGGATCTGCCTGGAGAGTATGCTTCATGCAAGCATCAGGGCCAAAACCATTCCCCCTGCCCACTACCAGCAGCCCTCCCAGATGTCCATCTGCTGTTCCTCATCTTCCCTTTTAAACTGCAGCAAAAGCTGCTGGGAAGCATGCAGTGCGTGGCAAGTAATTACAGAGCAAAGCAGAGCAGAACAACCTCAAGGGATAAGTAGCAATTTAGACAGGCACCAAACGCTGACCCTCCATTAGGGCTACATGAGATCTCTGCATATGAAAGCAAATTGAAAGACACTTTAATTGGCACCGTCATGCTTAGAGAGCTGGGTAAGCATGAACTGTGAAATTCCGTAGGAACAGATCTACATGCCACAATTGCTCATTGCACTAAAAGGTTTTGAAAACGGTCACCTGAACCTTGCAAAAGTCAGCTCCATCCTTTGCTGCAGATAACCCAGAGACAGCCTTGCCACCTCTGCAACCACACATGCAGACCATGGTTTCAACATTCAGCTGCAGACATGGCTGCTCCTTGCCTGCCAGACTACCTGGGGCTGGAGGCTGTCAGCCAAGTGAAGCTCTCAGCCTGTCAAAACCCACCATATTTGCAAGACACAAAGTCAGGCTAGAGCAGATGAAGTCTTGAATTAGGCTGCCCAGCTTCCATCCATCTCCTCTCAGAGCCTTTCTTCTATCACCAGTGGAGACAGATCATTGCTTTGGACACAAGCAGTTCCGACGTGACTTTGGTCCAACCCAGGGCAGCTATTTTCATGGTGTCTTTGCCAGCAGATTACAATATATGCCCACATACTTTAAGCATAGTTCAACAATAACAGCAAAAGTTCTCTGATAGGAGAAATATTTTCCTACAGAGTACTCTAAGCTTGAGGTGGACACCTCCTCCTCCAAGCACGCATCAGCTGGAGCAAAACCCTCCTTGCTTTCACCCGAGGGTCAGAAGAAAAGCTGACTGAGGGATGCCCTGAGATTCCTGCTCACTTCATAACAAGCCACTGTAAAAGGAAATTGAGCTGAGTATTTACATGCTTAAGGCCATTTAAAGTAGAGACTGGCTTTCTAATATATCAGGGTTCTGGAATCTGAGGGCAAGAGACAGAAAGGAAGAGAAATACCTTTTCAGGAATTTAAAAGCACTCCTGAAGTTCCCTGAAATAATTAGTAGTATAAGGGGGGGGAGGGGGGGACGGGGATGGAGCGGGGAAGGCAACACATGCTAGATGTTCTGCATCCCACATGGGCAGGGGATTTGCGAATAGGATTGCAATAAGCAAGTCTCCAGGGAACCAGGGAAAACTGAGTAGCCAAAACAATCCTAATTTGCCAGCTGATATAGATGTTTCTTCAACAGGAAGATAATAACAGGTCTTAGGAAAACATAAGCTGCCCCTGGAGAGAAGAGGGTCATTTGGGCACTTAATTTTTCCCAGTCTTCTCAGGAAGAGTAGGAAATGGCAGAGACTTCCCCCACTGCATAAATTCTTTTATCAGGTTAAATTAGATTAATTCCCCCTGCGAAGATTACTGCTCTAGACAGCTGATGGGTGTTCTTGCTTTGATTCTCATGGTGCTTCTATCCCAGTGACTGAAACAGCACTTAAAAGTTTCATTCCCAGTTCTTTCACAAAGATATCGCTCCATTACCTGCAGGCAGCCTACACCCACTCGGACTGAATGTAAAATACACCTAAAAATCTATGCTACTTCCCCTCTTTCTTCTGGTTTCCAAACAATCAGAAGAAAATTGAAACTCAACAATTTCTCCTTGCTTTCTTAATGGAACCATGACAAAGCTGCTGTGCAATTGTCTGCTATCAGGGGACAGAGGGGAAAGAAGGATAAAGCAAACTACAGGAGTTAACCTGCAGCAGCAAACAAATCAGTTATGTGCCCAGACATGGAATAAAGCCTCAGTTTGTCAGAGGAGTAAGTATCAAAGGCTTTGAACACAGTCATCCACTCCCTGGTGTTACCCTCAGAAGTCTGGTGTCTGCAGCATTAACAGCTAACGGTAACAAAGATGCTTTTGTAAAAGGAGTGGTGGAAACGTCAGGGGAGATGCAAGAACAAGAAGGGAAGATCTCTGCAGCTCTGAAGGGTAACTGTTCACATGAGAAGCCAGTTCAAGACCCAGAATGGTTAGGAGCAGTTGGTGAGAGCAATGAGGCATACGAAGAGAGTTTGTCCCTGGAGGAGCAGCTGGGGAGAAGAGGAGGAGACAGCTGCAGCACTGCCCCAGGCCATCCCACAGGGTATCTGACAAGGGTACTCTAACACGGGGATGATAGTGCCTGCACTATCACAAAGCTCAAACCTTGGCAGGCCTCCAGTGGCCCCAGGACAGGGGGGCCCAACAGGACAGTGCAATGCTCTGCATTGATGTACTCTTTCCATGGATGCTGTGGTTACGGTGAGTTTGCTAACTCACTGCTCAGTGACAGGCCAAGAGGTTGGCTACATCAACCACCAGACCCCGAACAGCAGTTTCCATCCATCCACCGTTGGTTAACCTCTGTGGCAGCTCTCACAAGGAAAATCAAGAGCAACCCAGACTGAATTATCCATTGCCGCAAACGCAATGCAGTTCTCAACTTGCATTACCCACCCTTATGCTCTCACAACAGTGTCTCAAGCTATTTTTTCAAGTCAGCATTTAGCTTTTTTGCTAGCTAATACAACATTTCCTCTCTCTTCCCCCAGCCCAAGTATTTAGCGAAATCGCTTTTTCTGCAAATTGTGCTGCAAATGCTGAACTTTTGCCAGTTAGACAGGGAAAGCCTTGACTAAAAATAAACCACGTTTCAGAAAATAGATCCTTCCCAGTACGATGAAGTAGTGGATAATGTGCGCAAGCAGACCTGCCAGGAGAACACAACCTCCAGATTTGCATGAGAATCTCATCAAGCTCAATAGACAGACAGCCACAACTACTGTGACTTGTCCCATCTTAAAAAGCACATAGTTGGGGGAAAGGAGAGAAGTAGGGGTGAGGGTGCTGGAGTAAATCAAGTTTCCACCTGTTTTGGCAGGAAGGGAAGTGCCACCACCGCCACTTGCCTGCATCCCTTGTGAACCAAGCTGCTCATAACCCACAGGGGAGGAAGAGGTCGACACACCTCTCTGTGACTGGCCACTACAGGAGGTGAAACCCTATTACAGGAAATTTGCTACAACTCAGGCATGTAAGAGAATGACTTGGGCTTTTGCCACCTGAGTCACCAGGAGTCTGGAGCACTGACTCACTGCTGGCTCCCTCCAACTCAGACATACCTGTGACAGCTTGCTAGCAAATGGAGGCACTCCTACCTTTGCTGTTCCCCTTCTCATTACGGTTCTCCCTTTATCAAAAGGCCCTTTACGCTAGAAAATTAATGCAAGAAAAGGCAAGCACAATGAGAACACTGTCATGGGAAGCACAGGCAGTGCTCTACTAACCAGCTCTGCTTTAAGCTCCAAAGTGGAGAGCGCATCTGCTTGCATGGTGCAATAAACCCCGGGAAAAACAAGGGAATTAGGTGGAAACAGCTCCACCCCAACTCCTACTCCTCCAGTGTGTTTGCTGCACCGCCCAGACAGTCCCGATGAACCAGGTTTTCAAGTAAGATTGCTTTCCATAACAAATCTATTTCACTTTTTTAGGGATCAAGAAAGCCTCACGCAGGCAGTCACACTTGTGTCCTCCTGCAATCAAAACGGGCTGTTCGGGCAGACCAAATGCAAGGCAATGCCATTTTGGGACGAGATCCATCAGGGATTGAAATTTGCAGAAGCAGCTTCTTTTGCTCTTACAGCAAGCTGAAGCTGAAGCAAGCTGAAGGCTCAAGCTCGGCATGCCAGGCCAATCCCTCCTTGTCCATCGATGCTCCCGTAGCAGCATCCGTCTACCCGCTTCTCAGGCCTCCCCTAAGCAACCACGAATGACAAAATATTCCACTCCAATTCCAGTGGTTGCACACACACCTCTGCTCAGCTGGGAACATAATTCCAGTTAATAAAAAAGCAGGCTGCAACCCAGCCCTGTATTTTCTCCTCCTCAAAGTAATGCAGGAATCTAAATCGAGGTGCAGGCAGACCTGCTGGTAGCACAGTGGGGGGCATCACTAAATGCATGTTTGGCAACTCTGTGACTACACCCGACTCAAACAATCCACTTACAGTGCCAAACAGTTTCAAAGAGTGCAGATGAGATTTCTCAGTAGAGCATGGATGCCTTAAAGCAATAACAAATCAAGTAACTCGGGCAAAAAGATGCACTGGGCAGCACAGTGGAGGCACTACTCCACTGCTTCTGATAGCAATCAGCGGCAGAGCAGAGCATCAATTATCCAGGGAAGAATAAGCTGCTACAGGCTGTTCTTGCTGTACATTAAGAAAACAACAGCAGATTTGTTCGTGGTTGGATAGCAAGATGCAAACAGCTTCCTCCCACCCCCTCTCTGGGCGGCAGGCAGATGCATGCGGTGGGGGAGCTACCAAAGGCCAGCAGAGCAGGAGGGCGCAGTAGCGGTGCACACAGCCACAAGCTCGACCAGGATCCTCCAGCTGGTTGCTACGGGAAGGAAAAGGCCATGCCTGTGTTTGCTAGAAGCCTGGCCTCCAGGAGCTGCTCTGCAGCGAGGCTGTGTTTTCCAATGTTCTCCTCAGAGCGCTGCCAGCAAGGCTAAACGCAGACGTTACCTTCTGCCTGGTGTTTCCACAACACAACTGGATGGAAAAAACCCTATTCACTGCACAATGTCCTCTCCCACAGTATCTGTCAATCCATACCTATAGGGCAAATCTTGCACACGTTTCACTCTTGGACACATACAGGCCTTCTCCCCCTCTCCAGGAGCACAGCAAACGTACCTGTTCAGAGCATAGGCTTCTTTTAAGGCACTGACAAGGAGCCAGAACACAATCCCCATCGGCATACAGGAACTGGCAAATCCTGTAAGCATTAGAGAGAACATTAATTAGTGACATTAATAAGAACTGGCTGGTGAAAGGGAAGGATGCCAAGGCAACCTTGCAAGAGGTGGGAAGAGTCTTAGATCCCAGCCCTGAACAACCTCCAGCCTAGCCTTGGCACCACAGTGGAGGTACCCAGCACAGACATCAGGGGCCTTCTCCAAAATCACACACGGAAGCCAAGGTAAGAGGCAAGACAGTAAGTCCCAAACTAAGGCTGTTTGTCCAGCAAAGCCTCCTAAAGAGTCAATGCACTGAAGTTAACATCTTGGTATAGGAGCAGAAAAGAGGCTGATAAATGGGACGGAAGTGGTCACCTGCACAACTCCCCTACTCCTCTCCCTGAGATGCTGCTGAAGAGCTCCTGCTCCACAGCACTTGTGCAATTTCTTCTAGTTTGCAGAGCAGGTGAATCCCATCTGATATCAGAGCCAGGCTGCTTCCACTTTTCCATTATTACTATTATTATTATTGATTCATCGTTATGGTTTCACAATAAGTGGTTTTATTTTTCCTACTGATTGCTTTACAAAGCTTTTGTACATTAGTCATATAAAAGACATCTTGCAGCACTTAGCAAAAGCTGTGACAGAAGTCACC
Source organism: Strigops habroptila (assembly GCF_004027225.2). Lineage (NCBI taxonomy): Eukaryota > Metazoa > Chordata > Aves > Psittaciformes > Psittacidae > Strigops > Strigops habroptila. Next base: position 48,508,126 of record NC_046358.1, on the reverse strand, counting down.
TCCGCAGGCTGCAGCAACACCTCGCTGTGAGCACGCAAAATGCCCAGTGCATGCCAAAGAAAAGGTATCACGAAACAAAGGATGCTTTAGTGGTAACAGTTTTAAGCAGCCATAAGGAGACATTTTTCTGGTGATACAACTGAAGCAAAGGTGACTGCATCTAATACAGCTTTAATTATATCATTCTGTTCATGCAGCGGTTCAGGGACAGCAACAAACATGGTGGATGAACAGCCATCCTCGAGCACATTGTAATAGAGAGAGGATTTGGAAGTGGGAGGAGTTAAGAAAACAGGGTGGGACAACTTCTCCAGTCAAAGCACCAAACACGCAAGGGGAAGGTATGGGATTAGCCCGACAACATCTTATGTACTTCCTGCTGACTGGTCCTCATTATGTACTGCAAGAAAGCTTACTCATGCAGCACATTGGTTTACCTTGGACTGAGAAAGAGAGACTTGCTTGTTTTCCCTAATGTCTGTGGGTGACTCACAGACGACAGCCATTGCCAGCTGGTATTTAAAGAACTGAGAAAAAACGTAATCCATTCACCCCTCCCTCCCCTTCTCCCCTTTCTCCTTTCCTATTACAGAAGGGCTGAAAGCATTTCTAAGGACAAAAACAATGCTGAAGACCACAAGACCACAGCACAGACCTTGGACTCCAGCCTCAAGCACAAATTTTCCATCACCATTTATAATTGGTCTCCCTGTTGCTTTACATTACCACTCTAGCCAAAACACAAGAGTTATTTAGTCATGTTATCTACCTCCGGGAGGGTCTTCTGTTTTATTTCTGAAGTCAGGAACTGAACACCATTTTGCAGTTGAACATAAAGTCTCTACAAAGACAGAAATAAGCTAACAAACCCAACCTGGCCAATAATCTTCAGTGGCAGCTTATTTATAAAAGTACAGAAAGACAACTTTCCTCCCCTGGCAAGGAAATTCATACCTTAGCTTCACATGGCTTAAATGTAAAGGGGCTGCATTAGCTTTGTAGGATTTCATCTGCACTGGTATTGGCCCACTCCTGCACCAGAGCTCAGTAGGTGGGGAAGAGCAGCACATCTGGCATATAGACAACCTTTTCGCCATTCCTCCTCCAGCTCCTTTTTCCTCTAATAACTTTCTCAATGCAATTGCTACTATTAGACAACACTGCAGAAACATCACAAGCAAAGTTCAAACTTGCCTCCCGGTACTGCTGAGCAAGGCAGAGATACTTGTAGCTTCTCTAAGTGCTGGTGGATTTAATCAAACCCATATGAAGGTGGCCTGGCCTGCCTTCCCAAAGCAACCATAGCTCTCAGACAAAGCATTTTCTCCCACAGCAGCCAGATACAGTGGAAACACAGATGAGTGCCAGAGAATCAGACCCCTGTCCCCAAACTCCCTTGTTCCCGAAACTCCCTTCTCAAAGTGCCCAGCATCACTAACGCTAGGACATATTTGGTGGACAACCAACTTGTCCACCAAAACATGCATTTCACAGTGTTAAAACCCCAGCAATCTCTCTCTGCCCCTCACCTTGAGATCATGATGTGTTGCTTGTTGGCAGACTGAATCAGTGCTGCAGAGACACAATAACATTCTATTTCACCCCGTGTGGAAAATAAAGAATCACCAGAGTTAAAAAAAAAAGTTATGAAGCATAGGGGCAGAGGACTGAGCAATACTGGGTGAACTGTAGAGGGAGAAGGAAGCATCATCAGATCAAGAGCGCAATGTGTAAGCAAAACAATGGGGCAGAGGAATAGGAGGGCTCTGCATAGCAGGAGTAACCAGAGGAGTCACCCACACCATAAGCAGTAAAAGACAAGGCTAGCACTGGCCAAAAAAGCAGACACACACCCTTCACTGGGGGACCTGCCAGATCCCAAGACTTATTCTGCAGCTTTACTAATGTCCCTGTCACAAGCAGATACATCCACATAAAAGAAACCCTACTTTGAAGCCTAAACAAGGGAATAGGGTGATTCCTGCCAGCTTTGGGAAATAAGAAAGTTTTCTTTACAAGGCTTATGCTAATTTTCTCCCTCCCCCCCCATCCTCCCTTCTGTGATGATCTTGCAACACCAGCAGTTTCAAGCTCAAGCAAACAGCTGTGGCCCACCAAAACCAACAGCAAGACTGAGTGTATGCGCTACTTTTAGCAAGAAGATGCACACCTCCCTTCAAAACAAGCACATACAACGAACTCGTCAGGTACAGCTAGCACGTCGAGAGCACTACCAAAAACACACCCGCTCCACAGTCAACAGAGCTTGAGAAGTCATCATCAAGGCAATAACGTACTTGCTACAATGGCTTTTCAGCCTGAGATGGGTCAGAAAATGTTAATAACAAGTCAGGCAGGAAGATAAATCTACCCTTAGCCTTACAGCTGGAAGAGAACAGGAGAGCAGGATTTGTTGTGCTCCTCCCCACAGAGGCACTAACACATCAGGCCCAGTCTGCACTGTATTTAAGCAGAGGTATCATATGATCACAGAGTGGTTTGGGTTGGAAGTGAACTTTTAAAGATCACCTAGTCCAATTGCTTGCCATGGACAGAGAAACCTTCCACTAGACCAGGTTGGTCCAAGCCCTGTCCAGCCTGGCCTTGAACACTTCCAGGGATGGGGCATCCACAGCTTCTCTGGGCAACCTGTGCCAGTGCCTCACCACCCTCACCAAAGAAAATCTCTCTCTTATATTCAATCTAATATTCTCCTTGATATGTTGAGCAGAAGGTTTTACTTAAAAGTTGTGCTCAAAGCCCTCCCAGAGGGATACCTCCCCTGGGTTAATTGGGGAGCCGAATGCTTTCAGCATGCACACGAAGGCATCAGTCAGCAGTGTACCTCAAAGGACTCAACCAGCATCACAGGCTCCCAGAAATATTAACACATTTTGCAATCCCTACACCTCCTTTACAGGGAGGAAAACTGGTAAAAGAAAGACATGCTCTACCAGGGGCTACATGGCTGCCCTTCAGCAATCCCTGCCTACTCCCACATGCTCGTCAGCTTAACTGATCCAAAACTCCCCTTTGCTGCCAAAACAGACAGTCCTGCCTTTTCCCTTCTCCCCCTTCCACACATCCCAGACATCTCTAAGCTTGTGGTAGCAACCATTGTTTGCTTGATCCAACTGGAAGCCATCCCAGAAAGAAGAAAATAAAGTGGAAGGATTTCTGGCAGGAGAACAGCCTGAGATCAGCTAAAGCTGATGGGAAGCATGACCTCAGAAAGACAGCACAGTGGTACATCTGGAAACCTAGATGAGGCTTTCAAGCTGCCATGCTTTGACCCACCATAGCTTTGTCTTTGCACAGGGGTAAGTCACCTAAAAATGACTTTAATGGCTCAATTCACTCTTGAACATTTCCAGACACTTTTCTAAAGACCAATCCAAAAATAGCCTGGTGAAGTGCTACCTGAGTTGTCCAAATTAGACTGATGCCCCCAAACAGCCACACACCACAGCTATGCAAGCCTCACAGCTTACCAAGGAATAGTAGTAAAACAATATTTTTCCAAGAGGTTTGAGGATTGTTTTTTTTCCTTCGGTGTGTTTTGCCATAACTGAAGAGTGTTCTCAAATGGTTTTCAGGAGAAGAGGAGCAAGGACAAACATATGTAAAGGATCTAGCAAAAGCTCTTAAGCAAAGCAGACAGCAGGATGCTGAAAATAAATACGTAAAGCCTCTTGCAGCACCAAAGTTCAAATCCATCTGGACATTTCTGAGTCTGTCACGGCAGCCCACAGAAGGGACTTTCCAATTTCTTGCAGAGAAACAGAAAAACAGTAAAACTGTTAAAAAACAAAAAAGAGTAAAAACAGAAGCACAGGCTCCAACTCTAAACCAGCCCTACATCCTGAGATATGACCTCCCCCAACACCACCAGGGGTACAGACGCAGAAGCATGGCACAGCCTTACGCAGTCACTTGCAGGCTGGCTTGTCCCCAGCACGGGATGGCCCAAAGCTCCTCCACCTCCATCCTCCTTCTCCTCTGGCACAGGGGTGGATGGAGGTGTCCTAACAGACCCAGGTGCATCTCAGGGTACCAGAGGGGCTGCCAGCTGAAGCCTTCCCTTCACGCCAGCCACCTCACCTCCAAAACCAGCAAGAGCATGATCCCCACCTAAAAAAGTACACACCACGAAGCTGTGCTGAGTGGATGGAGCTGATGCACCAGCATCCCCAGAGGTACCATCCAAACACCCCAGCAGTGGTCCAACAGAGCTCCCCCACCCCTAGCTCTTACAGAGGAGAAGGAGGCAGAGCTAATCCTCTTGTTTTTCTAAGTTTACTTAGCATTAGTCACACAGGCTCCTGCAGAAGCTGCCCCAGGGCCCCCAACCTGCGATCACTGCTGTGGTCACACTGAAACCACCAACTCCACCAGCTTTCAACACAAACAGATGAGCACAGTTTAAACCTTCACGTTCAAGCCTCCTTTACACACCCTCCACAGAAAAACCTGGAGTTTCTCCTCCACTTAATGCAACAGAAAAAGCACAAAGCTACTCAAACTGAGTTTCCATGGCATTAAAATCAATTAACCAGCTACATGCCTCCAACTGCCTGTTCTCATTTTCCCAATAACTATTACCATGCACACTTCCGAAATATTCCAAAGTATCCTCAAAAACATCATGGACTTCATCACAAAACTCAAGCTTTCACATCTGCAAAAATTCATCTTAGTTTTAAAGAAATTAAAAAAAAACAAAACCAAAAAACCAACAAACAAAAAACCAAACAAACCATAACGGATTAGTTCAGGCCAATCAATGCTCTATCAGTTCAAGCAGGATACTAGATAACCCAATCTCTTCATTTCAAAGCCTCCCATTTCCAGCAGTTGGGGAACATGGACTAGCAGCCCTGTTCGAGCCACAAACCAAAGAGCAGGAATGCATTTCCCAGCCAAGGGCTGGAGTGGCAATCACCCCTCCTGCCCAGCATCTCTGGAGATGGACCTCTCTGTCCATCCAGCTGCCCCCATGCTGGATCCAGCACCCTGCAGGAGGTAATTGCTTAATCCCCCAAAGACTGAACTACTTTGACAAGCCACAGGAAGAGGTTTGACTCACTGAACTGAGGGGTGAGGGATGAGAGAAACAGTAAGAACAAGACACCACAGATACAACATTTTGAGAGAAACTGAATTTCTAAACACGCAGGTAATTTTCTTACCTGCTCCCTCCTCATCTAGTCTGTATTGAAATGTTTGACGAGATACACAATTCACTATCAGTGCAACTTTGATCTGCTCAAGCCCACATCAGATGTCGAGAGCTACAAAAGCAGGAAAGGGGACACTCAAAAATTTCATCTTGTGAAGAGAAAACCACACTACTGAACTAAAACTTGAGTAGTGAGCTATGTTGCAAATGGAGGAAGCTTTAAAAGATTTAAAAAAAAGCAACTGCACTAGCTCGGACCGACACCTGCATCCCCCAACATCCTGCCACCACGGCAGCGAGCAGCAGACACGGTGCACGCTTGGTCAAGGCAACTGCTGGAGGGGTTTCTGCAGCACACCCTCCATATGCAGGGCAGGCTGCAGCTTTAGCTGCATGCAAAGTGTGACCCTCCCTGATTAGGGAATACAACTGAAGGGAAGGGGAAGCAGGAGATGTAAAAACCTGAGCCACGTGGTGAGCCTTAATGAGAGCCCGCTGGTTTCTGGAGAGTGAGCTGGCCCAAAGTGTGTGTGTAAAGAAGCCAGGCACATCTGCAGAGCTACCGCAAAGAAAAGTAAGAGATGCATGAGCAGGCTGTGGACTTTGGGCGGCTGTCCCAGCTGCTGCTAGGTCACTGGTAAAGCCTGCACTCCACATTGCTGAACAAGCGAATCTCCCACACCCCTCTAACAGCAGAATGTCAAGCTGCTGAGTACACCAACAAACAAGGATTTCTGAGCAAGCTGGATTTAAGTCCAAGTCCTAAGGATATCAGATTTGTATCGATGGACACTCAGGCAAAACTCACATGATGGGGGCATGCAGGGGGCTGAGGATCCCCAGCACTTGCTTCCTCTTCATGGACCTTTTTTTTGCCCCCTTGGACTGATGACAAATAGTTTCCCACAAGGAGACCCTGTGCTGAGCTCCAAAAGGTGGGAGCAAACACTTTGTCTGCTAGACTTTTGGGGTACCACAGCACCGGGGCTCACTGGTACTGTGAGCTTTCACCCTGCCAGACACAACTGCTCAGCAGCCGCCTGCAGCATGGGAAGTTCTTCTGCATAAAGCTGAACAGTGCTGGCTCCTACGTTTGATTTCCAGGATCTGAGCCACAAGGAGAGCTAAAAATATCCCAATTAACCAGTTATTTTCAACGCAAGACTCGCTGATGATGCCACACAGGCATTATACAACTGCAAACAGGAAGATGTGGTCTGCAAAAAAAATAATAAATTGGATGGGCAAAACAGCTGGCCAGGACAGTAACCTCCAAATTCAAGTGTGGACCACACCATCCAAAAACATGGAGGAGCTTGTGCTACTTGCAATTGCGGTGGCTAGCTCTGACATGTTTGCAAGCTTTCTGATGTGATATACACAGGGAATCATTTTTGCTCTGCATTGACTATACACAGAGAGCTTGTTCTGGCTGTATCCCACGCAAGCTGTCTCCTGAATCGGCTGGCTGCTTAGCTGTATATCATCCTGCATGTCAGGAGTTAAGCAGGAAACTTTTATTGCTGGTAAAACCCTTTGCAGGGAGACGGCTAGGCTCCAGAGCTAAGAATTTCTTCACGTGCAGATTTAGCAGCATTTTTTTTAGCACTGCGTGGTCTTTATGCTGACATCTAGACTTTAAACATCATCTGTGGGTAATACAGGAGTACATTACTCACAGCGGCGCACCTGGGAGAACCAGCAAATCCTCTCTTTTTGAGCCTGAGTGTTGGCTTTACTCTGGAATTACATTTATCTCTCCGGCACTAGGCTCCCATTAATGGAATTACCAGGCAGGCTGCTTCGGAATTAACACTTGAGAGAGGCAGGCTGGGATGGCACCGCTCCAGCCTCCACCTGCAAAGCCGGCACTGTTTCTCCATCCTCCAACGAGCTGCCGCCCTAACAAGCCCGACCCCATGACGAGAGCCAGGGAAACAAAAGAAACAAACCCGAACTGTCCAGGGCAATCAATATCTTTCTAGGAACACCCAGACCTCCTGCCAGCTCTCTTCCAACCCCAATTTAGCTCTCCTGAAGCACAGAAGGGGATGGCACGCACAGGAGCAACCCAGCGGGATGCCAAGCCAAGAAGCATGGCTGGTGCTCAAGCAGACACTTAGGGAGGTGAGTCTGCACTGGTCCCTCTGCAAACTCCTGATGCTGAGGGCGTCAAAGCAAACCCACAGCTAAGGACAGCATCCATCCACCTCGAAAATCACGGAGCAAGTACTCGAGTCTGAATAGTTGTTTCAGGAATACCCACTGCTATGTAAAATGGGGAGGCGTATTGTAGCAAATGAACCAAGATTGGGTACAGGAGATTATCTTGCACATGCTAGAAAACTGCCTTCCATCACACAGCAGCTACTGCACTGCCATGCTGAGCGATCTGCAGCATGGCATGAACCAGTCCATTAAACCACCCCTGCACTACCCAACAAAACAGGCAACTGGGAGCAGTGCTGCAGGCTGCCAAAAGCTAAAGGGGATGCAGCAAGCAACCCTGCCACAAAGCTGCACCAACAGCACTGCAACTTCAGCATCTCTGGGGCTGTTCTCTGCACAGAGCAGCTGTGGGTTTGTTTAGGTAGGGTTTTTTTTCAGTCACCTGCAACAGGACTTCTCTGTCCTTGACAAGGAGGGAGTGCAAGGAGAAAACAAGAGATTCACCAGCACTTGAACAATGTTTGCCTCAGGTATGGAGACCCAGGTGCACAGCACTGCCAAAGCAAGTAAAAGACAGCAAAGGGAAAGCTTATTTGCAGAGTATAGACATATCCTTACAACAGCTTGAGCTGTGGGAGCTGAACTACTCTCTCCTGTAATTAAAATGTAGGAGAGGAAAGTGCAGGAATTACTCCAGCATGACTGTGAACGACTAACAGGCTTTGAGTTTCAAAGTCAATCTTAACACATGCTCTTCAGTGCAATTTTTATTCTAAAATAAAAGAAAAAATAGGACAAAAATAAAAAAGAAAAATAAAGAGGTTTTGTTATGAGAAAAGATCCTGTACAGCCCTGTTATTAAACCATACAAGGAGCAAATGAGGGAGACTGGGGCTGAGGCTGATGAAGCAAGGCTGAAGGCAGCCCTCTCTTCCCCCCTGCCCCTTCATTTGCTCTGCTAGTTGCTCTCAGCAACACAACGATTCAGGAGGCAGACTGCCCCGTGACAGGAAAAACATATGTAACACCCAGACGGTGAAACCTCACATCTGAGAAGAGCATCTATGCAAAACGCAGCCTGAAACATTTTTTCCAGCTCCACAGAGTCGACTTGATGTGTTGCAAAACCAAGCTGGTGAAACACTATTGCTTGCATTGAAGGTGAGATTCACCAGCAGGAGATACTCTCTAGCATTTCCCTATTTTCTGCAGGTCAGAAGAAAACAAATAAATAAATTGATAAAAGCCTATGGGCAAGGTTACGGGGTCCTGCAGCTCAGGGTGACGTAAGAGAGACGGGAGAACATCAGAAAAAGAAATCACACACGTGCAACGCTCTTCAGCCTGGCACCTGGGGAACAGCTTAGCTAAGAAAACTACTTTCTTTCCAGAACAATGATGAAGGTAAGGAGCCATCGGAATTATGAGTCAAGCTCCAAGATAAGAAATCATACTGGTGGATCGGTGCGGCTGCCTGTTTGGGGGTTTTCTAAAAGATAAACGTGTCTTTTGGAACATGTTTGTTGGCCAGTCTTCCCTCTGCTGGGAAGAACACCCTAAAAACAAGAAGGAAGCTCACAACTGTAAAAACGACAAATGAAAGCCAGGTCAGTTTCCGAAAAGCCAAGATCATGCTTCACAGGCCCTTGAAAGTAAAATGCAACACACTAGTATGTCGAAAAGGACAAAAGAGGAGGAAATTTAAAATTCCAAGTAGTTCTATAAAATATCATTTGGAGAAGCTATTAAGCAAACTCTGCAAGAGGCAGAGCCCATTCACAGACCAGAACCTGTCAAGTAAAAGAAATAAATGATTTTTTAAATCTATTTTGCAACTGTAAAGCTCTGGGTATATAGGAATATTTAATCAGAAATTCACAGTCTGGAGGATGCTAGCTCCACAGATGTATTCAGGGAAAAAAAAGTAACTTGTATATCAGAGTAAGAACTAATGCAAATCCCTTAGGAAGTGTGTGAAATTGAATAGAGAATGGTTTTGAATCCAACAGAACATTGTGTTGAACGTAGATGAGGTAGAAGTACACCAGCACTGCAGGAAAGCAAAGAGCGTAAAGCACCCAGGAGCTCGATGGAGTAAAAGCCACAGCAGGTCATGTCGCTCTCTCCAACTTCCCCACTGCCCAGTGAATTGAAATAACTTAAGGAGAGTCATGGAGAGCCCTGCCAGCTCAGCCCAGGACCTTGCTGCTCTGCAAGCAGCAAGGTGTTAAGCAGACATCACCGAGGTTATACAACAGAAGCTATTTGGTAATGCCTTCCATTTAGAAAGCATTTTGCGTTGGCCTTCACAGCAGTTCAGTTTTGCCTTTTCTTATTCAAGAACATCAGAGGGGAAGAAAAGTGACCGAGCACAAGGCAAGCAATTTACTAGAATGACAGGTTGTTAACTAAACCCTGCTGAACACAGCTTTAAATTAAAGCATCAAGCCCATGAATAGCTTCCTCAGCACAGCACTGGCAGAGAAAGGTCCCAACACTCGCTTTGCTACGCAGGCCCTTATCGAGCACATTCCCTTTTCCCACCAAAACGAGGGCACCAAATCCTGGCTGGGTCGATGCAGCTCTCCAGAAGGCTCCCAAGCACACGCCCCTATCCACCATTTTGACAGGCGCCCAAAGATCCCTGTTCCAGACACAGCATCTCCTTCCTCATCCAACTCAGTTGACCTTAACTCCACTTCAGTTGGAGCACAAGAGCAAATGGAACCACTTCGTGAGGGAGAAGACCTCATGATTTGCCACGATGCCAGATTTCACTTTTTTGGGTGTTGTTTTTAAAGGAAGTTTTGCAAGCCAAGGGCGGGGGAACCAGCTGCAAGCACCGGGTTTGACAGTTCAGGCACTTGAGCTGCCACATCTCCAACTGCCCCTGCCACCTGCTGGGACCAAACCCGACTGTCCCACCAGCGCTGCCAGCTAAGTCCCGGGCAGCAGGTATTGTGGGGTCTCCCCCAGCTGCTCCTGGGACACCCAGTCCATGCCTGTGCCACCCCATAGGTGCCCAGAGAGCAGCAGGGCTGGGGAGGACAGGGACCACCCCGTCTCCCCAGAGGAGCGTGCATGGCTGCTGGGAAGGCAAAGCCTCCCATAACAGCAACGGAGGTGACCAGGGGCAGCTCCTGCGCTGCTCCATCCAGTGGGAAGGGGGCGAAACAAACAGCATTTTGTTTTGTTTTGACCTCCATGCGGCCCCACCGCGACCCAAAGGACTGCCCCAGCTCCTGGCAGAGTCTCTGCGGGATGCACAGCCCCATGCTCTGACCCTCCACGCAGCCCCACCGTGGCAAACAGCCCTTTGCAGCCCCCATTCCAAGCACACAGCCCTTTGCGGTCCTTCACCCCACGAAGCGCCTTTCCCTGCACACCAAGCCGAGCCCTTCACAACCTCCCCGAGCCGCCCATTTGTGCAGCCCCTGGACACCCCCCGGCACCTCGCGCTTTCCCGTTCGGGGGTGCCCCAGACACGCAGCTCTCCGCAGACCCCGAGATGCTCTCGGGCACACAGACCTTCGAAAGCTCCATGCCGCCGGGCACACAGGTCTCTGCACCCCACAACCCTCAATGGCCCCCCACACATGCCCCTTGCAACACCACCACCACCCCCCCGCCCGGTGCTGGCCCCCGAGCGGACCTCGCTGGGCACTCCCGTGCCCCTCAGACCTTCTACGGTCCCGCCCCGTCCCGCCATACCCGCTCCGGTCCTTACCGCGACAAGCCTCGCGGGCGGGCGCGAGCTGCCGGCCCCGCCGCGCATCCTCCGGTGCGCGCCCAGCGCCCAGCCCGCTCCTGCGCAGGCGCGGTAGTGAACACAGAGCGGGACGTGGAACCGCCGGCGCCGCGCGGCGTCTCGCGAGAAGAGAATAGAAGCGCACCAGCAAAACTCAGAAAGCGTGAGGGGAATTAGCTCAAATGGTAGAGCGCTCGCTTAGCATGCGAGAGGTAGCGGGATCGATGCCCGCATTCTCCAGAGCTTTTTGTCCTGTCCGTTAACAACCTTCTCTACCGTTACTATTGACCGATGCGTTTTGCTTTTGCCTTGAGAATTCCTTAAATTCTCATTTGCGTCTTTAAGATTCCTAAAGATACATTTGCTTAACCCGTGGTTAAGGCAAGGAGAGTGCTGTCTGCTGTACGTGCAGCACTACCAGAGGCCCTTTTGCTTTCTCATTTTGTATTGGACAAGGGCAGTAACAGGGTGCAGCACCCACTCCCTCCAGTGCTTCCTATGGCAGCTTCGGTCCCGCACGTGCCCTCACCTGCTTATCTAGTCCAGGAGCAGGAGAGCCCCAAGGATCCCCTCTCTTGGAAGCTTCTGATAGACCCAAAGCCCTTTAGTAAATTTGAGAAGGAATCAAAGTACCTCAAGAAGGCATTGATATACGTGCCATTTAGTCAAAAAACTGGCAAGATGTTGCCCAGTGAATTTATCCAGGTGTAAAGTTCAGCCAAATATTCAAATTCTTACACTTTGCTATTATTCTACTGCAACAAGCCAGAAAGAAAAAAACAAATGTTTTAAAGAAAAAGAGAGTGGATTTTAAAAACTGAAGATGTATCATGGAAAAAAAAAAAAGCCCAGCCCCACAGGAATACACTCAGTTGGCATTTCCATCCCAGTCACAAGCTGAACTGGAAACCAAAGGTGGAAAACAATTCTGTGCACTTTCTCTGGTTACATGCATGAGGAAATGATCTTTCTGAGAAATTTCAGTGGCAAAGAGTGGAATTCAGCTTTCAAGATGATCACAGCCCCCATTCTACAACTGGGTATACTGCGAATCATTCCCATTCCCAAATGTTTGCAGTGGGTCTGGGGCAGGCTCACCGCTCTGCAGAGCATACACATGAGCTCTGGGGTGCCTGATGAGAGATCATGCTCATAGCCCATGCTCTTAAATCCCAGAGGACTTCCCAGAGTGGACCTGGGGCACAGTGGAAAACATCCAGTGAGTACCTTCCAGACTGACCAAATTCTTCTGCAACAACCCTCCATTAAACCACACCTTCAGAAACAGTAAGAAGTCTCAATATTACTGAATCTCCCTTTAAAAAGAATGAACCCAGGGAATAATTTTTTGTCTGGATAAATCTCGTGCAAAGATTTTTGCAGAGCAGCACTATTTAGCCGTGGCCTTTTTGTACATCTATAGCCATATCTACCCCAGGCTGAAGTCCTGCCTATTTTACCCTTTATCCTGCAGGTCTTTTAAAGTCCTTCTAACCCCACTGCCCTTTTTTATAGGTGGCATGAATGTTTAAATAAGTTAATTCCCAATAGCCCAAAGAAGAACTGGATTGAAGGGAGAATGCAATGGCTTTTCAAAGTGATTATTTGGCACAAATACCCATGAATTCTCATGGGTAGCCTTAGGGAGGCTGGAGAGAGATGTCTCTGCCAGCGGCAGACATCTTCCAGTCCTTTCCAGAAAATGCCGATGGTAACATGCAAACTGAAGACTGAAAAACAGATGAGTGTATGGTTGTTGGGGGGCTTTTAGCCTGAAGATTTTATTCTTGCCTTTTAAAGCTGATTTTCTCTCAGGTTTCTGAGTCCCAGACAAACTCATAAAATAACAAGCTGTCACTACAGTGGTCTTCAAAGCTTCAACAAACAATTCTAGTCTTCCTGTGCAGCAGGATTTAACAGGAAAGTGAAATCCATCACAGATCACAGTCTCCTATTTCAACAGCTGCTATGCTGGCAGCATGAAAAGACTATATTCTGAAATAAATTTGTGTCTGTGGTCTGGTCCTTTCATTTTTCCCTCTAGCTTTGGCCTCATCTCGACCCTCAACCCCTGCAATATCTTGGTGACCATGAGCAACCTCGGGATGATGGAAAGCTGAAGGAGGATCCTAAGTCTGGTCAAACTGATGCTGTATCGCCCTCTGCAGACTGGCAGGCAACAACTGCCACGAGTTGAGGCAGAAGAAGCAGAAGCAGAAGCAGGGTTAGGCAAAAAATCCCATCCCCTTAGTTTTTCTGCAGGTCTGTGCAGTACAGTGGTTGATGAACACGTCTGGAAAGCCCCATTTTCTTGGGGCCCCTTTTTCACTAGACCCATGGTGAAGCCTGTATTATACCCAGGGATAAAATACAACGCGTATACTCACAGCACTATTTCATTATAATGATTCCCGCCCCCTTTAAAATTAAAACCAGCATGAAACAAAGAGACCAGCTTTTCTTTTACAAGAACAAGATGACCACATCAAAACAGCTAAAAATTCCTCCCTTTCTTGTGGGAATCTATAATGAACTAGCACAGTATGGAGCATCCATATGTGTGCATGCATACATGCAAGTCAGGATGAGCATTTGCCTGTATTTGCCAAGGAGCTCAAAGAATGCTCGGCCACCTAGCAGCTCTGAGATACATGCTACCAGCATCTGTTTCCTGACTTCTCTTTTATTTTGCTCCCAAGGCATCACCTGAGCCATAGTGTTGGGTTCTCCACTTTGGCTCGCAGATGCTTTTGCTCCCTAGTACTTTATCAGCCCACTGGCTCTTCAGGAATGACCCAAGTTTTGCATTTCCTCCCCCTATAAAGCCTTACTCCAAGTCACACACAAGCTCAAGGAACAAATTACTTCCAGCAATGGATCAAGTAGGAGTTAAAAACTAGGCTCTCAGTGCACCAAATGGAGCTGGGCATATGCTAATGTCTCACTGCTTTGATCCCCATGGCTGAACTTATGTAATGAATTTGCTGGTAGGCACTGCATGGTCAAGTTAGCAAAAGATCTGTCACTACCCTGAGAATTTTATTGTCTTTAATTGCAATAAAGTACATGCACAAAGGCATAATGAGAGCAGAGAGGACAGAATGGGAAACTGCTAGAGGGGGGAAAAGGCAAAGCTTTCCACTTACACCGATGAGATTAATTTAAGAAGCCTATTGTAAGTTTGCTCTAGGGCTATGTGCATAAATTTAGGTTTAAAATGAAGTAATCTTAAATGCAGAAACACATCTCAACTTCCCCAGATCCCAGGACACAAGATCTACCCTTGCTGGGTCCATGCCAGCTGTGCCCACAAGGGACAAGGCAGGCAGCACCATGCTCTCCCTCCCTGCTACAAAGGCCAAAGGAGGGGGAGGCCCTAAAAAAATTGGGAGATAAATGTGAGTGACCTCAAAAAGGACATGGGGAAATGGTGGTAAAAAAGAAGGGAACACAGGGCAGATGTCACTCTCAGACTCCTCGGGGAGTCAGACCTGAGTTTGTGCAAATGCACAAATGGACATATCTTCCATGCCAGGAGCCCTCCACTGTTTCCGTGGAAAGACACGCACATGCATTTCTCACCCATGTTTGCTGTTGGCTTTCTCAGCCCCACTCTGCATAGTTTCCTCTGGACCTGCATGTGTCTCTGTGAGTAGGACAGCCTGGTCCTGCTTGCTGGGGAAAGGCAATAGATTTTTCCTGAGGTGCTTTTTGTTGTCCCCAGAGTGAGGGCAGCCAAAGGGACAACAGGGAGATAGAAGCTGATGACAGCTTGGCATGGCTACCTGGCTTGTAAATCTAGTTTTTCACCAGCACAGACCAGTGTGCAGTGGGTGCTTTGTCCAGGGCAGGAGGTCTGCAGAAGTTCCACGTGACATAGAGCACTCTGAAACCTCTAACAAACACTAGACTTTGTCCTTTAGAGACTCCTGACATTGGCAGCAGAGCAGGAACTGAGAACAGTGAGGTGCCAGCAGTGGATGCATGCGAAATGACACCTTTGCTGTTGGGCTGAATGACAGGCATCTGATTTCAAATTACCTGGTAGATGGTAAGGCCATCTAAGGCCAAGGGATGGCCTTTTGCCAGTGTTCGCTAGTGGCCTTCCTGAGGGCATCATGCTAAGCAAGAAGGGCAGAGACACCCTTTACCAGCTGCAGCACCCCACCTAACTGCCTGCCAGGGAGCATCCTGACAAGCACCAAGGCCAGAAGCTTGTGCCACCCCCAAGCTCATGGTTGAGGTTCAGCAGGTTTCAAGTCAGACTCAGGGGCACAAGGACTGTTGTTGACACCCCTTTGTGTGGACAACCCTGTGTTTCCTGGGAGGTAATGCAGAAGAGGTGCACCCTCTGGCATTCAACTCTCTTCTGGGCACTAAGGAAGGTGAGGTTCAGCTCCTTGAGCTCTTCTGGTGGTCTGTTCCCATCTCCTTCAAAGGAAGGGTAATAAAGGCAATTGGAGTGACAACCTCCAGTGCTCCCCCTGGAGTGGAGCAAAGGCTATCAGTCAGCAGTTGCGAGAGGGAAAATCTGAGCTGGCCTTTTGCCTCCAGCTCATTTGCAGTATATGGTAACATTAATTAATCTTTCCATCGTTAAGAATGGGCAGAGAAAGTGGGTTACCTCGACCTGCAATTAGCATGTGATGCATCTTGAGGGATGCATGGTAATCCCTGGGGAGGGGAAGAGCTATTGGGAGTTTGAGAGAAGAAGAAGTAGGACCTGGGGCCCTGCTTGCTGCCAAGAGGCAGTTTTGGGGAGGCATGACCAGGGGAACCCTGTGCCCGGGGAATCCTTCCAGGCTGCATGAGCATCCAGCTTGTGCAGAAGCAGGGGGCTGCCCATGCCCTAGCCCCTGCTGGGGGGGGGTTAACCCCTGGGTGAGGTGGCAGGAGGCAGTAATTGCTCAGCATCACTCCCTGTCCAGGCAGGACAGGGCTTGCCTGACGAATGGAGAAACTATGCAAACTCCAGCATCTCTATCCACACTTCAACACTGCGGTGGCCTCATTTTCTGATAGATGCTTCAATGGCAACTACTCCCTTCCTCTGGGCTAAACTCTGGCAAGTGGCTACGTGATCAGGGGTACAAAGTTATAGTTGCCTTTAATCACCATAAGATTTTTTGCAATATTTACATTGTCACTAAGCCAGGTACGACCGCGTACAGAGCGCAGCTCTGTGAGCCCCTGACGAGCTGCCCTGGGAGGAAAAAAGCCATCACAACCCAAAACTGTTCTCCCTCTAGCAGGCACCATGTGTACAACAGCAGAGGTTGCGTAGTAACGGCAGCAGGAAGGCGTCAGCTCTGCCCTCCTCGCTCCCCGCAGAGCGCCGAGAAGAGCGAGGTACGTATCAGCAGCAAAACCGGGCTCTTAAACTCCCTAAACTTTCCTTTCTGCTTACTGAGGAGAAGCACATAACGATTTCAAAGCCGTGCACCGCATAGGCTGTTTTGTGGGGCACTGCTGGTTGTGCTTAATTGAACTGTTGTGTGAACCAGGGGGTGGGGTGTTCATAGGGAGAAGAAACTGGGGGAGACACTAAGATTTTGGGGGGAAGGAAGGAAGGCAACTCAGTACGAGCTCTCGGCACTTCAAAACCTTTCCTTTTCTCTCTTCAAAACCTGCTCTGTCTTGTGAAAGTCCGAACGAGCCGTTACTGGGGCTAAAAGTACTGGGAAACAAAAGGGAGACAGGGAGTAGCCGGCAGCCGGAGAAGGAAGCCAGCAGGGCGATGACGAACGCCTTCCAGCCCCAGCCAGGCGCAGGGATGTGGGACCGGTGTGCGGGCAAGCTGGTGGCCACTGGGGTGGCCGGGGTGCCGCGGCGCCGCGGGGGGACAGTCAGTGCAGCGGCAAAACTCCGTTGCGCCCGTCCTCCATTGCGCTCCTGGTTTTGTTTCAAAGAGCTTAGAAGAGAGAGAGGCCTTTGACTGTGAGGTGCAGCCCGTCTGCTCGTCAGCGTGGTGCACTAATGAGGGAGGCAGAATATGAAAGAAGATGAGTCACGGATAGGACTGGTGAGGGATGGACATGGGGAGCATCCCAGGCCTTACGAGCTGGAGCCATCTGGCAAGCTGGAAGTCAGGGAGACCACTGAGGAATGGGTATTTTTGTTGTTATTCCCAGTTCAAATAATTCCCACTTCTGACCTCCCCGGACAAGTACAAGGCGGGTCCTGTCTCCCCTGGGCAAGACTTCCCCCCATGTTGCCTCTCCCCTGGGTGACGGGCATACATCCCCATCATACTCCGGGTCCCAGCACAGGGCAAAGGCTGCCCTGCCAGCCCTGGTGGGACACCTTCCCATTTAACATTTGATCCTCCTATCCCTTGCACATCCCTTCACTACAGGGATTTCCCCCTCTCCTGTCTTGTTTCTTGAATATCCCAGTGCTCCTGCTCTGGGGGGAGATAGGGGTGGATGGGAAAAAGGGGAGGGGGGAAAGGAAAGGGAGGAAAAAGAGGAAAAAAAGAGGGAACTGGGGGAGGAGAAGATTAAAAAGAGGGAAGAAATAGGGAAAGAGGAGGGAAAGGGAAAAAAAGGAGGGCAGAAGGGTGGAAAAGAAACAAAAGAGGGAAGCGGAAAAGAAGAAAGAAGGAAAGTGAGAGAAAACAGGGAAAAGGGGAGAGCACAGGAAAGAGGGAAGGAAGGAATAAAGGGGAGGAAAGGAAGAAAAAGAGGGAAGAAAAAGGGAGGGAAGGAGGGAGAAAACGGAAAAGACGAGGAAAGAAGAGAAGAAAAAGAGGGAAGTGGGGAAAGCACAAGAAAACATAATGGGGAAGGTGAAAATAGGAAAAGAGGGAGAAGGAAATGAGGAAAATGGAAAAAGAGGGAAGAGGATACGGAGGAAGAAGATGAAGAAGAGGGGAAGAGGGAAAGGAGGAAAAGGAAAAGAGGGGAAAGGGGAAAAGATAGGAGGAAAGCCGGGAACGGGAAGCAAGAAGTAGCCAGGAAAAAGGGAAGAAAGTTAAAGGTAAGAAGAGGAAAAGAGAAGGGAAAGGGAGAGAAATGGCAAAGGCGGCAGGAAAAAAGGGAGGGGGGAATGGAAAAGGGGAGAGAGAAAGAAAAGGAGAGAAAGGGGAAAAGAGGAGAGGAGGAGCGCAGAAGAGGACGCATACCGCCCGGCCGCGCTGCGCTCCGCCCCGCTCGGCCCCGCGCTGCCGTGCGAGCCCCGCGGGGCGGAACCGGGCGGGCGGCGGCTGCGCGGTGCAGGGCAGGAAGAGCGGCGGCAGGAGCTGCGGGAGAGGGCAGGAGCAAGGGCCTGTGGGAAGGGAAATCGGAACTGAGACCCGCGGGAGCTCCGGTGGTAGCTGCGGTGCGAGAAACACGGGGGGAGAAGCGCTGTGAGCAGGGAGGGCAGCGCTCTGCCTGCAGCAAGAGGCCAGGAACAGCCGTGATGGCCGGTGTGCCCGCCGGGTAGGACCGAGCCCGTGCTCGGAGATGCGGGACACCCGTTGCTCGGCTTGCGGGGAGGTGCAGAGCTTCGGGACGGGGAAAAACCCCAAACGCTTTTTTGGTCTGAGGGAGGTATATCAGGGAAAACACAGAGCAAACTCCTGTATCCTCTGGGACGCGTTTGCTGAATGATGTCACTGTGCGCTGTTCTCTCACTTGTTCGCACTGGTTTGGGTCCGCGCTGATTTTAAACACCACGTGATTCAACCCACTTTACACGTGGGGATGTGTTGTGAACCCACCGAGGATGTGTCCGTGGTTCCCAGCAGCGTTTTGCTGAGGGTTTGAAAGAGGAGAGGCCAAGAATGTACATGAGCTCTGCTGATGCTGCCTTCAGCGTCCTGGTTTCCTTCATGTGTTTTAGGAATATGTCCTCGGCTCCTCCCTGCTCCTGTGGCGCTTCCCCTCCCCACGTGGATGTGGGATTTGTTGTGGATGAAACCTGATGTGTGCTCTGATACCAAGCTCACCTCTGTGAAAGGCCTAGTTTGGGATAGCCTTGATTTTATGGTAGCAGGCGGTGACTGAGGTGGGGAAGAGAAGTGATTAACTGCAGTCAGTAGCGCCTTGGTGGGGTTTTTTTTACTGTTCACATTCCAATGTGATACCTCAGGAGACTTTATTTTTTTTTAATACATAAATACCCTGTAGTCTGAGTCATGTTAGCAAAGCCAAGACACCGAGACTGCATTTTGTCACCCACTGTAGCGCTGCCTTTAATATTATCCCTCGTAGGCTCAGCCTAGAGCTCAGCGATCTGTAGCTGCCCTGCAAGATGCTGTGTTTACATCAATTCAGAAATGCAGTTTGACTTCAGAGTAAAAAAAAGTCTTGCTTACCAGTTTCTCTGAACTTGGACTTGCCCAACCAGAGTGACTTCTCAAAGCTTGGCTGTCAGATTATGGAGGAGCACTTCTCCCATCTGCCTCAGTTCCACCTCTCACATACAGATGTGTGGCCAGCAGGATTTTTAATCCAAGCCCAGGCAGTTCTCTGGCTCATCTTCCTTATTCTCTCAGAAATACCCTAATTTTAAGTATAGCTCAAGGTCGCATAACCAGTCAGGTATGCCACACAGGTAATAATACGCAGTGGCTGTGTGGCTCCATAGTATAATAGTGAATGAGAAGCACCACTGCCTCTAAAAAGCTCATTCTGGTTAAGCTCCCTTGGAGA
This sequence comes from Strigops habroptila, assembly GCF_004027225.2. Lineage (NCBI taxonomy): Eukaryota > Metazoa > Chordata > Aves > Psittaciformes > Psittacidae > Strigops > Strigops habroptila. The sequence continues at coordinate 48,488,394 of NC_046358.1, read as the reverse complement.
GGGGAGTATCTTACTCTCACACCACCAGCCTTCAGATAATAAGCTGTTGCTATATTTCTCCAGGATCCGTGTGCTTTTTGCCTCTCGGGGGAGGGCTTTGCTGAGTCCCAGACAAAACCACTCAGGTGCTGCTGGCTCCTACTAGTGCTTGCAGCTTGTATTGGAAAAACACAATCTGTCCTCTTTATGCAGTGTAACTCATGGCTGAGAGCTGCAGGATTGAAGAAGATTGATGGTTCTCAGTCAATGAAAAATAAGTTTTGATTTTTTTTTTTTTTTAATTTATTTTCAGGTCTTATCTCAGCTGTCAAAATGGAGCTTGATATCCAGTGTGAGGAGATGAGCCCATCTAGATGGGCTGAACTTCTGTCCACAATGAAATCCTGCAAAACCATCAGGTAGTAACTAGTTGCATATTATCTCTTCTAAGTAAGAAATGTTGTGTTTCTCTCCTGTTTTCTTCAGCTGCAGAACTGTTGACCAGTGATTTAGAAATTGCTCAGTAACAGGAGTTATTATTCCTATTTTTATCCAGAAAGTTAATTTAAATGGGGGGGGGAACCACCCTCTTGCAAAGTTTTTCAACTACAGATAAGCATCCTTTGGTATTAAGTAATGCTGCCCTTGTTCTAAGGCATGCTAAGAACTCAGCCAGGTAATGTAGTTATCTAAGCATTTGACTACCATTTGTGATTCTGTCTTTCACTTTCTCCCTTTCCCTTGAGAGAGGGAAGACATCTGTCTGTGCTCATTAGGTTGCACACTCTCAGGGCTGCAGGTCAGATGCTGTCAAGTAACTGTTAACTTAATAGTCACGCACAAGCCACAGCTTTTAATTCTTCACTTGGCCTTCAAAAGTATTGTCAGGAACTGTTAACTGGTGTTGAACATGATGCCATAGGGAGCCAAGTGTTCTTGCCAGAGGGAGGGAAGGAGAATCCTACTAGAGCCTCAGTTTTCATAGTGTTGTCTAAGGAGAAGTGACCAGGCAAGTCTTGGTAGTCCTGGCTGTGGCTGTGCCTGGGGCTGTAGAGTTCTTCATGACACCTTCCTTTTGCCCCAAGTCTTTTCTGCCTCTCTGTATACCTCTCTGGCTTTCCTGGGGCCCCAATCCTTTCCTTGGCACTCGTTTCAATTAAACTCCCTGCCCCCCTCAATTTAGCCACAACTAGGAAAATGCTGATGTCCAGTGGGAGAAGCCACTGCCACAGTGCAAACTCGCAGTCTGTGTACTAAGAATCAGACTGGAGAGAGACAGTGCAGGCTGGTGTAGCTCACCTACATGAGACCAAACTGCCGATGGGTGTCTCTGGGGCTGGCTGAAGACCCAGCTTGGCTGGTCTCAGGGCAGAACTAGTCTGACAACCTTTAAGATGGCGTCTGGTTAGAGGCTTCAGACACCAGGTAGTTTGTCGCTATCAGTACTTAAATGAAAGTGCATCCTCCAGCTGAAGCCCTGCCAAAGGGAATGACTTGCATCATGTGCCCTCTTCTCCACAGCAGAGAGGTCTGTGGTTTGGGGAGCTGCTGTCCAGTCCCTGCTGTACTGCAGCCTTGCAGAGAGAGTGCGTCTAGGTTTGCGCCATGCATCACCCAACGGGCCATGCACGTACTTATGGAGGCATCTAGGGGCTGCAGAGGAGTAAATTGCTCACTTTGCTTTCACAGACTGTGCTTCAGCCAGGGAGAACAGAGCAACCCTGAGGACTAAAATGCGCCTTCTCTCCTTCTCTTTCAGGTTGGATGACTGCAATCTCTCCAGCCACAATTGTGAGGATCTCTCCTCCATCATCAGTACAAATCCGTCCCTCACAGAGCTGAAGCTGAACAACAATGAGCTGGGAGATGAAGGCATTGAATACCTGTGTAAAGGGTTGCTGATGCCAAGCTGTAGCCTTCAGAAGTTATGGTAAAGCCCCGCTGATTGTTCTGCTCTAACATGCTTGCAGTCTGCTGCAGGTGAAGTCATGAAGCAAACTAGTATGTGATGGTAGTAAGAGCCATGCCAACGCATCTCAGCAGTTACCTAGGTCAGATGGTTGGAAATACCCAGGTATTTTTCTGTAAGTGATATGTTTACTGGAAGACTCCAGGCCATCAGTATGTCTTCCTTTGTCTTCCAGCACCAAGAGAAGGATAGGTAGGGTTTTCCCAGCCAAGTGAAGGCTTTCTGGAGGCTTTGTTTTAGAAGAGGCAGATCTTCCCCAGGCCTAGGAATGGGTTATCTGTTTAGGCCAGTTTACACAAAAGGATGAACACAGAGGGGTCCACTGCCATTAGCACATACCTGAAGTTTTCAAAAATGCATTTTTCAGAGTCTTTTCTGCCAGTTGTAAACACAGTGTTTAGGATCTGGTCCAGTTTGCTCGCTCCTTTCTCTAGGAGCCAAACAAAAGGATGTTCTCATGAGCCTTGGCATTTCAGGAGCTGTCAGTCTCTCTGTTCTCTACCACACTGGCTCTCAGTTGGGCAGGGCCAGGTTGGTTTAAGACAGCATGTTTTGCAGAGAGACCAGCACCACATTATAGCATTAGTGGGCTTTCCTCAGCAACCATGGTGCAGGAGCTTTAGTCAAAGCCAGTGGTTGCTGCCCCTGCTCCTCAGTGACTCTCAAATTGATGCTACCTTCTCTGTCTGTATCTCTTCTGCAGCATACCAGAGTCCTCTAGATCCTGAGGTGGGTCTAGGATCTTCATGGCACTACCCCGTAAAAATAATTTGCCTTTTAGGTCTGATATGCCTGCTTCAGAGTTCCTGTGCCCCGACAATGAGGACTCACTGGCAAATAGAGGGGAAGTTGACAGTGAAGCTAGTCAAACTGCAACTTTCTGATGGGCCTTCAAGAAATAACCATGATCCTCTCTACTGGAAGACTAACACAAGTAATTTTTCAGAGAGTTTGTCCTAAGCTTCAGACTTCTCCAGATGCTCAAGTAACAGCCTGGATTAGGCTGTTTCAGTTCTGTAGAAACATAATTGTCCATTTTTGGAGTTCTGGTAAGGTGCCTTAAGGAATAAAAGAACAACCAAACCCAAGTCAAATTTAGTGCTACATGCAGAACACCTCTCCATTGCCATAAAGTCTTGTCTGATAACTCTAAACATCCCATAGCAATACCAGTGTGGTCTCTATGTTGCTTCTCCCAGCCTGAGTGCTGAAGTATCAGCTTCATAGATCCTTCTTGTAGTATACCATTCAAATTCTAATGATACCCAGATTTAAGCCAAGTTGGATGAGATTTTTACTTTTAGCTACTCTGGATCATATTTCCAGAGGTGACAAGAGATCATAAGACGCCATTGCCCTCTTTCTGGGATAAGCCTCATGATGATTAAAACGCTTCTATAAAGCAATTGCAGTGCTACTTAATGTAGGGTGGATCCTTCTTCTGCTAGAGGTGCTATATGAGTAATTACACTGGAGGAAGCATGGGAGCTACAGGTATAATAATAGCTGATCACATATTTTGACACATCTGTAAAACAGCAGGACTAACCTGGACATACCGCCTTTCTAGAGGATTAGGCACTGTCAGTGCCATGGAGTCCTTCCCAAGCTCAAACCTCAGCACATGCACCTCTCTGAGAAGAGCCTCCGTAATTCCGGGAGTGCATTTCCCTCACCCTGGTTGCCTCTCTCCTTCAGGCTGCAAAACTGCAATCTGACCAGTGCCAGCTGTGAGACACTCCGCTCCGTCCTTGGTGCACAGCCGTCCCTGACAGAGCTGCACGTAGGTGATAACAAACTGGGGACTGCTGGAGTGAAGGTGCTGTGTCAAGGGATGATGAACCCCAACTGTAAGCTGCAGAAGCTGCAGTAAGTAGTCACTGGGTTTTTTTGATCATCAGACAGATCATGCTTGTCTTTCCCTTGAGACAAGCAGGAGTTTTGTTGCCAGATACGGATTTCTTCCTATTTTGTCTGAAATTGTGTAATGTTTATTCATGCTGGTAGGTCTTGTGGGTTTGTAAGAGCTGGGTGTCTATTCCCATAGGCTTTGTTTAGCACTCCTGGCAGTGGTGGCTGTTCATACAGGACCTCTCAGACAGCCAGGGAAGGTCTGGTTCTGCTGCGCTTGGTCCTTGTTTTATGTCTCAGCAGGATCCAAGCCTATTTGCAGCCCCCAGGTCTTCCTGGGAAGGCTTGATGGTGATGTATGAGGAAGGCTGTATGGAAAGTGATGTGTTGCAATGAAAAACTCAGTCGTGCGTTCCAAGGCAGCCTGTGCATTGGTATAACAGACGACTACTGTAAAAATGGGGTAGTTAATTAGCCTTGCTAGGGTCCCTGGGGTCTAGTTTAGGAATTAATGCGTCCTGAAATGAACAGGGAGGTGCTGTTAAAAACTCTTTACGGTTACCTCTGTTTCCACATGTTGCCTGTTCTCCGATCATGGTGGCATGTTTTCTGCCCTGGCTAACACATACTTTGCCCAGCTGATGCCTTGCGGGTAGCAGGACATGGTGAAGATGATTGTTTTACCTCTGGACTTCTTTTCTTCTTGCAGGCTGGAGTATTGTGAACTCACAGCTGATATCGTGGAAGCTCTCAATGCCGCTCTGCAAAGCAAGCCCACCCTGAAGGAGCTCAGCCTGAGTAACAACACGCTGGGAGATACAGCAGTAAAGCAGCTGTGCCGGGGGCTGGTGGAGGCAAGCTGCAACCTAGAGTTACTACAGTAAGGAAAAGCTGGCCGTCTCTAGCTGCAACTAGTCCTGCTGGTAGTCATACCTCCCCTAAGACAGGAAAAATTATTGTCAGGAATGCTTGAAATTCAGGGCAATTTTTTTTGCTGGCTCAGATTTCTGTAGTTGGAAACTGGAAGCAAATGTCTGGGGCTTTCATTTTGGGTATTTTTTGTCCTTTTTTTTCATAGCATGGGATTCTGAACTTACTCTTATGCCTGTTGGCACAGTGTGAGCATGTACCCCAGGTTAAACCTACAATTACAAGGGGTGACTGTTAGTCAGTATCTCAGAGCAGAGGAGCAACCGCCCTCAGTGGCTCCAGTTCTTACCCCTGAATTACCAGCCAGCTGAGTATATATATTCAGCTCCCCTTTTTGCTTCAAGACAGAGATGCTGGATTTGGCCTCGTATCTGGGTTAAAGCCCGTGAGGGGGTTTAGGGGAGAAGCATGATTCGTTTTATCTCGTCCCTGTGCTTCAGCAGGGGTTGGGAGCCAGGTACTCACTGTGTGATACAGCCAAAGTGCATCTTAAAAAGGACAATGAATACAAAGGGACAGTCTGGCAAAACTGATCCTTGCATTAATGGATGTGAATGGGTGAATCAAAGTGCCTTGCAGCCTGGTGGAGTGCAGCAGTGGTGTGTTGCCTCACTCAGACCCCATCTAGGATACCTGTATCTGAGTCCTGCAGGCTCTAGCAGTGTCCAGCAAGGAACCAGCCCACAGACCCTCCTCGTTCTGAACTGGGGGTGTTGGGGTGTATCTAACACCGTGGGTCTGGAACAGCAACTCCAACTGTGCTTTTTTCCTGCAGCCTGGAGAACTGTGGCATAACCAGCAATAGCTGTCGGGAGATCAGCGCTGTTCTCAGTAGCAAGTCATCACTGATAGATCTCTCTGTGGGGGATAACAAGATCGGGGACTCCGGTTTGGCTCTGCTGTGCCAGGGACTGATGCATCCTAACTGCAGAATCCAGAAGCTATGGTAAGGATAGGCAGAGGTTACTGAAATCCCTCTTGCGGCCTCTAAGCGATCTACGTGGTGCGGCTGGTTTGCTCCTGAGCAGAAAGTTTCTCAGTTACACCCCCTAGTGAAACAAGAATGTCTCTACTGCAAATTAGTTCTCAAAACTGGGTGGAGGACAACATGTAGGAGCAGAACCGCACTGGAATCACTTGGAACAAACTCTAGGGAGAGGGTGAATTGAAATTGGTGATGGCGTTGTCTTGGCTTCCTGTCGAGATATCTGGCTGCTAGAATCGCATATCCCTATTTCTTTCTTGTGAGCTTTTGGAGCAACAGGTAGAATGTAAGGAGAAAGCTGGGTGGTATGAAGCAGGAATAGGTTTTGTAAAGGATAGAAGAAAATGACATGATGTAACCAGAAATTCCGAATACTAAAATAGGACTCTGTTTTCTATTCTTAAGTCAATCTTTTGGGGAGAAATACTGTTTTGTTTTTCCCTGCAGGTTATGGGACTGTGATCTCACAAGTGCTAGCTGTAAAGATCTCTCCAGACTCATCAGTACAAAAGAGAGCCTCACAGAGATCAGCCTGATAGACAACAACCTGAGAGACTCAGGGATGGAAATGCTGTGTCAGGCGCTCAAGGATCCCAGATCTAAACTCCAGGAGCTATGGTGAGCTGCTGTCAAGTTTCACATACCCGCTGCCTTTGGAGACAAGAAAGATGTAGGTGAAGTAATGCCCACCAGATAGATCCTCAGTTGCAATGGGCTCCACACACAATTTGCGCCAGTTGTTACCTAAAGGATTTAGACTTAGAGAGCTGAAGGGATTTGTATTTCTAAACTCGTCTGTGGGGAAGATCTGCCCCATACTCATCCTGTTGTAAGCAATAGGAGATCAAGCATCACTTGTGGAGCTTCTGGCTAATATATTTTACACTGCAACAAATGGCAGCTAAGAGACTTTTGAAGTTTGAAAGGCCTCATGTAATAGCAAGTTGAGTACTTTGATCAGATATCTCAGGTCCTCCACTGGATTCAAGCTGTCTCATTGATGAGCCAAAAGGTTTTAAAGACGTAAACCATTCTCAGCATCCTCTCTGCTGACAGCATTGCCTTTTATACTGGTATGGTGTGATATCACGTGGCCAGGAGGGGAAAATAGTTCTTTCACCTAGAACTTGAACAAGCAGCACTTCAACATTCCTACACTGCAATTTCAGCTCCTGCCCCAGCTGGGTTCTTTCCCTGCCCTGGTGGCCTGGAAGTTGATATGGTGCCTCAGGAATGCACAGTGGAGCTAAGAGCAACTGTAAGAACAGCACGCTTAATCTCTGATCATTCCTGTGCTTTATGGGCAGGTGCCTTTCCTAGATGCATGCTCTGAGACAGATATCCCAAATGTAGAGTGGGAGAGGTGCTGTTTAGAAAGGATTGAGCTGATGGGGGATTGAGAGTACAGTGATTGTAGAAAGACTCTGGTTCCTCTGTTCCCACTGTCTGGGCTCCTATGAAGCAAATTTGAAGAAGTGAATGGTGCTTGATATTCTCTAGGTCCCCCATTTAGATCTCATGTCACTTTTGCCTTGCAGGGTTAGGGAGTGTGGGCTCACGACTGCTTGCTGTAAGGCCGTCGGCTCTGCTCTCAGCGTGAACAAGCACTTGAAAGTACTGCACATGGGTGAGAACAAGTTGGGAGATGCAGGTGTTGAACTCATGTGTGAAGGGCTGCTGCACCCCAACTGCAACATCCAGTCCCTGTGGTAAGGTGCACCCTCAGAAGTCACCTTCTCTCTTGGTGTGTTACCCTTCCAAGAACAGCATGTAGAGAGAGGAAGGTAGCAATAGGTGGTAGCATAGTATTTTTTTTCCTGTACCTTCAGGATCTAAAGCAAAGGGTGGGGAGGCAGGAGGGATCTTGCTTTGTTCTGTGAATTGCTCACTGTAGAGCTTCCTGTGCCCTTCTCTGAACTCACTCACAGGACCTCTCTCAGATGTAACACTGAGAAGGAAGAGCTGCTGGTCCAGGTCTGGCACATTAATTCTCGTGCCTGCCAGTCACAGTGCAAAGCCTGCCTGAATTCACCAATTGCCTCTTGCTTTCCATAGTCTCTATGGGTGCCAGCATAACTACTGCTCCAGCCTCACCAGTAGGAGCAGAAGGCCATCTGGAGCATCCTCTCCAGCCCTGTGGTGGGACTTGCCTTCTCCATCTGCCTGTTCCCTTCCCAGGTGGGCACTGAGCTCTGGACTGGTGTGGCTGTGGCCTGCATGGTGCTCGGGGCACATCATTCGGCAGAAGCTGGAGCTGTGCTGCAATGCCTGAAGCTCACAGTGAGTGAGTTGAGCAGGAGATAACATCAGTAATACTTGAAGTCTCTGCCCAAAAAGATGTGTTTGATGACCAGTTAAAGCTACTTGTTTCTCAGCTGAGAGGCCTCAGTTGCCCTTTTTAGAGATATGGTTGCAAGTTTCAAGGAATAAATTTTAGAGACAATTTATGATCATTTTAAACCAAAGAGAAGATTATGCGTGATGTTGGAGTTCACAGAATCGTATAGAATGGTTTGGGTTGGAAGGGACCTTAAAGCTCATCCAGTTCCAACCTCCCCTGCCACAGGCAGGGACACCTTCCACTAGAGCAGGTTGCTCAAAGCCCCCTCCAGCCTGGCCTTGAACGCTTCCAGGGATGGGGCATCCACAGCTTCTCTAGACAGCCTGTTCCAGTGCCTCACCACCCTCATACCGAAGACCTTCTTCATTATATCTGATCTAAATCTCCCCTCTTTCAGCTTAAAGCCATTCACCCTTGTCCTATTCCTGCATGCCCTTTTAGAAAGCCCCTCTCCAGATTTCTTGCAGGCCCCTTTTAGGTATTGGAAGACTGTTATAAGGTCTCCCCGGAGCCTTCTCATCTCCAGGCTGAACAGAAGTTGAGAATATCTTCTTAAGGGTCCTTCTACAACTGAAGCCACATACCTTTGAGCTTTAGGGAGAACTTTCAGGTGTTCAGCAGTCACGATGAGGACAGCTGTCTCTGTGGGAAGACCACGGACCAGCCCTGCTGATGCCTCAAGGATGCCTAACAGGGATCTGTGGTCCTTGCTAGGGATGTCTGTGCCTACTGCCCGGAAGTGGGCTGGTCTCTGGAGCCATTGCTCACTGCAGCTCTCCCTCCCCTCTCTGCAGGCTGGGTAACTGCGATGTCACGTCAGCCTGCTGCGCAACCCTCGCCACTGTCATGGCTACCAAGCAGTGCCTTACCGAGCTGGACCTGAGCTACAACCCGCTGGAAGATGAAGGCATCAGGAAGATCTGCGAAGCCTTGAGGAACCCCAGCTGCAACGTGCAGCAGTTAATGTGAGAGGTGTTTGTGGTCCTGCTTGTGTTCCCCCTGGCAGGCAGTGAGCTCCAGCGACCTGCGGGCAGGGGACCCAAGCACCGGCTCTCTGGGAATTGCTCTCGAGGGCAACTAGTGGCCCAGGGAGGGGGTGGAGGGTCAGATGCCATCTGCATGTTGCAAAACACATCTTGTCCCTTCCAAGTGATGTGACCACAGTGGTTTGATTTGCTTTGGTCCATGGGGCCCATGAACAAGGAGGAGGTGGTGCTGGGGAGGGAGTAATATGGTCCTATCTTGTAAGGCATGTTTCTGGCTGTTGGGCCAGTCTCTCAGACCTAGATGGGACCCTTCCTGTTATCTGATCTTCCCATACTGGCCATTTGTGCATCTTTCTCTTTCCTTAATGAAGAATGCTCACTAAACCAGCTTACCTTTCTGTTTGGCTTAGTTTGTACGACATTTTGTGGAGTGCTGAAGTGGATGATGAACTGAGAGCACTGGAAGAGTCCAAGCCTGAGGTGAAGATCATTTCATGAGTGGTGACTGCCTAAGGAGAAACGTGAAAGCAATGTCCTCATCTTAACCTGAACTTTTTCATTCATAAAGCTAATTAATTTAATAGAGAATTTGCTTGTACCAAAATATTTGTGGATTTCCTGAGTGGGTGTCCAGGGAGCTGTCAAACCTTCTGTGCATCTCTGGATGTACTAACTCCAAGGCTGATGAAAGCGTTGTTCATTTTCACTGCAGCATTACTATCCTTGAAATAAACAGTTACTGGGCATCTTCTAGAAGTGGGTCTCTACCATTTAGGAGCTCATTAATCTTATAATCCTTTCTAATGCATTAGTCAGGCTTTAAAGAGAGCTCCTCTCCAAAGGCAGGAGTAGATCTACCTATTGTATTATTACTGGGTGGTGCTTTTACGAGGTCACTGGGGAAGGCTCTCCAAAAACCCAAGTGTTTTTTAATCTAAAATAGAACTCTCCTGTTTTTCCCTATAAGAGTTCTTGGAACTCTCATATACTTCAGTGGTGGCCAAGATAATAGAGAGGAAGAAATGAGCAGCTGTTCAGCTGCATATTTTTTTTTAAATTGGTGTCCCTTGAAAAGCAATTTTCCTACAGACAAAAGATGAGTTTCTGCTAGTACAGAAAATGATTAAATGGTTTGGTATGTGTGCTAGGGCAGGAGTGGTTCTACAGCAACTTTAATAAAGTCCGTTTGCAAATAATTAATTGTGTCATTTTGTAAGAAGAAAATTAAGATATTTCTCCTTTAAGACCAATCCATCACTCCTGAACTACAATACCACTAATAACTTGTTTTCCATGTTACCTTTCGGTAAGCTCCGAGCGGAAGCATGTCAGGAGAAGATCTTAGTCAAGGCCTCAGGTGGACAGCAAGCCTAGAAGACATTGCTCTGGTTTCAGAGGACACTGACTAGGTTTTCTTAACCAGTCAGAGTTAATAAACCTTGTTCCAAGGGAAAATGCAGCTGTTGCACACCTGAAATACAAAAGAATTAACTTGGCTTTAAGAACATAGGAGACAAACTTGGCATTGCCTTGTGGTAGCTTTGCGGGAATGCTAAAGAAATCCCATTCCCCATCGTCTCTCTTCCTAGAACAGGTACTTGGCATTCTGTTCCCTTGCAAATCCTGCCTGGGCACCCAAGTTAAAGGTGTCCCCAGGCTTTGGCTTCCAGTGCTCACACATTCATACTGTAGAGGCTGGAAGTGGCTTTTCTCTGACTTAAGGAAAGCTTTGACCTAAGCATAGTTTCTACTGTAGCCTTCACAAATATCAAATGGTGCACAAGAGGTGTCTTACTTGTGTCTGCAGGCAGGTGTGAAGGATAGGATTTGCGTTTTCCTCAACACATGTCTTTTTTAGCATTTTGGGCAACCTCAAAACCACTCCTTTTTGCTTTGAGAGCTATTTGGTGTTCTCCTTCAGGGGCAGAAGCAGTTTGTGTGTTTAGAAACCTACCCATCCTGAGTGGATCTTAAAAATAGTCTTTTCACGTTCGTGGTCTCTCCTGGACTTGGCATGTGTGGAACCATTTCAAGCTGAGGGAGAAGATAGGGCTGAAGAGGGACAAGAGACATGCAGGGGCTTGAGCACAAGAATCAGGCATCTCGATGGGTGTAAAGACAGCACTCTAAAAGAATTAAGCAAATAGTAGAGGTGGATTTCTGAGAGTACCTAATGTGACGGATAGAAGACAATGTCTGCAAGGGAAGCAGAGGTGTATTTGGGCTGCTCCCAAAGCAGTCCTGGTCAGGCAGGTAGAAGGTGAGGTAGTTTTCAGACAAACCCTCCCTTGGCCCCATCTAGCAGGCAGGATGGGCTGAGGACTCTGTCAACCAAAGTCCAACCTGGGTCAAGCTATCCCAAAGCCAGCACCTGCCCATTGGCAGTATGCATTCCCTGCAGCATCGCCCGTGCTGGCTACCCAGGGGGTGGCACTCTCCTCTTGCACTCAGCGCAGCACACTGCTGCTGCGGCAGCGCTGCGGCCTGGGAAATGCCTCTTCTTCCTCTGCTGCAGGCTGAGGAGCACCAGGACGCACCAGCAGCAAGCCACTGTAGCAAGAGGCACTTGTGGTCATAAATAAGACTCAAACAATGATTTATATTCCTTAAAACTTACCTATTTTTATTTATTAGTTGGCCCAACTCACTTCTGTGACAAACCTTGTCACAACCATGTGTTTGTGAGAGTTGAAATACAGAGTAATTTGCTCCCACATTTTAAAAATGTGTGGGTCTTCACCATTTTAAGCTAAAAAGAGTAGGCAGTAATTGAGTCACAAACCTTTCATGTGGGCTAAGATATTAGGCTGGCAATCAAAGCCTTGCTCATGCCAAGTTCACAGCTGGAACACTCAGCAGCTCCTGGGATACCAAAGCCACATTTTGATTGTTTCAGGGCAAATGGTTGGACCCACTGTACCAGTGGTTTACAAATACTGACTTTCTACTAGCAAGGGTTAAGTTTCACCTGGTATAATGAAGCTTAAAGATAAAATTATACAGCCAAAATAAGAAAACCAGGCATGACTTTCAGTTTTAAGCAAATACTAGAAGCTTAAAAACATGCTCCTTGAGATCAAATAGCAGAGAACTTAAATCCAGAGAGAGCAGGTTTGTATTTTAAATCTCAGTAACAGCAACAGTGCTTTAGAGGATGTCAAAACTTCAGGTTTCTGCTAGTAGTTTAGCATTCCTCAATAAACTTATTTTTTCATTCACCACAGCATATGACCTCAAGCAGGGTGGTCATGGTGTTCCAGTTAATGTTGCCAGAAGCAGTTAAGCAAAAATTACTGGCCTCGCAAACAGGTCATACCCCACCTAAAGCTGGTACTTGCTTTGGAAGAGCATTTTGTCACAGCTGCCCTGACTGCTCTTTTGCTGCCTGGGCTTTTGGGGAAGGAGCTCCAGCACAGCAAGGCCCCGAGCACCAGCTCCAAATAATACAGATGCTAACAAACAGCAATTTCAGGGCTTCAGTTGAATCTGAAAGGGGAAATCAAATCAACTGTGTTTGAAGAGTTAACCACAGCTCCCCACTTTCTCCAAAAACAGGGTTTGCCATCTGAGTCACTCCCAAGCCTCTACTAAAATAGTCTGAAAGGGAGTTATTTCTTGCCTGAATTCCTCTTTTGCATAAGAAATTATGATTTTTCATTATCATTTCAAACATACCTATCTTTCTGCCAGCTTAGCACCTCAGTTACTCCTTCCTTCCCAGTATCTCCTTTTCATGTCATTTCTTTTACCAATGGGGAAAACACACACCAACCAAAAAACCCCATAAACTAAGGGGGAAAGTCCCTCTCCCCATAAGATAAGAAGAGCTTTAAACTACTTTACCGATTCCCCTGCTCACAGCTGCAAACAAACCACAGACATCTTGCCTTTCTCCTCCTGGGCCACAGCGTCGCAGCCCCTCCTTCCTCACTTCTCCCACTTGTCTGGTACCCACACCATAAATACTGACAGTACACAGGTTCCCATGTTGGCAATGACTTACAAGTTGACTGCTTTATGAATACATCTTACCTCTCTCAGGTAAAGCCAGCTGCATCCAGCAAGGGAGGAAACGCAGCCTCTAGCAGGAGGAAAGAACATGCTAGGTCAGCAGCCTGCATGGATGATAAGTCTTTCCAAGCTGGAAGGCACATCAGTGGCACATGAGATTCAGGTGTATTGGAGGGGGTGGAAACTTTAACTGGCCAACATTGTATCTTGGCCTATCTCGTTTGCAATTAAAGGCAGGTATGCCGTGGGAGAGGTGAATTGTTGGCAGTTCCTCAAGCCTTTGAAGATGTTCCAGAGCAGAAAAGCAAAAAAAGTCCTAAGATGGGCTGCCTGGCCCTAATGTCTGCAGAGGGAAATAAAGCACCAGCACAGATGTTGTTTGCACATGCACCCTACAAACAACCCGTACAAATCCTCTGGTGCTGCTCACTGTTTCCTACCTCACCAGTAATTTTGACATCCCGGGAACCGCAATGTGCCATCAGGACAGTGTACAGATCCAAAGCATCCTGCAAAGCCAGCTCTTCCCACCCTAACTTCCTTACACTGTACACATTGGTTTTGCCTTATATCACACCTCACTTAGATGCTTAGTTCAGACCCTAAATATGCTTTCCAGATGATTAAATCACCTCTGCTTCTGGGTACAGAAATACTCCCCAGGCCATGCTGTAATTGTCTAGGAACCATTGTCTGCTTGCCATGACTTCTAGGCGTAGCTTAGCTAATTGACTCCTTGTAGTTGAGTTAAATGCATCAGCTCATCTCTAATGTGCAGTAACTGCAAATCAAGTAGTGAGGCTGCACTTGGAGATAATTAGAATATAAAGCACCAAAGATTTTTCTCTGTGGCACCTCCCACAAAGAGGGAAAATAAAGACTGTTTTGTTCATCCCTGACTGCAGTGGGGAGCTGCTGCTTTCTTCACAACAGGCTCCCAGGGGATCCACTCCCCCATCCATGCCACAGGATGCAAAGCAAATCTAAATTAGATATGCTACGTGGCATGTCTCCTAACTGCAGCAGGATCAAAGATAACTATAATCCCAACAAGGTGGGTTAGAGTCAGCTAATGAATGCTCTGGGGAAGAAGTCTGGCCGGATTTGGATGGCATGATAGAGAGCAAGCAGAGCTCCCAAGGCTAGAGGGACAGAATGGAACTGATCCAAGGCTTCTCCGGGAAAATCATCAAAGCACAGGTGGGGTAAGGAGTGAAAAGAGATGAAGGGGAAGGAAAGCACCGCAGGATGGTGTTTTGCCTCCTTTCTCACCTCCCTCCACACTCCTTGGTGCTGTAATCTCCGTGTAACTTAGCACCATCTTCTGAAAGAGAGAATCACTCCTGCTTTTCAGATGGCTCATTCCCTCTAAGTGTTTAAAGCATCTTTAAGCTCCTGGATTTTATGCCTGCCATAAAATGGCATTGGCACAGCTGAGACTATGAATCTAGCTCCAGTAGCATGTGCAAAGACTTTCCGTTCACTGCTGGCATCCATCTGCAACAGCCCCAGCTCCAAGATCCATGGGACATACTTGTTAAAAATAAAAACCAACGAGATCCTATCGTTTTGGATAGAAAAAGAAGAGTTAAAACAATTGCATAGCAAAAGCAGATGAAAGGCACGTTACTCTTAGCCCACTCATTTATCCTGTGCTTTTTATGGGCTTGCAGAGGTGGGAGGACTTCACATATCAATATGGATTGGTTTCACCAAGAGCGGCAAGGGGTTACGGATGCTTTCCTACAAGCATCTAGCAGGTCAGCCTTTCTCCTTTGCCTCCTACAGTGCCTGTTGGGCCTTTTCTGGGAGCTGCAAGGGAGCTCTATGTGGAGCAGCTCTCACTCTGACCCTGACAGCAGGATTTTCCAAGGGGGCATCCAAAACACCATCCCTGCACAGTTTTGCGGGAGTTAATTAGGCAGCATCCTCTCCACCGTGTTGTTCCCCACATACACCCTGTTCTGAGCCAGCTTCATCAATATTGGCTCCTGTCTTACTGAGCAGGGTGGTAACTTGTTCTTCTAGCACAGAAAACCACTTTCTTAGCACATCAGTGGTGGCATGGCATGTGTATGGTGACTTTAACCAAGGTCCATGAGTGCTGGATTAGGCATGATGGTTAGGGAGACATTCGACTCCACTGTGTGCTTTTGTTTAAGAATCTGCTGTGTAATTCAGATGCAGGTTCTTGAAAATAACTTCTGTCGGGTGAACAACAGCCAGTTAATAAGCTTGTTTGAAAATGTGATTGTCCACTGCCCACACAGAACTCACTGGTGGTTAACAGCATTAGGAGGCTTTCCTAGGACAAACCAATCGGTGCATGGTCTCCCATCTCTCCCTTGCTCACTTGTGCCCTTACAAGGGAGCAGGAAAGATGACTGCCTTCAGGTTGTTATCACAGGAGGATGCCAGGGTCTAGCTGGTAACACCAAGGTGTCCTTGGCTCACAGATTCTCCAGAACTTCCCTGCCCTGAGAGCCCATCCTGCACCATCAGAAATGTGCTGCTCCCCTCACTGGTGCGATGGTACCCTCAGCTCAATTACTATTCCCCTTCCCCAAGACAGACATTGAATATTTCAATCTTCCTGCTATTGTGTGCACTGAGAGCATGCCCAAGGATCACAGATGTCAAGGCAAACATCTGTACTGGTGGCTTGGTGCTTGCTGGGTGAGCACAGAGACATTATGGGTACTTGTATCTACGGATACAGCAAAATCTGGCTATGTGCTTTGACTGGGGGTTCTGGGAGTCTCCTAAGCCTGCTAGTGGAAGGATGCTCAGAGTCATAAGTGTAAGGACTGGTTAGCAGAGGAGGAGGTGGTGTTATAAGGCCCCCTTCTACGGAGAAGATTCGCTAATCTAAAGACAGTATCTTGTTGCAGGTTTGTAGTGAGTTAAATTTCTCTGACAGTTTTAAAGGCTCCTCTTAGTCCCATTTTTTTCAGGAATCAAATTATGGGGAAGTGTTTATTAAGACTGAGATTTGGGTCTCACCCACAGGAGAATATTTCCGCCAGTCACCTCCTGTTCTTTGCTATTTCTAACTCCAGCAGTGATTGCTGGTTTTGCAGTGTCCCACCCAGTCAGTGATGAGAAATCACAGAAGGAAATACATCAACTTGTTCTGCAGTAAAGAAATCATGAATATTCAGGGTTTCTGTGCAGGAAGTTTGACCAAGCTGATTTCTGCTTTAAAGCTTGTTTTGGGATGCATAAACAAACAGCAATTTCTTGGAACAGCTCTTATCCAAAGCTAAGCACAATTTCTTGGCTACTCTTGTTTGCTATAGGTGGGTAAAATGTTTGTTCTTCTGGCATGATAATGTTTTAATCTCACCTTAAGCAATCAAAAAAGAGAGGCAGCAAGTGCTGTTCCCTACCAGATCTTTATCGTGAATGGGTGTAAAGGTATGGACAGAAAGGGCTGCCATACACGAGCTCCCCATCCCTTCTCCTTTCCAGATGGATTCAGTCCTCTCCTGAAAAGGATAACAAAGCTCTTAAGGGATCCTTATCCTGAGGGCAGTGGATCCCTTCCTCTAGTCCTCGTTTTGACTACCCAGGCTAAGCAAGGATGAAAGGCTATGCCAAGGCATAGTGCAACAGACTATTCATCTTGGAGCAAAGCAACACAGAGAAGAGCCTGAACGAAGCTGCTGCTTCTTCCTGGGACTGTCAGGTTCCCTCCAAGGGCAGATTACAAACTCTCCAGGTCTCTTTTTCCAACTTTCCAGAGACTTACCTCCTGTTACAGAGACCCATCAGGCTCTTACACCTACCCAACAGACCAACAAGTCTGGCTTCTCCCTGTCTTCCCTCCTTTTCCCAATGTCTCCTTTGCCTGCCTTAGACATCCCGGAGTTGGCTCTACAAACTACAGGTCATTGAGTGTCTTTCTGCCTGAATAGGTCTGCAAATGAGTGGCTATTTACTGCAGGCACAGCTGAAAGGAAGGCACCGAAATCTCCTTATCTGACAAAGCTGCTTTCATGACTACTGGCCAGCACATTTCTCATCATCACAGTAAGCAAGTCAAGCTAGTGGCCTCCCAGATGCCAGTGTCATCATAGCAACCGAGCCAGTCAGGTGCTGATCCCATAACCTCACAAAGGGTTTTCTTTAGATCAAACCCAGCAAGCCAGATCCAGTGATCCAGACAGACATGGCCCTTGGTAGTACAATCTCATGGTTGCAGGAAAGAGCAGGATAAGGCTGACGGAAAGGGAACAAAATTGGGAAGGGATCTGGAGCAATCTCTGTAGGGGGAATGACTGGTTGAGCTGGGACTACCCAGCCTGGGAAAGGGTGGCTGAGGGGCAGGACAGAGATCTGACATCAGGAGCATCTGGAGAAGGTGAACAGAGAACGACTCTCTGCTGTTCCCAGGATCTAGGCAAGGACAAATCAAACCATCATGTGAGAAGTCAGCTAACTAAGGGAGGTAGTTCTTGTGTTGTGTGGGAGAACTACTTGGTAGGGGATACTGTGGAAGCTAGTATCTGACACAGCTTAAAAAGTCAATTGAATGAATAAATGGAGGCTTATCAGAAGGAAGGAAGGCCCTTAGCTGCATATGGCAGGAGGTTGGAGGAACATTGTGGGGAAGTATCATTGGGTGCTTACCCCGGTCTTATACTGGCCCCAAGCATCTGCTGTGAGGCATTGTCAGAAAGCAATAAGCAGAAGAGCAAGTGACCAGGAGGCAGCCAGCAGTTGTGAAGCAGTGATATGTGGAGGACAGGAAGTGGGATGGAAAAAACAAGTTTGTGGGAAAATCTCAGGTGCATCACATTTCTAGTGTCCTTTCATTTGGAAAGACCATGAGCTGCATTGTGAATTGCTCTGTGATTGCTTTTGCAAGGCAATCCAGCAGATGTCTGTGTGGCAATAATAACAGACCTCTGACAATGTGGTACTGATCTGTGAGAACAAGCACAGGTAAATAACATACTGACAAGACCCTATGAGGGAAACAAGATTAGTTCTGTATGTTCCCACAACAGGGAAGGTGGGGGCAAAGCACTGATGCATCAGGTCAGCAGCCAGCCCCACCACAGCCCTTACGCACTCAGTTCCCATCCTCCATTGCCCCTCAGCCCCGCAGTGGGTACTACAAGTAGCCTAGGTAAGCTCTGGATGGCAAATTCAGATGTTGACCTCTCATAAATAGAGCTGCTGGGGTGTTTCAGTTCTTCAGGCCACAAGCAAAACACAGCAGATAGATAGGTATCACAGCACACAACAGGGACCTTTGCTCCTGTTTCCAGGTGCAGTAAGGAGAGTGGTGGCGCTTACGAAGTCTGTTGCTGAGGGAAGTGAAAACACTGGCAGACCAATTCCCAGGGAAACTATTGCAAAACCTCTCTTGTCACTTGATCAAACATTTGATGTCTTCTTGCTTCTCTCCTAGGCAGGAGAGGGAATGGGAAAGGTTTGCAATTGCTTCTTGCCCCCATGACTGGAAAAGACTCGGTTTCTTCTCCGCCTCCAGCCTGTGTCTCTGTTAGTGGCCGTGGTTTCCAGTAGGATGAATTCCTCAAGTTCCTGGTGACCTTCCACAGCTGGCCAGGGCTCACTGCAAGGGAAGGAAGCCCAGGCACGCCGCTGTGCCACGCAGCACTGCGGCAGGGGAGAGCTGGCTTGGCAACAGGGAAGAGGAGGCAGCACCAAAATACCACAGGCAGCTGTTCAGCACAGAATGGCTATTAGAGGCTCGCAGCTGCTCCTCTCTAATTAAGAGAAGAGCCAGTGCATGGTGTGGGGGGGGGAAGGCTGAAAGAGAGCCTGTCTTGCATGACCCGGGGCAAGGGGAGCAGCTGGTTTGGTGTGCTTGCTCTCCCTGTTGCAGCACAGCTGTTGGGTTCTGCTGCACATTTCACTCACTGCCCAACCTGAGCTTAAACTCAGCTCCCAAGCAAGGCCAGGCTCTTTCCAGCTCTTTCTTCCCCATGGTCTGAACCAGGACTAGATGCTTGCGCTATGCCAGAGAGCAGAGTTGGGATGAGGTGTCACAGAGAGGCCAGGATTCAACTATCCAAGGTGCAAAGCCCAGGCAGGACAATAGGAGTGTGTGACAACCCAGGGGTGCTTGCAGGAGACAGACAGGATGGTGGCTTTTGGGTGGTGGAAGCTGTTCAGGTAAACAGCATCACAGAGCTGCAAGGGGGTAACAGAACAGAGTCCCTGGTTTTTTCATCCTCTGTCCTCCCTTCCCTGCAGAGATCAGGTGTGGTTTGGTTCGCTTTGTGCTCTCTCCTTCCTTTCATGCATTACCATCTTCAGCCATTCCAGGCTTCAAATCTGTCCAAACACCCAGCAGCAGCATCCCTTTCCTGACATAGGATGCCTGTCACCCTGCTGCTACCACACTTGGGGCAGAGGCTTTCTCTGGCCTCTTTGGGGACACGCCATGTCTTCTACAGTGAACAATTTTCCTCTCCCAAACACCATACATTGAATTTCAGTTAAAGATTATCAGGCTCTTTGCTGTGCTGTCTTTGCATAAGAACCATGAGCAACAGGTCCGAATCCAGAGGGAGCCAAGCAATGCTGAGCTGAGGAAGAAGAAGGTGGCTTACAGATAAATACATAGTATTTACATACAAATATATATATTATTTTGTATATTAATAAGTACAAAATACTTAAATAAATACATACAGGAGTACAGACAGGTGGGAAATAGCTTTGCAAATCCTACCAGGAAAATATCGCTAGAGCGAAGTGCTACCAAACCACAGAGCCATAACCTTCATTTCTCTCTCATGCAGATTTCCCCATCTCAAGGCAAACACGTGGAGAAGAAGCCAGCTTCTGGTTCACCTTACTGGTGAACACATGGCTCAGGAGACAGTTATTCCACCTTTGGTGTAACATGTCAGTGTGTTTATACGTTTAAACTATTGAGATAATTTTACTCCTCAAACTCTCAAAGCTTCTGTAAGTGGCCTCCAGCACCTTCAGGTTTGGAGCTATTAACATGAATTGGAGATTCATTTCTGTGCAATCGCTAGTCCTGGTTGTTGGCGTGTCCGACTGGTTTGGGTGTGCCTGGGGGAGCTCTGAAAGGTAACTGCATGCTCAAGGGCTTACACAGCTTCTCCTGCCTACCCATAATAAATGCAGGCAATGCTGTTCTTGGGATCATGAAGCAAAATGCCCTACTGAAGTAGCAGAAAAAGGTCTGGTGGCCCACTGGAGAGTCCCAAGATACCATCAGTGACTGGGAACAGCCCGAAGGCAGCACCATTACAGAACAGGAACACAAAAGCTCTTGCATTTGGTCTAGGTGGCTTTAGCAAGAGGTCTTAATGACATGGGATTACTCCTTGTTTTTTCCAGGGTTTGTGCTTCCTTTTCCCAGCTCCTCTCTCAGCTTTGTAGTGCCAGGCACTCATGCAGGTACCAGCATCAAATCAATGAGCAGCTGCTTTGCTGGCACAGGGTAGGTTCGGTGCAGCACAGGGTCCATCCCAGAGGCCTGGTACAAGTTCAGCCTGGGACCAGCAGCAGCTCCCAGCTGCAGGATTTTTCCCCACGGGAATCGTGCACTGCAGTGAAGCCAAGCTCTCCCCTACACATGGCTGAGATGGAGGGGCCCAAGAAGGGGGATCTTGAGCTCAGAGGAGTTTGCACTTGAGGACAGCTACACCAGGCATGTGGCTGTTGTTTGCTTGCGTTGCATGGTGGAGTTGGAGGGGGCAGATGAGAAACCAGAATGTGGTTCTCCCCACTGTGAGTAGCCACTGTAGTGCCTGAGGGACAACAGTGTCACACACTTCCTTTTTTGTTATAAGCAGGCCTGGAGACACCTTCTTTAATTAATGTTTGGGTAGCCCTAGCAAAACATGATGTAAATGGACTTGAAGCAACACATCCAGTTCAAGCACACCGGAAACAAAAGTACCTGGATCCTATCTGGTCTGCACTCAGAGCCATACAAGTCAGACCTCCCCTGGCTGAAGCAGATCTCAGATTCAGCTCTGGAGACAAATTTTGGGGCCAAACCAGTTCAGCATTTAGTTTCAAGTCCCCTAAGCCACAGGTTCCAGTGCTGTGCTGCCATTCAGCTGCCCTGGTGGGAAGGGCTCTGAAGGCAGTCAGGCTGTGCCACTGAATGCTTTGAGAGCTCTGGCATCCAAACCTTGGGCCCAGACAGGAGAGCCTGCAACGAAGGTTTGGCTGGTGGGAGCAAATGTTCAGATGATCACAAATTTGCCACCATTGAACAGCACCTTCCTTCAGCTGCTGGCCAGGCACAAATCACTTCAGAGGTGCTGGCATCCAGCCCCAACCACCTTTGGTCAGCTCAGCTTGCCCACATGTGCCACCTATCTCCTCCGAGGGAGCTCCTGGCTGCTCTGGTGCCCGGTTCCATGCCCACTGTTACCTCCCTCCTCTTCTCTAAGCACCTGCCTTCTGCAGGGAGGGGACGCCTGCCTCTCCCCTTCCCCATCAGCCCAATCTTCATGCAGAGCAGGCCCCATGCCCCAGACATGTCTCCCCAGTTGAAAGCAAGACACGAAAGCGAGCTGCCCCAAGTGCGTGCTGTGCATCAAGCCCAGGCATCACCCCTGCCATTCCAATGCTCCCTGCACTGCTGGAACTTTGCCAGCCCTCTTGTGCTGCCCCACCAGGACTCCAGAGTCATTCCCAGCCACGCTCTTCACATCCCACATGGGCCCTTTGGGTGAGCAAAAGCCACCCAAAAGCTCACCCAAACACAAGCCTTTCCTCTGCTGCCTGCAGCAGCGGCCTCTGCCTGCGCCCCCTGCACTGGCCCTCCTGGCATCCCCTCCTCCTGCCTTGTGCAGCTGCATCCTTGGGGATAGTGGCAGCTGCTGCCGGTGGGGGGACCCTGCAAAGTGCCAGTTTACAATGGGCTGTCATGGGAAGGAGCCACAAATGCTGAGACTAACCCTGCTTGCCAGCCTCCAGACCCTCAGCTACCCATCCTGGGCATCTTCAGGAGCAGTTCAAACCTCCTAAGGGCCAAACCAGACCTGGATGGTGCCTCTCCGCTTGCTGCTGACTGGAAAAAGTCAAATCTAGGATGATGCTAATCCTGGTGATTGAGCATGATGATGCTCTGGTGCAGCCATGTTTGCTAGTAAGGCCAAGCAGCTTACCTGCCTGTCCCCAATCCTTCTTTCCATCCCTGCATGCAAGTGGCTGCTGCTAGTAAAACCAGTAGCCACAGCTTCTCTGGAAAAAACAAGCGTGTGATTATTCCTAATTGGCATGGCCAAAGCAGTCCTGATAAGAACAATCCCCTGTTGGGAATGTTCATGATGACCTTGGATGGAAGGTGCTGCCCCTGTTGACCCTCCTCAGCTGCACCCAGCCCTTCGGAAATCCGAAGGATCTTGCCCAACACTCGATTCCACCATGCAGGACCTGATGCTGGGCAATCCCTCCCACCCAAACTGGAGTCCCAGGGCAAGACTAAACCACCACATGCATTAGGAGGTCAAAAGCAGGGAGTCAGAAAGCATGCCTCTCACACCCAGCCATGTACCTCCATACATCACTTTCACGCTCTGCAATGGGATATGATCCCTCTGGGAACTCGTCATGTATTTTAGGGGTTTTTTTGTGCTTGCAAGGACAGAAGTACTATGCTCTTGGGCCAGCTCCATGACTGCCTCCTCATGTCACACCACTGCCGTATGGTCCTCATCCAGCTCCATCAGGCAGTGGTGGTTCACGGCCCCCATCCAGGCAAGCAAAGCAAGGGGAGGTACCAACAGCCAGGAGTGAGATATTGTGCTTCCTTCCCCCTGTATTTACCCCACATAAACAAAATGCAAATATGTGCTTAAGTAAATAAACTGCAGGAGCCAGCAGGGAACCAGGTGGCGTCTCTGTGTCCCTGTGTCAGCTCTCACAGGGCCTGCAGCAGCACCAGCAAGATGACAACTGTCCAAAGGAGGAGCAGTCAGTCCCCGGCCAGAGCAGAACAGCAGCATCAGCCTGACCTGTGAGCCTGCAAGGTCTGCTTTGCTCTAGATAAGCATTCGCTTCCCACACACCACTTACCTCCTTTTCCAAGGCTTTCATCCCTGAGTCTAAGTGGCTTCATGACTGATTGAACTTTTCCAACAAACTAGCTGGGAGGTGAATGCTATTTCATGCGAGAGATAAGAGCACACTGACCACGATCACACAGAAAGCCTGTTATAAAAGAAGTAAGATAATTTAAGCCTGCAGAGCCCTGGTTTTGCTCATTAGCCACAGAGAGAGGCTTTGCTCCGTGTGGGAGTGCAGCTGAACCCCGAACAAACCATTTCTCACCTAGGAGCCTGCCAGGAGACCATCTTGTCTAATCACCCTGTGGCTGTGGCAGAAATGAGAAGATGAAGGTTGTTACCTGGTAGCAGCATAATGTTTGCAATCCTGGGTTAAAATGATTGTAAACAAAACAATACCTGGGAAGCTGGTAGAGTGGAGGGGGATAAAAGACAATTGCATCCTTTGGAGAAACAGAAGTCTGAGGTTTCTATGTCCCTGAGATTTGGTGCAGGGGCCAACGGCAATGTGTTTGATCCACCTTGCTTTGTCCATAGCCCTGTCTCCCTACACACCCACCAGTGTGACAGCTGATGAGAGCTGAGACTCAGCTTTTCCCTGCTGGGAATCTGCCGGTGGCTCACGAGCATGCCCCTGCAGATGAGCCTGGCTTATGATCCCAGCAGGCACAAGGATCTCCTGCTCGCTCCCAGCAGCTTCCTTTTCCATCTGACGCAGGGGAAGCCCAGCGCCCTGTGACCGCTGGCACCCCTCCAGCCATCTCTGCTTGGCACTTTCTGCCTGCAGGGAGCACGCTGGAGGCCCAAAACCAAATACAACATATCCTCCCGCCGGAGGGGAGGAATTCCTGACCTGACTGCATGCACCATCCTGCTTCTGCCTCACTCAGTATCTCGCTGTGATTGTGATGGGGGTAACGACATGCCAGGAAAATCTATGCTGGAAACGAGGTGCATGCGTGGGGGATGAGGTGGGGAGAGGAAGAAGTGGTGTAAGCACAGAGAGGAAATGTTATGGTGAGCCAAATAAGGCTCCAGCAAGAGGTCTCTCCAAGAGGTACCAGTCAATCACAGCCTTCAATTTGTCCTTTGAAGGTAAATAAAGACACTGGTTCACTTAGCCTTGGGCAATGAACCCTTCTGTTGCCCTCTCCTGGAGCCAGCCCTCGTGCTACAGGTATGCTTTAGCCATCCAAACACAGCTGGGCAAGAGGGACAGAAAAGAATTAAGCCCATTGCGCGTTTTTTGGTTCCCCAGCAATTGAAGACCCAATCTGACATCTCAGAGGCACCTAATTCCCCCAAAGCCTGACTACATCCCAGAAAACTCAAGCCTCACCACAGTGGCAAGTTTGGGCATCCAAACACCACAAATCTTGTTTTTAAGCATCCACACAGACACAAAAGATGGCTGTGGTCCAGGCAGCCTATTTTTGTGATGTCTTTTTAACAGTACAGAGATTTTCTAGCCCGTAAAGGGAGGCCTAGAGAAACACCATGAAGCCAGCTGGGTCTCCAGCCCCAATGCACTGGGAAGCTAACCTGGAATCTGGCTTCAAAGCAGAGTACTGGCTTGGGGGCAGCCTCTTGTGGTCTTCGGACAGTTACAGCACTGTAAGACAGAAATAGCAGCTCTGCCCTCGCCACAGTAATCCCATGGGCGGAGTGGGTACGGGGGAAAAAGTGCCAAATTTAGCCAGTTTGGGGAACTGAATTGACAGCTGAGTTTCCCACCTGTGGGACAGGTTTGGGTTACATGGGCAGAGCTCTGTGGTGTAGCTTGCCCTTTTTCTGCACACAGCATATGATGATGAACATGGGGCTCCCACTGGACTCCCGCAGCCCCACTCCAGCAGCTCAGTGCCACTAATGCATGTTGAGTTTCTCTTACTCTCACTCAAAAGAAGCCTGCAAATGTTCCTTGGAGCCTCATCTCCAAGGGCAGCAATCTAACATTTTTAGTTAGTTGGTTGGTTAGTTAGTTAAACAATACTGACAGCTGGAAAAATACATTCAAGTGAGCACTAAGAGGTATTGATAAGAAGAGTCCTGGAATGAATTCAGCTGGTGCAGACTGCAGCATGCCCTGCATGTACACAGGGTTCATGCTGTATGAACAGCTGTGGACGGCAAGCAAACCCTTCCAGCCTCAAAGTGTGAAATACTTTGAGAGAGCAGCTAGTCCAAAAACCCAATCCCTGCAGCTCAAAGACCGACCAGCAGGTGGGACGTATTCCAGAGCATTTGCTTAATACTACCATGAGCTCTTAAACTAAAATAAATCTTTGCTTGTAAGTTAAAACAAAACCAACATTGGTTCTGTGTTTGTACCGCTGTTTAGCAGTATGGCAACCATCCAGAGCCTGGGCAGCAGAAAACATTTAAGGAGACAAAGTAATGTCATTTCTTCTGGATTTCCTCTTCCAACAAATCCTGCTCAGGAAACTCCTTCCAAGAAAGGGAGATCTCAGTCTCTAATTCTGTTCTGACCTTCCCAGTACCCATTTTGACAATGTTGCTCCAAGATTAGTCCTAAATTCAGCCTCTAATTTCACATGGGCTGCCAAGGAAACCCATTAGGTGATGGCTCTGGCTCTCTTCTGGTAAAGGCCAGACTTCTTTTTGGAAGTGCTAAATCTCAGAGAGGTTTACAATATTTTATAAAATCCAAAGGTTCCCCTGGGGAAGGAGCAGAGTCAGGGTAGGCAAAGCTATGTTGCAATATCTGGGATGAAAGAGTGCAAATAAGATAATTATTCATAGTTGTACTCCAACTACAACAAAGAGATAGACCAAGTGGGAACACTGAGCTCCACTAGGTCCCGAGTCCTGCTCCCCCAGGTCAGGTTCTGGTGAATACCGGTTACAGCTATTAAAATAGATTCCTTAAGCAGCAGCATCCACTGCTGCTTCAGTTAGAAGCACAAAAAGTTCCACAGGATCATCTCTTCCTACATCTCCTACCCTTCCTACATCTCCTACATGCTTCCTACATCTCCTGTCCAGTGCCTTTGCAACTTTACACGTGTATCTTGAGCCCAACATATCAACACATTGTCTTTCTCAGAGGTCAGTAAGCTTGTACTTGCAGAGCATTCAGTTTTGCCAGAGACTATACAGTGATATAATAACTTGCAGCTTGCCAAAATAAAGCTTATTCAATGTGTGCACTTTGTCAGGTTTATGCTGTTCTACCACTGAAGGAATCCATGAAGTACAAGTACACTAGACCTAAGGTTACTCCTAGAGCAAAATATTCAGTGAGAACAGAAAGTAATTACCTTACAGATCTGGTTAAATCCATGCCAAGATTTTTGGCACATTGCACAGTTCAGAGATGGCTTAATCTTAACATGAGAAGTCTAAGATTTGCTATGAGAAGAGCATAAGGTCCTCAAGCATAAGGGCAAACCTGCTTGTTATGCTGAAGTAAGGGGTGCTAAAATGTATGTGCTGCCCAATACAAACCATACTGGAAATGGAGAGGAGTCCAACTGAAAAAGCTATGTCCAGAGACTTCAACTCATGGTTAAACTCTGAAAGTTCGAGTCTTTCCCACATGTGAATATGAAAAAGAGAACATTGCCAGGAAGTCTGAGATCTGAGCTATAACTCTTTGCAACTGTTCAATATTTCAGTGGGAGGCTATTTTTGTTAAGTTTCTCTGGATCCTGTATCGCTACATGTAGTGCAAGTGAACGCAAGAAGCCTAGTTTGGGTGTCTGAAGGCAGTGAGGTTGCTGGCATCGTCTTCCTCAGGGCATTCCTGCCTAGAGGATCTTTGCTCGAGATCCCCACTCCAGCATTGCAGGTTCATTTGAAAGCACTCTCTTTTGTTGCCAGCTCCTGCACAGTGCTAAGCTCAAAGGCTGGGAGGCTACAAGCCATGAAGCAGCGAGGTAAGGGCAGAAGCAGTGTGAGCTGGAGATGGGGGAGTCCCTTTCCTGGAAGGTCCACACTGCCACGTGGCCACCTTGCTCTGGTACTGAGCATAAACCCATGGTGGCCTGGAGGGGCCACGGCAGAGCAAGGCCCTGAGGATGCCCACTGAGAACCAGTGACTTGCACAACAGGGGCATTTGTACAGCTGCTATTTACAGTATTTCCAATTTTGTCTTTCCTTTTCCGTCCCTTCCTCTTTCTGGGTCTTTATTTTCTTGGGAAGTGAGAACACAAGTCGTGACACAAACAGTGGTTTCACATATAATGCAGTTGGAGCATGCAGCCATGGAAACTGCTGCTTAGGTATGACTTAATACTTCTTATTTCATCTTCTTTTGATTAAATTGAACAATAGAAAGGACCATAACCATGAGATGCACCTGCTCCTCAGGAAACATGTTATCTTTCAGTTACGCAGTACTTTCATAGGTGTACAAATACCTATTTATATATTTATTTTAGAAAACCCTGCACATTTATAAATAAACCTATCAAAAATGTATAAAAACCAAAACTAGTTGTGAGAGATCAGAAACAAAACAAAGAAAGATGTTACAGAAAACTTTCATTTTACTTTAGTTTATTCACTTTTCAAACTGGAATGAGAAGACTTCAAATGAATTTAAAACCCCGGAAGTTCGAGTCTTGAGTCTTCATACAAAACATAGTTCAATGTAAATGAACGGTTTGATTTATTTTATTCCTAAAGAGAAACCAGTATTTTTCCAAACAACTCTACTGAGTGATTTATGAAAGAACCATATTTCTTCAGAGCTGTAGCCTTCTAATTAGATTTTCATTCTAAGGTGAATTTTTAAGCCCTTCAGGCCTGAGACATTACACACAATCCTCTATAATCTTTTCCTGAGGAAATTATTGTATTATTTAATTGTCTTTGTGTTGGGTAATTACAGCAGGCTTCCTTCCTCCTTTCTATTCCTTGTTCTCTTTATTTACATCTGCGATAGGCTCATAGGGCCAGTCTCTGCTGACTTCCAGCGTATCATGATTCAGTGAGACACAGCAAGAAAAGAGCATGGACTTGGTGGGATTATTCAACATGGAAGATGTGTGGTTTTAACACAGATGCTGTAACGCCCATTCCTTCAGTATATGCAGTCAAGACAAATAGAGCACAATATCTGCCACAGAGGCTGTATGAGGAAGTGCAATGGCAGGGATCAAAACTCAAATGCAGAGGAAACTCTCGAGTTTCCAGATGGCAAGCACCAGAGCAGAGGTCAGCGGATGATTGCAGGCAGCACTTTACCCAAGCAGAGATTAAAATGTCCTGCTAGGTGGGAAGGTCTCTGTTTCCAAGGCAGAACACGCACAATTGGTAATATTTTGACCCCATTCAAGGCTGTACATTCTGTACTGTGGGAACTAGGAGATTGTCATGTCTGCCCAAGCTGCTGAGTGCTGGCATGTGCCATTTCAATTCTGCCACTAGGCCCTTTTAGACAGCATGTGCCAGCCCTGACTTCATAGCACCTGGAACATTGTGGGCTTTGAAAACTAGGAAGGATGGCTGATTCCCCAGTCATGTTCTATTTAAGTAAGAAGCATCATTTGTAAGGCTGAGAAGATATTTAGTCCAGCACAAAGCACACTGGGCTGGAACTCAACTGCTGCGTGCTGTTCCTGGCTTTGCCAGAGGCTGCATGTGACCTATAACAAAGGCCAGCACCTCTGCTTACCCTCCTGCCTCTTCCAGGCTCATTCCTCAGACAAGTACTTCAGCGCTACACCTCTCCAGGACTCAAACTGACTCCTTCCTAGTCAGGATGCTTTCTCCTAAGGCGGGGTTTGATGTATTCATGAAAGGCACGTTGGAATGGGTTCAAACTTTTTTGGCTGATCTCTATTTAATGAGACTGGTAAACACAAACCATACATATTATCTATACACACAGAGCTTTGTCTGTACATTATAATACAATTGCAGTTAATGCTGAGTCAGTGGGAGCTCTGCACACTTTGAAAATGAAAGCCATAAGAAGTAAATTTCACATTAGGAAAAACCCAAGTAGCCTGTTTGCTAGTAATCAGCTTTGTTGCCTGGGCACCAAGTACAGTAGCTCCTTGTTGCTCCCTACCAGGGCGCTGCAAGTGCATGCTGTATTTTATTTCAGTGTAGAAACATTGCAGCTATTTATTCATCTCTAGTGAAATGCTCCATTTGCTGCTTCACACAGACACAGGCTGGCATCAGAGAGAATCCTGCCTGCATGTTGAGGGAGCTTGCCCAAGGCTGCCCCAAAGATCTTTCAAGGCAGGATTTGAATTCTTGAAAGCCTTATTGTCTTTGTAAGGCACAGCAAACAGTGCTTCTTCCACCTACCTGCTTTTCTGTAAGCCACTGAAACAATGCAGGGCTGTGCTGTGCTGCCTGGCAGCTCCCTGCACCAGCTGTATCTCACTGAGACAGCTGAACCATGGTGGAGAAATGGCAGCAGGATCCCTTGACTTCTGACTGGTGGACTTGTGATTTTACTAACACTAGAAAGCTGTGATGACTTTGCTGAAGATGTGGTCTGCAAAAAAGACGAACTTGTATCTTGAGGCATCAGCAGATTCAATCATTGGGATTTAACAGAGCATCACCAGCTGAACCCTCAGGAAGCCAAAGCACTGCAGTTGTAAAGCAGAACACAAGCTCAGACATACTGGCAGTTGGGTTAAGTGCAGTCAGTTTTCTTAATTCTAGAAATTTGCTTTCTCCAAAGCATTTAGTTCCCAGTTCTACTGACTCGTACAGAATTAAACTAGGTTCTCTCCTTCCCATCACCATGATCTAGTAAGTGAACTGCAGGACAAATTAGGTCCCTGGACAACATGGCTGCAAGCTCAGTTCCCTTGAGGAGTTTCCACAGCCATCATCAGCTAGGATAATTACATCCATCTAAAGGAGTGAAACAGCTCATTCCATTTAAGCTGCAGTGCTACCTCAGCCAAGTTAATGTGGAGGAGAAACAGAAATTTTTATTGATATTAGCAAATTTTGAGATACATAAAAAGGGAGAGAGTTGATCTGCAAAGTTACATTTTCAGGTAATTGCTTTTCAAAACACTATCACACCTCAAAGTTGCTTCAAAGAATACCACCAGACAGGGTGAATTCTTCCTGTTATCTTTAGTGGTGGGAAATGGGGATTTTCCAAGGTAGCATCTGACCCTGAAGTGAGGAGCCTAGCAGTGGAAAACCAACACAATTCTCAAGAAGTAACTGGCCAAAATATTGGTAATCTCAGCTTCTTCCCGCTATGGCAAATAACTGTGCCCTTGGTGGAAAGACCAAGAGTCACATTGCACAGAATATAAACTGCTCTTGCTTTTCACCATTGTTTCTCCTTGCAGTGTGTTCCCTGAGGCTAGGACTGGAAATAAACTTTCTCCCTAATCAATTACCAAGATTACAGCAACTCCAAAAACTTATTTGTCTCATTCTATGCCAACTACTCAGTGGATCACTCCAAAGTGGCAGCCAAGACTAACTGTCTGGCTAGACAAGGGATAGTTCCCTTAAAAAGTAAAAGGTTGGTTTTTTGTTGATTTTTAGCTTACACCAAAAGTTACATTTTCACCACTTAATAGCAAGTCCTTTAACCAGTGACTTGTGAGGCAATGTGGACACTAAGACAAGAATTCATGAAGTGGAAATAAAACCCAACAGTTTCAAGAGCTCAAACAGAAGTTGTATTTACAAATCAACTGAAAGGAGGATCAATCGGCAGTTTTAAACTGCCTTTATGAAAACAAACAGATCAACCATTAACTATTTCAGAGTTAAAAGCATTAAGAAACAACTATATTTATACTTAATCTTTGGAATATGGCTTCACAAGACAATATCCCATTACAGAAGTGCCAATACATTTAAACAGCTGTTTGGTCAGCTTATAAATTCGCTTTAACACTCAATGACTATGAGTAAGAGGAGACTGCTTCAGTTCCTGTTTGTCTACTGCAAGTTCTCAAAGAAAACTTAAAAGAACTTGCTCTTGCTAGGCAAATTTACCAAAAAGAAATCATACCAGGAAGAGCCTAAGCATTGCTCTCTGCTCCTTAGTTTTTACTTACCTGTGTTCCCACTAAGCCTACCGCACAGCATCTTTCTTTTTTTCTTGGGGGGGGGGGGAGAGGGGGGGAGGGAGAACCCCACCCTCTTTAAAATTGACATTACAAAAGGCACAAGATGCAGCATGTTTTGCTTTCCTTCTGGGCCTTTCCCTCCCCTCACCCTCAGAAATCACAGTAGTAATGCTGGAGTACAAACACAGTTCTGGAACTTGCCTTAAGCAGTGTTGCCAGGGAGCTTTATAGCTTACTTTCCTCTCAGAATTGGTATACGAGCCATCTCAACTCAAGAAAGGGCTTTGCCTCTGACGCAACCTTTTATTAGTTAGTGCTACTGGCTCTCCTTCCCCTTTTGCTTCCGAGAAGCTTGAAATGCAATGGATGAGGCAGAGGACAGTCAGTCTCCATGGGCTTCTTGAGAACTTGAACTTACTCTTGGAATAAGAGGCAGGGCTTCCTACAGAATGAAGAGCCGTTCTGAACTGTTTGTTTCCACCCCTTTCATTACCACTGCCATTCTCACTGGGTTTACTATGTGCAACAGTATGTGTTAAATGAAGCCTTTAGTAGCCTAGAGAAATTATCTGGTTATTCATACTACAAATACTTCACCTAGTGTGCCAGTAAAACTCAGTACATGCTCATAACTTCTGTTTTTAGGGTAGTTAACAGGACAGATACAGTAAAGTACTTAAACCTAGACCTTTTCCCACCTCAAACAATAGACTTCATTAACTGATCTTCAGTCTACTTTTCATCACTTGCTTTAACCACCTTTCTTCCTCACACTATTAGCATTCCGTTACACAATAAATGCTACAGTTAAGATATATATCCTGCACCATTGAGCCTAAAGCTTAGTCTGCCTTTGAAGATAAGCAAGAAAGCACTTCCAGCATAGATTAAGACCAGAAACAGCACCTATTTTATCCTGCAGATGTAACGAAGACTTCAGAATATCAACTATGATGGGTTTAAGTGCTTTATATTTATTATAAAGTATTAATAATTGAGTGTATGGAAAATTATTCTCTATACTAGAGAATAAAATGACAGCTTTTACAAGTTATACTATACAGTACATGAAATGCTGCACATTTTCTCAGCTGCTTGAAACAGTATCTGCTATACAAGTGAAAAAAGGGTAGACTTAGAAGTTTATTATTTATAATACAGTGTGTTAAAAAGCACAAACAAATAACATTCAAAATAAACAAGCTCCCAAAAATCTAAAGAAATCTTTAGATGACATGTACACAGATTATACTCAAGTTTCAATATACACATTATTGTTCCCCCAAGATGCTCCACTTTACTGGATTGCTGGAACATGATGACAATTGAAGGTGCAAGAAAAGCACCGCCCAAGCCACAAAAGCACTGGATAGGTAGATTAGCAATTTCCTGAAGTGTTCTCCACAGTCTTTGGCTCTACTATTTCTTACAGCCATACACTGTGGCAACACAAGAAGAGAGATGGGCTTCAATTACAAACATTGTCAATTGCAATCCAGTTATCTGGGGAGTTGCTAGAGCGATTCAAGGCACTCTTCCCAGTGCTGCCAGCCCACAGAACCCCCTGTGCAGGACATAGCATTTTAAGAGACAATCAGGTTGGGCTAAAGCATGTTCTTGAAGGACATGGAATGAACAATTCAAGACAAACTCCTCCAGAATGTCCAGTTCAAAGTTCATTCATACTTCACAGGCACACCAGCTTAAGAGAAACATTCATGTATATGTAGGTAACACTTTAAAGCACTCTGCTTCAATGTGTTTAGTTGCTTTACGGTTAAAGTGGTGTAACATATCAGCAGCTTTGAAGATAGTGTTCATGGGGCATGTTGAACCTAATCTCACAGTTAAGATTTTAGGCCTACTTCACAGTTTAACAGTTGTCTCCTTTGCTTTTCCTTCTCATTGAGAGGCAGTGTCTACAATGGATGATCTTTTACAACTGTTCCAACTTACAACATAAACCAGAATGCCAACACCCCCCCTAGAAAATGTACTCACAGTAACACTGTTCGCTCTGATGCATATGGTATTGACACTTAATTGTAAGCTTCTCCCATAATATAAAATACCTTCTAGATCAAAAAGATTTAAAGATATTGCACTGTTGTATTTTACTTTTGCCTCCCAACCTCATTCCAAGTATTTACGAAACTGTAAACAAGTCATTTTATACAGTACTGTACAGCTGCATTCCAAGAGACTGGAATTCAGTGACACCTTCGTTAGAGATACAGTAGCCTAAGCACAGTGTAAGTTCTGTCCAGCTGCCCTCTTCAAACAGTAACCAACAGGCCACTCCTCCCACATTCACACCTTCAGCTTCCTCTTCTGCTCAAAGTATGCATCAAATCTGGATAATGCATATTCCTGGAGAAATAAGAAACATTGAGTACAGTAAACAGGTGAGTGTTATTTGGGAGGGGGAAATATAATGAAGGTATTAACTGTGCTGCCTTCCCAATCCATCATCTCAATGCATTAATTAGCTCTTTTTGGGAAGGATAATCTCTCTAGAGGTGTTCTGGCCTCTTAAAATTTCCTCCAATCTTATTTCAACTCTACGACTATAAGCTGCTGTCAGCATGTCAGAAGAGAAATCAGAAACTAAAAAGGACAGCTTCTGCAATACTTCCTGCAGGATATTCAGAATACCTGAAAGTTATATCACTTTACCATACACTAAAGCATGTATCAAGAGTTAGACTGATCTGTTTCTCAAGTACAAGAAGCTACCTGGCATTGATATTGTTACATACTGAACATCAACATGTCTTTACACATGCACTTTGACTACTCAGTTTCAAAATTCACACTTACTGCATGCCAGCTTCCTTCTTGCACAGGATGTCTTATTGCAGAATACTACTTCACTGCAAGGCCTGACACAAGACTATAATCTCTCTACATGACAATTGGAAGTATTTCTGAAGCTTTTATGATCTGAAATATTCTTTACATCAAGGAATTTGCACAAACTACTAAATTTATTTTTAAAATTTTTACTCCACTTAGAAGGTACTAGTTGCAGTGAGAGGTCATTTCTTTTACTTGCTGATAATGTACCACAGGTTACTTAATAGAGGATACATTTTTACTTATATGAAACTGTGATTAAATAACTTACCAGATAACCAAACTCAATGGATGAGATCTTTGCTTGTATAATAGACCACAGACCCCAGAAGAAGTGTGATGCAAGGGCAAACCTGAAATTACAAGGTTATGTTTATTGAAATACCCAACACACCTTATTGAAATACCCAACACAACACCTTATTTCAATATCCTGCTAGAATAGCACTCCCTAGTTTGGAGATGTCCACATCTTTTTTCAAATATGACATTATAAAAATAATTCCATTAGCTTCCCCATGGTATTTTGTTTACTCCACTAAGTGTATATCACATATCTAAAGGTTACAAAGGACAGATTTTTCTTTACCACATATAAATTGCTTATAACCTCTCTTGGCTGAAGTTTCTTGACTCAGATATAAAAGAATAGGTAACACAGTGGAAGTTTCAAGATACAGTTGTGAAAGACAAGTTACCTGTTAACTTCTATCAGCACTTCTTCTTCTAGTTTGGACTTCTCTTCATTGCTCAGATTTTCAAAGCCATCATGGAATGCAGACAGGTAACTGGAGATAAAATGAAGCTGGAAGGCAAGTAAACAGAGTAACAACTCAGTCTCAAGACATATTTGCTTCTTTCAGAAACAGGCAGGCTTTTTAAAAAGTTGTCATTTTTTTTTTCCAAACATCAACAGTGCTGGAGTTATCTTTAAGATTAATGGCGGCTCTACTAATTACTTGGAAGTCTGGTTTAAAATAAGTCATAATATTAGGACAACAGATGACATTTTGCTACTGCCAATTAATTTCACAGCTGCAGTCTGGACTTTTTGTGGTGGATAGCTACATGGCACATAGTAAACATTCTATCCTGAATAGCTATCACGAAGTTTCTACAACTTTTAAAGCAAAGATAGTCAGGATTACACAAAGTGTTGTATTTAAGGAAGTCATGGATGAAAGGTCTTGGGACAGATTAAGTCCAAAACAGAATTGAAAAGAGTTGAGATTTGAAGACTGCAGATACTGGCATTTTATTAGTTATGTCTTATACGCCTACCTGTTGCTTCTTTGAAGGATATTTAAGAAAACTAGCTTTGAAGAATGGGTACTTCTCATATGTGTAATCATACATCCATTCACAGAAGTGATTTCCTATGTCAAATCCTCTGAAAAAGAGATAAAGACTGAGTACCTCGATATTTGAATACTAGCAATCTGTTTTAATCAAGCCTAAAAGCACAAGGCTACTTCGAACTTACTGCAGTTTTGCTAAAGGGGGTAGAGAATTGATGACAAGAATACAACTTTTTCGCAGGGTATTAAAATCAATTAGTAAAGATGGGCAATTAAGAATAAAAGCTATGAGCTACATGAAAATAATAGACTAAAATACCAAATTCTATATCAACGGAGACAGCTTTGCAGGCAAAAAGGTCATACTCAAAGTATTTAACATAGCCCACTTTTACATTACTGGACTTCAGGGTTCCATTATGTTCCAGCTACGCTAACATTTAGTGATACAAATGACTCCACACTTAGATCACCCTTAAACACAGGTTTCTAGATGACTGAGGCAAGAACAGAAAGCACTGTGTATAACCATGTAGTGAAAAACCTGGGACTACTCATACACACAAATGAGAAAGCCATCTGAAAGGGCTGAAAAAAAAAAAAAAAACCAACGCAAAAGCAAACCTGCCCTACATACATGTGTACATACAAAATCTACCATTTTTCTTATGCCCCCACTAGCAAGAAATTGACATGCAAGCAAGAAGCCATTTATGCATAAACAGACAAGCCCTCTAGTCCGGACAACCAAGGAGCTCCAACAGCTTTGACTCTGCTGTATGCCTATACTCAACACCATCAGGACCAGAGCTGTTTTGACTAGTTATAATTTGCTGTCCACCCCTAATAGAGCAGAGCACAACTCACTAGAACAGACAGGTAATAGACAGAATAAGCAGCACTTGCTCTCACTGTACCACATAAATAGTAATACACCTTCCTGTTGAATAGAAAATAAAGTGATTTACCGGTAATTATAGCTGCTGTATTCGAAGTCGATGAGCATCAGCTTTTGGTTTTCTGAATTCTCTCTGCCTTCCAGAAGCAAGATATTACCTGAAAATTTTTTTAGATAATACAGCATATTCAATGAAGTCCCAGGAAAAT
The DNA here is from genome assembly GCF_004027225.2 of Strigops habroptila. NCBI lineage: Eukaryota > Metazoa > Chordata > Aves > Psittaciformes > Psittacidae > Strigops > Strigops habroptila. The sequence goes on along the minus strand of NC_046358.1, from coordinate 48,452,007 downwards.
AGGAGGAAAGTAATACTTTGTCTTAAGAAATATTGTCCAGATAATCCCAGCTATCCCTTACGTGTGCACAGAAGAATGATAGAAAAAGCCGAGTTGCACTGGCTGTATACCAGCTCACCAAAAGTTGAGATATATACCACAAACCTTGTAAAGCTGAAAGCAAGAAAGTTCTTCTGTGCAGGCAGAGGTAGATTTATTCTCCCAAGAGTCCTGCTTCTTCAGTGTTTAGTTGGCAGCTAACTTGGATGACACTGTCAGCCTTAGTATGCCTTGCTGAATTGTTTCTTTCCACAGCTTGAGATATAAATTATGCAGATGTCTCATACCTGCATAGCACTATCACTGGTCACACTACACTTGGAACAGGAATTGCTTTTCAGCAGCCTGAAAGCCACAGACTGCTTTCTAGAATAGCAGCCACTTTGCTCTTCTAGTATGTGGCACAACCAGTACCTACAGAAAAGCTCATCTTTTCCTTTGTAACAGGAAGATTGCTTTTTCTGTCTTTCAATTCACTTTGTCACTTGTTCATAATTCATATGAAAGACATCAAGTTTGTCTCTGTCAAGTGTCAACTAGTAAATAAATCCATAGGAATTTCAATTTCTGCAATGGTTTGTCCCCTCTCCACGGGTACATCTGTTCTTTATTTCACACCCTCGAAGCAATAGAATGAGTACAGTATTTCCCCCCACACACACCCTTGCCTTGGAAATTTAGGTTACAAAGCTTGCCCCAGCCCTATCATGCTCTGACTCCTCTAGTATCACACCTTGCCACATCAGCACTGAGACCTCAAACACCACTACCAACCTAGCTCTTCAGACCTCAGATCAGCATCTTTTTCCCCTTGTGCTGCCTGTCCTCCAGGGCAATCCCCTTTCAGGCCAATTTCTCAGCCTTAGCTAGCAAGGCTGGGACTCCTGAGAACAAAACAGTCCTGCATATGGTCCTCATATAGCATTCTTCCAGCTCAGCCCAGCTGCCCACCGTACAGGTGGCAGGGAGCACAAACGCAGCATACCCAATACCTTTAGCCCTGCCTCCTTTTCATCTCTTTAGGGAAAGGACTCAGAAATTGTTATTCCCTCCATGACTCGCAGAGAGAACACACTAAAAAGAGGCAGATAAAGTTTTCCTAACACTTCCTACCATACAAGCTGAGAACTACTGAGTCAAACTACTCTAGTCTCCCATTTTCACCATTCATTGTACTTTTTCAGTATCTTTAAGGACTAAAGTATATCCTACCCTGATCATGTAATACTGCAGACAGCTAGGAAAAGTACAGTCTTAACAGACAACCCACAAGGTTCCCATCATCAACTCACATGTACTACCATAGCATGTGTACATGCTTGGCTTAATCCATTTATGATACTAGACGTTCTCTTAATTAGCCTAAAGGGTTGCTGAAGCCAATGGACTTTGCAACTGTTGCACACTAGGAGTGCATACACAGGCTGCTGTTTCAGGTCATCTTACAGGGTAGTATCTCAACAACATGACTATCTCTCAGAAAGCAAACAAATGACCAGAAAGGCTTAATACTGCATCACTTAACAAGGTCATGAAATACTAGCAGCTTACCTTCTTGACAGTCATTATGGCAAAATACAACTGGTGATGAAGTAGCTTCAAGCATAGCTCTGGAAAACAGCAATACAGGACCTTGTAACAAATGACTAAGTTCAGGTTCACTTTTAAGTAAAGAATGGAATTTGCTGTAAGAATTTGAAGTGCTGTGCATTTCTAGCAAGACCCTATTTTCTCAATTGGGAGCCCAAGACCAGGACAACAAAGTTGGACTTCACTCATTAGCAAGTCAGATCAGCAATTTGATCATACCAGCTTGTGGTCATAGAAGACTCAGGTTGGTTACAGAACCAAAACCAACCCCCAACTTGTAAAGTAAAATGAATATAGGGCATTATATTGTATAATATGTTTGAAAAAGTATACAAATTCATACTGAAACTTGCCTACCACTATCTTCCAATTTGCACAAATAAGCTTACCTTAGATTTTTCATTTCCTGGGGGAGATTGTAACTGAGGAGTTTGTTCAGTTTTCTTGTTCTGGATTCTCTGGTAAATTTAATCCTCAGCACTTGATTTAGGTATCTGTTAAGAACAGAGACAATAGTACCGCATTTGTGACAATAAGTATATTAATCTTCCCATACCAACATAAAAATCCAGAAAGTTCAAAAAAAGATACTAAAGAAAATGTTACTCTTTCTCAAGGTAGTTTCTCAAGTAACTATGAAACAATTTCTGGGTACAGTGAGAGCTTGTGCTCTCAGGCATTCAGGAAAAATGATCCGCTTATCAAAATTAAAACAGTTCACTTTTTTCCATACTTTAAAAATTGCATAACTTACTTTTCCATTGTTCCAAAAAGCCATTTAGGTTCTTTGTTAAATGGCATTTTCATGCCATGAAATCTAGCCATCTTCTCAGCTATTTCAGCAGATATGTCAGGTAAGCTTAGTTCTTCAGTACTTAGTTTCCTGCTCTGTAATAAAATACAGTATTCTTAAAAAGTAGTTAATGACAAAATCATGATTAATTACAAACACTAGCATTAGTCTCTATAGAGCATAGTATGAAACACTAGGATAGTACTCTAGCAATACACTTTTTTCATCCCAAATGAACTTGTAAAATTGCTGTCTTTGGGAAAGCTGAACCAGCCACCCTAGCTTACTTATGACTTGGTCAATTCTCTTCTAGATTAAGACCTGGGCCATATCACATCTCACACTAAAGATATCTTCAAAGCAGATTGGGTATAAATATACGAACATCAACAGCATCTGCTCTTGTTGCTGTTAAAGGAAAGTGTTATTCCATAGATTCCAATGCTATGTTTGGTATCTAACAGGTTTTTTACCTTCATTTATTAGTCCCTGCTACAGCTGAAGAGTTTTTAGATATCTCTCCCTGGCAAGAGCTATAATTGGGTTCTCCAACACCCACTATAACTGTATCAAGTTACCACTAGCAATTACTACAGGCTGCCAACTATTCCATTCCCACATCCCTGCTTTTCCAGGCAGTCCAGAGGCTGCCTTCTCATGATCAATTAAAACAGCTAACAGCAGCCCACTAACTAATCATGAACAGAACTTACAGGAATGAATTCCTCCAGTCGCCCTTGTGGAAAGATTCCGTACAGCTTTGGACCAAGAGCTCTCTCTGCAAGAATGGCAAACATAACACTTTCCAGAACCATGGCTTCTGCCCCCTACAAATAAAACAATAAATTTTTTCAAAAATTAAAGCATTAGTTGATGCTTGCACAGAAATGATTTTAGGTGTGCACAATAGCTAAACTGCTACAAAGCGAGAAATTTTAGTGTCAGCTTTAAAAAACAGACTCAATATTTTGCTAACCAAAGTTTGACTAATAACAACACATAGTTAGCATGGAAGCAATACAAATATTTTGCTTTCAATTTTAAAGCCAGGGAGGAAAATCTATTACTTAACAGGTACTGTTGGTGGGCCAGGTCAAAGGAAAGCTATGCAAAACACAGAACACCCTCTCCCTAACCTGTGGGAACTCTGCAAATTCATTTCCTGAAGGAGTTTATCCCACTGAAGCACAGCACAGGAACTATAAATATTATCCTTGGCTATTTTAACACACTTGGGAATACTGCCTCACAAAAGGACATTTTAACTATGCAAGGGAATGAAGTGAACAACTAAACTACCCAATTTTTCATTTAGAAGAATGACTTAACATTTGTTTCTGGTTGAGCACCTTTTTTTTTTTCCCTAAAGAGAACATGATTTAAACTCCCGCTAAGGAGCAACTGTGTGTGAATAAATATTCTTTCTTTGCTATCTCCAAACATTCCTCAAGTTCCAATAACTTTTCTTCAAGGTTTTCCTTACATCAATAAACTCAGTCCATAACAGCCACAAGCAGATAGCTTTTTAATATGAAACTTAAAAAAATTAATAGAAGAGCCACAGTATAAATCACTACTTCTAGCAATTATGTTAACTGGAATCCAGCTGTACCCCAATCCTAGATGTCTGCTAAGCCTCTGCCTACTTTTGAGCAACTCATCTCGAAGCCTGACCCATGACACTTAAGCTTAAGAATTAAGAGCACAAAGTTAAGAAAGTTCTCAGATATTTCAGATTACAAAGCCTTCAGCATTTATGTAGTCACTGCAGTCCCAGACAGTAAATAACTCTTTCCATACAAGTTCCACTCTTGAGTACACTCTATGCAGCTCTGTTGATAAACTGTTTTTATTACTGGCCCACACCTTATTATTGTTGCATCTTCAAGAACTTGTAGCATTTCATATTGAAGTGTAGAAAAAAACCACTCATGTAATTATGTTCCGAGGTATTAAATCTAATAAAGAGTCATCAAGAGTATCAATTGGGAATTTAAGGCAATCTGCAAATGAATGCATTGTATCCATGTCCTCCCATGTTTTCCCATCTCAACTCCAAAGCAGAACTAATGTACCAAAGATACATATTTTTAATCATTTCATATGCCCTCACCACCATGGATCTGAACTTTTCACTTCAGTTCTGAAGCCCAATGCCAAGAACCAAAAAGCAAATTAGATACAGGTTATTGAGTGTCTACTCCTTTATTAGTCACTGTTGAATTTGTCTGTGCCTGGTACAACACCAGATGTTTTAGAAGTCTGATTACAGCAATCCTGTGGGCTGATCCCATTAAAATATCAGTTCCTTGTTTTTGCATCTTACTGAAAAAACAACTCATGATACTTGGATAACAGCAATTGCTAAAGAAATGTTCTTCATTAAGAAGTCCCTTAATGCATCAGAAATGACAACCAATTAATTTCCAATTACTCTACGGTGCACTTATGGGTTATTTCTGACATGATTAAAAATTTAGAACTTCCAGATAATCCACAACCACATGATTGCAAGTTTGTAAACTTCTCTGTCAGTGTTAACAAGAATGGCTGCTTCTCCCCATGAAAGATACGGTTCAAGGTTTAAAAGCACAGGCAAGTATTACCTAAAAGCAGCAGTATAAGAATATTCAAGTTGGAATTCTCTGATGCTGGACAATTAAAAGACAAAAGTTTAGAGCACCAAAAGAACTTTCTCTAGCAGAATGGTCACTTCAGAACAGGTCCAGTGAGAGCTCTGGAATAATACCATCTATGCATCTCAGTCATAAAGACTTCTCCTTCATAACACTTGCTAGACCTTTTACCAAGTCTCCACTTCATACGCTACTGTCAAGAAGAGTTGTGTAAACAAACTAAAGGACATTAGAAAATTCTATAGAATACTTCATATGGACACTGAACAAATCTAGGTATCTAACTCTTCAGTTAAATGTTCACCTGATTACTTCTCTAAAGAATCAAGCATCGTAACTCACTAAATCGTGTATCTCAATGCCTTCAAATACTTTGCAATATGTTTATACTGCCAAGACAACAATCTATTGCATTAAGCTCTGAAGTCCTCAATTTTCATCAGTTTCAAAGAGATGTAACCATGAGCACTGGTATTTAAAACAAGCTTCTGAAGAAGATTTGACCACTCACACTTTTAAATGAATTCTTGGAGTTGAATGTTGCATTTCAAACCTAAAAACTATAAAACATTTTACAAGACTATTCCAATATGCAACTCCCATTCAGGCAAGGAGAAATCAAAAATCTTTCTATACTTCAGCTAGAATTGCAGCTTCTTTATTCTTGCTTTGACAAAAAGCTCACTATAAAATACACCATTTTAAGGAAAATTACCCCTATCTATAGCAAAATCAAGGTAAAACAAAGGTAACCTCTATTAAAAGACCTTATGAGGTGACAGAAGACTAACCCATCTCTAGTCACAGTTGTCAAACACCAGGCAGCTCAGAACAGCTACAATGCTTCTGGCTAGTGAACCAGAACATTCTGGGATTACTCAGAGGTTTTTCTTGTCTTCAAAGGATGACACTGACTCCTCTGATCAAACCTACCCACAATTTTTACCTAGACTCAAGAAAATTAACAAATCTACCCTGACAGGAATTTTTGAGTACGCTGATCCAACAGTGAAGTTCCAGCACTATGAAATTAATAGTAGAAAACAATAACGTACCAGCCCAGAATCAGTATTTTCAGGCAACACACACACACACAGTTCTGAAGTTCAAAGCTTTGCTTCCTGTACTGCAAAACATCTAGGAGCCGCTGGCACCAGGGAGGGACTTGTTTGGATTTTTGTTTTCTTTTATAACTTTCGGAACTTTCTTTTACTGGATTGGGGCAGGGGAGAAAAAAACCAAGCCATCTCCATTTCTCATTTCTGAAGAAAATTGAGGAATCAGATCAGTACATTTTTCAGTTCAGTCTTTGTTCAACTGATTGGAGCTGTTCCAGTAAACTAAACTGCAAGTTCAACAAAACCTCAAAAGTTGGCATTGAACAACAAGAATTTTAAAACCAGTTTTAACTCCCTAGGAAAAAAAAAAAAATGCTTGAACTGTTTCAGATGGCATTCCCAGAAGGCACAAAAATACACGGGGAGAAAACCAGCATTTAACTAAAATGTACTTCTCCCTAATCACTGCCAAAACCATTACAGAGCTGAAAAATGACAGTACATAAGCAAAGAATTTGGCTAACATGCTGCAATGTTATCCCTTACTGGGAAAAAAAATACTGCCATGGTAAAAATCTAAATTATCAAATTCTGTTCAGATGGTTTTATGAAAAATTACACTCAGCTAAACTTTATCCTGCATGAGCAGAAATGGTTCCAAATACAAGTACTTTAAAGTTTGCAGAACAGAGATGACCCATGCACAATGCTAATCAGAAACACTTCCTATTTTAGAGAAGTTTTCCCTCCCCCAGCTATACATACTTTCCTCAGAAGAGTTCATCAATGTATTCTAAAATAGGGATTAGTACTGCTAAAGAAAAAGCCTAGCATAATAAATAACAGTACTAACACCAGTGCTCACAATGGTAAGAAACCATTTAGGGTAGAATTGAGGGGGTGTTTCTCAATGTGGTATGCTTAAATCTTTCCAAACTATGTACAGACACTCACATTATAATGTTACTTCTATGAGCAAATCTATTTCTTCATTACTGTTTACAGTTTCTAGGTACAGCCCAGACACCAGGTGGAATAACTACTGGTTTAGAAAAAGCAGGATCACCACATTCCTCTATCATCTATGAAATTCCATGAAATAAGCAAATTTAATTACTCACTTGCAAGTCATTTTCCTTCTGGGACTCAACAGAATCTCCTTTATTACAGGACCTCTATGAATGAGAAAAAGCAAACACAATGAGAAGATGAAATTTAACATGATTAACCTGCAACCACCAGAACAAAGGGAGTTGAAGTGCCAGCTACAATTAACTAGATGTCTCAACACTGTCTCGATCTGTGTCAGCTACAGCACTAGTATCCATCTGACCTCTGACCACCACACTATTCCAACAATTCCAAAATCTTTCAAAAGGATGTGCCACTGAGACCAAGCTACTCCTGTAAATAGCCTGAGAGTGGATTTTCAGGTATGTTTTTATTGTTTCCCAGTATTTCAAAACAAGATTTCAATGTAACATAAGCTTAGAGGAACATTTTCAATTAAGAAAATTAAGTCCCTCTGCATGACACCTGGGATGATACTCTTCTTTGCATCCAAAGCACTTAAGAGACACATTACAGAGATTACATAGAAGCCTTAGAAGGGCTATTAGAAGGGGCATGTTATGAAGCTTGCAAAGCACTTCCTTTTTTTTTTTCTATTACCCGGTTTTCCAAATTTCTTTTGACCAGGATTTCCTTATTTACAGTATGCTGTCTAGACTATCTGTACAACGTACTACTGGCCATGCAAATCCAAGATTTTTCTTCAAATGAATGCTCATGTAAGCTAAAGATGTCTCAGTAAAAACTGCAGCGTACTGGCAAAACTTTAACGAATTCCATGCATAATGTATTGTGGTAGGTTTAACAGTCATTACAAAGCAGTTTCAGAGCATCAAACCATACCCTCAGCAACTGAACCCTCAATGGCACATGCTTTTAATAGAGCTGCACATTTTAAATTCAAGATGTAATAAACCCCTTGTCCTTTAAAGGGATTGAAGGCAAGGAGAAGAGAAAGCAAATATTTGCTTAGAATTAGTGACAGTTTCTGGCTGCTATTTATGTTGCAATTCCACCGTTGACTGTTTAAACCAGACTAGCTTTAGAGCCCCATAAAGGTAGCCTGCATCTCCACCTTCTGAACAAAAGATTTGATTTATAGAACCATGTGCATACCTTTCTGTTCCAAAGCTCTAAGAGGTCCAAAACAAGGGTGGAAATATGAACTTAATGGAATACAGTTAAGCAACACCAGCTGCCTTAAGTACAATACAACAAGCTAATGATTTACACGAGCTATATAGTTACAGTATTTCAGAAGCATAGAAGAAGTATAGTTATGAATCGATGGTCTTTCAGCAAGTACTTCCCATTCCACTAGGATAATAAGTTTAAAACAAGACAATATGAAAACTACTATTAGTTTACAGTCCTTTCAAGGAAATTAATAAAGCCAAAACATACTCACTAAAGCTAAATGCATAACTACTCAATAGTATTAAAGTGATTTACAGAAGGCTTCTCTGAACAAGCATGTCCTACATCAATACCACTCTTGCATCTTACAGATTTTTCTTGAACAGTCAGAAAGTTACTCACCATCCAGGAGTCTTTCCTGATTAATGGTGCTCTCAGAACGGTTCAGTTCATCAGAAGGTAAGCAGATAAGGCTTTCCCCTAGAACCTGAACTGGCATCCACTTTCCAGAAGTCATACTGTATAAAGAGCTAGCCAGTTCTACAAGTCCACCTCAAATTAGTGTTGGAGATCACCTAATGGCATCCACCATGCCATTAGAAAGAGACAGTTAAGGATGTGTACTGCAGTCTCTTCAGAAAAGGAGACTTCTGTGGCATCCCTTCCTCTTTTCTGTTCCCTCAGCATGGAGCATTAGTGTCCAGAGGAGAATGAAAAACAAAGTAGTTTGTAAATAACTTGCAAATATGAATGGGAGCTTGGAGAGGATCAGTCTTCAGAAGTGGCCATGTACTCAGCCTAGAATTAGGAAAGACTTCGGTACATGTGGTCAAGGAGAATTAAGCAGGATGCAATTTTCTTTAACATAAGTTTAAGAGTTTAACTGATATTAAAGTGGTAGGAAGGATTGTTTTCTGGCTGCATGATTACTTATGAAAACATTAGTTCAAAGGGAAACATCTCATACCATGAGGTATTTGATCTACATATTTAGCTCATGTTCTTGGCTACACCAAGAAAAACTTGAGTTTTTACATAAGATCTAATAGCTCACTCCAACTTACTCAAATTCCGGGAGCTACTTACTTCAACAGCAATGAGGAGATTTCAATTACTCAAATATGAGAATGATTTAATAACTGCTGAAGGTTTTAAATCATTCTATATGGAAATATTAACTTAAAATGGCCATGTTCTACATCTTTAAGATTTCTTTAAATGTTTGTTCAGTACTTTTATTGTGGGAAGGTTTATTCTCAAAGCAGATCAAGAAAGCTTACTACAATTTTCGTAAGGAAAGTCAGCTATTTGCACAGACAACAGAAGTTGTTATGTAGTTTATTTTGTGATCATGTACATTGATTTTAAGGGAAGAAGCTTCAGGTATAAGATGAAAGTCCTAGAATTTGAGACACTGCACATTTCCTGATGTGTGATCAGAAGATGACAAGACTTTTTATACATCTGGAAGTTTGACACACAAAATCAAGTTCCTAATTTTCTCCCTAATGCACAAAATCTATTGCTTATAGCTGAAAGATGAGCCCCTAATCAAAAATCTCAAGTGATGCTTGGCAGGAGAATTCTGTATAGAGGAGGAACTTCCAATTTTTTTCCCAAATAATCCTTAGCTCTGCCCACAAATTTGAATCCTACATTATAACTCCATTTTTCTGAGTTTACTCAACTTTGGTAGTTTTCAATACTTCAAAATACCAAAATACTTTCAAATAGACAAATCCCTAGGAATTTGTATCACAAGGAGTTACAGCACATTACAAAGAACTGCCTGAGAGGTTAGAGACAACCTACGCAGGAGAAACTTTTCTTAATTCTAGAAGCTGTTGGAAAACATTGATTTGAACTTCAGGGAATGGGAACACAAACAGTTTTAGATTCAGCAATAACTATTTCTGCTTCTAAGAATCTGACATTGATCACTGATCCCTGCCAGACCTGAAGGAACCGATACCGATTTGATGAAGTCCTAGAATCTAGTAAGTGAAGAATAATTCACAGTTCAAGTCTTACAAAAGCCACAAAGATGTCTCTAATCCTCTACATTGCAAGTTACCATTCTCTTATGAGGGAGCAGAGGAAAGGAAGGGGCAGTACTTTGTATTTTGTTATTGCTGTAAACATTCAGATGGACAGACAGTAGCTGGTGCTACTTAAGCCTTCTTTTTAAACAAAGAAATCCAGTACTAAAGAAAATGAAAGCTGTAGAGAATGCTCCAACTTCAGAGATCTCATACTATACCGTGAATCGTGTCTGTCACCTGGAAACCAGAGTGCTCTAGGCACGATCGCATGGGCAAGCCTGCAGCAGAGAACACATGCATATACAACTAAAGTGGTACATTACCCCCAGAATACCCTTAACGCCACCCAACACAAATATATCCCCGTAAGAGGTGCTTGGTTTCTGTCAAGCCGTCTGCCAGTGCCAGGGATTTGTAGTTACTCCATGCTACAAACAGACATGGACACCAACAACCACAGAAGACGTTGATAATTACAGAATTACAGTTACACAGCAGTCTGCATTTTATTTAGTTACAAAAAAATAAAAAGGCAGCAAGGCAGGTATGGAAGGAGATTAGCCACAGAACTGTGGCAACCATTTATACTTATTTTGCATCTGCTCACATAGAAATTGAGGGACCAGAGAGGAACATTCGGTATACTGGTTTGGTTTTCCTCATTTATATACAAGATTTTGTTTTGGCTGTTGCAAAGGAACAGAGCCCCATTGAATCAGAGTTCAAGGTTCTTTTGACATGTGTAAAAAGAATGGGAATCAATCCCCAAGTTACCTTTTGATAGGTGAGCCTCAAAGAAATTCACCTTAATTTGAGGGGGTTTTGGTTTGTTTGGTTTTGGGGTTTGGGTTTTTTTTTTTTCTTTTGCTGATGCTATTTTATGTTGAAATCCTACCAGCATTTCTAAGATGTTGGAAGTTTTGGTTGTTCTGAATTTAAGTAGGAACACTACAATGATCTGCATATGAAATCCAATCTTAAAAGTCCGGACATTGAAGGGCATATTGTTGTAGAATCTTTTGTTTCAGTTTTTTGACACTGATATAGCCAACAGTTGAAGACACTTTGTCATGAGGAAGTTTTACTTAGATTTACTTTCAATGTTCCCCTTTAAATTTAACAACTAAGCTGGAGCAAGAATAAGTGAAGCAGAGTAAGACATTTCCCTTTTTACAATGTAAAACATATCTGCATTGTGCCTCAAACATTTGAGTTTTAATGTGGTTAGTACTTTAACCTGTCACAAGCACAAATACTTGTCTTAAAAAAAAAAAAATAAAATATGTTCTGCTCAAGGATATACTCAAGAGAAGTCCTTGATTTTAAAACACCCATGCCAGTGTGACCATTCATAATAATGGCCGAGCCAACTCAGTTGACGTCCCCCCAACCCCCCCCGAAACAGTCATGCACACAAAAAATTGGCTTAAACATATTAGCTATGACAGAGGAAGGCAAAGCCTTCCCTGTGTGGCAGCTTTAGCTAACTGGCATGGTTTATATTGGATGAGTTTCATGTACTGACATTTGTGTCTTCCAAGATTCATAATAAGCAAACTGGGGCTATTTTCAAACTGCAGAAAAGGTTCCTTTAAAAGGTGGCTCAAAGAATTATGGTGCCAGCATCATACATTCTTAGGTTAGTATTGGGTATCTATTTTTCACTTCTATTCAAAATTATAACTTCAACTTGCTTTCTATATGTACAACAATTTGGTGCAGATTGCTACAGATCTGTAGTATTTACAGTAAAGAAATAAGAGCTGGTATTATCACTGTTTTGTGCTCCAATTTCAACAGAAAGTAAAACGGACAAGAGTTAAAACATGCTACAAAGGCTTAAACGAACAAGTTGTAACTACTAATACCCAGTGGCAGTTACAATTAAGTAATTGAAAATTACATTGCAATTTTCACATAAGGTCTCAAAACTCAACTTATTTAGGCAGTGTCCCTTAATTTCTATAGGGCTTTAAACTTAAGCAACATTACTAAAAAAATAGCAAGCTACTCCCTCTTAACAGGCTTGACCTAAGATTCTGCTTACGCCACCCAGAAATTCTTAAGAATCTTAAGTGAGGTTTTCAAAATACCCCAATAAAACAGTTTGCTTATATTTTAACTTGCTTTTAGGTAGAGGGACTGGAAGAGACAAATGTTTTTTGACAAAAATTGTGAACCTCAATGCAATCTGAAAGTTTTACCTTAGGACTTTCTCTGCTTACTTAACCTTTAGAGAACTGCACCAACAAGAGCAGTCATTTCACTGCCACTATGGAAATAAAGGAAGTTAGACATCTCGAAAGATCCTTCAACACCAAGAGTAGAAAGGTTAGAAAGTTATGAACACACTTTCAATTTTCAAACCAAATTAGTTCTGATTTTAGAGCCCCAAATTTTATTTTGATTTCCTCAGTGGATAGGGGCACAGAAAAGGCAAGTTAAAAAAAACCCAAACTCTCAGAAAAAGAGGGCAACAAAATTCTGGAGTCTTTTCCTTTGAAATACAAGGGAAAGGCCACATTTCTTCACAGCTCTTGGGCAGCAGCAGTTCTATCACTGGGGCAGTTTTACAGCCCATATTCCTACTCAAGCCTTCTACATGGAAGTCAACATTACATTAAAGCCACTAACAATTCTGAAAAAAATTCTTCATAGCAACTTTACTAGTCATTTAGAAAACGGTTTCTCACCAGTATTTTTTTTACTTTGCTTTTGGTTTCTCTAAACTAATGGGAAAACTATTTAAGCTTGAATTAATGAACTTCTACACACTTATCTTGTTTAACAGTTTAACTTTCCCAATACACATATGGTGGTGTAGCCAAGCATTTCATGCTATTTCGAACCACTGGAATTGGGTTTTTTTGTTTGGTTTTTTTAGGGGTTTTTTTTTGTGTGTGTGGGTTGTTTGTTTGTTGGTGGTTTTTGGTTTTTTGTGGGTTTTTTTTTTTTTTTTTTAACTTATTTCTGCTAAAGTCTGCTACCATGGGAAAGTTAATACCTCACATAGTATAATAAAAGAACATTTTAAAGCCAGTTAAGTGACAGTATCCAATGAGATTTTTTAATAGTAAGTTTGGCCAATGCAGCAGAAGTGGGAAGGATGGGCTGAAATTTCAGGAACAGTCAATCTTCTGCAGATATCAGATCAGTTTTTCAAAGCAAGTGATCAAGTATTGAAAAATATCAAATTAATGCTAATAAATCCAGACCCTCTAAGTCAAATAGAAACTATTGCCAACATCCTAATTTTATGAAACTGCAATTTTTCGTAACATTAAACGCTTACGATTATTTACAATATAATCAAGTGTCTAGCAGAGATGGTCAAGAATATCTGCTGTACAGTCCTATGGTAACAGCCTGTAAGCTTTAGAAGAGTTAACCTTACAAAATGTTCTTGATTTAAAACCTTAAGATTTGAAATAGATTTGCCAACCACTTCTCAAGGTTTGACAAGTTTCTATGCTTATCTACATTTTACTAACCAAATGAAAGAAAAGTAACATTAGAAGAGTTCGACAAACATCTGGTTAAGCTTCTATGCCAGCTATGAGGCATATCATACATTTAGGAAAGAATGTTTTGGAATGAGATGGCTGTACGGTATTAATGTCTGTGCTTCATTTTTACTCTAACACTGTAGATCAAATTTTCCAGCAACACAATTACCCATGAGATCTAGTAAAATGCTTGAGCACTATACAAGTTTGACAAAGCCTTCAACTTTAATCTCCAAAATTCGTAAGTGCTACCAAGATTAAAATTAAGCAGTTTAGTCTCTTGCAATCTTGCTAGTTATGCCAAAGTCCTACACGCTGTACAGAAGCAATTTTAATGACTTTTCTGAAACACCACAGTCCAAGCTTAACACCATAAACAAAACATTACTGATCAAACGGACAGCAAATGAGCCTTCAGCTGATACACACCAGTCAGGATCTGTATGGAAAGGAGTGTAAGTTCTAGACAATAACAAACTATAAAGAAAACTGCTTTAAGCTAGCAATCTACCCCACTATGACACATTCCCAAAAGGATAAAGCCGAACACACTTGGTGTGTCACAAATGAAGATCTCCAAAAATATTATAATTAAGCTACAGAAACCCTCCCACTCCCAAAGCTCTCCATATACTCACCATCTGCAGGATTGCACCATATAAGCGCAGGAGAACTTTCCGTGGTTCATCTGCAACCATCTCAATAGTATCAGGTAGCGAACACAGAAACAGCATGTTGCTGAGGCCACCTCTATCAAGAGAAAGGCAAGTTTATCAGCTAACTTGGATGAGCATACATGTTTCATTTTCTACAAACTAGAGGCATACTAATCATCCTTTCAGTACAATTAGCTGATCTACTCTGAGAAACAATTATCCAACAGTACCAATAACTCATAACACCACAAGCCCTCAAAAAAAAATGATAGCTTCTTGTTTCTTCATGTATAGTTCACTATCAAGACCTATTTGATCCAAATTACAGCTCAAGCTATGAAAAAACTGATATAGGCAAGTAAGATAATATGTAGACTTCAGTTAATTATTTTCAGGACTTCTGGGAAGTGATGCTGGAGTCTCATCAGGTAAAACTGGCTGCAAAAACAACCAAGGTAACAGCAAAATAAACTTAAAACCATACAGTGAGTATAAACCCCTAAGTTTAAATTAAGAGCTGGTATCACTTGGATGGCAGCTACAAAGATTAGCTATGAAGATTTAACCTGAATACCTGTGCTACAGCATCACTGATGAAAGTCCTATTTATGTTATCATTCTTAAGGACTCATTTTCAAATATTGAAATTCGCAATTAAAGCAGTTCTTTAAAGAAATTGCTTATGTATTTGACAAAACTAAAGTCACCCTCAGAATCTTACCAGCTAAGACACAAACTAGGGAGTCCTGTGCTTCAGTCATTCAGGGGTTATATAACCATGCCAGCTTTTCATACAATTAGTGTTTTACAACAGTGTTCTTAGAGCAAGAAGTAACAGCGTTTTTTTCTACAGGTTTATAAAGCTAGATAGATACTAGGTTAGAGAAATGAAGTTTCTTGATTTCTAGTAGCCTGCTAAGAAATCTAGTCTATTCAACCCACATTTTCTTTACTACATTGTCTTTCTGCACCTTATCAATGTGTTCATTAACAAGTTTTCAGATTTCCCTTCTGCAATACATCTTCCGCTATTACTTCTTCCTCTGTCAAGAGGAAGAAGTACCAAAACATCTCCTTTACTTGCAGAAGAGAAATGCAAATCAGCTCTACTGAAAAAAAAAAAAACAGAAAAACCAAACAAACAAAAACCCCAACAAAAAAAACCCCCAGAAACTTGTCTGTCATGCCATTAAAGAACAAACTTTCAAAACCAGATACAATCCAAGTATAGTAGCTAGCAGCAAAAGGGGTGAGTAGCACAGATTTTAAAAGCAAGTAATTTTACTTGTAGCATGATATATAACTCACTGTAGTAACTCTAGAATTTAATAAAAAGTACCTGTGTCATGCTGTGATTTCCTTCACACAGTAATGCAGTTTTTCACAACACCCAAAAGGTAAGTATTTAATATTGCCTTGCAGTAAGCTTTGATTTCAGGAATCCATGGCAAATCCAAAATGCAGCATTTAAAATGTTCTTAGTCTTAACTTACACTCCTCTCAATGCTTTTTCAAATATTTTTCTGGATTCTCTTACAACACAGTGGGGAAGTAGTAAAGATTTTCTGGAGGAAAAGGCTACCAAGAAGTAGTCAACCTGTATGTATTTACTGGGAGACAACACAGAAAAGGACTGGCCTACATATCCAAAGTCAGTAACCGAAAAGGAAAAAAGAAATCTCAGGAAAATAGGGTAAAACATCCATCACACACATGCTCAATACAGAAGACCAAAGAGAACCAGATGGCTTGGCAGGCATCCAAAAAAAAGGATGTTTAGAGACAAGAGATACGAAGTAACTTTGAACCATGAAAGTGAACAGGTAGAAAAACCAGACAGATGGAAAGGACATCAAGCGAAAAGCAAAGCCAGACTATTCAGACGCAATCAGAACAACGGTTAGTTACACCAGCTATGTTCCTGGCTTCATTTAAACTGTGCTAGACAGTTTTTTCAAAAACCATTTCCTATCTTTTCTAAGTCTCTGATGTACACTTTAGTTCTATTTACATATCAATATGTTCAAACACATTGAAACCCACTTTACAAAAAATACTGGGAGAGAGCTCAAAATCCTGTACAATTATCTTAAACACATGCTCAGCCTGCATACAGTGCATGAAAGCCCAGAAACTTTTTTTTTTCCCCACACCTCTCCAGCCAAACAGGAGTATCTTATTGAGGCTGAACTCCATTAAACAGAAGTTTCACTACAGTTTTATGCACTGAAGACTTCAAAAGGTACTAATTAAGTAAATCCATATGGGAGTCTAATAAAAGGTATTGTTCTCCTGAAAGGTCAGTAGATTCAGCAGCCTGTTTAAGGGTCAAAAGGGCATATCTCACTCATACAGATAAAGCTAGTAGTTAGTCTACTGCTACAAATTACTTAAAGAGAAGCCCTTACAAAAGGGCCACCTACTTTCAAAGCCTCTGTAGCTTTCCCCAAAGCACAGACACAGCAGTTAGGTGTGCTTATTATACTTGCATTCTCAATAGATGCAAAACTATTTCTTCGCTCTCAAGCAATAAGGACTAGACCACTTCATCCTATGATGGCAAGTACTTAACAGCTGCTCATGAACATGATTTGCACTAATGCAGACGAAATGGCAATACTGACAGACACTGGAGAATGCACAGAGCACTTCTGTGAAACTAGATCAGCAAACCAATATGATGCATTCTACATGTATAGAAGTGGCAAGAAGACTTTTGCCAAAGTAAACGCAACTGCCAATCAGCATGGTTTTACACATTCTTAAATTTCAGCCCATCCTTTATTCCTCCCAATCCAGAAACCATCAAGCCATTCCAAAGTGGTGTCTCAGAGGGGAAGTTTCAAAAAAAATGCAAGAGTATCTGTGCTAAACCCTAAGGCTTTAGAAAATAAGTACCAAAGTCAGCAGCACACAATAATAAGGATGAAAACAGAATTAAGACAGTCAGATTACAGACATTCTCAAACTAGTCTACTACCTAGGAACAGATCAGCCTTCTAAAAATTCTTCCCCTTCATAAACTTACTACGATCATGTCAAGTGAGAAGAAATTATCTAGAAATACAATCTGTAGTGACTTTTAACCAGTTGCTCATTTTCGTTAAGGCTTTTAAAATACATTTAAAAATGAGCACGATGGGTTTTCATTATACTTTTATGTGTCAGAGCTTTGTCAACAGTTTATGCTCTTTTACCTAACTGGGGGCAGACTTACTTGTATTTCATGTATCAACAAAAGCAGAAACGCTAGGAAGGCAAACTAGGGACTCAAGGGAAGACGCTTACAGCCATACCTTTTGAAACCGTATGTGAACTCTACACTTGACCAAGCACCAAGATGCTGGACAAGCAGTCTGTAAAAACACAAATCTCAGCTAACGCTGGTTTGAATAGCATGCAGGACTATTTAATTCTGCAAAGAAGGCAAAACTGTCAAACACACTACATAAGGCTTCTAGAACATCCCCAATTTACATATTTTTGCTGCCAACGTGCTGAGTCACAAGTACTTGTTACTATATATATATAAAAAGATGACTCACACCACCGATACACCGCATGTACCTGCTAACTTCTGAATTTTAGCACCGCCAGGGCCATGCCAAAAAGCACTTTCATTCTCAGGAGGGAGCTCCGCACCCGGTGCAGCGGTTTTTACCGGCTCCATCACTGCTACCGTCAAGGTCCCTCCCCCGGCTCAGGGCGGAGGCGCTGCCGCCGCGCTGCAGCACCAGGCACCTTGCACCGGCAACCCCCCCGGGCGGGTGTACGGGGTGTCCTGGGGAGGGTGTGTTTTGACGTAACGAACCCAGAGCCCAGGGGCCTTTCACCTCCCCCGGGGGGAGACTCCCCGCACTGAGGCGGCGGATCCAGGTGGCCTCGCCCTGCCGCACCAAGAACGAACGCGGGAGGCGGATGCGCAGCCGCCCGCCACGCGGGAGCCAGTCTGCTCCGCTCCGCCTGGAGAAGTGAATTTAGGAAGCATTGCAATAAAAAAAAGAGAAAGGAGACGCTCATCTCCCGCACCTCCTGCCTCAGGAAGCGGCTCGGACTCCAGCCCCGCCCCCTCCTCACGGGGACCGGCCCCGCCCCCCCCCGTCCCCAGCGCTGACCTGATGGGGTTGATGCGCAGCTGCTCCTCCCGCAGCCCCCGCCAGGCCCCCGGCAGGAACTCCTTGCACCACAGATACGCCTTACGCCGCGTCCGGGGGTCGAGCGGCGGCTCCTCTCCAGGCGGCGGCAGCAGCAGCGCGGAAGGCGGGGGCGTGGCACCCCCACCCCTGCCCGCCGCGACGAGGTCTTTCCGCTCGGGGTCGGCGTGAGCCAGCGGCGAGGGGGGCTGCCCGGCGGCGGGTAGGACGACGCCCCCTCCGCCGGAGCTGCAGCCCAGGAGGAGCCCGAGCGGGGAAGGGTCGCTCTCGCCGTTACAGAACTTGGTTTTCATAGCGCGAGGCGGGCGGGCGAGGAGGAGACGGCCACGGGGAGCGGGCGCGGCGGCCGTTAGGGCGAAGAGCGGAGGGGCGGGCGGGCGCGACAGCTCACGCGCTGTGTCGCTCCCACACCTCGCGTGCGTCCTGCCGCCGCGAGCACCAGCAGTGAGTGAGCTGCGCGCTCGCGCCCGGCCCCCGTTTTATAGGCAAGCCGGCACGCGGGCCCGCTCGCCTCACGCCCTGATTGGATACCGGCATTCGGCTCCAGCCTGGAGCGGAGGTGGATTGGTTGGTTGGGGAGGGGGTGCGGGGGAGGGAGAAGCTGCGAGCGAGCGCGAGGGGCGCGCGCGCGCCTCCCCCCGGCTCCCCGAGCGCCTGGTGATTGGCGCGCGAGGGAGCACGAGGCCCTCGCTCGCCCGCGCCGTCGCGGCCGCCCCTGGGGCGGGAGGGGCGGGCAACGGAGCACGGCGATTGGCCGGCCCCCGGTTGCCCCGGCGACCGGCGCGCGCAGCTCGGGGTCGGGGCGGGCGGGGGGAGGGAGCTCAGCGCAAGGTGACCCCTCCCCTCCCCTTCCCCCAGCGCTGGCGGCGCGGCCCATCAGACCCAGTTAGAGCCCCTGGCGTCCCGCGTCCCCTTCCCGCCGGGCCTAGCACTGGCCCCGCCGCCTCCGCGCTCCCCTCTGCGCCCGCCGCTGGGGGCTCGGCCCCCCACCTGAGGCTCAAGCCTGATGAGGGTGTAACGGGGGAGGTTCGAGCCACAGCGGTGCGCGGGGCTGAGGCGGAGGTGAGCGCTGAGGGCACGGGGAGGGAGCTGGCCGGGGCAGGAGCCGCCTTCGTTGCGTCTTTGGTGATGCGGTGTGAAATTGAGCCGGTACTCCCTCCGGGCTGGCCGTGCTTTGTAGCGTGCTGCTGTCGTTCACCCCCGTCACTCGCCACGAAAACGTGGGAAATGTCTGTGCTGCATGCACAAAGTGGATTACAGCAACCAGCAGTATGTTTATTTAAAACTGCTTCTTACGGAAAGTTACTGAGTTTCTTAGTTCTCATGTGTGAGGGCTGGTTCATGCCTATGTAGTAAACTGGTCCCTCTTGGATCACGAGGAAATCACATCTGAACAGAAAGGTAAGCTACACGAAGCTCAGGAGAAAATCGTATGTGTACAGAAAAGTAAGCTACAAGAAGAAAAATAATTTCCACATGCAGTGCTTCGAAGTTGAGTTTCTTTGTTAGTTTTGGCAGTGGAAAGATGTTCTCTTGTTACTGGAAACGTCAGCGCCTGCCTTAAGGTCCTTGGAAGCACATGAGGAGTGTCGGAGCAGTGATGTCACAGCCAGCTGGAAGGAGCCACAGCTTTCCTGGCCCTTCTGCAGCCAGAGGGGATGAGAATGCTGCCTGATACGTTATATTGCCTTGTCATTAATGACCAATAAAGGAAAATCACTTTTAATCAACTACCTTTGCACTTTGCGATTTTTTTCCTCCTTTGGCTGTTCCTCCCTTGATGGTCTTCTACCATGTATATGAGGAGCTTGTGGGCTCTTTTAATAATAGCTGCCATTATTGTGGTGATTGTTGAAGTTGGGGACTGTGGGGCTGCAAGGGACTTCCTAATATGCTCCTTCCCTCATCCCAAACTATTTCACCGCAAGGGCTGCTCCCACGTTTTGTCTACATGCTTCACTTTGGCACTTCAGTGCACTTTCAGTGCTGGAAAAAAAACAAATTGCCCAAGGATTTGCAGAAAAGGGACAAGAAAGCTCCAGAAGTGGCTTCAGAACTGCTTTGTGCTGGCAAAGCAGCTGCAGCACTACCGAAACTGTCATGGCTGAGTTATACCAGACCCTAGTTTAGAGGAAGAGTGGTGCATGAGTTAGGGATTCCAAACTGGAACAGAAAAGACACGGATTCTGTGTCTCCCATTTGTGCCTCATCTCTTCATTTACGAAATAAAATCCCTTAATCTGAGCACAGATTAGGATACTGGAGAGGGGACGTGCAGTGGCTGCTGGAGATGGCAACACAGGGCAGTGAAGAAGCCCTTTCTTTTGCAGGTCCCTGCTGAAGTACCTGACAATACCACTGATCTTGAATAACTAAATAGAAAAACCCAGTTCTGCAGGTGGAAAGCTCATTCTGCAACAGGGACTGAAGAAGTCTCTTCGTGTGGGAAGAAGTGGTGAAAGTACCAGAAAAATTTGGCTTTCTAACTGGCCTTTCTGTTTCTGAGTGCTCAGGCTTCACTCTACTTTGTCATAGCATGAGTAACAGGACCTTTTTCTTTTCCAAATAAGAGTTGTTTGGCTGATTTTCTTCCAAATTGCTATTAGTGGGAAGAGAAGGCAGAAAATTCAGAGAAATAAAAGATTTGTTTTTGCTGGGTAAAGAGAATTCTATCTACTTCTAATAGGTAGGAAAACTCCCAACTCGTTGACACTGATACATTTTGCTGACATATGTTCATACCAAATCATAAGCTTTGCTTCAAAACCTCAAATAATCTCTTTCAAAGCCTCAGAGAATAGAAGGAGATAGGAAAATTATGGCTCTAAGTAGAAGGAGATTGGAAAATTATGGCTCTATTTGTTTTATATCCTTTTGATTACAACACACCCTTTCTTAGTGTCAGTCTAGCTTGGGCTTCAGTCCCGTAATGACTTCCATTTTGATAAGTATCCTGTGTCTGTATGAAGCCCATGCACATATTTCCTTTGACATTTGTTCTGCTCATTATGTCATTTATTTGTTTATACTTTATTAGTAGTTAGTAAGTCATTGTAATTTATTGTTGAGTTTACAGAAAGGGTGTAACTCACTTGAAAACTGTTCAGAGTGTTTTACAACAAACATGGTCTATCTTCTGGGGAGCCACAAGCACATACAGTGCAGTGAAGGTGAGAACAAAGCATTCATGATAGAACTCACACAGAAATAAAGTAATCATAAGGGCTTGCAAATTTAGTTGATATGAAGGCATATCAATATATTACTTGCCAAAATTATTTTTCTTTCATTATTCCCAGAAAGTAAATGTTGGTTAGGGAATTCGTTATTGTTTAAGATGATTTTTGTCTTTAAATTGTGCATTTCAAATGTAGTTGATTTGAATGGACAGGAAGCCATGTGACAGCAGTGGCATGAACTTGGTTTTATTGAAAGCCTAGGCAGCAGTGCCAAAGATGAATGGTCTGAAGGCATGATGCAAACCCCAGTAGAGTATGTGGAAAGACAGGTACTGGTTTCACGAAACATGAAAATACATAATTTTCTTCTCTTACCTAAGAACTTCCCTGGTTGGGCTCAAAGCACGCAGGAGGAGCAATGTAGGAGAAATTTATACTACTTCATGCAGTATATTTTAAATGGATGAAGAGAGATTCTCATCCTAGAGCTATTAAGATGGTACTTTTCGTAAGTTTTAACTCCACATTCAAATAAAACAATCAGAGAAAAAAAGAAAACCAACCTCTTCTACTTGTATATGTGATTTTATTTTTTTTCTGCTGCAAAGGAGAAATCTATTACACTTAGATAATACATTTAGTCAAATTCAACGAAACTTCAGCTTCTGCTAACATCAGAATATATTGAAACCTAAAAGGCATCACAAAAAAATAAAGGAATGAAATTAAGTACTGAATATTGACTCAAACACTCCAAGACTGAACGGTTTAAATACTGGACTCAGACTTGAGATACCTGATTATGTTCTCAGCAGCAACTGGCTCCTGTTTCCATTTCTTGTGCACTACAAGCACCTTGTTGTTAGATAACAATGCAATATCCTACCCAATGGATTAGTCAACCAACCAGCCGTATGCTTAAATAACGGAAAAAGGCAAACGTCCTCATGTTCTGATGCCAGATTTTACACTATAGCTACCAAGCTGCATTAGCACACCCTTTTTTTGTAGATCGCAGACATGCGTTCTGTATCTGTGTTCCATTTCAGATTCCATTCAATAGGCTACTCTACTGTAGCATCTAATAAATGAGACCCATTAAGAGAATAAGTCTTCAGCTGCTTCTATCCCCTGGATAACCTGGCTTTAAAGCCTGTGAAGGAAGTGTCAGTGAGATAAGTAGGGTTAGGGCACAGACAAAACATAGTGACTAATTATGCTGTAAGCAAGGTACAACCTGGACTAAGATCCCTTCTTCTGGGGTCAGCAGAGGCTTGAGAGTTTGTATGACCTCTGCTGTCAGTGTGGAGTGAGAAAAAACTGTTTGTCACAGAAATCTCCTTCCTCTCAGACAACAAAAAAACATGTTTTTTTCTCTGTAATTTACTTCACCCTCAACCCCATACCATGACCATGTAATCTCTTACTGCAGTGGCTGAATATAGTGGTCAGCAACTCCACCACTTCCTTTGAAGTAACGGAGATGCTTCTTCACCAAGTCTTAATGGAAATTACGACTTTTCACTGGTTCTGAATGCAGTCAGAAAATTCAATCAGGAGAGGGACTATGTCTCTTTTCTATGACAATATAAATGAACCATTTGTTAATTTACTGAATTGTGTGATTTACTAAAGCTTATTAATTTCCCAGTTTTCTGTAATACTTGCATATCTGCAGCAAAGGGAATTGCAGTTGGATTGATGGGTGGTTTTATTCATTCCAATTGCATTAGTGCAGTAGAAATTGCTCACAAAAGAGCTAAGTCTAGATTTCTGACTCATAAAGCACTTAATTTTCTTTCACAAGCCTTTCTCGCTATTATACCAAGCAGCCCCAGATTTTACTGGCAAGATCAAACGCCAGCTAAGGTTGGATCTGCCACATGGCACAGAGAGAATGACACTTTTGTAGAAGGATGCAGATACTTATTTCCACTGAAAACACTTACAGCCTTCTCAATAGCAGTTGTTGGTAAATATTCTTTATGGACCAGTAGCAGATTGCTGTTGAGTTTGTGAAATTTCTGGAAGTAGGCTGAGACCAGAGACTTTGACATGGGAACTATGTAGTCATTGCAAGTGTGGTGAGAGTTCAGGGCTGTCCTTGAGTCCCTCACCCTCTTGGCTCACCTCCTCAGTGTACTGCTCCCAGGTGAGCATTTTATGATAGCAAAATACTCTCAGCCTACTTCTGTGTTCAAGATGCACTTGGAGCAGCGAGCCTGCTTTCATTTTTTTGATTCCTTGGTTCTACATCTGGTAAGACCCTAAATGAATTTTAAACAGATATTAAGGCTGATGTTTCTTATTCCCTGCATCAACAGGCAAAACAATGCTACTCTGAAAGCCGAAGATTATGAAGGTTTGAAGCTGTGTTAGCCACCTAGGCAAGATGCAACTGCAAGAGATGCTGTACAGCTGTCCCCCCTTCCTCTTCCTCAGTGATAGGACAGGTAGTGCGATTGTGGCAGACAACGTTCTCCTAGATCTCTGTCTCCAGCAACAATACTGCATGGAAAAATTGACAATAAACAGCCTAGGGAGAATAGGGGGACTTAGTATTTCATCCAAAGCCCCCTTTGCTCAGCCTCCTTATCAAGAGAATTTGCAACACCTTCTATGCTTTGACCCAAAGAGAGAGAGAATTTCAGGACTAAATTTGAGATGATCATAGGTTGTTTTATTTTCTTTCTGTGTTTGTTTAATTTCCAGCACCAAACACCAGCAAAAAAATAAGGTGCAATTTTGTCCCCTGAAATATACCTGCCAGAGCACACAGGGTTAACAAGGGCTAAAGGTGAGGGATTTACCATAGGCACTGACTTGGTATTTATATGTCTTCTGTGAATGCAAGGGAAGTGTTACATCAGAAAGCAGCCCTACTGAAATGATAATATGCTCATTCGTTTGCTATGTTGGTCTAAGGTAACCACAAAGACCTAGAGTTTGTACAGTGCCAGGTACTCCAAGCAGTATGCTAAGATAACATTACCTGGCTCAAGTCCCAGAGAATGACTTCTCTTGGAGTCAGACTGACCAAGCCTTTATTATGTTACAAGTTACTTAATTTCTTACTCTGTACCGATTTAATCTCATTGAAGAAATCCAGCTGGGAAGCTTTCCTAGGACCTCAGAGAGATTTAAAAATCCAGTAGGAATTAGCTAAACATTCTTTTATTTCTTTTTAAACCTCCATCTTTGAAACTCCTGGTTGTGTGGAGTACTGTGGTACAGCACCAGCTTCAGACCTAGCTGCAACCCATGGAACAACACACTATGAGATGAGTATCACTTTTAATCCAGTCCCAGTTTAGTACTCTCTCCCATGAGTTCAGGAACTTAAACATCTGGTTTACTTCTGGATGAGCATCAAACTCTTCTACAAATCTATCCCAACTCCCCCAGATCCCCAGCAGAGTTCAAGAGAGCAGCCATGCAGCCTTTGTCACATGAGATTCTTGAAGCAACCTCCCCTCCCAGCCTGGGGACTGCACAGAAATCCCCTTGCAATGGAGTCCTCCCAACCTATGCTCAAAGAAGAATACAGTTGCTATAGTAACCAGCTCTTTACCTGCACTGAACTGGCTCTCTCTTCCTTCTTAATATTCTCTGATTTTATTACTTTTGGGCAAGAAGCAGCTCGCCAGGTCAGGGCTGCACTTGGTTCTGTGGGCTGGAGGAGTGCATGGAAGGCATGGGGTGGGAATTCCTCACCCATCAGGTGGCCCTTGCTCACTTCACCTGCTGGAGGGTGTCCTGAGTGAGGATTACCAGGGCTGTCATTTTGTGACAGAGCCACCCAAGCCACAGAGGAACAGGCTCTTTTTTTCCCTGTCTTGCTCCTGGCTTGTGGCAGAGCCCTACTGCTATCTTGTCTGAGAGCAGGCCTGCCACTGGCCTGTAGGCTCACTTGCATGTCCTTGCAGCCTCACTGGGATAGATTTCAGCCTGCTAGTGGAAAAAGAAACTTGACACAGTCTCTTTTCTGTGGTAGCACATTTTTGCAGCTCTTCCTAGGGTTGAAAGTGACCACAATAATCACTGAAAACAATAAGTTCTGAACTGTGCTAAATTGCTTCATTTCCAATATGTCTACTGTGGACTTGGACTAAGAGCTTTCTGCACTATGAATTCCCCTGTGGAAGTATATAGCTGGAAGCCAAAGAAACCAACTCTAAGGAAGAACATGCCACAGCCACGTCTAGCTGTTTTAAGTGTGCAACACAAGCAAATTGCCTGCACAAACTGGGGCATGTTCCCCTGACAGCAAGTGGACTAGCAGGACATGTGTATGATGTGGTGACTCGGAAGGGGGAAAAAAAGCCATAGAATTAATTACCATGGATGTAATAATGGTCACTAATGAAAGGCTGCAGAGAATCATGTAGGACAAAGCTGGTAATGCACTATAGCAAGGCATCAGGCACTGTCGCTGCTTGTGTTAAATGATCAGAGCCTGTATGCTGTGAAGAACCTGGGAGCATTCACTGCACAGTTGCATGGCCAGAGCAGGAGCAAAACCAATCAGAAGACTTCCTTCTTGTGTTCATGTAGCTGTCATTAACACAATAGTAAATGCTCTGTATTTAAATAGAACACAGTAAAAAGATCCAGGAGCACACCCAAATCAATATGTTGCTTTAACAACAGCCAGTAGTAAAATAAAAATGTGTGTACATTTCTAAAACATTTCAAAATCAATTATTGACCCAAATAATGAGGCAGATCACAGACTAATCTTAAAAATGACTTGGACTTTTAAAATACATTTATTTTTCCTCCCCTTTTGCTCATTATGCAATAATCTGCTATGCTAAGCATGCATAGCAATGGACTAATACCAAGCTGAACTAACTGATTTGTGATGGAACTTGCAACTCCAGTACTGCTGGTTATTCAAGCATGCTGCAGTTTTTTCATGTTAGGATGTAAAAGGGTGGGTTCCAGATATGGATTCCAGACACTGTAGTTTTGGCTTGGGCCCTGATTGTGCTTAAGTAATCGGCATAGTTTTTATGGCATCCTGACAGAGTTTATCATTTAAGCCAAAGAATGGTTTCTAGCTGGTTATTTCCTCATGGGCTGTTAAACCTCTATCATGGGCACAATCAGAGTAAGGAGGTGGCAGAGAGAAATTTCTGAATCTCTGGGGAGCCAAGCCTGCAGCAATGGTAGTGATGGGACTCTGCTGGCAGAGCCTGAGGCAAGATACGTGTTCTAGGCAATAGCTTCAGCTATTCACCTCCCTCAGACACGTTTGTTCCTTCCCAGTGATAACAACTAGCAGCCTGAGGTTAAAGAAAGGTCATTAAGTTTGAAAATGTTTCCAAATATGCAGCACTATGATTATTCACCAGGAACTGCCTGCCGAAGAAGTGCTTGCTGGACTCAGAGCATACACGTGCTGAAGGGCAGACAGGGTAAATAACAGGAGATCAGCAGAGTAAAGAAGTTAAAGCATCTCAGAAGCTGTGTGCTTCTTAAACACACGCACACACGCGTTGATTTTCAAGTGTTCTAGACAGAGACTTAAAAGAACTATAAGTCTTGCCTGTTTTATGTAGACACTGAGGATTTCTTAGCCCATCTGAAGAGTTTTAAGTCATCGTTTCCATTTATAGGAGAAAACATATAACTAAATTTCCTGTGCTGATTTATTTTATATAGAAAAAAAGAAAAAAAAATCTTCCAAAAGATCAAATAGCATTTGCAAAGTCAGTCCTTTGCCCTAGTATTTTTGACTAACAATATCTGGTTATTGTACAGGTAGACTTTCAATGTTCTCTATTTAGACTTTCAATAATCTTTTTATTGCCACCTAGGCATGAAATAAGTGGAGTGGATTTTTCTGTGAAACACTCCACATCATCCAGACAAACAGTCTTCATTCAGAAACAATCACTGATAATGCCCAGGAGGTGAGGGTAACTTTATATACAGCCAAAGTGCCTTTGTGATATACTTAAATTTCAAAGCTGCAGGCTGGTTTCTGACCCCAGAATTAGACTCACTGTTAATTGTTACTGGAATAGTGTTGCACACTACAGAGTTTTTTTTACTGTGGCATTTTTTAATTAACTAATCTAATCCTACTTTGTTTTCATTTTGACACAGGAATAACAAAATTACTCATAACAACTAGAAAATGGTCATCAAGCAATCAATCCAGATTAGAAACCCTCTGAAAACAAATGAAACTCATTGCCTCTCTAACTGAAGCATGTTGTTCTCCATTACATGTATTTAATAGGTTTATGAATTAAATACGATATGATATCATGAACTACTTTCCATTCTGATGATAACTTGTGCCAGCTGAATTTACAAATCTGGTTCGTTATGCATTAACCAGTCATCTGGGAATCCAGTTGAGTAACACAGAGGTTGTTGCGACACCAAGACTCCCATATAAATCATGACTGAGTCCCGAGTAAATATTGGTTCAAATATTGATTTGCATGAGAGATATGACTGCAGTTTAAGAGGTTACGGGTTCTGGCTGAACTACTCCAGAGAGGACCACTCCCTCTGTGTTCCTTTGAGATTCACTTCAAAGTGCCCACTTTGAATTCACGGGAAAGAGTATTTCCCTTCACTTTTGACACTGACACTATTTTTGATGCTCTAAAATCAAAGGTATCACATTGCATATAAGTATTAAGTTATTTGGTTATTTACACTCCAGACAGATGTAACATTTGGGAAGAGCGGAGTAAGACACAAGAAGTTATTTCTGTGGTGCACTGGAAGTAGGAGGAGGAGACATGCAGGTTTATTCCTGACACATAGATGCTGTTAACAACTGCTACCCAAAAATACAGAGGAAGGAATTTGAGGTGAAGGAAACATCCAATGACAAAATGAAAAGCTATCTTCCACACGTCAAAAAACAGGAGTTTCTGAGCAGTTGAAGGAAGCTCAAGGGAAAAGGAGTGCTCGTTTGTTTTTACACTAACAAAAGGTATTGTGAGCCACATCTACACTAGCAATCTGTTCTTCTATTGCAATAGATATCTCCTTAGCTTAGCCTTGAATCCCACTTGTTCTTCTGAGTAGGACAAATACAGATCCTTCTGGATGCATTTCACAGTTACAGATCTAAAGAAGAATGAGTTTCCCCAAAGTCTCCTGGGCACTTCTGCCATAGCAAGTCCTAAACCAGCAACAGTAGAAAAGAGCATGTATGCTCCATTCCAACAAGTCTGAATAAGTGGACTGTGAATAAAACAAGACATCTGCTCTTGTAGATATTCACTTTTAAGAGTGGCTCTGTAATTGCTATATTCACTAAGCAATTTGTTAACAAAAAAGTTTACATCATAGAAATGAAGTTCCTGTTTTGAGCACTTTAAGACAAGTACATTTACACCTTAAAGGCTCAAACTTTTAAATGTAGGAAGTCTGGCATACTTTCATCTCTTAGATTAGCTCATTGCTTTTCTTTTTTTAAAGGCAAAGAAAATAAATCTATGCATTACCTTAGCTTTCAGAGTAACACTGTTTTCTTAATTTCCTTAATTTATTCATGTAAGAGGAGTGGTTGGAATCAAAGCTTAGAGCATCACACCACATGAGACATGACATAAATCATAACAGTTTGGAAGTAAATAACCAAAACCTAACTAGTCATTGAATTCAGAGTAATTAAAACCATAGAATATCCTGAACTGAAAAGGACCCATGACTTCTGACTGCACACAGGTCAACCTGAAAGTTAAATCATATATCTAAGAGCATTATTCAAATGATTTTTGAACACTGGCAGGCTTGGTGCCATGACCACTTCCCCGAGGAGCTTGTTCCAGTGCTTGATCACCCCCTCAGAGAAGTTTTTCCTAATATCCAATTAGCCCAACAAAATATTCTCCAAGAGACATCTTTACTATGATATGTTTTCCACAACACCATAGCACTTGCAGAAAATCACTGTTCTTTGAGCTGCTGTCTGCACAGACTCTCCTTACCATGGACACATCCCATGCATGCACAACTGAATACTTTTGGCCTACGCTATCTGCTGTGGTTGAGCCTCCCTATGCTCTATGGAATGAAGGACACAGTGAATTCAGTTATCTCTCTGTTCCTTCTAATTGCCAAGAGCTGTGAGACAAAATCCCCACTTGTATCATTCCTCAGCACATTGTGCAATTTTAAACCCTTTCCTTACATATGTAGTTAGCTAGCATATTGCTCTGAATTGTGCAAGAAATTCTTTTGTCCACTGGTTGACAAACTAGTTAGTATTAAGGACCTTTATGCTATTACAATCTAGCTGCTGTGGCTGAAACAAACTTCTGTTGGTTCCCGACTGGTCTCTAGCCATACTTTTTTCCCTATCTGCCACAGGAATTCAGTTTGCCAGTCATCTTCAAAACAAGCCTCCTTTTTAAGATGGGATTTGGGCAGATGGAAATCTGCCTCAACTTCTCTGCAGGCTCTGACATAGGCCTGGCAAATCTACTCACCCTGAAAGAGTATAGGACCTTCAGCAACATATGGGTCCTCTCTGATGTGACTTCCAGTGGGATGTCAGTGATCCCAGCTATGCACCTATGAAAGCATGGCATGCCTTACAGCCAGTCATCAGATAATGCACACAGTGATGCATCGCTGCATCTGGGCAGGAGGATGAGAGCAGCCACAGTACTCATTCCTCTGCATATTACTGTGGGATCTGCACCCCAGCTGCCTGGGAAAGCTTGTGCCAGCAGCAAATTCAGCAGCAGCTGCAAATACCAGCTTAGGGAAGCAGGGCTGTGTGGTACCCAGCTGAACAACAGCTACTTCAGACATACACTGAACTGACTAATTTAGGAACTAACTTCAAGAAGTGCTGCTCTGGACCCAATGAGCACATTTCCTGCTCAAAAAAAAGGTCTCAGCCCCTTTGCAGTTCTCAGTGTGCAGCACTGGAGCAGAGAAAGTATTGTAAGCAAGGTGGGACCAATTATTGTGTAATTCCTTCTCAGCTCTTCTCTGCTGTTGGGTTCAGGGGAAGGGGGCGATTTTGTAAGAGTGTCAGAGCCATTACTATATTTAAAGGGTTTGTTTTTTCCAGCTTCTAAACAATAACATAAAAGAGTGAAGACGTGTGCTTTCTGAGCATGCTTGAGATGGAAACGTATCAAAATATTTCTCTATCTCAGCAACTGGCTCTGCTACGAGAAATAATTCTAGCTCATCAATCATGTAAACAAAACATTATTGTGATTACAGGCCTGCACATTAACAGAAAAAAAAATCAACTTAATTCTGACTCCAAGCACAGTATCTGTAAGATTAGTCACGCTCAGGTCTTGAGGAGATTGTCTTACAGAGCATTCAAACAAGAATAAGCTGTTCCCAGCACAAGTAGTTAATTTGTTTTTTTACTCCTGTATCATAGATTTTGCCAGACATTGTTTTGCCAGGCTTTTTGAAACCAAGCAAGAAGCTAGTGGACAAGAAATCTTTTACAAGAAATCTTTTCCTTGGGGAATGGATGAAAAGGCCTTTGTAAGAGGTTTCCTTCTTTCACTTGTGCCTGCCAAGGCTATGGCTGCCAAAGCTATTGCGAAAAAAGGTTTTGAGTCAAGGATGGACAACTTGCTTAGCACACTGACAAAGTGTGCAGAATCTTGGTGAAATTCTCTCCATACAGATGTTTTGAAGTGTGCAGCTATCCTCTTGTCTTGTAACTGACCATCCCCCTCCTGGAAGTCCTCTACTGAGGACTTGACAGACATAAACACAGCCACGTAGCATGTCAACAGAAGAGCAGAGCCAGGCCACCTCTTCCCTGTTACTAGCCTGTTTCACTTGGGACTCTGTGTATTTTCCCATAGAGGACACCAGTGTCTTTGTACCTGCCTGGCAGCTGGTGTTCCCTGGCACAGCCCCAGTCATTTAGTTATCCCAAGAAGGTGGGATGCAGAGGCTCAGTAATGATGACCCCAGCCTGGGTCAGGCCATTCTGACACTTGTGCATGACCAGTCTGTCAGTGTGTCAGTGCAGCCCATGGGATGCTGCCAACGGTGCCTCTTACTGCCCTTCGGAATCCTTCCTCGTGGCTGCATGGCCAACTGTCACAGAAAGATGCCGCCCAGTTAAAGTTCAAACCAAATTTGTAACCAAAACCCCAGCTCCTGCTCCCTTCCAGCCCTTTTGAAGGACTTCAAAACAAATAGAGTGACCTCAAAAGACCAAAAATAGAAGTGCTATTCAATCACCACCTGCCTTCCTGGAAAATCTCATTTCCATCATTTGCACCTACTGGCAAGCCCTTCAGGCTTTCCATCAGTGTTCTAAGGAGCATCTGCACTTTCTTCCAGAAAGATGTGAAGTGCCCACACGAAAATCAGTCCATGCATTTTCCCAGTTCTGGCCCTCACAGGTGCTTTTTGGTCTTTTTATTTTCTCTTCCTTGCTTTCAAACTTAACAACTTGTTTGTGGTAGGGCCCCCTTGAAAAGACAGGAGGCTCTCATGCACACACAGTGGAAGAAGACGTAGGAACTGCTAGAGGCAAATACCGGCAGCTGTAAAGAACGAGCCATGTCTTAACAGCAAAAGTGAGATAGAAGACAAGGGAGGTGTTGCTGGTTTGTACTGGGAGGGCGTGAGACCGTGAAGAGGGCAGGAGGCATGTTCTTAGACAGTGGCCAAGATTAGGTAGACCAGGTTGTTTGGAGTGGGATGGAGGTGTCTGTGTCCCCTTGTCTCCTCAGGAAAGATCTAAGAAAGTATCAGAGCATCAGCACAAACATTCAGCACACATGCTGCAATGGCAGACGGGATGGTATTTTCTGGCTTGGCCTAGCTGTTGCTTTTGGCTGATAACCAGTATAAAAATAAAGTTTTAATGTTTATTATAATACTGTTTATTATTACCACATTTGAGAGATCAGTGTGAAGGACAACCCTGCCACTAGGCAGAGAGTAACACGGTGGAGAATCTAATAGGTCCCTCTTCTTTTAGTCTGTGCTAAAATGATAACACTTGCCTTATCTGCAAACTAACAATACCTCTGCAGCGGCATAGGAAAGTTAAACAAACCTTAAGTCAAGGGGATGTAGTCATTACCCCTATGCACTGACTGAGGCTATAGACCACATATTCTTCTAGGGAAAAAAAACTTGCAAAGGGACTGTGTTGAGGTGTTACTGACCTAAAACTACAGTACTTTGGTCCATCATGTGCCCTCCAGGTCCTGATCACAGGCTAGCAAAGTTGCAAATTTGGAGGTTTTTACCTTTAAATCAGAATGTAGTTCCCATCAAGAGCAGATAATGCTCTAACAGTGGATTTCAGCCATATCACAACAAAAATAATAAAGAAAACCCTGGCATCCATCTAGTCATCAATAGACAGGCACCACCTGGTGACCGGAACCAATGTGCCCCCAGGAACTGTACTGTTGCAAAAGGGTTTGGTGCATATGGTGAATTTGTCTGCTCTTTTTTCTGCATTCACAGTCAGGCAGTTTGCAAATGACTGGTAAATTCTCTTAAGGCACTTGTAAAGAAAAGACAGAAATGTAGTTCAGAGCATGTATTTTCCTTGCTAGGTCTGCATTAACTTTGAATAACTCTGCTGCACTGCATCATGCTAAACAGAATAGGATCCCTCTGCTTAGAGAAAGTTTTGTGCTACTAGTTACCGAAATCCCAGACAATATACTTTGCATGGAGTGTGTGGTACTTCTATGATTCTCCTTCCATGCTACATCAATTTAATTAGAATATTACAGACTTCTGGGCAGGGCTTTGTTTGTTCAGAGATGTATTTTTCTAATGTTCTTTCTTAGCTTTCCTTTCGCTAAGGTGTGTTCTTCCACACCCACCCTTTGGCCTTGAGAAGGCCAGTCCCTTAACAAACCACTCCATGCTCTGTTTGTTTTAGTAATTCTTACCCAAGGTCTTTATCTTAGAATCCTGTTTGTGCAGCTTTGGACAAGATTCAGTACTTGGTGGGGAGGGTGAGTGAGGTGGGAAGGATTTCGTAGTGCCTTTCCTATTTAATATGTTATCTTACCTGTGACTATTAAGTAGATGATTTACAAGCTTGGTGACACTGAAATGGTGTGAATCTCTGCCTCTTACGGTAGGTGTAAACACAACTTGACACAGCAGCTATAGGAGGGGTAAGGGCTATGGAGAGCTACAGTTTCTGTAGCATGCACAAGGCACCCCGGTAACCTCAGGAAAGAACACTGTGGTGGATAGCCCACTGCAAGTCCTTCCACTTGCTTCCGGCAGGTCTGTTCATGACAGCAACATGCTAAAATCACCTCCATCTTCTCTTGCAGTTGCAGCTGCAAGTTCACAGCTTGCAGTGCTGCTCCACGCAGCAAACTTGCTAATTAGAGCAGTGTACCTGGGAGCCCGTGACTGAGTGAGAGCCACTCGCCAACGCCAGGCTGCTGCAGCCTGAGCAGTGTTAGCTGCTGCTGCGTGAGCCCAGCGGCACAGTGCAGGAATGCCTGGAATGTTTCAGCCGGCAGGTACTTCAGAGATCCCACTCTAGGAAATGTCTGCACTTCTTGTACAGTCAGTCTCCCTGCCTACTGCCTCTCTGAGGCAGTAACAGTGGCCTCCCTCTTCTCCCCTCCAGGCCCCACACGAATCAGTATCTCCCCAGCTCCAGTCTTAACCACAGCTCCCCTTTCTGAGGCAAAATGATCATGGGAAATTGAAATTCCACAAATCAGCAACATCTCGGTACCTTTCCAAATGTGCTGTGGGTCTGGGTACAGCCTCGGAAGGCAGGTTGCTTTTAGAGGAAGGTCTCCTCTGCAGCAGTGAGGCCAAATGTCTGCAGCATCACACAATTCAGGATCTTCCAACAGCCGGAAAAAGAAGTTGCTGATTTGCCTGTTTGGGACAGGTGGAGCTACCACAGTTTTAAAGATGACCATCTGTGCTTTTGTAATAATCTTCCCTATGCTGTCCTCACCTTCCTCCACCCCTCTAACACTGAAACACCTTGGAAACATTATGAGTAAAATTTTCTGACAAGCACTTTTCTGATTTTTCATGTCTTTTAAGCTTCCCACCTCCCCGAAGCAATGCTTGGTAAAAGAAAGTTGTCCCTACCACACTAACAACCAGCCCTGCACTCACCACCAGTACCACCAAGAATAGCAAGGACTTGCACTCCAGTGTCTACGGCTATTCTGGGAAAGAAGGAGGTACAGTATAGAGGCCTTTTTAGTGTCATAGCTGAAAAACGTACATTTTCTTCAGAAAACACTTCCTTGCAAGATTCCCAAACTGTTCTAAGTGTGAAATACCTCTGTCCATCAGATTAATTCTTGTCACTTCTGGACAGACAAAAGGACTGGCAAGAAACATCTTTTGCTCATTTATAATTGATTAAGAAACTGTAGCTGACACTAAAATGGACATGAGGTGTAGATGCATCAATCTGGGGGGAAATACAAGTAGGGCCAGTTGCCAACTCAGCCTCTGGAAACACACCAGTCAGTAACATCTCCTTTCTTGTCTCCAAATTCACTTATGTCACTTAAGATGCCATCAACCAAACCAAACACTTGCAAGTTCTGAAAGAGTTTTATACCCACTATCTGCCCCATTCGTGAGGTTTGTGTTAGTGGCACACTGCCAGGAAATGAACCAGCCATTTCAAAATACTTTATAGTCACTGCATGCAAATAGAGGTCTCATAAGTAAGCTGTAGGTAGATATCTTGCATACAGGCAGGAAAAGCAGAACTTTCTGAAAGAAGAATTAAACTCCAATGTTTCTTGCACAGTGGCAGGCACAGCTAGTTGACTTGCTGAATAGAAAATATTAATTCAACACATAAATATGAGAGGAAAGAAGAAATAAATTAATGCAAGTCTTTGTGTTGGGAATCTACTAAAAGCTACTCATCTCAGTGTGCAAAGGAGAGATTCCTCCAGTGTTCAATCCATTCATCTTCATCTGCAGCACGGACAGAGGGCAGCTCAATCCACCCCAAGTGCGTAGAGCACAGAAAGGCTATTTGTAGAGGATGCCTCCATTTCAGTATGATAAAATCCATCCTAAGACAAGCTGCTATTGTGTGGGGCTCAGAAGGAAAGGGAGTCTGACAAAGTAATTATATCAAGGATCTTCAAGAGCGTAGATCTTGGATTGAGCTTGTGCCTTATGTCATATAGACCAGAGCAAGCTGAGAGCTGCTGCCATTACCCATGTGAGACATATCCTGCAGAAAAGCACTGCCTGTCAGTAGCAGTTAGAATGAACCCCAGCTTTCTTCTGCCTGCATCAACTTACCCCCAAACCCTTTCAGTGTAGGAACTGACTGGAAATACCAAAGAAGATGGTGTTGGATTTGGAGGGTGGGCAGCATCCAGTCCAGGAGCTTCATGTTCCTTTTGTGCTCCTGCAGGCAAAAGAATCCCCCCTCAGCTCAGCTGAAGCAAAGCTGAGTAATGAGGACCTTCAGAGATTGCCAAAGGGAAAGTAGGGCCAGTCCTCCATGCTCACAGGAATGAACTCGAGGAAAAAGGTAAGAAACAGCCACCTGAGGCTCTTGCATGCCATTTCTAGGGCCCAAGACAGTGAAATCAGCAAAATCAGGGCAGTTTCAAGCTTTTACTAAGTCAACAGTGCAGTGACATCCACTCTCCAATCTTCCGTGCATCTGCTGAGTGAGTGGTAGGGCTGGCAGGACAGATCAAATCCACTGAGTCCCTCAGTGGATTTGATCCACCACTGCCTGGAACTTCAGAGCAGGTAAGAAATGTCACCTTCTCAAACTAGCTGCTTTGCTTGCATGGATGGTGACACAGGCTTCAGGGGAGGGGTGACTTTGGCATGCCTTGACTTGTACAGAGAGAGGAATTTCCTTTAAATCATTACTGCTCTACCAGCTGTAAAAACGCAGATATTCATTTTTGCACAACACTTCTCCAAACAAAAGCATTATACTGACACGTGTAATTGAAATCCACACTCTGGAGACCTGCAGAATTGACTGTGCCTCCTGAAGAAATAGGCTTCTAGAAGAAAAGTCAGCAACTCTAGAGAAAGGGGAAGCTTTCTCACACAACCGAGGGAGGAAACAGAAGAATCCCTTACTCTTGGATTTCTGCTTTCTACCACGTGGTGCACATATTTATCTCCCTCACTGCTTGAGAAAATGGTTGCACAGCTGCCTGGAAATCTCAGTGCAAGGTCCCTCCTCCTCAGTACAGTTTAGTCTCGTTAATCTTTCCAAGGTCTCCCCTTTCCACTGCCTACTACACTTCCATCTCCTGGACCATCACTGCCTGTTATTCTCTCCTGTCAAGGTCACTCTTACTTCTGTTTTTTCCCATTCTTTCTATCTCCACTCCCTTCTCCTGTTGCCATCTTTTATGCAAGTGCCACTCAGCATCTCTGTTGTCTCACTTGCTAACTCGTCGAGTCTTGATCCATTTCCAGAACATCTGGAAAAGAGGAAATTAGTAGAAATTGGTAAAACTGCAGCCTTCAAACCTGACTATGGGACCAATATTTTTACTGTCCCTGATAAGTGGAAGTCATTGCAAAGAGATCTGTGCCCTCCTTCTCTGGGTTCTCACATAGTGTCTGAGTTCATAACAAAAAGGCTTGTACATGCCAAATACAATAGCAGATGAGAAACAAAGCAGAAAGGGTTGGGAGGCTGTGTTCAGTTTGAACTGCAGCACATAGTATTTCCAACCAAGAATAAGGGTAGTGCATTGTGTCGGCTACTGTATTTGTGTCTCTGATTATCAGGTCAAGAAACCCTCATTGTCCACAGCTCTGTGCTCTGCAGTCAGAGCAGCAGCGTGCACTTCTGCAGACACCAGAACAGACAAGTGACGCTCACTCACTGGCAGTGGTCTGGCCATTGATGTTTCTCCATTAGGTATTCAGCTCCGTCCCTGCACACCGAGTTTAGCAGCTTAAAGCACTATCACCACCATTGCTGCATGGTTTGCTCTCAGAGAACAAGTGGCACAGGGTGTCCTCTCACTGCCTCTGAAGCAGGACGGCAGCACAGGATTTACAGAGCCTGCGGGAATTATTTTCTGGAGCATACAACATTGGCCTAGTGCTGCTGCCATGGAGGTCAGGGACAAATCTGCCACTGGCTCATGTGGCAGCTGGTACTATTGAAAAATGCCACCCTTGGGCCCTGTGGACTTGGGCTGTGTTCTCTATACCACAGTAGAATTGAAAACTTCTTCCAGCCACAGCGCTGTGGAGAGCACAGGCAGTAGCGAAGAGCAATGCTGTTTTCTTCCTAACAGCGCTTTGAGACCTGCCCTTTAGCAAGACTCCTCCACAAAGGGACAAAATCACAACCTTTTAAATAGAAACCTTTTCTCTACATCGATTCGCACCTAAGACCTACAATGCATGACTATCATGGTTTAAGCATCATTGTTGTGCTTTCAGATATAGTCATATCCAGGTAGTGCAGTGCCAGTGGGTAGACAGACTATCTGAAAAGAATTTTAAAACTTAAGACACGCAATCAAAGTACTGAAACATCCAATCAAAGAGCTAGGAAGGCACTAAAATGAAGCCTGAAGAGACTTGCCAATGTCAACAGACAAAATCTGCTGCACGCCCAGCCTTAACAGGAAGCAGGAATTCCTTGGCTTAAAGATGTCTTCTGAACAGGAAGTCCTGGAGATGATGAGCTCAGTAAGAGCATCAGCACTTGATGGTACCATCCAACAGGTCTGTGGTGAGATAGCAAAACAGATTCCTCTGAAATAACACATGCTCTTGTCTCAGAGCACACTACAAAGCCAAGGTAGACATGGCATTTATATTGAAGTTCAAGTCATGCTTGTTCCTGTGGACATGTAATTCTACAGCCTGTTAGTGATTCTTCAATGTGGAGGTCCAGAGTCTAAGGTCAGGCCCTCATAATCGGGGATTTACTCATGCTCACCTGACTCTGATGTTGCCCTTTGAATGGACACATCAACAATATCAGTTAAACTGCCTCACCCACTTCCACTACCCCCCTCCCTTTGATACTATTTTGTCAATGCAAACTGGAAGCACAGATGACAACTCAGACCTGCCAGAATGAACTTTGGCTGCAGTGTGAACTGTTTACTCTGACCACCAGGTAGCATCACCCGCTAGGCTCCAAAACCAACATGACCTACATGATCTGATGGGCTTAGATAACATTCACTAAAAACAAACAGAGCAGCTCTAGAGAAGTAAGCTGTCATACTCCAACTACTGCCTTGTGAATTGCAACACCATTCGGGTGTAATATAAAAGGACACAGCTTTATAGCTTTGATCCCACTTCACTCGTGTGCAGAAAAGGGGACTTAAGCATGGGCCTAGGTACTGCTGAGTTGGAGTACTGGGGGCTGCTCCTAACATGTTTGCAAGCACTTGATCATGCCTGCTTGTACTAACTTAAAAGAAACCACACACTTGAAAGTTTACCCCTTTCAGACTATGTCTCTAGCACAGTAGATTGCTGTTAGCACTGATACCTTGCACTGTTCTCAATCTGTCCTTCAGAACTCTGGCTGATGCTCCCTGGAAAATTTCCTAGAGTGGTTCAGCTGACAGTAGCATTAAAAATCACAGCATGTGTCTGTAGACTTCTTTGTATTGAACATTCAGAGATAGCAAGCAGCAGAGATGTAATTTTCACAGCTATACTCTTAAAAGACTGCTTCTGTCTTGGGGTATATCTTTACCAGAGATGACCGTCTCCAACCAGACAGCTGCAGATCTCACCCCAGTGAAAACAGTTTATTCCTGTAACAGCTGTATAACTTCAAGTCTTTGCTGCAAAGTCCACTGCTCAAGTTTTGCTCTTAATTTTAGGGTAATCCATGCACAAAACCTTTTAAATCTTTCCGCCGGCACACCAAGATAAAGAGTAACACTATTATTAATGCCAGTCACTGCTGCGACAGCCTCCCTGCCACTCTGGTTTCCCGGGACTGCTGTTGCACAGATACCTTGCTCCGTTCTCCTCATCTTGTCCTTGAGAATTTTGCTCATTATTCCTTGGAAATTTTCCCAGAGCAGTTCAGCTTACAGCAGCACTAAGAATCACAGCACATGTCAGTAGATGTTTTTGTATCAGATGTACTGAAATACAATGCAGCAGAGGCTTGATTATCACAAGGTTAGCTCTGTTCTATTCCTTCTTGGTTATTGCAAAAAAAAAAAGACAGAAAGACAAAGACAGAAAGACTTAAAGACAGAAAGACTTAAAGACAGAAAGACTTAAAGACAGAAAGACTTAAAGACAGAAAAAGAAAGGCAGGAATAAAGAAAGAAGTCATCAGCAAGAAACCACAAGCCCTTCTTTAAGCAGTAACCAGGCTACCGTTTTTTTGGAACTTTTCCTGCTATAACAAAAGACACTATGAAGACAGGAACTTTGGCAGCAGTGGTTTTGAACTCCACAACCCCTAATTTTCCTCTGGTTTTGTATGCATGTGTCACTGGAAATATAATCGACTGCTAGAGAAACAGTCACCCTCCAGACAGCTATCTAAGCAGCAGCATGGCTCTGCAAGTTACTATTGCTAGAATCAAAAGGAGATTTTCACCAAAGGGGCTCCAGATTCCTGAGTTAACCTATGTCCTGTTTGCCTGACCACTGTCACCACAGTGACTGCAGGAGCTGAGCCACTGCTCTGCAGCTCGGGTTGGAGATGAACAGGACACAGCGCGGAAGGAGATGACTTGAACTCAGGGACCAGTGATGAAGATGCGGGCTCCGGAACGGGGCGTTGGAAGCAGCCTTGGGGCACACTGTGGTGGGAAAGGCAGTTTATAAAGGGATGAGGTGCAAGCATCTTCACTGAACACCAGCCTCAAAGGGTTAGCATAGAAGAAAGGTACTGCAGTGCTATGAGAGTAGTGAGAAGGTGGAGGAAGAGGTGGAGAGTGAAGGAAGAAGGCGTTCAGAGCAACGCAGCAAATGCAGTTTAGCTGAAGCTTGAACAAGCTGATTCATTCCCCTCGGCATCATTTGCGTGGACTGCTCCCTCTCCTGGGGAGAACTTGCAAAAATAAAAAAAATAAAAAATAAAAAAAAAATAAAAAAAAAAAACCAAACCCAAAACGACGACAAGCTAATCCGTTTCTTCAAGCAAACAAAGCACCCACAGAGCTCACAGGCAGACAGCCCCCAAGGCCGCAGGTTCAAGTTGGAGAGGGCAGGATGCAAGACCCCCATGCTGCCCTGCCCAGTGTGTGGCTAGAGGAGCCCAGGGTGGTCAACCAAGCTGGAACCTCCAGACTCCAGCGCAGAGCTAAGCACTGAACAGACAACAGCAACACTGTCTTCTCCCTGCTATGGTACTGCTGCCAAGCACCAGCCACACTATCCTCCACTCTTAAACTAGGGGAGTTATCCAGTGGTGCAACAGGCCAGGATCCAGGAAATGGTGATTACAAGCGCTTTTCAGAGCAAATGCTTGAGTGGTAATGCCTCTTTTCTGGGAACTGGACAGACATCATCAGTTCCAGTCATGAGTGCTGGTAAAGACTGACAAATTTAGCCGTAGAAGTGAATTTCACAGTCTGTGAGCGAGGAAAAAGAAGGACAATCTTGAAACATGCTCTTGTGGTGAGAACCATTCACCACCTACCTACCCTTTTTTTCCTTAGGATTCCGAAGTCCAGTGAAAATCTTTGCAATGAAGCTAGCTCAGATCTTGCAATAAGATTAGAAACAGCTGGTGAAAAATGGCACTTTACAGCAGCCGGTAAATATCCACATGAAACAGCCCTGGAGAGATAAAAGGCTCTGCTGAGCTTAACAGCTCACAAGCATACAGCATACTGGCTGATACCGGTGTATGAATAATGCCCTTTTAGCCTCTTCTTTCTAAATCCTTGCCCAGTTGATGATCTCTGCTGTAGAAAAGTTATTAAATAAGCAATTAAAACTGAGAGAAGAATTATTTCCATTTTACAGAGGGCAGGTTTATCTGTAGCAGGAAGCAGTGGCAGGGCTGTGGAAAAAACCTAACACATTCCAAATCCCCGGAGTCTGACCAAAGTCATCCACCTTGTCTAGTTGCACGTTCTATGCCAGCTTTGTGGAAGCTCCCATCCTCGTGATGCAAGGACGAAAAAAAGCCTTGCTTGATTCTTAATAGTCCTTGAGAGCCATCATATGATACCACATTGGGCAATCAGCAAAGGTCACAAGACACACAGCCATTCCTCTTGGCTTTACAGCTGCACTCCAGAGCCAAGATTTCTCCTTCTTACACCATTTTGGAGTCAAGTGCAGCAGCACTCATGCCTGCCAAACACTGGGGAGCTCCACCATAACAGTCAGGCCCTGTAAGAGGCACACCAGCTTTTTGTCTACAGGCACCAATAAAAGAACCATAATGGATTTGCAAAATCTAATTAGCCTAAACAGGTTTTGACTGACTGCAACTGTGGCTGCTTGGCAACGTGAAAAGGGTGCAAGCCTCACTTTTATAGATACGATAG
The DNA here is from genome assembly GCF_004027225.2 of Strigops habroptila. Lineage (NCBI taxonomy): Eukaryota > Metazoa > Chordata > Aves > Psittaciformes > Psittacidae > Strigops > Strigops habroptila. The sequence goes on along the minus strand of NC_046358.1, from coordinate 48,409,693 downwards.
GTCAGGAGGGGATGCTTTTCCAAAAGATAGAAAGCAATGGAGGATAGTTACTGTTGCCCGGTGTCTTCTACAAACTAAAAGAAGAAAGAGATCTAATTATTTTACTGTTCTAATTATGGGAGTTATGGCTACCTAATTCAAGACTTATAACACATACACAGAAGTTTGCATAACTAGGAGAAGTCCTTGTCCTGAGGAGCTTATTGCTTTATTAGACTTACAGGCTTTATGAGGTGACAGGTAGTATCAGTCCTGCTTTACAGGCAGAACACAGATCAGGAGTCAGACTGCAGATGCTTTGGTGATGTGTAAGGCAAGTCTCGTAAGTGTGGAGGACACACAGGAACAGTAATAACAAATATAAGGTGGAAAAGTTCAAGACTATAAAAAGTAATACCCACTGCAGCCTTCCCTACCAAAGCAATCAAGCAGTCTGATTCCCGGGCACTCAAGCAAGCTGCTGCTTTCCCCCAGGGGCTGCCCTCTCTGCTGCTGCGGCTGTGGCACGGGATGGCAGCCAATGCCTCAGACTCAACAGAGGACAGCCCTGTGCTTTGCCACCACCCCACCTCTACCAGAGATCACGTATGCAAACTGGGTGGCTGAGGTAAGGCTCAAGTTCCCTTCAGCCTCCCTTAGCCTGCTACTTGTGGCAGAGGCGTTTCTGTCAGTAAGCTCTGCAAAATCTCAGCTCCCAGGGCCCTTACCCCGCTGGAATCTGTCACTATTTCGTCACTGATTAAAAGCATCTACATAGGCTTTGGATTTGGTAGACCCTCCTATGGCCTCACCTTCCTTTCTGTGAGCCAATTTGACTTTCTGAAGCACTCAACCTAAGCAAGACTTTCAGAGCAGAGCAGCATCTGGGCACTGTTCTGCTCTTTTTTTTTCCTCTACAGAAATAAAACTCTCATTCTGGGGCCTAGTTCAAGGGCACACAAACAGCTTTTAACAGCCAGCTGAGATTTCCTGCATCTCGGACAACTGCCATCTCACTGGGCTAGCCAGTCAGCGTCAGGGAATGATTAAAGCTGTACATAAGGTGACACATCAAGTCTGTTCTCTGCACTTTAAGCAGTGTTTAGGAGATCAGTGCTATTTCAGAGTCTGCCGCTTCTCTGCCATGTTCCTGTAAGGAAGCCAGTTCACATTTCTGTGCCCCAGTGCCTCTATCTCTGCCACTGTAACTGGTCTCTTTGGCAGATCATTGTGATACGTGGCAGATTACTGGTGCATTGTTCTTGGTAATTCTTGATCCAAAAAAGGCACGGGCAAAGCTACTAACGCTGAGACTTAACCTTGTGGTTTCTGTGAGAGCAGCAAGCCAGGGCTGCAGAACAAAGAAGGGCCCCATAGCCTGGATTGAAGGAGTGCCAAGTACTGTTCAGCTACATCTTTTGCTAAAATTTTCTTTAAAACTTCATAGAAATTAACCTACTAGGTCAGTTTAGATAATAAATACCTTGCAGTGTGGGGGAGAATATCAAGTAAACCAAACATGAGAGTTCAGTATTCCAAAAGTGAAGATGTTGACTAGATAGCCAGGATCTTCCTACTGCTGATAGCACATAGCACAGAGGTGCAGCCCCTGAGCAAACACTGATTTAAAAGGACTGCATAGCAACAGAACAGGCAGCAGCCGACTTGTTCTCACTTGATTTTGGAAGCTGTAAGACCAGCCACCAACCCCTCCCCCCCCCCAGAACACATACAGCATTCCTGAGGCAAGTGTTAATGCTGGATCTCGACCAAGAGAGGATTCCTATAGGCTCAGCGGATGAGAGGAGGATGTTACACTGCTTGCCCCTTTCCACTCTTTTCCCCACTAGCCCCATTCATCTTGTACTTGTACTTCCCCTTGTCTGATGATCTTTTAAGACAGCGGCAAGCAGCAACCAGGATGTGAGGCACAGCAGCGCACACTGCCTGCCTGCCCTTGGCAGGAGTTGCTCTGACTAATGGAAACAGCAGAAACTCAAGAGACAGGCACGGATAAGGCTGGAAAGTGCTGAAGGGAACCTCCTCCTGGTGGAATGTGAAAGGATTAAAACTAGCAAGAGCACAGCTGCATTCAGCATCAAGTTATTCCTTGATTCCCCTTGCTGAGCATTGCTTTGCAACTTGGATCATTCCCTCCCTCCAGATCCTTGCTGACTGTTGGTTTCCTTCCCCAGATATCATTCAGATGCATATCACACAGTAAAAGCAATAAATGGCCAAACAGCTTGTAACTAATACAGACTGGTTTCTAAAAGCGAGCAGGGTTGCAGGGATGAGAAATCCCTCTCTTGGAATGTGACTGCCACCTTGTGCTGGGAACGGTAACAGTCAATGGATGAAAACCAACTTGTCCAGAAAAGCAAACGGGAAGGGGGACAAGAAGCCACCTTCGGAGCAAAGCTGCATTAGGCTTTTAGGCTTTCGGAGAGCTTTCCTTTTGGTACCAACCAGCACCGCTCTCAACATCCTGCTGTAGAGTAGATTCTGCTTTTTGAAGGGACAGGTGGGTTACAATGAGCAGCAACTTGTAGATATGCTCTGACCCTAAACAGCAGCACAAAGTCTTACCCAATGTGCATCTCTACGCTGATTTTTAGGGGAGCTTAACATAGTCAGTCTCATGGAAATGTTTTGTTTGTTTGTTCAAAAATGGGAGATAGTTACTGTGTGAAAATACATTTCAAAGTCAGCCTAAAAGATTTTGCACTGCTGTTGATCGATTTAGGTTTAACCTCCTTATAGCCTGGAATATTTTCGCATGCTGGCTATAGGCGTGGGGACAGTATTGCTTTGAGTTTTATTTGCTTCAGGGTTTCTTCACCAACTTAAGAAGAAAAAAATAAAGCAGCTTCTGGCAAATATTTCTGTAGCAAGGTTTCCTTTGCAGACACCTTGGAAAGGAATAGGTTGTGAGTGTCGTGTTCATGAAAACAGCTCACAATCAGAGTCCAGTAACCTGAATTTTGAGGCTAAGACTACAGCTAGGTACTCTAAGGATTAAAATGCCACAAGGACTATACTGTTTTCTCTCAGAGCAAGTGATAAATCTAGGAAATTCAGAATTCAAGTTGTGTTCAAAAGAAATCCGACTGTGCCGTAGAAATGCAATTAGAGCACAAAGTTCTTATCCCAAAGGGTCTTACATAAAGCATAATTCCAAAGCTATGCATCTAAGCAGTCCCTCTGCCTCCAGCAAGACGAGAGACGCATATAAAGGTCACCCAATGCACAAGGCTGAATCAACCTAGAGAGCTGGGTGGATCATTTTTCCCATTAGTGATTAACCACCACAACTGTGTGTGGGCAGGAAAAGCACATCTTGACGCTTTGACAGAGCACAGCACCACTGCATCCTGAAGGGAAGGAGGGAGCACCATCAACTGAAACTTGGGAGTGCTGAGGACAGACACACCACCACTAGAGCCAAGTTCTGTCTTTCACTTCCCTCTCCCAGACTCCTGCTGCCTCTGATATAATGGGGCAGAAGAACATCATTAGCAATGTCACCCAGTTCAGCAGCTAAGGTGGCAAAGAGGTGCCAATGTTGGTTCCCAGCAGCAGGGTCACTGCTGACTGCTTTGGTGCTGCCAGTACCACCTCACCAGAGAGATGATACTGCACTGCAACTGCACAGGGGTGAAGGTCTCCCTGTGGCCGAGGCAGCGGTCCTTAAGGTGATGCTTAGCACCAACCATCCGCAGCAGTGCGAGGACAAACGTCAGCACCTACTGGGAGGATGGTTCAGTGTTCTTGCTCACTGCTAGCTCTGCAGCCCTAGAACAAGCTGTTGGGTGTTTTTCCCCAGTCACCAGACACTTCTCTGGTAGATATGCCACTCTTAGGGCGGCAGCTGCACAGGACAGAAGTGTCATATTGGAAAAGGCCTTAAAAAAAAAGAAAGCTGAATATGGAGTAAAACAGTAAACTCCCAGATGGAAGAAGTAAGCAGGGAGCAGGAGGACTGTGTGACCCAAATATTTCCCAGCAGGGAAGTATTCCATTTTATTGGATGCCTGATGCCATTGACACGGCGCCCATGTGCTCTGCCTGACAGAGCTGCGAGAAGGGGTATGCAGATATGAACTAATTACTGATTAGCCTAATAACACTATCCATAATATTTGATTACAACACTTTTACCATCAGCGTAATTACTGCCCAGCCTAACAGACAAGCATCACGTAAGCAGGTATGAGACAGCCATCATCAGCTCACCCCTTACCTAACCTCTGTGCTTTCACTAGCTGACAGCACTCACTTTCCCTTCTTCCCTACCAAGCACTCCTCATAGCTCTTCCCTCTTGGGGTTTCCCCCTCTTCAAGCCTCTGAAAGTCTTGAATGCCCTCCTGACACACCTTGTATGAGCAAAGCTGTAACGACTAAGATCAAAAAAGCTCCATCTATCCCATCATGCAGTCTCTGACAGGGACCAATGACCTAAGATTGGCACATCCTTTTGAAGAGTAATACTGTCACTGTTCCCCACAACTGACTGAAGTTCGATGGTGTAAACTTCCTCCCTGTTAACTACTACGCTTACAAACACTATCATCAGTGTTTCATCGGTGTAATTGCAACCTTAGAATTTGTGTATTACAAATCTAGGAGATAATAATGTTTCATTTTTTCTACAAAGAATAAGACTTTAGGGTTTGGGTTTTGTTTTTTTAAACTGAAAGATGAGATGCTACATTTCGGTCTTCCTTGAAACTTTAAAAAAAATCTTCAGGACACTTTTAATCTCTCAATTCCTTAACCTTTCCTTAATCTTTCTCCCATTTATTGCTAGCTATTTTTCTTCTATCTTGAGTTCACACTTGATGCTATTTGTATCTTCCAAAATAACTGAAACACACATATGGTGTGTTCACCCGGAATTACATTTGTCATCCTGTGCTGTAAATTAAAAGTAGATACACTGACAGCTTTGGGCTTTTCACTCAAAATCTAATGAACCTGAAAAGATGTTTATTTTATTACACAGTATATTCCCCAAGCTGGAATCCTTCCCCATTAGTCACTTACTTCAGAGAGCTGAATCATCTCTGCTACTCAGTGCCAGCCTCAGAATTCAGTTACTCTCTGCAGAAGAGGACTTACTCCAGGCTTGAACCTTATGCAACGCAGCGTGGATTTTTGGTGGGGTTGAAACTATTTTTCCACTTGATTTCACAACACTCAATTTCAATATACAATTTAACAAGGCAACTGAGAGAGGACAGGAAAAGATAAATAAATATTTTGCCTCAACACACATCTCCCCTACCCTCCAAGAGAAGCATAGAAAATTACTTCTTTCAATTCAAAATGGTTTAAAATGAAAGCCAGCAAGCAGAAAATGCATGAAACATCTACAGATCTTTTAACAACTCAAGATTTTAAAAACCTCATGTGTTATTCAGCTATCAACAGATACACAACTATGAAAAATAAAGAGAATACATTGGATTTTCAGCAGTGACTGACATGACCTCAGAACCTACATTCAGTCCCCTATTTAAATGGGATAAGTAGTGTAGCTTCTGGATTTCACTGTAGGTGTAAACCAGCTGGACTTTACATGACTTTTCTGTGCCATGCCAAGAAAGCAGCTGTCAGAAGCATTCAAGTCACATAAGAGACTAAACCAGGTTCTTAAAAGTTAACTGTAAACCCTTACTGCTAATACTGAAGGCATCAGCACAGGGCTTTTCCTTTCTCAGAATGTGCACTTCCTGAGGTCACACCTAAGGTTGGATCTCAAACCTTACTGTTACTTCTGGAGTGTTGTTTGCTGAAGCATCAACAGTTTGGCATCACGGGGAGGTAATCCCCCCTGGGCCATTGCCTACTGTGACTGGATGGGCCATGGCTAATCTTCGGCTTTAAAACATTCTGGGCAGGCCTTGCACTTGGCCTACATCAGAGGACAATCTCTGGATCTGAAAGACCATCCTTCTGTCTCAGCATTCAGTATTATCCAAGAAATTTCAGCAACCGTGACCATGAATTACCCATCAGTCCTGTCCTGATGCTGCATACACATTGTTTATGCAAATATGAATAGAGTCATGTCCTATCCAACACATTTCTGTGATTGTCACTCTCTACCTTAGATCTACCAGTTTGCAACCAATCCTATTGTAAAATGTTGCAGCCAAACTTAGTAATTGGAGCAGAAAAGACTATAAATCTAATTACAGAATAGAATTGACTTCTGCTGAACATCATAAAGCAACAGTGGAAAAACCTATGGTTTGCTGAACCCATTGACAGCTCCACACTTGACTGAAACTCACTACCAAAATAGCGAATCTTTGCTTGTTAAGCTAAAAAATTCCTGAGCAACACTATTTAACTGGTCCCATACCTGTACCTACAACAAGGAGTCCTCTAACACCACCACCTAAGCTACTGTTTCTGTGGCAGGAACTGTTGTGCTCAAATTTAATACAAGGATAAAACTGAGTAAAATTATAGTTAAATCGAATGCCTGGGAAGAAGCAATGGATTTCCCTTGCCTGTGGGGAAGAGAAGTAACACTGAAGCCAACCATGTGTACCTTGCAATAATAAAAACATTTAATGGAGTTAGTGTAAGTAAGGTATGTGAACCAATGCATGACTACCACATAAGATCCCTTGGAGGGAAAGGTCACACTGCCCTATGCAAAGCAGACAAACACATTGAGTAATCATTTTTTCTGTCTCCCTGGGATCGACATAAATAGTATCCAACAGGATTGAACTGCCTGTAATTAATTTTGCAGAGATTTTACTATACAGTAAATCTGTGCAAGCTTTTACTTGAGCAGAGTGCTTAGGAGTGCTCCCTCTCCCATATGCCCATTGCATTTTAATTTTCTAAAAGAACACTCACAATTCCATAATGCTGTTTTGTGAAGAAACAGTATTTGATTTTCTTTTATGAAGAATCAACACCTTTGCCCCTACCACATTAACTCACCACAATCAAAGATGCAAGTCAGACAACAGTTACATCTGTTACCCAAATACTCAAAAGCTCATGCTAAACCCATCCTCAGCTATATGGCAGCTTGATATGCACAGCCAGAGCCAGGAGGCTCACAAACCCACAGCCAGCCTGCCATTTCCATGGTGGTTGTAATGTTTCTTTTCAGCCTCACAACCCATTACACCAACACAAAACTAGCCAACAAAGCCCATCTGTAGTAAGCTTCCTCCAGTTCTTCAACCACTAAAAGATGTGCTGTGGTCACCCTAACCTACCCAGCTGCAGCATCTTTTCTCAACAGTATCTTGGGAAATGAGAGGCACAAAGGCTAGATGGGATCGCAGTTAACATCACTGTTAACTTCACAGTGCTTTGTGATCCGGGCTGGAAGAGACATCCCCAGGTTGTCAGGTTCTCATACACGTGATGAAAATGTTTATCTTCCATTACTACTAAGGTTAGGGAAGCATCATGATCTGCCAATTCACGTATAAATGATGAAACCCCCCCCCATTTTCTGCGGCAAGGACAGAATAGACTGGGGTTGAGCAACCCCTGCCTACCTGATCAACGTGGGGAAGCACATATTTTCAAGGCGTATGTAACACCAAAAATCTGTGTAGCAGGACATAGACATGGACATGTCTACCTTGGAAACTACTAAAAGCTTTTGTTACAAATTTTCCAAGGCAAGGCAGCTGTTCAAACAAGAGCAATCGAGAGTTCCTGATGCCCAAAGAGCTACATGTACTTATTTCCACATAGGAGAAAAAGAAAAGCAGCTCTTAAGGGGTTGGCTGAACCATGACTTAGTAGGAACGTCTACTCCAGGAAAACAGCTTCTACCTCTAAGAGCAGGATTATCTTGCAAATCCTTCACCAGTTCATGATCTGCTTTCACTGCTTGATGCTAGTTTAGCAAACCCTAAACTTGCTCTTGAGCATAATGGTCAGTAAATACCAACAATGGCTGGCAATGTTTACTTGCTCCATCAACCCTCTTTTCCTCCGATGCCCAGCTTGAATTACATTTCTGCAAACCAATCACCCCACTAGAACCACCAAGACTGCCAGAAGACCATGCAGCATGAATCTGCACACAGGAGCAGCAGGAAGACAGAAGAGCTGCAAGAAAAACTGACTATGGAGCAAAGAAGGGGAACTGGTATCCCAGAGCATGCCACAGTAACAATCCATTAGGTGGTGAACAGAAAGCACGCAGGTATTCTGTTCAGCTCTGCACATCTTTTGCTGACACAGCCACGTACTTGCCAGGAACATCACCCCGTGAAAATGTGAGTGAATTAGTGAGGGAAGAGCTCTATTACTGTTATTTGCCATCAAGTGTTTGCTGGTAAACTTCCTACTACAAAGCAAGTCCTCAGTAACAGCTATCTTCCCTGTGACCCAACCTTTAATCACCCATTTTTATATGATACAGTACAATTAAAAATCCCCCAGGACAATCCACCATAGCTGACTCAGTACTCAAAAATGTCAGCATACTTACCAAAGCTTTTGTGCTCTCTCTTCTGAGAACCAAGTAGAATGCCCAGGTCTGATGGGTTTATTACATACAGGCCTACCCTACCCACTCTGTGCATGAGATGCAACCTTTATCAGTCTGGACATTGTAAAAACAAAGTTCCAAGAATTATGTTTACTTCTAGACTTAATTCTCTGCTAAGAAAACGGAAGGGAAGTGAGATGAAGGCAGATTCCACCATCTGATTTGCAGTCTAACAAATCACTGAAATGCATTTCAAAGGAACTTCTTTGTTTCTGCCAGGGTCAGAGAGATGGGCCAAACCATCATGATCAGCAGACATGCAAACTCACCCACCCATTTCCACTAACGGTTTCACAACTGGGTAATACAGAGGTCATGTAACTTCAGCTCTTGCTCTTCTGGGCAGAGAGGGTTGGACTTGACATGAAAATACTACGCAGCTAACAGTGGATTCAAGTAATCCAACAGCACATGATTTATGATGCAATTTCTGTTTCTATACCCCTAGATATAAAAACTCCAAACCTTAATCCATGGTTGAGTAACAAACACAAATACCACAGACCGAAGTTCCGTATAGTTATGTGAACTATGACATTTTAGACCTGTTTCAAAGAAATGTCTTAGAAATGCACTGGCTGATACATACAAACACGTCCATTGTGCCCAGAAGTTTCCTAACATTCTTTTATTAAAAACAAAAGAGCCAAAGATTGCCCTGATGCTCTTCATTATTATAAAGCAGACTCTGAAGTATTAAGTGAACTACGTATGAGCAAAGAACTCCAACTCATGCAGAGTTTAAAACTAGGTTTACAGTTTCCTATTTTATTGGCATGGATGTATTTCTAAACTTAAAAACCCTTCTGGCAAGTTATCTCAATTTCTTATGACAAAATTTCTCACAACACACAAATATTTACAACATATACATATTTTTTCAGTCTTTTACAACTGGTTCTTAAAAGACAAACAATTTATAGGTTACCACAGAACAAAAGCTGTGACTTAGTTGTTTTTAATTTCATAAAACTATCATAAGTTAAAGTGAATAGATTTTCTTTAAATTCCTTGTAGCATTTTACAAGTGCAACAGAAAAATATGAAGAACCAATTTAGGATAGCTGCAGTTCATTGGATAAATGTTGCCCATTGTAATCACATTATTTCACAGCAAATTCTTGAAAAAATAAGCACCAATCATTCTTGCAAAGAACAATTTTATCTAAAAGTATTGAAAAGTGTTAAATACAAGGTGTTTAATTTACATAACAAGCAATAAATACACCATATCCAAACTTTTATTCTGCATACTGCTACCCTCGTACATATAATGTACTAAAAAGTCAGCAAATTGTCAACATCTTTTTTTTTTCCTTTTTTCACTTTTTTTCCCCCTTTTTTTTGTTTTTCCTTTTTTTTTTTTTTTTTTTTTTTTAAAGAAATCAATTTGACTTCCAACCAACGGTTTGCTACTATAACAAAGGCCACAAACAGTACGTCTGGGACAGCATACAGTGTTAAAACTGACAAACTCCAAGGGGGGAAAAAAAACATCTAGCAAATAAAACGAAAAGCTGTAGATAACTGCTGGTGATATAAACATATACTAGAAAACCTTAATATGCTGCTACTATGATTTTTTAAACTGTTTAGTCAAATATTGTAAGAGCAAAATAATGCTCTTACTGATCAAAAATAATTACGTAGCCACACTGTATTCTCATTGTCCTGCATGGAAAGATTTGATGCAATTTCTTAACTTTGCTTGAGCCTTTATTTTACAACAGAGCATTACCTCTAACTCAGAATTGCACATAAGAAGGCTATTAAAAAGTACAATAAAAATCTGCACAAATCAGACTTAAGAAGAGTCAGTATGCTGTACACTTTCTACAATATTACGTTGATAGGTGAATAAACAATAGAGAAGTGCTGCCACTAAGTTTTTCAGAAAGTTCTTCAGTTGAGGAGTAATCAAATGGAATTTTTGTTGTGGGGGTGTTTTTTTTTTTTTTGTCTTTTTTTTTGTTGTTGTGGTTTTTTGTTTTGGGATTTTTGTTTGCCTTTTTTTAATTTTTATTCTTTTTTTATAAAAAGGACATCCAGGTCAGTTTAAGACCTATAAGCTTATGCATTGAGCCTTAAAGACTGATCCTCTCTCCTCCTGGAAGAAATATCAATATCTATTGAATCCTTGCCAACAATAAGCCTTAATCTCTTCGCTGGAGGAAGAGGAATAAAGTCATCAAATTCATCATCATAGTCATCTTCCTCTTCATCATCCTCTTCTGATGAAGATTCATCTGCTGTTTCCTCTTCATAGTGACCATAATCATCTACTTCCATTCTTGACTCCAAAAGGGAGAGAGTTTCACTACAACACACACCATTTTCATGAAGGTCCTCAGGGTACGTCCCTATATTTTCTTCCTCTCGTTTTAGCTGTATTTTTAATTTTGTTGAACTATTGCCTGATCCTGAGTTAAACCCATTATTTAGCTTTGCTACATATAAATTATTATCTTTTTCATGGTCTTTACTTAATTTGATGCTTATTTTTGAAGAATTCATTCCATCATTTTCTTGATCATTTGCCTTGCTGCTGCTATCGTGGCGTCTACGAAGAGTAAGTTTAGGGATCCCAGAGCTATTTTCAAGGATAAGTTGTGCATCATACCTCGTGATTCGTCTTTTCTTTTTACTTTTTGCAGTTCTAAAGCTGTCTTTTGCTTTAAAATTGTCAGATGTTACAACAGAGCAGCCACCAGACCCAGGGACACAGTCTTTGTAGCCTACAGGTGTGTCCACCACATTATTCCTCTCTCCGAGTTCTGAATGAGAACTAATCAAATCCGGTACTTCATCTTTCACAGGTATATTGTGCATAGTATCAGTTTCTTCTATTTTTGCAGATGGTTTCACAAGTTTTCCTTGTCGAGATTTCTTTTTTGTCATGCCTGCATCATTTTTCTGGCACCTAATCTCCCCTTTATGTGACGGTCCATGAGCCATGTCATTTTCATTTAGCACACGAGACTGCTGCTCTAAAACGTCCGACTGCGTTCCGGTCAAGTTATTCTTATAGCTATCCAACATATTTGGTTCAAGCTTTAGGTCAGAGGTCTCCTTCAAATTCATCCTCGTTCTCACCGACCTCCTTGTTATGTATGTGCAGGGTGGTATATCACCATGCTCATGAGCACCTTTCACAGAATTCAGTTTATGTTCTCTTGCTGCATGCCTTGTTAAGCAGCCACTAGAGACTGCAACTTTGACTGGTCCCTCCAATTCTTTATCCTTTTTAATGGGCAAGTTTTTGTACAAAACTACTTTAGGCTCTTTGAGAACTAAATTTCCCATTTCGAGCTTTCTAGAAGCATTCTTTTGCTCTGGCCTTTTGCACTGATTTCTCAACTTTATCTTTGAAAGTAAAGGCTTTGCAGGCTTTTTCAGTCTCTTTGGTACCCTGGAATTATTTATATGAGTTAGTTTAGATGAGGTAGAATTTGATGATGCTGGAATTCTTGATATAGACTGTCTCGTTAATGTTCTATTTTTGCTGTTCTTTTTGACGCCAATTGAAGATTTTCTGTTAGCTGCAAAAGAAAAGAAGTTTTGTTATGACATTGCTTTATCCTGAGTTTCCCGCTCCCAAATACTGTATTTATTTATTTTAAACACTTCATCAAAATCTGTACAGTACACAGTTAGGAGGGAGACTGCTTAACTTGTAACTCAGACATGAAAGGAACTGGCAAACAAGTCAAAAGTTCCAAGAGAAGATCTACGTTCTAGGTACACTTCCCTCACTGCCCCCAATATACCAAGTTTTGTTTTTACTGAATTTCTTCTTCTACCAATTTTTTTAAAAACAATCCATCCCACATTATCTGCATTTTTACCAAGTATTATTCCAGCAAAATCTGAGGATCAGCATGCTCCAGCGTTAACCCGAGATTTTTTCCTACAGGAGGAGGAAAAAAACCCCAAAACCTTAACCACTGTAATGGTTTCCGTTTCAAGTATCCAGTTGTCTGTCACCTACTGTGGTAAGCAAGGGAGTTTTGTCTGCCCAAGCAAAGCTGTAACTCTAAAGCTCTGTAATTAGAGATCATAAGAGGGTTTGAGGGACCAGGGCGGGAGGAGGGAGTGTTGTTGTTTTTTGTTTTGGGTTGGTTTGGGGTTTTTTTTAGTATCACAGAAGCAAACAGGAGCCACATAGAATCATATTTCATGTGGCTCCACAGTTGTTTGCTAGTTAAATCAAAGTTATTTATATTTTACCTGTATCAAGGGTGGTGGGAGTGGGGAAGGGGGGAAAGTAAATAAAGGATACTCACTACTCCATGAAGAGAAGTCTCTCAGGAGTATCACAAACAAAAACCCTTCCAATCTCTTCTGAGATTACTGAGTACTTTCACTTTCACTTCACAATAGGTACCTGAACTATCAGTCCTGGATTTGTAGAGGAAATAGCTACCCAATTTAAAGGATCTCTAAAGGAAACTATACGTTTAATAAGCTCTACTAAGAGGATTTATTTAAAAACTTTTCCTACAGAATGTAGGTAACTCAAGCTATATAAGTTCTTTCCTAAACCATACTACTACATGTCAGTTTACTACATTTCAAAATACATACATTATTGGTAGAACTTTAACTGACATATTTAGAAATATGACAATATTTGCTTTTGATATAAATAAAAAACAAGAACATACCTCCTATTGTTCTTGAAATACTTAAGGAGAACCACGAATTTGCTATTTAAATTGCCTTCAGATTCCTGAATAAATCATGGTTCTAAAGACCAGCATCTGAGATTCGTCTCAGAACTAAGAGAGGAATTCCATCAAGGTCAAAGTTTTAAATGTTTTTATGAAATTTTTGATCATGTATTCCAAGGTTTTCCCCTTACTTACTTGCATTAGCTTTTTCCTGAGTGGTGTCTGCATCAGTGTTAGAGCTGACAGACTGGCTGTCTGAATTTTTGCTGCTGTCACCCAACTTTTTAAGTCTGTTCAATCGTTTATCTGTTTCTCTCAGTCCATATTTACTATTAATCACAGGAGTAGGTGCTGGCAATCCTACTCTTGATTTAAAAGCACCAGTTCCACGTCTACAAAGAAAAAGAGGACACAAGGTATTAATAACCTTAATATAAGCTTAGAACTTTGTTTCATATACAATAGTTTGAATCCCAAGTATATTTGCACAAAAAATACCAATAACCACTGAATACTGAATTTATTAGCATTTTGTAGGCTGTTTTATTAAGATACTGATATACTTTAGTAATATGTACAGAAAGACCTTTAATTTATTTCTGGCAAGAAAAATTGCAAAAGTAGGTTTCCCTTGCTTTGTGCCTAAGTATTGTTTCATAGCCAAATTACGCAGATGAAAATGAAACACGGTAGTTCAAAATGCTACTTGAATTAGCTAACAACTTCAATTTTTCCTAATTACATAAGGCTAGTAAAAAAAAAAGTCAGCTTCAGTTACAATGCTTGTCACTGCATCAGCAAGAGCTGGAAAGTACAGAAAATAGAATAATATTATCACATACGTCTGTGTTCCTTCTTAACTGAAAGACTCCAGTATGTATTTACAATGAAAATGAAATGGCTGAGCAAACCTAGAACTTTTTTTTAAGTAATCACATAATAGGATTAAGATTAAGAATTCCTGTACTTGCACTTCAACCACTACTACTAGGAATCCCTTGATACTCTTTAATAATCCGGTATGCTTGCACTTTGCAGAATTACTGAAGACAATTTCAGTTTGGATTCCAGTGTGTTGTACTGGAAGAAAATCTATCAAACTTAACCAAAAGTGCATCAAAAACATCAGACAGGATCTCAAGCTCCACAAGGTTAATTATTATGCTGACAACACTTGTTCTCACGTTAACTAGTATTTGTTTGATATGGAACATTCAGTGTTATTTCGGATTCTGCAAATTACAGGCAGCTTAAGATACTAAACTGAACTTAGCATAAGCAACAGCAACTTCAGAAAATAATGGTGCTATAAACAACCACAACTGTCTTCTGACACATTGTCTTTGGTGCCCAGTTGTCTCAGCCAGCATCAACAGCAGGCTCGCATAAAAAGAGTACATGTACACATGTAAAGATATGCAAATTTTCTTGGTGATGACTTATGGAGGCTTGAAAACGGGGGGGGGGGGGGTGGCGGGAATAAAAAATGTACAGTGCCAACCTTCCTGTAGCTCCCAAACATACCCTACAGATTCTTAGAAGTCAGGCATTTTAGCATTACAAATTAACATCCTTTACAGCATAGTCGAAATTGAGTCACTTCAAGATGGTTTTTTTGGTGGTGTACAAAGTGACAGTTGCCTCATCAGTGTTGGTAAGAACTCATTTTTCCTTGCTCAACTCCCCTAAATTCAAGTCTTTCATTTCTGATTGCTGTACCACAGCCTTGTGACTGAAAAGCAGATTCCTAAAGTTAGAATTACTCAGATGCTAGCTTTAAAATACAACATTTTCATGTACTCAAAATACAAAAATGACAAGTTAGTGAAACTGTTTGGACATAAAATGTTGTTGGTTTTTTTTTCCCTGAAAGTATGTCCATATTACATTAAAATCAACAGAATTTGAGCAAAAAGAAACATACCACTCCAAGTAACAAGAAAAGAACAATCATGGTGCCCAACAGCTCCCAGGACTGAAGCACATTTTTGCTAGCAGCTCTCTAGATAAAGTCTGAGACTGTACCCTTCACTTCAAATGATCTACCAACATCATACAAGCCTGGAGGTCCACACCAGAAAGTTTTCCCTTTTCTTGAATTGCAAGAATAATGCAGTAAAAATGAAGGTAGGATTGTTAGACTATTTATACATATGTGCACTAAGCTATTTCTCAAGATGATTACTATTTTTTCCCCTTTTTTTTTTTCTCTCTACAGTTAGGTCTAACATAACTGTAGAGAGAATTGCTTGAGGTTCTGTGTAGTTCTTCTTGGAACTAAGAGAAGCTCTCACAAATCATGTTGAGCCTCCATGCTCACAGTAAGCAGAAGTTTCAACATGGCAAAAACCAACCATGAAATTCTTTCAACTGATTTTGTTAAGAAATTAGGCTGGGACAGAACAGGTTAAAAACAAACGTAACAACAACTTTGCTGCTATTGTGTGATGGGCAGATATAGGCAAGTACTGACCAAACCAGTAGATCTTTATGAATACACAACCCCCCAGGTTCTAATAGCACAACATGAAAACTACTTTGCTCATTCCCAGCAGAAAAGAACTTCAGGTCAACACAGAAAACGCTAATGAAATTTGGTTTTTCTAGTGGGGGAAAAAAAAAAAAAGGAGCAAAAGTTAAGGGTCAGTTGCTAATGATCTCATAGAAGCTACAACTGTTTTCTTTCCAATTCTACGTTATTCACCACAAATATTTTTAACAATCTACACTTTTTTTTTTGTTGTTATTCTCATTTTGGGCTATCTCCAGAAGAAAGAATCAAAAGAAAAACAGAATGCAGGAGTTCTAAGAAATGTGACCATTCAGTAACAACATTAAAAAAAAAAAGCCAAGTCATTAAAAGAAGTAGCAAAGAACAATTATAATGTGTCAAAAAAATCTGAGTACTCATAACCAAGGACTTTCGTAAAATATGTCATGAATAAGCTCAATTCCATTTGAAACTTGTTTACATCAGTGCATACCTTTCACAGGTGTAGCATTCGCAGTATTCGTTATTTTCTCCAAAAAACCCATCTCCATAGTAACAAGAGATTTCTTCTCCAGGTTCAATATCTCTTAGAGCTTTCACACATGCTGTATCCCTGCCCGTCGAGACAAACTGGGGAAGGAGATAACAGGGGGGGAAGAAAAAAAAAAGAAAAAGTTTATCATTATGGTTGAACAGTATCTGAATAAGAAACAGAACCCGGTGAAACAGTTGGGGGGGGGCAGGGGTAAGGAAGGTGCAGTGACAAAGAGAAAAAATGTGGGGTGATTAATTTCTTGCTTACCTTACAGTTAGGTCTGCAATCTGAAAAAGGTCCAAAAGATAAAGTCAATTAACTGTTGATAAGACCTGAAACATGAATAGTTGTAGATATCTAAAGTAAGGATTCACTCTGACTTTAATAACTATAGAATCTCAACTACATACTGGGAGTTACATTAGTATTGCACAGAGCTATACATAAAAAGATTTGGTTTCTGAGCTCTTTCCTGTGCTATCACAAATGTTCAGTTTCCTTCCTCTTTAAGATAATAGGATTTACCTTAAATCCTACCTGCTTTTCCTTCGGCATACAAACACAACAGAATCAATTAAGCTTCCGCGCAAAAGGTTAAAGACATAAGTTCGCCTAAGATATATGCTACTGTTGACTGACTTCACAAAGAATTCAAGGTAACCCACAATGTGCTCTACTAATTCAGCTGGCAGTTCCAAAGTCTCTGTGAAGGAAGAAGGCATCACTTCCTAGAGCCTTCTCTGAGTTTCCCATAGCTTTGGTTTGGCAAAATCCCAACAGGATTTTGTCCTACAGTAAACCCAGTATGCCAGATTCAGACCTTTTCTCTAAGGTCTTGTGTTATTCAGCTCACCTATAACAACACTTCTAAGCAGAAATGCTTATGTCCTTTAACATGCTTCCTATACTTATTACTCACCATGATTGATAAATGCCGCAGGACCAAGCCACAGCTGTGCACAGTTTTTCCGTGTTGAATACATGACACTGAAGTCGTTTTCCCCATGTCTCAACAGCATGTTTTCTTCCATTTCTGATAGTTCAGCAATACAGCCCACAAGTAATTCTATTTTATCATTTCGTTTCCTTTAGTGTAAAAAGAGTAGCAGAAGTAAGAATGCATATGCCAAAATTGCAAAGTAATTTCACAAGAAGAAAAGTTGTCAATAACAGGAAGGGTTTTGTAAACCATTTCTCAACCCCTATAAACCTCATGCTTTAATTCAGTTAGAGGCAGGATATTAGGCTAAACAGACTTATCTGAAATTAAATACATGTTTTTATGCTGCTATACAGAATCAATTACATCAATTCTGACAGACATTACCACCATTGTATCCACGATTTCCTGAGACTGTAAGCAAGAAATTGCAAGAGTTGATTACTTCAGCTTCTACAGTTGTTTAAACCAAAAGCAAGATTTTTCATTTGTGCACACTCCCTCCCCATCAGCACTTAAGACACTTCCTCCAGCTGCTCTTGTTTGCATTTCCTACACTTCTTCCACTGGCCAGGAAAACATAGCATAGCAAAGATGCTTAGATCTCCACAGCTTCTTAAAAAAAGGCCCAGTACTGACTCAAAAAAAAGAGGCCCGAATTCATGCAAGATATCTCCCTCTTTCATGAGTGGTTCTACAGCATCAAGCTGGTCCTTGAAACAGACCACTGGGGGATGGAGGGAGGGACACAACACCAACAAAAGCATGATGCCTTCATGTGTGGACAGCCAATCTGCCATCATAAACGTAGCAGATCAGAGGCACTGAATACTCAACCTAGGAAGAAGCAAACAATTTCCATTACCTTGCAAGGGCATTGTTTCTACTGCTCTTTAGAGTGGCCATTCCAAATTTTGGCCAGATTACTCTGACAGAGATTAATATGGAGATACTAAACACACATGAAGGACACAAACTAGAAGCTAAGTCTTTTAAGTGCAAAATTCTCCTGTGTGAGACAGCTGAGAACTCTCAGTAGTTTTGAGTCTCAGAAGTTTTCCAGGTATTGGCAAGGTTAAGAAGCAGCTCTCCTGTCTTGTGCACTCTCAGGCCACTCAAGATTTAGAGCATGTAAAGTTAATTCATTTTTAGCAGACCTAAATACAGAGCTTCCAGCCCAAAGAATCAGCCATGGGGAGAATTCACACTGAACAAAACACCCAGACCCCAAAATACTGATTATGTTGTGGTTGTGGTACTTCCAGCTACAGTCATGAAGAGCTAGAAACTGGCCTCAACGTTCTTAAAGCTTACTCTCCCACATGTAGAGGCTGTAGCCGCACAGTAACAGCATGCTTACTTGGTATGCTGCCAGCATAATGTCTAGCCAATCCTAGCCTGCATATAATAGCATATCATCATCTCAAGTGTGCTGTTATGAGTATGTACTGCCACAAAGCAAACCAAATATAAATTATGGGAGGGAGGAGAGGGTGAAGGAAGTGGAAAGTTTATTTTAAAATAATCTGCATTACCCCAGGATCTGCTGGTGCTGCCACAGACATGCTTATAATGGAACTCAGATGTGTCAAAATGAGATGGGGACATACACTCGGGTTCCGACTTTGTGTTTCCAGAAGAGATTTATCTTGCACAATCAAAACATGTAAACACCACCCCTCGGTTTCACAAAGGTGAAAAACTAATTTCCCCTACACTTATTTGTTGTATAACAAATATGACATAATGCGAGTCTTGACATGGCTGTGTTTCTCACAGGAGGCAAACAACTCAATTATCTGACTGAAAACAAGATAAAAACCCCCTTGTATACTGAAAACTGTACGGTTATGTCCAAATATACAAATGAATGTCTTACAGAAGCATGTATTGTGTGTTAAGTACTGAGCAAAAACAGACACCAAATTTAATTTCTAAGTAAAAAAACAAAACTTTATATTTCATTAGTTGCTGTTTTAATTCTACATCATACTTTTCAATTTCTCTCAAAATAAATTGACAGAAATAGAATGCAACAGTAAACCGTATTTCTTACCATTCTTTTGTTGCAACAATTTTGGCTCCATTTTGCTCAGAAGAATACCGATTACAAGGCAGTATCTCAAACCCACTATCGGTAGCAAACATTCGTAAATAAATAAATACCTGCAACAGAAGAAAACATGTACTTTTCTGTTACAAGCAAAACAAAGACACATAGAAAAATGAAAGTCAGTGAACTGCACAAAAAACCCCCACAAAAATAGATATTGCAATGGGATGTTCTTTGCTGAAGTGCATTTCTGATTATAAATTTTAGCTATACATATTATGTTAATCTTATTTTTTCAGATTGACTTGCAGGAATTCTCACATGGATAACATGACTATCCAAAGAATAAAAAAAAAAAAAATTAAAGATGCCCCAAATGACACAAAATCATCCCAACCAATGAGAATGGGTAATTTCTTCTTAAAGTTACTGCGTAGCTGCATTCAAGCATTCTTCTTTTTTGATCTTTAAGAACCACTGGGACCTAACAATCTACAGGATCCAATTTTATTCTTTCCAGTTCTGAAAAACGTATTACTTCCCATGACAAATCTAAATTCTGAATACAGGGATTGCTGGATAAATTCTTTTTAGTTAAAGTTGTATTACTCAAAAATAAATTTGGGAAAGCAGAATTTGCTGCCTAATTTTTTCTACACTATTAGATTTGATGCACTTTTAAGTAAGCAAAATTCCTTTTGGTTGTATCGGAAAACAATGCTCTTATTCCTGAAGAAGTTGGGGTTTTTTAAGTAAAAAAAACAAAAAAAAAACAAACCAAAAAAAAAAAACCTATGAAATCCTCACAACTTTGAGAATCAACAACCAATATATACTATACACAAAATGGATTTGGGGCATGGGAAGTGAAGGAAGAACAACACTCCCCCATAAAGCCCCTACAGACAAAACATCTGAGGCATTTTGAGGTTAAAAGGCTTCTCCATTTTCCTTTACCTTTGTCATAAAATTTGATTTATGATAGTTATAAGTAAAAAAAACCCAACCAACCAACCAAGCCAGCAAGGCACAAAACAAACAGAAAAGGGGGCAAAAATACAACTTCCAAAGAATGAAAGGTCCTAGAAACTCTTGTCTCCCAGAAGTAGGTTTTCTCTCTTCCACATATGACTTATGTCAACAGCAAAAGAGGCAAATGTGTTTTAAATATGTTTTCCTTTCTACATGCTTATTGTAAGCACTAGTCAAGGTAACTTAAAAAAAAAAAAAATCAGAAAAAAAAAGGGGGGGGTCAGGGAGCTTGCTGGGTTTTAAAAAACAAAGTAAGTTTCTGTTAAAAAGCAATCAAACAAATAACATATAACAGACCAGTGGATTACTTCACTATTGGTACATTCCTAGAAATTTTTACATTTTCTTAGCCTTTCAACCATCTGAAAAAGCACATTAATTACAAATACACCTACATGTTCCTTGAACAACCTTTCCTGCATTTTGTTCTTGTTAAGAAAATAGTGCCGGGCCCAGTCACCTGACGTCAAGGACTTGAAGGCTTTTTCTAAGTGCTCATCTTTCTTAAAACGTTCAATCACCTCTTTTAGTTCTTCTTGCCTTCCTTTAATAGGTCGAAATCTGAAATAAAGAATAAAGCTATTCCAGTCCACTGACATTCATTCTCAATTCCTCCTCACAGTTACTTGCAACACAGAGTTCTTTTGCTAGCCATAAAAATATTTAACTCCTAAGCATAAAGAAACTGACCATTACATACTCAAATCACAGGCCCGCGTTTCCTGAGGCAATGGGAGAGGTAAGGTAAAGCCAAGCATACAACTTGGGATGTTAAAACCCTCTGTTCTGCTGAGAAGCACAATTTATTTACAAAACAAATATCTGGTAAGATTAACCTGCACAAAATAATATTTCACTGCTTTCAATGCCTATTATATGGAACAAAGCAGCTAAAGAAATAGTACAATGGAAGTGTTGCTGTCCTTCCTAATAAATTTACTATCATTAAAAATGCATATGCAAAAATAATCAGCAAATAAACTTGGCGCTTTAAGTTTCCTAGTTAACAGTGTATCAAAGGATCTATGCACAGTTCTGGCTTCTGCAGCTGGGTTGGGTGTATGTGATTTTAAATTTAAGCCCTCTACAACCTCACATGCTACAATATATTTTTTTTTAATAAGCAACAATTAGACAGTTCAACTGAAAGATTAAAAAAATCTCAAAACAAAAAAAATATGGAACTATCTTGAAGAGTGATTTCATATCAACTTTTGCCCAACCCAAAGCCTTATTATATTGACAAATCCACTTTATGGGTTTATGTGGAATGCAAACATAACATTTGCCTTCATATAGAACACCTCTTAATGACTACACAAGTATTGATAAATAATAACACACAGTATAGATACTACATCTATGGAAGACTGAAATTCCAGAAGTCAGTGCTATCATAAGATTTTTCCCCCCAAAATATTTGCTACAGGAAAAAGGTAGCTGAAAAGCATGGGTAGATACATAAACTCCTGCACATTAGCAGAAAATTCTGCCTTCTTCCTAAAGTTTGAGATTTAAGAAAAAATATCCTTCACATCTTCAACAGGAAAAAACTGGTTAGAGAAAAAACCTATATGGCTGCAAGAAGCAGGATCTCCATTTTTGAGCTGAAAAACCATCAAGAGAAAGCAGAACTTAATTGGAAATTATGTCAAAGCTCTATAAATTGCCTTTGCTGAGCACATACCCATACAGACTCTGCTCTGGGGTAGAGGTGGGTTGCGTGTTCTTCTGACACACCCCAGGGGACTCTTCAAAAAGATAAAAATTTTCTAGGGTCATGAGAAAAAGTTTTCTGCCACTCCTTTTACAACTCATGTCTTTTGCTTACACAGCATATGACAAAAGTGTTACACAAGCTACCAGCTTTTGATTAAATCCATAAGACTGAGTCCCATTACTTTTTGCTTGAAGTGTTTCACCGTGCTGATTTTATTTCCTCTTACTTACCAAATGAAGTCTGTATTTGATGACCAAAGTAAACAAGGGGAAATAAATTCTTTAAGTTAGTGGAAAGAAGCCTCATCAACTCCCTCACTGATACCCTGTATTTCAAATTACCATTCACTTGGCTTATCCTCATCTCAGAATGCTGACTGCTGCAAGTAACTTATTTTCAGATGACCAAGTAAGAATTTGCTGCTTCTATGTAACTTCTATGAAGGAAACAACGCAGCTTAAGTGTTGCACATCCTAATTCTATTTCACTTTGTAAAATAGTAAAGAGTTTAATCAGAACTAACTAATAATGATGCTGATTCAATTTCCGTCATTAGAAGTAAAATGTGGTATTTATGCTCCTGATACAATAAAGATCTCTTAATAGCAGTATCACTTCCAGCAGCAGTGTATTTTATCACTGTTCCATGCTACTGCTTTTACACATCTCTGCATTCTCCACCTGAAAAGCTTCCTTGTAGTACAATGACTAAGCAAACTTTTTGAATATGGCAAAAATTATCAGCATAAACCTGTGAACTTTCAGAGAAGAAGATACAGTAAGTAGTTCTGGGTGGGATAACATCTAACAATATAGCAAGAGCCCGTCAAGAAATAGATGCCCACATAGCACTGTAGTTATGTACTGCGCAACTAAGTTTCAAATCAAGTTCTTTACTAAAGAGTGTACTTATCCCAACTCCCAAAAGCCAGCTGTCTTAACAAGTTGCTGAGACCTCATCATGGAAAAAAACTCCCTTCAGACTACAGATGACACGATCATTACTGGTTTTGTTCTGTAGCACAGCAAAGTCTCCCTTGACTTCCTAGTCAAATACAAAATGATGATCTCCCAGTTCTCCCTAAACCAGAAAGATTTCTCCCAGATTTGACAGTCATACTCACAGAGCTTCCTCAGACATTAAAAGAATTTAAATGATATAGCCTGAATTGAACCTGACTAGTTTCAGAATAAGATTTGCTCTCATTTTCAGTTTCAATCAGAAACAGTTTTCCCAACAAGGACCCAACTGTATTTACATCATGAGAAGTACAAAGTACACCAATATGCACAAACAAGACAGGTTAACATTTTGTTTACACCTTTATCTACAAACATTAAAGGACAAAACCCCACAGAATTTACAGCTAAAATTTGTCTTCGGCTATGTCTGTTCTTGCTTGGTTAAATGAATGGTCGCCCTTTCCCTTACATTTTATATATTGAAATGCACTACTTTTTTTAGCTAAGTGACCTCCAGGAAAAAACACAGGTAGAAAACCAATCACATCCAAAATGGCATTAGCACCTGAGACAAGCAATGTATGTGCTGATAGACATAATCATTCTTGTTTATCATCAAGAAGCTTGGTCTACGCTAGCTAAAGAATTCCAACTCAACCACCAGCAGATAAAGAAAGCAAAAATAAAAAGCAGAGCAGATGCTAAGTTTAAACAGCCACCCTCAAGACCTACAGAAAAAGAATCAACACTCTATATTTTCTAGCATTTAGAAGCCCATCTTATAGCCCCAAAGTGATGCTCAGGTTTCAGGTCTTTCACAACGTACCATTCTCAGAGGCTGACTAGATGACTACCTGACTAGCTACCTTTAGTGGTGCAGAACCTGGCCCCAACCCTTTAAAAGTCACAAACCTCCATGGATCACATTCAGCTGGTGTTTCTATGGCCTCTTGTCTCAGGCATTCCACACTGGTGGTGGAATTCCTTTAAATGCCTAGCAGAAACTCATGTAACATCATTCCTGAGAAGCAGAATAGTTAGTTTATGCCCAAGTCTTGAAAGGGCCAAAAAGAAGGGTGGAAACAAGAAGGGGGTGAAGACTGTAAAACCCCAAACATCAGAAAGTCAGATGAACGCCACATTTGAAACTTGAAACAAGAACTGGTTTGGGGGGCTTTTTGGGGTGTAGGGTTTGGTTTTTTCTTGTTGGTTTTTTTTTTTTTTTCCTCCAAAGAACATGACCCCTGGCACCCAAGGGTTCAAGAATTAGTATCAAGGACCTCCTCCAGCACCTCTGCCAAAACCCTCTGTCGATATTTTTTACATGGTGACTAGACAGAGATAATGATAAAAGATAAACAGAAATTTAAACAAGCAAGAAGTGTCCACAAGTAAATGGAAAGATGCCAGGAACTAATTTCATGAAGCATTACATTTCAAGGATTCTCAAATCCAGGAAACAGAATGACACTTTGAACAGTGAGCCTGAGTTAGTGAGCTGTTCACAGCTCGACAGCACATATAAACTGCACTGAGAGCATATAAAGCTTATGAGCTAACCCAGAATACTGTAACCCAGACTCCTCATGAAAGCTTCAGTACTTTCACAGGTGTATCTCCACATATACTTTAAGATGTACCTCCTGATTTGAGATGCCGAAGAAGCCAACATGCCAAGAAAGCCTAGAAGTAGTGTTCCTTGAGAATTTGTGGGTCTACTGATAAACACTTCACTTCTCTCAGGAGTATCATGAAATAGCAGTTTATTCATTAGTCCTTCCCAGCACTGTCTACCAAAAAGCCAATTGGTTTTGAGAAATACTACTACTTTGGTGTTAAAGGGCTTCCTCAATTACACGCATTAAAAAAAAAAATAATTAAAAAAATAAAAAAATAAAACCCCTATGTATCTGCTGGAAGAATCTACAGAACTGTTTATGTGCACCACCTTGAAGAAAGCCTGAGAATACCCCACAGCTAAATTTATACGAATAGACTAAGCAAAAGAAGCTGGCTTTTAAGTATCAGTAAAATACAAGACTAGTTCTAAAAAGAGAAATAGACACACAGAAAGAACACAAGAAAACCACCAAAACAAACCAGCCAACCCAGTCTCTAAACAGAGAGTCAATTAAAATCAGAACTGTTTATCCAGACTTCTGGTTTGCTCCTGTGAACAAATTCTTTATTAGAATCCCTCATGGAAACTGAATCAGACACTCTGGTGTTTGAATCTGCTTACAGGCAGAGACTCATCGAGCCACCCTACAAACAGCTTCAGGGATCAGGTCTCACAGAACATGGAATCTACCGCAAAACAGTCTGTTTTTAAAAGTAAGCTAAGAATGAAAAACTCTGCTATCACAGTATCTTTAAAGAAATAATAATACACCTTCTTCCTGACAAGCTGCAGAATAGAAACTTTTCGCACTTCCCTAGGAAATATTTATTTTTCCCGAGTCAACAAGATCCAAAAAAGCAACTGCTATTGCAATTTCAAAATCAGCTAGATGATGATCTTATCCCAGTTAAGGGCAAACTGAGGTGGTCTCAATAAGGAAGACGTAGGAAAGCGGCTCAGGGAAGCAAAGCTCTCTCTCTCTCTCTCTCGTTTCTCTTACCTCGGGAATACTTAAAGACTCTTGAAACTCCAAGGTATAAAGCCAAAGGTCAGTGAGATGCTTGCCTATAAAGGAAGTTAAAGGAGAGTTTCTGGTAAGTTCAGAAGCACAGTACCTTGCTCAGTCTCAGCCACTGAGAGCAGTGAGTTTGAATAAAAAGAATAAATTGATCCTGCAAGAGTTCTACTATGGAACTCCACATACTGTATTGGTGGGTCATAAGAGTTATACTTCTAAACCTATTTTTCAACTTCTGACTAGGGAACATCAAGAAGAGTGAATTTATCAAAACATAGCATCCCATTAGTCTCTTAGCAGGCACTTTGTCTGGATGATATTTTTATGTAAGGGGCTATAGAAAGACAGCAAGTTACTGTTCATCTAATATCAGAGATTCAGCACAAAAGCTAAAACTGCAAGGCTGTTCAGCATCCAAACCAGCAAAACAACAGTTAAAAATCATCTACTTATAGTACGTAGAAACCATCTATTTAGTTAACATACATTTTGGCTTCCCCCCCACCCAACCGGGCAGTAGCAGTATGAGTATTTTCATTAAAAGCTAGTTACATAAAAATCAATTGTTCTGTGTTTAATATCCAGTGTTGGGATCTGTAAAAACTCCTCATTCTTTAAAGGCCAAAGTTGAAACTAGCATTTTTAATGACAAAAGTAATCCACGTTACTTAAATTTCTTGAACTGAAACTTCACACGCACCAGTGTGGTCAAAACTCCAATACTGCCTAGAACAGGATTCTAACAATCACATAATTTCACTGTCCTTGATATGGCTAGCAAATAAATGCTGTCTTTAAATAAATATGGGGGATACAAAAAAATCCCACACACCCCACTCCTGTTCTGATACTCCGCATGGTAAATTTAATTTAGCAGTTACCATGACTACTGGATGCAAGTGACTCCATCTTTTGAAGACAGAACACTTTTTATAGAAGTTAAAGGTGCAACTAGAAAAAATGTGTAAGAGTAAGGTGGTGGGTGTTGGTTTGGGGGGGTGTGGGGGTGTGGTGCTGGTTGTGATATTTTTGTTTGCTTATTTTTAAATCCAAAACATTCAGCAGCAGTGAAACAGTTAGTTACAATGTAATCACTGTGTGTGATAATACGCAGTAAAGAAAGACAACCAGGAGCAAGCTGAAGGATGTTACTGAATTAAGTTATCAGCAAAAATAAAAATAGGAAAAAAAGAAAAGCAGATTTTAGACAGAAGTCAAACAAAGTGATTTTGGAAAGTGCACAGATACATTCTTCAGACCTCAGTAAGAGCTTCATTTTGAAATAGGGTGTCACTACTTAAGAGCTGTGTACCTCTAATCCAGTACCTCCACAGCACCATGTCAATGAAGTTGAACCGTACAGTCATGTAACTTTATTTAGCAGAAGCCACATAACTCGTTGTACCTCCAAACCCTGTTCAAGATAAATACTGAGCCCTTTTATTACTGTATTGAAATGAGCTAAGACGCGCAGAAACGTTTCAGCACAGACCCACAAATGCAAGTGATATGGAACTGCTTTGCCTTTTTTGTCCTTATTGCTCAGTGGTGACTCTAAGGGACAAAGAGTGATGTACATGTCAAGTTCAGGAACAACTGATTGTTCCTGAACCAAACCCAGCAATTGCTCTTGGTGCCATGTTGAGAGTAAGCAGCTTCCTATACATCATCCCCAAACTCTTCATACTTAGTCCTTTAGTCTCATCAGACAAAACCACCTGCACCACACACCAAACTTAAATCCTAAAGCAGACTACAAAGCATGTGACATCCTACATCACTTTGAAAGACACTGGAACTGCTCTCAGTATTTCCCAGCATGACGCTGGTGCTTTAGGGAACCAGGAAAGGATAGTGACTGGTAACTGCATCTGTATGATCATGACTCTGGCTTAAGTTTTAAATACTAACATATTTGTATGCAAGATAGTGCAGAATGGATTAGCCATTAAGGCATGCAACTTCAAGATTCAGCACTCAGCCTAGGGAAAAGCATCTGAGAATAAAAGATGGTAAGATAAGCAAGAATTCACTTTGCTTTTACAAGTGTCAGCTTTAATCCCTTGTGTTAGACAACCTTCAACCCAGAAAGTAATAGCTTGCAAAATCAGTTTTGTTTTTACAAAAAAGACAGGCATAGCAAGACTAAGTAAATCTTCGGGCCAGGACAGTCTCTGTCACACACACAAAAATACCACAAACAAACAAAACCCAAACAAGCAAACAAATAAAAACCCCAAAGAAGTGCGATACAACAGGATTTGTACAAGAAGGAACAAAACCTTTTAGAACAGCTGTACTTGACAAGATTATACTTACTAATATATGAAGTTTTGTGTTAACTGCTAACCTGCTATCTTGTTGAGATAAGAGCTACCAATTTGATGAAAGAATGACAACAGTGACTCTAAAGAGGGCCAGAAGTTTTGAAAACAATCCGCTTTCCCTTGGAAATACAAGAGGACTCTAAGTTACTTTTGGGCAAAGCCATTGAAGACATTTCCAGAGCTACATGTTATGCTGTCCATCAAATCCCTGAGTGACAAGAAAGTATTTCAGAGGAACAATGGACAAACTTATCGGGGGATCTCATTGTAATCTTTTGAGAACTAGTTTTCAGGTGGTTCAGACATTACTGATTTGACAGTTTACAGAGCTAATAGCCCAACTCCCAAGATGAAGGGCATTCAGGAATTATGGCCCATGGAAAAAAATAACAATCGTATTCTTGTCACCACTCTACCATAAAATCACTTATGGAAAACAAAGACCTTCCAACAATAATCTATATATTTTACTCAAAACTTAGATTCCCCCCGCCCCTTATCAATATACTCTGGCCAAAACAAGAAGTCTTTACAAACTCTTTGACTGCAATGAAGTACAGAAAGTCCTTATATAGGAGATGGTATTTTTGTATTACTAAGTAACTTGGTTTCCAGAGGTAAGGTCAAGTGCAATGTCAGTAAGTGGCCATCAACTTACCCTGGGTTGCTAGTTGCAAAAATACAAACAGCAAAGCAGAATAGTGGCAGCCACATAGTCCACAGTACATCTTCAAACAAATCACAACAAGGGAACAGGAAATATTTGCTTGCCATCATAAATGGCTGTTTTATTTTAAGCACACCTCAATATACAAACTATGCAACTAACATGACTTTATCACACTGAAGGAGAAGATGCCCAAACAAACTGTAAATTTCTACTACAATCATGTATTTGATACTAGCTCTGATATTTTGAAAACAGTCTCGACTTTTCATATTTGCTTTTCCCCCCACCCTCCGTCCAAGCCATGCAAGAACAATACATCTCAAGAGCTCTAGAAAGACTATAGCTTACTGTAGGAAGATGATCTAAGCATCACAGCTACAGTAACAAGCAGATGTCACCACTGTACCAAAAAGATGAACAAGAACTATGCTGATGCCTTTACTTTAATTCATAGCAACAACAGAAACTCTCTCAATAGGACATTATGAAAGAGGCAAGAAGATGTGTTTCTGGTGGAAGTCATAAGCCTCACCTAAGCATTTCCTATAGCACTCCAAGATTATTAACTACTGTCCTTGAAGGCTGCCTGTAACTGTTCTCCAAGTCTGAGAAAGGAAGAAATACATGATGACAGCCTTTGTCTAGTCTTTTGATTCAAATTAGTAATTAAAAAAGTATTTTACGTGTTGAAAACATATCAGCAGAAAACATTTCTGAAAATAGCTTCTCCAGCTATTAAACAATGAATACATCATTTCCTTAGCAAAAAGAGTTAAGAATTAACTACCTATGTAGTCAAGAATTAACCACCTGTAGACTACCACTCATGCAACAAAACAAAGGAGTCTTTTGAGTGTATATATTTATTTCGATTAACTGCTGGAAATACAAAGAGTGAACCCAATTGTAAGACTATCTACCTAGACCCTGTTGGGCACAATGTGCTATTGTAACCAACAGCACAGAGGGAACAGAAAGAACTCAAGCATTCCTCTTGCAGAGGAAGAAGACAAATTTCTTTGGAATAAGGCTTTACAGTTATTAGGACTGCACTGCTGCAATTTCATGTGCAACTCATGCTGTCAGGTAATACCAGCAACCATTTATGTTATGTGACAACAGATTAATCTAGCAGTCATTTCTGAATCAATCAGCTTGTTACATACATAAAAAAATCTATTTAACTGATACTCTGGTTATCTGACCATGCTGCACAGGTAAGCTGCTGTTCTTTAAAAATAGCCATAGCAACAGTTTGAAGGACCGAGCAGCCTGTTTTCCATGATGTGCTGCCTGGAAACTTTAGCTCTTTTTATTGTACAATAATAAGCACACGATTACTGTCCTTAGAAACTTATCACTTCTATGTAACTTCGCCATTAAGCTAGCAATGCAGATCTTGTATGTAAACAAAACCATAATAGAGATCTCTAGAATATACTTATAATATGTGGTATGCCGGTAAAACAGAAATGCAGCAACTAACCCCTAAGACCGCACTGACTTTAGACCAGAAGTACTCAGACAGGCGCGTACAGTGCAAAACTGTGTGCAACTCTGGTAAGCAAGTTCCCAGTGTGCAAATTAATTCATCTTATACAGGCATTTCCAAGTAGCAAGAACTTCAGCAAGAACTGAGCACTTGATGTTCAGGAACTATATCTTTCTTGTGATATCATGAGAGTAAGGGGGGAGGGAGAAATGCACCCAGGCAGATGAAATAAACAGAAAACTCCCCAAACACTAACTTCTGTCTTTGAAACAATTCAAATGACTAATGGTGTAAAACTTCTGATTAGTTAACCATTTCAGCTAGGAAACAGTGTCTATTAACAACCTATTCTACACCATAGATATACATAGGCTAATAGAAAGATCTATGATAGTGTTACAAATGAACACTGCTACAGAGCTCCAAGATCCAGTCTCACATGCAACACAATTTTAAAGGCAGAAGCTACTCACAAATTGCCATTTTTTCAGACCCTCAGAAACATGCAAGAAATTCCATAGTTTTGCTCTGATTACACCAACAAAGATGATCAATTCTTTTCTAGAAAAATAAAGACAAGTTACCTAGTATTCATTTTGTGTGTCTGAAAACCTAAATAGGGATCAAGAACCAAACTAGTTGCTAGGTCATCGTTTTCACACAGCTCCTTGGCAGACATTCCAGAGGAAGGCACATAACGACTTTGACCCTCAAATCCTGAAGCACCGCTACCTGCAAACAAGAGAACTTAAATTAGGTATCATTTAAAGAACGTTATAAAGCCCAGCTACTCTCAGGGACAGACAGCCACAGGTTGGAGACAAAAAATATAGAACAATTAAGGAAGATGACAAAATATCTGAAGACACAGAAGCACAGTTAATTTTTCACTCTTGCTTTTGTTCATTTATGTAGCAGCCAGTGGAGAAAGTACTTAACATATTTTATGGGTGTCTTTAATTGCTTTCCTTCTCTTTTCCCCTCCCCAACTACAAGCATCTTTCCAGACCACATAGTTCAGCCACGCCTGCCTCTAAACTGACCTACAAATGTGATCAAGTCATGAAAATTTGAAAAATTATTTCCTCGAAATCTGAACAAAGGACTTACTCCGAATTTGTAATCAGTCCTTCATCCCAGACCAACCGCAAAAATAAAAATCTATGTTCCTTAAAACCATTTCATAATGACTACTGATATATGTGACTTCATTCAAAACAGGGTTTACTTCTACCTGTGCATTCATTAAAAGATGGCTTAGTAATTCAATTTATGTTATTGTAATCCTAGAATGTTTTGGGTTGGAACGGACCTTAAAGCTCATCCAGTTCCAACCCCCCTGCCATGGGCAGGGACACCTTCCACTAGACCAGGCTGCTCCAAGCCCCGTCCAACCTGGCCTTGAACACTGCCAGGGATAGGGCAGCCACAGCTTCTCTGCACAACCTCCAATCACACTTGTTCTCATCTAGTGCCAATCATGTATTCTATACTTACACCAAATTGATGTACAAATTGATGTACATCTACTTATTCTCGCTTAACTTTTAAACTGAAGAGATCTGCATTTCTGAAGCAAGTTAACACACCCAACAGATACAAACATAATTAATACTTCTGATGATAGCTACATACTGAATGCAGACCTCCTTCATGAATTAAGACAAGACAGAAGCTTGACTTGCAAATTGATAGATGAATCACATACAGCACTAAGCTGCATAAATATGCACGTACATCTGCCTGATCTTCTCTCAACTCCATTTTTGCCCGTCTTCGGATTCTCCTTTCCTGCATGCTGCAATTTGGTCTGATTCTGCGCATGGTCATTAGACGACCTGTTTCCACTTCTCCTGCCATTCACCACCATGTTCTTGGATTCTCCCAGCCACTTCATTCCCACAGACAATCTGACTCAGTTGCATTTAGTCACTTTTCAAAAGGCTCGGAGAAGTGGATGAATAATTTCAGTTCCAATTCCTACTGGAAGCAAAACATAAACATGATTAGAACTTACTGGGAAATTGTTTCCAAGACACAGATTAAAATAAAATAAAATAAAAAATATATATATAAAAAAAGAAATAGGGGATTAGGAGGGGAGAAGGGAGATGGTGATCTGCATTGGCATTAGGAAGAAAGAAAAGCAGTTCAATAGCACTAGTGCAGTCAACTGTTGCAAATGCAGATATCCACAGGTGAAGTATTGTCCTACAACTTACAACCACACCTGGAAGCAAAGACAAGATTCTAAAGCTGAAAAATGGCTAATGACAACTCAATTTTACGAGCAGGACTATACACACATGTATTATACAGGCATACATATACATGGATAAATACACACTCAGCTATGTGACACCAAAAAAATTAGTATTTTCAAATACACACCCAATTATTTTTCCTAATAAATGTCTAACCTGTTTGGAACTCTACAGCAAAGAATGACACTATACAAACATCTTCTGAGAACTAAAGACAAACACGGTTAAAAAAGAACCTCAAACACACACAAGGTTTAAACGCCTACTTTATTGGACCAACAAGCTTTAATATAGCTCTTTAACAGAGCTGGAAGCAAACAGTTTGACTACCACAATGCAGCTGCTCTGCATACTGACAAAATTCTTTAGGAAGTTACCAGATACAGCCTTCAAAAAACAAACCAGAGACTTAAAATTTGCTAAGGAAAGCCTATTCACTGCACTTAGCTGTACACAGAACCAGACGTTTTTACATAGTACCTCAAAAAAACCCCCATGGAAGTCTCACACCTAAACCTGTACTATACAACACTAGGCTCTTTTTAATACATAGAGCTTAACATACATTCAAAAAGAACAAACAGAATCAAAACCCAACATCCCCCCCAAAAGACCCACCAAAACAACAACCAAACAAATCAAAGCCCCAAAATTTTCTTGTTAAGCATTCCACCTGAACTTCTTTCAGAAGACAGCTACGCTTTGAAGATCTGCCATTATCACATAAACACTTAATGACAAACTCACTCTTAAGCTTCCCTCTTTTTGCTTCTCAATCAATACATTTTACAGCTCTATATGCTCTAATTAAACCCTGTTTCCCATTTTTCTAACAGTGGTAAAAGAACATTAAATCAGAAACTATATTAAAGACTTCCACTAAATTCAGTCTTGGTCTCTTTGCAAACCAGAACTGAGCTATTCTCTGTGGTGTGCTACTGCTCAAGAGCAGTACAGGTAAATGAAGTTTACCATGAAGTCCAACTGTACATGTACATAATAATTTGGAAGAAAAGAAATTTCAATACAGTGGTGTTTCTGACAACTAACAGGTACACTTCCAGCTGGAAAAAGGTGTACTCTGCACAAAGAAGGAAGTGATCTTTTGTACGTCCAGTTTGGGGAGGGTGAGCACTACCTTTGCTTGCAAACTTCTGCCTAGCAAATACACTAATGACAAGGAAAGTACAACAGCAATGTGGCCACAGAAGAATACTCCACCATACTAACCACAAGGACATGTTTCCCATAAACATCCTTGCTTTTGCTGCAAAATATAATGATATAGACAATACCAGAAGTTCTCCCCAAACAAAATCAAAAGGCATTTAGTGAACCCTAGCAAACATTCTTGGGAAAAATCGTTATTTCTTTGAGCCTGGCAGCCTAATGAGCAAGGAAACCTTTGTCTCCATCTACTGCTGCCTTTAATTTTCTAGTACCAGCCAAATACCAAACCTGAAAACTGCAAGTGTGCTTCTCCAGCCTCTGTTCCTTCTCCCGATACAAAACACTGCTTTCAAGAGATGGCATGAAAAGCCAGAACCACACAACAGGATTCCTTTCCCAGTGAATATCCCAGCTCCTAATGCTAACAGATAACCTAGAAGAGAGCAAGAGATGCGCCACTCATCACCACCATGTGAGCTTTAATATATCTTCAGATGTGATTTACTCTCAATACTTTCTACATCAGACTTGTGCACTCAAGTCCTTTAGGAATGGAGGGAGAAAAGGAAGAGATAAAACACCATCCTCCTACTCATGGCGGGGGGGGGGAGGAGGGAGAAGAAGAGGAATATTCTTATATCTCCACATACTTAGAAATTCCTGCTAGGGGCTCTGCCATCAAATAATATAACAACATACATGGATCATTTATGACTTCAGGTTTATCCTATTAAGTTTACTTGCACAATTACAGCTTGCAAGGCACTTTTTATTTCAATGTAAATGTCCACACTGTTCTTTTAACCCTTTATTAATTATGCCATTAATCTTTATAATTATACTGCCCTTTATAATTCCATTATGGTAGTTTTATTGGCACATTTCCTCAAATGTCAAACTATAGCTCAATCACATTCGGCACTTCTCATTGAGGAAGTCAGCGTTTCATCGCAATGGTGCTCTCAAACGTAAAAACTCAAGTTTCATTTACCTGGTTCTAAATTTATTAAACCTATTAACACACTTTGAGCATTACCTGCATTTCAGTAACATTCAGAAGCACCAACCAACAACTGAAGCACAAATACGATTAATGCTGTTCATGGCATAGGATGCTCACAAAGTCAGATTTATCCAGAAGCATTTACCAGACTGATTAAACAGTACCATTCAGATTTGTATCACATACGAAAAGCCTTAGACGGTTTATACTGGAAAGTGCAGTGAATTCCTATGGGTTTGAGTAGAGAAATTCTATGGCTGTTAAAAATGAATCTCAAAAGCTGTCTAAGGCTCCCAGGTTTTAGGCTGTCATCTGTGAAATCTATCAATTCAGGAGAGAAGCTGCATAAAACCCAAAACCATAGAACCCTAAACCATACAAACACACACACCAGCAACCATAAGAAATTCAAGCATCATTTTAGTTTTCCATAACACAGTTTTTTTGCATATAAATATTTACTACTTATAGTAAATAAGGCACAGAGACAGCATCTAAACAGAGGCAGTGGATTTTGTTCATCCCTCTCCAGGACAAAGACCCCAGGATCAGGAGGTTTCCTAACAGGCAGGGTCATCCTCACTTTTCTCATGGTCTTCAGTACACAGGCAGTCAAAGGACCTCCTTCTAGATCATGTTTTTCTTGGGGGTCTGTGTTTTGTTTGTTTGGGCTTTTTTTGGGGGGTGGAGGAATGTTGGTTGGTTTTGGTTTTTTTTAAGAACTCAAACACCTAGATCAGTTTTGGTTTGGTTTGTTTCTGGCTGAGCTGTTGCAAAAAAGTCTTCCTCAACAAGACAGTGGCCTAAAGCAAGTATAGGACATAAAAACAAAGAGACCTAATGACCACAGCCTCAGCTTTTCTGGACAAATCAATGATAACAAGAGAAAAGGTATGTATTTCATTACTATAGCTATAAAAAAAGCAGATGATCTTTGAATTTGGGACATAGAGAAAAACTATGCAACTAATTTGTCTATAGGGTCACCAGGCTATAGACGATTTCACTACAACACTCCATCTGGGTAACAAAAAACCCCACACTCACTACTAAAAAGTGTTCAAGTTTCTAAGAACACCAAAGACTGCAAAATCAAAGCTGAAAACTCACACAGCTTTAAGGAGTTATTCAAAACAGCCTCAAATCTTATTTTGGTTACTGTTTTTGACAGCTCAGACAAGTGCCATTAAGCCACAATGGAAAGGGAGGTGCAGAATGCTTCTGGCTCACAAAGGGTGTGAAGCCAATCAATGGTCAGCATCACTTTAAGCAGGAACCTAATGTTATACATTACACTACACATTATTATTGATGATACCAAATCACAGCAAAATCAGGCATGGAACAGAGAGAGATCTTTGCAACCACAGAAGGTGACAAAAAAGGAAGGTACTGTGGAGTTCACTTTCTCATAATCTCTGTAGTCAAAATTGTATCTTAAAGAAAGGTCAGGTGGTCCCACAGGACTTTAGCGATTCTAGAGTTGAGGCTGCAATTCCTCAACAGGATAAAGCTTACCTAGCAAGGGCCACTTCAGTCCCATCCCTGCAGATACTTATTTTAGCCATCTGATTTCACAGCCACTTTCGACTTTCTCTGCCCCTGGGATGAACTGTTTGAGTAAATTATATCACCAGGAGAAGAAAAAAATAATTTTTGTGTGGTGTTGTGGGTTTTTTGTTTGTTTGTTTTGTGTTTTGTTGTTGTTGTTGTTTTGGGGTTTTTTTGTTTTGTTTTTTCCTTTCAGTTAGTTCTCAGAATAAGCTCAGTGCAGAACTCGACATAGATTAACAGTAGCACCTGGGAGGCTGTAAGACTGTGCCAAAACTGACTCAGGTCAGTCCATACTGTCACAGAACTGCATCCCCAGGATGCAGATTTGTAAGAGCACACATCGATCCAAAACTGACTCAAACCCAGGCTTCAATCCCCCACCAATAGCTCAGTCTGCACATTCCCACTTTATCTTGTGCCAGGTGTTTTGCAGCCATGTGACTTTTGTCTGTCAATTTGGATACCAGTCCCAGTACAGTGCAGGCACAGAAACAATGGCATACCAGTACAAATGAGTGGCAGAGGGAATGCACACACAAAAGTCCTTCAGTAGCTCCTTATCCTCCTCTCTCCCCACTCCTCCTTCCTCCACCAGGTGCCCTCTCAGGATGAAGCTGAATAACTGGCTGAGCAAAGCATCCTAAAAGGTGTATGATCCCCCCAACTCACTGCAGCAACTTGAGTGTTCAGCAGACTTTCACAGAGACAAGCCAAAACCTCACTGCTTCCAGGACAGGGAGCACCTCCTTCCTCACCCTTGCCAATTCACACAAACATTTCCACCAATTCTGAAGCTCAGTGGACCTCTCCATAACTCAGTTTAACCTCACGAACAGGGAGGAGAGCAGGTAACCTTCTGTTCGTGAAATGTGCTGAGCAGGTTTAGCAAAGCCTCCACTGGGCACTAGAGCAAGCAGGGATGCAGTACTTGAGGAGCAGCAGCAGGACCACTGAAAGGGGAACAAAAAGTCTCAGCTGTTTTAACAGTTTAGCCATGTGACTTACCCCGATACAGCTGAACCTACCATTTCAGGGCAGCCCCACCACAGCTTGCAAAAACAGCACTACAGTTAAGTCTTTAAACAAGAATAACACCAAAAGCAACCTTGCTGCCCCCTTGCCTGCTCAGGCTCACTTCAAAGTCATCCTCCCTCTCTTCCAGCACAGTAACTGCAGAGCCGAGCAGTGACCACATTAGGGGAGCTACCAGAAAAGTCTGAATCTTGCTGGCTTGAACTGTGGTATAAGGGGCGGGGGGGGGGGGGGGGGGGGGGGGGGCGCGGAACGACACACAAGGTCAGGGAAGCGGCCAGGAGCACTTAAGCTGGGACTGTCCCAAATGCTGTGCATTCTCAAACCACAACTCTGGATCTACTGTTTAGCACAGAAACATTACTTACTAGGTTAATTTGAGCAGCCGCCTGTTGTATTACAGCACAATGCTGTTTAAAGTGAAAAGAATTCTGGGAATTGTAGTCCTGCAATAGGGTGGCACTAACAGAGCAAAAGAAGTGTTCAAGAGCCCTGTTCAGTCATGTTACTGAATATGCAAAGATACATCACTCCGCTTACTCATTTAATATGCAATGCACTACATAACTACCTTAAGTCTTATATTCCAGCTTATGAACTCAAATGGGTAAAAAGCAGAGACGTTTGTATGTGTCTATCTGGCTCTAATAACAAGATACCATGGTAAATAAACAAACAATAAAATCCCCTTTTTCAATCAAGTCAGTTTTTATTTCTTCACACAGCGTTACCTGCAGTGAAGAAAGCTTAAAAAATTCAAGACAGGAGAGTATTTTTAATGAAAACAGAAGAGAGTGCATCCATAGCTATAGTGACCAGATGACGGAAATAGGACATGACTCTCTGTCATTTACTTTATAATACATCTTAACCTCATTGATTAAAACCTCCCACTATGTATTTACAGTTACACTACTAAGCATTCTGATCAGTCTGCCATCTCGTATGTGTCACCCTGGGCCGAATCCAACCCACCAGAAAACTACAGCAAGTTACAGACTTAAGAGTGTCATACTGCCTGTGGCACAACTCAATAAAACACCACGGACTTTCTCTCTTACCCTCTACCTTTACTTTTTCAGAGAGTAACGTGTTGAATATAATTTGACTCTAAAGTTTCAGACACAGATGCTGGACGAAGATATGCTTTACCCCTTCTTTAAAAGCATATATTCCCCAACAGGAAATCACAAAAAAAAACAAAAACAAAGGCAAGACGTCAGGCGTTTCGATTTAATTGCCGCAAGCTTTGAGCCCGACATGGTCACTCAAAACAGACCTCAATAAAAACAAAGCAGCACAAACACGGGTTAAACCTCCTATCGCGGCTCAGAGGAGAGGAAACACATTAACCCTTTAACACCACAAGTGCCACGAGCTGGTAAGTAACTAACAGCTCCCTCCCTAGGTCCCTCACACGCCTCCCCGGGCTTAAACTACTCGCACATCACACAGCGACGACCCGAAGGGGAAGCGGAAAGGGAAGGGGAAGCGGAAGGGGAGCGGGGCCGGGCAGGGCCGGGCGCCGCCGCCTCCAGCGCCGTGCTGCCCCCTAGGGCTCGCCTCCCGCCGGCACCGCCATCACACCCCAGCCCCGCCGCACTCCCCACCTGCCCCGGCCCCCGGGCGCGGCGGCACCGCCCGCAGACGCCTCTCTCCCCGAGCCCCCTCTTCCACCGCCGCCCCGCAGCGCGGCCTCCGCCTGTCAGCGCGGCCCCCGCCCTGCCCGAGGCGGCGGGTCAGGACAGCGGGCACGGCTCCTCAACACACACACACACACCCGCCTTCCCGCCGGCAGCTGAGGGGCACAGCCCCCGGGACCCCGCCTCAGCGCCCGCAGACGGGTTGCCCCCGGCCTCCCACCCGCGGGAGTCCCGACACCCCATGTCCCCCCCTCAAAGACACACACACTCACCTCCCGGCTGCCCTCCGCGCTGGGTCCCTCGCCGCCGCCGGCGCTGCCACAGCCGCCACCGGGGGAAAATGAATCATCAAAGGGAAGGGAGCGAGAGGGGAAAAAGGGGGAGGAAGGTAGGGGGAGAAGCGACGACTTGAGCGAGGGAGGGACGGAGATGGGGGAGAAAACTAAGGAAGGGGGAAAAAAAGCAGCGGTAGTGATAAAAAATAATTCCAAGTGGGGGGAGGAAAAAAAATGGCGGATTAAAATCCAAGATGGCGGCGCCGAGGGGCGAGCGGTGCAGGGGGGAGGCGACGGAGAGAGCCGCCTCGAGATCCCTCCGCCGAGCCCCGCGAGAAAGAGTCCCCCGGGCTCCCTCGCAGAGACCCCGCGGGGCGGCGGCGAAGACCAGCCACTGTCGTCGCCTCTTCCTCCTCCTTTTCCTTCTTCTCTGCGGGGAGCCCTCTTTCCGCCGGCCTGCGGAGCCAGGCGGGCCGGTGCGCCGGTCACCGCACTCCGAAGTTTCTTCTTCTCCCTGCGAAGCCCACGACCTCCTCGCCCCGTCCGAAGAGACGCCGCCTGCCCCTGCGCTGCCGGCGGCGGAGGAACACCGCCAAGAGGCGCTGCTTTACGCCCGCCGCGGAAGGATACACCACTCGAAAGGAAACACTGTCGGAGGCGGCCGCCGCCGCCGCCGCCGCCTCCCCTCTCCCCCGCAACCTGCGCCGCTCCCTGCCTCCTCCCCCCGCGGCCGCTTCACACTGGTCGGCACAGCAGCGGCAGGCCGCCAGCCCGCGAGCCCCTGCGCCTCGCCCGCCAAGGAGGGGTGACGCTGCGCCGCATCCCTCATGACCGCTCAGCGCAGCGCTGCGCCGCGGCGGAGGGATTTGGCTTAGAGAAAACAAGGCCCGGGCCACCCCGCGGCTCGGTCCGACCGGCCGTGTGTGTATGTGTGTGTGTATGTGTGTGTGTGCGCGGCGGTGAAGTAGTTCCGGTCGCCTCACGCGGGGGAGGGATCCCTCCGCCCGGAGCTGCCCTTTAAATCGGAGGGACTCCCCGCCGCGGTCGGGTTGATATTTATCTTTTTTAGCGGTCGTGGCTGTAGGTGCACCTTGTCCCCGGGATCTGTGAGACGACAGTTCGCCCAGCCCCGCCTCAGGGAGCACGGGCCACGCTTTCAGCGCCTCAGGGAGGTCCCGGCACCTGCTCCCCCCGCCGCCGCCTGGCAGAGGCATTTAAAAATGGCCCCTGCGGCTTGGAGGGGCCGGGCCGCTCGCCCGGCGGTTCCCCAGCGCCCCGGCAGCGTCCCCTCACAACGCGTGTTCGCGGCCGGGCGAGGTGCGAACGCCCCGCAGGAGGAGGAGGAGGAGGAAGGACGCTGCCCGGCACCCGCCTCAGCATAGCCCCCGTCAAACAAAAGGTGTCTGCGCCCGTGCCGGTGCTGATGGAGAGGGCGAGAAGCGAGGCGGGGAGTGGCCAATGTGGTCCCGCCCATGGGCAGGAACGGGCTGGGTTAAATGCATCTGGGAAAAAAACTAGATAATACAACCTTCGAGGGTCCCTTCCAGCCCAAACCATTCTATGATTCTAATAACTACTGAACGTTTTTATGTTTGCAGGTGTTGGGAAACTCAAACGTTTTTCAGCCCAAAGTTAGGTTTTAATTATATACTTAGTATTTCGTATTGCCCTTTATGCTTCATGTTAGCGAGATACGCTGGTTACAGGATGGAGTGTTCTCTAATAGAAGTTTTATTTTTTTTTTTCAAATTTATTAGAAGCTTTTAGGATTTAAATTGACAGATTTAGGTTAAGTATTAGGAAGCTCTTCACTGTGAGGGTGGTGAGGCGCTGGCACAGGTTGCCCAGAGAAGCTGTGGCTGCCCCATCCCTGGCAGTGTTCAAAGCAGGGTCGGATGGGGCTCTGAGCAACCTGGTCTAGTG
Source organism: Strigops habroptila (assembly GCF_004027225.2). Classification (NCBI taxonomy): domain Eukaryota; kingdom Metazoa; phylum Chordata; class Aves; order Psittaciformes; family Psittacidae; genus Strigops; species Strigops habroptila. Next base: position 48,368,772 of record NC_046358.1, on the reverse strand, counting down.
TGAGGTGTCCCTGCCCATGGCAGGGGGTTGGAACTGGATGATCTTTAAGGTCCCTTCCAACCTGAACCATTCTATGATTCTATGAATTTGCCACATAACATCTTTCCTCATAACAGCTACTCCCTAGGAATACCAAATCCTTGGGTTTATTCATAGTAGGATGCTAAAGGTTTTCTAATAAACTATAATTTTGCATGGAACTGGCTTTAATTTTGCTTTAATTATACAAGTGAAACAATATCTGGAAATGGCATCTGCCCCAACAAACCAAATTGCTAGCTAAATTGATTTCACTATAATCTGATAACAAGAAATTGCCTCTGAAGCTGAGATTTTGCATGCCCCGTTGCTAAACCAGATTAATGCAGACTTTTACAGTTAAATTATAAACCTCTGAAAGATTTACTTCAAACCAGAATGGACTATTAATAGCATTGCAAGCAGTGACACTGTGATAATATTAGTAACAGCGTTTGTATATTGTTTTCTAGATGCACCAGGTTGCTCTGTGTATTTATGGGAATGTCTACAGTTGTCTCAGAAGTTTAGATGTTGCTAGACTGGAACATGCTGGCTTTAGTCCTGATGGCAACCAGAGTTTTCCATAGCTACAGCAACAGGTCGTGAGTTCTTAACGTGGTTGAAGCAGTGGGTGCAAAAAAGCCTAGTTACATCCCCACCATTGACTCCAGCAGGTGATCTGCTGACAAAGCCCTGGCTACATCTGAAAGGATGATAATTTTTTCTTCAGAATACATTCATCTAAAACTTGCTTCCTCTGTTATTCTGGTAACAGTTATAAAAGTTAAAGAATAAGCACTATTTCCAGTTTGATTACAGTTGGGTGTGTTATTTCTTCCACATCATAGCATTATATATATTATAATATATGTATATATTAAAAAAAAAATACTGTCTTTGAAAATATGAAAGTTGGGTGGTCAAACCATGGACGAATCATGATGGGATGCTCCAGGAATAAATTACTATGTTAGACAAATTTGAGTGCTTGTCTGGAAACCAGCAGATATGTGGTGATTATCTCCAACTAAATATAATTTCAGAAATTTATTGTGTTTTCTATTGTGAAGGACCCAGAGATAATTTCAACATTGGTTTATCTTCCTAAATTAATACTAACGTATCGGGCTTAACCCTCACCAGAACATGAAAAGTCTCAGTTAATAAGCATTTTTTTTTTTGTAATTTCTAATTAGCTACCAAGAGTGAAAACAATGGAATTATTTTTTAAAGGCATAAAAATTTAATTCAGGTACATGTTACTCAATATATCTATGGTGACTTTGTGACTTCTACTTGAGAGGTTTTTTCACCATAAGACGAAAAGCTTTTAAGCGTATGCCAGGCAATGGATGAGTTTCTTTTAGTGAGCATTGGCGAGAGTTGGTAGTCTCTAATTCCCAAGGTAGCATTTCTAAATTGCTACAGTTATAATAATTTGCTTTTTGCTGATTTTGTAGACATTCCCACTTTGGGAATATTAACTTCTACATTTTCAACATCCCATATATGCTATAGCAGTACAGTCCTAATATTGCAAACATTTTCGGCCATCCAGTTTTCACTGAAAAAATGTAATTATTAAAATACCTATGTGGTGAGTGGTTTTGTAAAAGCCACATCTTTTAGGAAGCAAAACTTGAACTTTAGACTTGAGTTACGTGTAGAAGCTGCTGCTGCATTGCAATCTCTGGGGCTTTGTCCAGGCTTCAATCCAGGCTTCTGCCCACAGCTGCAGTGTCAGAATCCAACCCTCAGCCCTGAGCCTTCCTGTTCAAAACCATCTCTGCAACAAAACCTTGCCATTGATAGGGAGCCAAATCCAGCTTAAGCTGAAAAAGATACAGCTCTTGCTGAGCAAATGGTGTTTTGTCCCTGTATGCCCATTCTTATTTTATTTGCAAATCTGAATTAAGTACTGTGGCGATGGCTAATTTGGAGGACTACAAACATATAACCACAATTGAAAAGTCCGTCACCAGCTTGACAGTTTTACTCTGCCACGCAGGCATTTTGGGGTGGGTTTTTTTTGCTTACTTTTATTGTGCAGTATCTTTACATAGACCCAGCATAAGCATTTCTGAAATGAACATCTGGGAGTGTTTATGTGTCGATAACAAAGATGAGTTGCATACATGTTGTGGCTCTTTAGCAGGCTAGAAGGCACCTTCATGCTGTGAAAGATTTAAAGCATGCCATATCTTGTGCTACAACTTATGCTGGAATTTTAAACTGGAAATACTGAGCCCAAATCCCCAACATCAGTTCTGTTGATTTTAAGAGCCTAGCAACATCACCCAGTGAAGTAGAAGCATGAGAAAACAGAAAGAAACACAAGGAGGGAGCTGAAGTAAATCGTCAGGTGTAATGAGCTGGATCTTTCATTTACGGTAATGTTTTATCTTCTATTTGCAGCAAGCAGATGCTCTATAGCTGTTATTTTTAGTGTTCGGAAGAAATGATGTTGTGCAAAGGGGTAACGGGTTCCACATTGCAAACAACACTTTTCTCTTGGCATGGGCACACAGAGAATTTGTTTCCTTTGTCCACCGAGCAAGTAAATATCTTCCTGTGACATCTTTGAGAGGATCAATTCCTTCCATCTGTGCAGGAGCATGGCATTAAGCACTAGCCACGGTGCTTCACTAAACTTGCTGTGGGGCGTACCATTGCAGTCAATGTGTAGTCACCTCTGACTGAGGTCACGAGTCAGTTTTCACTAACGATTACAAACCCAAATTTGAACATGGCAAATGAATGTACGTAGGAATAAAGTTAAAGATGTTTTATATCAAAATCTTATTAATTTATCCAAAACATACATATTCTTATTAACAGATGGTCAATAATAGATGATAGATGGCCTCCTCTGTGTAAATTAATGGCTGTAATTCACTAGAGGGGATCTGCTGATGTCGTAAGCTGCCAGAGTGCAGCCTGAGTGATTTATTAACAACTGCAGAAATCCTAGAGTGAATTACATCCTTGTATTCACTTAGGGTCTGCAGATTGTTATTTATACAATACGAAGGTTTGTATTTCTTCGTTATTACAGGGATCTTTTCTGTGGCTCTAATACAGGGGCATGGTACAGGAATGATAAGTACAAAAGCTCAGCTCCCTGCATGCAGTAAGGGCAGATTTTCTCCACCTATGCATATCAACAGCAACCCTTTATTTTAAAAATAAGCTAACCGATGTCTGCAAAGGTTTACGTAAGTCCTCTTGTGGTGGTGTTTGTTTGGGTTTTTTTCCACCATCAAATACAAATAGTGTCAGTATCTTCTGATGCAGGAACCTCAGTCACTTCATGTTGTAGTCACTGCCTCTGTGCACATGGGGCTATGTCCAAACCAAAAAGATAGAAGGGGGTTGGGTGCTGAACAGGACCAAGAGCTATCTCTAATAATAACTGGATTTTTCTGTTTAAAAGGAAGGCAGCAGATCCAGAAGGCTAGAAAAGGCACTGGAAACCAAGAATTCTTTGTGTACAGGGAAGAGACTGTCAGATCTCCTAGCAGAATCCCTGTTCGGGGAGAAAACCTTTCCTTCATGAAATTCCTGCATGCTGAAAGGGAAAATTTTCTCAGTATGGATCCCAGGTTTGTCACGCCCTTCTAACACATGAGCATATACAAGCAAATGAAATAATATTAATTTCCATTTATTTTCCCCTCTCCCCCCAAAAGAAGAGGCAATTAGGATGATATTAAATTCTGTTTCTCAAACAAGGGATACACTTCCAAAAAGTAATGCAGGTTATAGAGGGAAAGGAAAAGGGAGATGAGAATAAATGATGAAGAGTTGTGTGGCAGGAAGGAACAGTCAGAAACCATTTGCAGATAACTCCGCATATTATTTTTGCTAAAGATGCAGAATTTCTTGACAGAATTCAAGCGTTTGGATGCCAGCTAGATGCCAGTGAAACCCTTCCAGCCTTCTCTGTTCTCCAAGGTTAGTTTTGTTTGTTGATAGTTAGATCGCACCAGTCCTTGGGAAAGTGCTGCAGTTATTTTCCTTAGCAAGGAACACACTGCGATGGTACCAAACAAATACAGCTTTACTCCTGCTTTCCTTCACCAATGTCTGTCTGTCTGGGTGACCTGTCTCTACATGAGAGGTATGAAGGTGATATTTGTACAGAAATGAAAGGTTAGAATTTGAAGAAAAACAGGCTTCAGAAATTGCTTACTGCCGTGAGGCAAAGCCCTTTGAAGTCATTATGAGTTTACTAATTTCAGTAAGCCTGTTATTGCACTTACAGTGTCATGGACAAAGCCCAGTCACGTCAGGATCCCACTATGTTAAATATTTCACAAATGCACAGAAAGATGTATCAAGAAACGGAAAAAAATATAGCCATTTTTTCCTCCTTTTTTTTCTTTCTGCTTGCTAGAATGAAATGCTATGCTTTGGATGCTTTCAAAATTTCTTATGGATTAGTATATCCAAAAGCTTGACTTTTCTTGCTTACCTTTAACTGCATAGGAGCTATAGATAGAGCAGATGACCAGCTGGACCACAATCTGCCCATTACTGCAATTTCCAGGTCAGTTCTGAAACAGGCTCCTTTGTTTCCTCTCAAATTGTATTGGGGTCCATCTTTTTCCTTTTCAAACTGAAGTTAGGTTGGTTGGGTTTTTTCCCTGTTTTTACATGTCTACTTTCTTACTTTGGACTCAGTTTATACGAAGGGTGCTGTGCAAAAAAATTGAGAGCTTGGCAAGTGACACCCTTAAGTTGTACTGGTCTCTGCCATTTTCATGTTTTGGAGGGAGGAGCTGTTACTGTCTTCCCAAAGCTCCATTGTCATTCAGAGATTCACTACATTGGCAGGGATTTTTCATTTTCTTTCATCATGCCAACAAGGAAGACTACTAGTTCTATATCAGTGCTGTGCTCCAGCACCTCTCACTTACCTCCTTTTTATAGCCAGGCTTTTCCTCCCCGTACAGACTAGCAAATCAATGCAAGACTGTGGAATCCCCAGGAGTTATGATGTACAGTATTTCTGCCTGTTCCTGCATTATTTCTGGAAGTCTGAGACAATTTGCTCCATAAACAACAGCAAGCTGCCTAATGCTCTCAGTCCCTCAATTCCTCTAAGTGGCAAAATAGAGGTAGTTGTTACAGCTGATCTAATCCTGAACAGCCACAAAAAACTAACAACGTACTATTTGTTCTCTATATATCCGTGGTAAGTAGCAGTGGACCAGGTTCTGCTATGCAGTCTCTTTCGGTTGCGTACACTGTGCCTGTTATAAGGGAGGAAGGAATTTCATTCATCCATCCACTACAGATTTCTAAATCCAAAATGGTGCTATTTGCAGTTCTGTTACTGAACGGAGTCTTCAGCCATGTCAATAACAATAAGATTCTTTGATTCTTTGTTTCAAGTGGTAGAACAAAAACATTTTTTCACCTTGCAAGCTTTGTTACTGTAAAAGTTTTTGTTTTGGTTTGGGGTTTTTTTTTGTTTTGTTTTTAAAAGTATACAATTATGGGAAACTTCTAGTGGGAACTGATCTGATTCTACAGAGCATGCTGATTGAGGTGCTATTTGTCCATATATATCACCTGTATTAATTATTTCACACCTGGAAAAAATGGTGTCTGTTTCTAAAATGATCCAAAGAGCAGAAAAGGGGGGGGGGGGGAAATATTACCCCAAAATGTGCTTGTTTAATATTTTTATTTACAGATTTTCACACACTGATACTGCTCTGCTCATTACCCAACTATAAAACCTAATAATAATAATTTCTTCTCATCACTGCTTTTGGTTATATTGGAGAGATAAGTGGATATTCATCTTCCTCTGCCTCCTACCAGAGTCTGGCAGGCCTTCAGTTTCCTCCTGATGGAGGGTGGTTCTCAGGTGCATTTATTATCTTTTTTTTTAATTCATGGGATGCTCACTCCTTTTATGCCCCATCAGTACTGAAGTTACCTCACAGTGAGCATTGGATCCACATGCGAATCATATATCCCTTTTGACATAAACCACACAGGCACTTTGCCAAGAGTAAATCCCATGAGAAGGACATTAAATCAAGCACGACGTTCTCATTTCCCTCTGGATACCTCAAGCTTCAGCTATTGTTTCCAGAGAGGCTGCTTTATCAAGCAATGGTGCAGTGAGAAGAATAATTTGTGTGCCTGTAATTTTAACTTCATGTTCCAGGGCTGGCAAAAGAATTTTTCCTCTCCTAAAAAAACCCCTAAAGCCCAACATCAACAAAAAATTAGAAAGATCGAGCATTTCTGTCAAGTGACAAAAAATAAGTTGAGTGCGTGGTTTAGTGGTGGACTTGGCAGTCCTGGAGTGACAGTTGAACTTGATGATCTTAAAGGTCTTCCAACCTAGCTGATTCTGTGATTCTATTTTATGATCTCTACAGTGTTCCCATGAAGCAAAATGAAGTTTATTGCTTTCATGACTTGCTCAGAAAGGGGAAAGGGAAGATCACCGTGTGATTACATATTTCAGAAGCATGCAAGAGGTTAATTTAGGGGAGGGAAGGATGAGGAATTAAACAAATTCTGTCTCTGTCTGCTTTATTCATTGGTTTTGGGGAAGAATCAAAAGTATGAGCTGAGGTAAGTTTGGACTAGATGATATATCAACACCTGCAACAAAGGAAAATTACTCAGGATGTAATATGTGCAACTATCAAGCATCTTTTTTTCTTGCATCTCTGTTGTGATGGAGGCTAGCATCTTATGGAGGAGCTTTGAGATCAGGTTGGAAGGAAGCCAGAAAAAAATCTTTTTCAAAGCCAGATAATTTTTGTTAGACATTTGGATACAGTACCAGCTATCAGTTATGTGGGCAAAACCACTTTGCTTGTATTGGAGGCTGAAAGACATACACCAATCTTGCTGTTTCTCTGGAGGTAAAACTCTATGGGTGCAAAGTCTCTGCTTTGCTCCCTTACAGTTCTGGAGATGGGAGTGTCACACTGTTTTACAGGGCACTGGGCCTAAAAGTATTTTCTCAGCCTCAGGAGAGCATCATGAAGGTCCAAGGCAAATTTACTTTGTAGAGGTGGAATTTTCTGTGACTTTACCTTTGGTTTTCCCAATCACTAGCCATTTAAGGTGCCAAGCTTAGGCTGCCAAGAGAGGTCGTTACTCTGCTCTTTCTGTAATTAGAGATTGCTGTAAAATATCACTAAGTGGGCACTCTGTGTCTAGCTGCTTTTGAAAATTTTGGTCATCATGCCCAACTCGGCAATTTTGTCTGTGCAATGGTGGGTTCTGCTAGAGTGTCTGGGATAGAGAATGAGTTACTTCGGTTACTCAGAGTGAGAAGAAAAATAGATCATTTAGCTATGCTTAATTTTGAGGCTTTTAGTCAGTGTGCCTGTGATAAGAATGTGTATCTCAGTGCAATTACAGCTTTGATTAACATCCCTTCCTTAAATATGATAGAAAGTCTCGCTGGACTCCACAGAGCAATGCAATAAATCTGCCTCAGTTATTATTACTTCAGGAGCTGTCATAATTGACCTGCTTCCTTGTGACTGTAAAATACATTGAAAGATGTCACTGGAAATGGCCTTTTCATTCTCCTTTCAGCTCATCTAGAACTGAAGTTTGGGAAAAAAACCCATCTGGCTACTGTCATGGATGTATATGGAGGTGGCTTGATGTCTCTCTTCTAAGCTTTGGAAAGACTCTGTTATTCATTGAAGCTGAATGGAAGGCAAGAGATGGAAATTTTGGCTGTAGTTATTTTTTCATACAGGCAAGTGAGAAATTACCAACACATCTGCACTGGACTTCACCTTGGCAACAAGGGTTTTTTTGGCTTGAAAGGTTTGTTTTTCTCCTTTACGGGCTCCATCTCGATTACTTTGGTCTTTGTGTGAAACTGCAAAACGGCAGATGTAAGAGACAGGGTTGCAAGCTCTGAACGTGGTGAGTGGGGCTAATACTTTTAATGACAGAGGGATGGGATCAGACAAGCTAAAAAAACAGGCATATAGTGTATTCTAGGTGTGCCTGCCTATTCGTCTGTCGCTGTTTTTCTGCAGAAGACACTGTCCTTTTGGTCAATCTCAAAAGCTTTCAGACTGCTTTTCCACTTAGTTGTAGCACTTTGCTAGCAGTTTACAGAGGAACATTATGAAAACACAAAATCCTTCTGCTGAAAATGGTTCCATTAGAGGTTAGGGAAGGACTAGGATGATGGATTCCTCAATGCAGTTCTAGTTTTGCATGTGAAACATTTCACTAAACTCCTGACTCCTTCTAGTTAATTTTCTTCCTAATCCACTTTTTTATATCTATCAGTAAATTAATGATATCTACCCCAAAGGTTTGCTATGTGACTTAATACTGTTTAAAAAATGCATTGCAATGAAATAAAAGGTCCTCTTGAAATTCAGCCTTTCACATTCTCCTCCTCTCCCCTTATTTAGAGGAAGAATGAACTTGTATCCAGCTTTCTAGCTGAGCTGGGAAAAAAGTTCTTTAGCATTGTTAGAAGGAAAAGTATCTGTACTCTGGAGACTAGTCATCCTTAATTGCAAATGCAGATTGGATCCACATATGTTATTCGATTTGCTGTGACTTTCTGACATTCCTTCTCAGTCTTCTGACAGGAGTAACCACATGGTGGTAGCACTACAGGTGACAGGTCTTGCAGGATGAAGGCAAATTTGGAAATTTCATCTTTGTTGAAATCTCTGTGGGTTTTGAAGATCTGGATCAGGTTTATAGGAGGGTATAGTTTTGCCAGCAGGAGAAAGGAGGTCCCAGTGTACAGGTACTATGTCAATGAAGTGTTGACAAAGCAGCAACCTGTGCTCCAAGACTGGGGGCAGGTCTGGCTCACATGATTCATTAGGCCAGTCACTTAAATGCCAAACCCATTTACCTCTTTGAAGAACTCCAAGATGCCTCTGAGGGGAGGTGGAGAGGAACAGAGAAATTTCTTCAGGGATGCACCAGGATAAACAAGGAATTTCCAAGTTCAGAGTTAGTGAGAACATGGATGAGGTGATCAGAGTGGAAGCTTGCACACCTGTCTACATACAGAAAGCAAATGAATTTTGCTTCTCTTTTCTATGCTTTGCTGTCCTTCCTCATTCCTATTACCTGAATGCAAGAGAACACCTGACGATAAGGGAAACTTTCCTTGGAATTTCTGAATATTGATAGGAAGCCCTTTTTTCTTTTAAGGGGATCCTGGCTTTTCTAGTCAGTGTTTTTTCACATGAAGGGGAACTCTGTAGTTCTTCTGCTTTCAGAAGTGCATTGTACCATTCTGTCAGAAAGCTGCTTCCCTAACAGATGTCTGCCAACATGAAAGGAAGGTCATATCGGCCTGGCCTGCCACAAGCAGAGAGCGACTGTTCTCTTTCAGGGAGTCGGAGCCCAGTTTATCAATGCAGTCGTCTTCACATCCCAATTACCCTGGAAAAAATAACTATTTTCTGGCTGCCAGGCAACTAATAAATGCTTAGTCCCAAGAAAAGGTTCAAATCTGTAGGTGACATGACAGGGGATTTGGCAGGGAAGAGCCATCTAGGTGGTTCAGGATGCATACAGCTTGTGATTTTTTAGGGAAAGTTGAAGGCAGTGGGAAGGCTCTAGTTTCACTGAGGACCTTGGGGGTAAGAACAATGCTTTACTAAATGTCTAATTAGGCTGATAGACTCTGCCTTATGTACCCGCAACAGAATTCCAGGCTCGAGATTGGCCATTAAGGACTGCCTTGTGTTCCTGTGCATAAAGGGCACTGTGTGTAAGCCCCAGCTGCCAAAGATGTTGCTGCATGTGCAGTGTTGTGCTGAATGCAGAGGGATTAGTGTACCTTGACAGCAAACCATGAAGGTTTTCCTCAGCTGCCTCAAGAAATATACTGAGTTTATTCTTCACTTTGAAACAGTTTTTGTGCTGCAACTGGGAAACACAGAATAATCATCCCTTTTCCAGTCCAGCTTTGCTTCTGGTAGTGTGTTCATCTCCACAAGAAAGCAGAAGAGCTGGCATGTAAGAGCAACCCCTTTAAAGTACTGCACAACTGAAATCCAAACTTGTTCCTTAGTTATAGTTCCCTGATAGGTCTGGGCCTTCTTTCCATTATGGTCAAATAATATAAATTTGTTTTAATTTTTTTCATAGTAACATCTAATATCTGGTATAAGTACACCATTGGCTTTTGTCATCCATTTTTGTCCAGAAAGTGTAGTAACACAGAGCAGATTAATGATTTCAGTTAAAATATTGATGCTTGAGGGGGGGAGAGGTGGAAGGGGGAAGAAAAAAAGCTTTAAAACCTGCTTAAAGTGATATTTGAGTTGCAAATGAAGACTAATGCTAAACTCCAAAATTCTAGCTCACCAGATCATGTTCTACATCAACTCCTTTTTAGGGCTACAGTCTTGTATATGGTCTCCAGTCTGTCAGACCTATTGTACCCCATACTAACCACTAACCTGTCTATAGGATTTTTTTCCTTTTCATCTATCATCCATTAAGAGTAGCAGGCAGGGCTAGTACGACAGGGTTGGCCAGTCTCATGCATCCTTGCTCCAAAGAGGCCTCTTCATACTGATGCCCTCTCCCTCCAGGCATTGTCTTGTCAGAGCAGCTCTGTCCTGCTGGTGCTCCTCAGGTTGGGCAATACTCATACGGCTGTTGCATCTTTGAACCTAAGCTCTGTGTGTGGATTTCAGGTGATACCTTCTGCATTCCCACAGAAATGCAGATACTTTTCTTGCATTCTTCTTCCAGTTGCTTTGCATTGGGGATGAAACTTCAGATGACAACTGTATTTGACAAGCAAGCAGCAGTGGTCTAGTTACAGGTCCTGTAAGCCCTTAAAAGCCAAATGGCCCCTCCTGACTGAGAAGTCATCAGTCTAGAAGCAATCTATTTATTACTTAAACTAGAAATAAAAAAGGGGAAAAAAAGAACAAATTTCTCTTAGCTGTTCATTTTTTCCTCATATGTTTGCCTACTCAAGGCAGAAAAATGTGTTTGGTTCAAGTACAAGTAAGTGGTATTTGCAGAACTAGCTGAGATGGGTTCTACTTCTGATGTGTTTTTCAGCAGCATTTCATAGCTAGTGTCTAAGTGTACTACTGAGTTGTTCTGTTAGACCATGTTCTAGCCCATATTCCTCTCTGCTGTTTAAAGGAATGGAAACTCCATGGATCATAAGCCAATAATTTAGTGATTTATGATATCAGACAGATACTATATAGCAGGCATTTTGCAAAATCCTGCTGCCTTTGTCTAGCTGTTCATCTACCTATTTCTTCACATGGAAAGTTTTGTCATATCTTACGGGTAAGATAGATGATTTGATTTTTATTTTCAGTTTCTTTGAAAGTAAAAGGTTTTCTGGAATGAAGTTTTGCAGAGGGAATCTATTAATGGACTGCATGTGTCTATGTAGCGTCTTGTGGTGAGACAGTAGGTACACAGGACAGACTGACAGTGCCCTTGTTTTCTGGGGCAGCACAGAGTCAAGCTTGTTTTCAAACAAGGAATTACTGGATCCTTGTTTGCTCTCTTGCTGTTTGCAATCTTATTTGTGATTCTACTCTTAATCCTCGTATTTTAAGAGATAATTGTGAGGAAAGGTGATTCATCCCTCACAGTGCCTGACACCCTCTGACTCTCTGGAGCCTGGATAGTTTGTGTACCCTGTACAAAGCTAAGTGACTGCATTAGTTTTGTGGCTGCCTGTTGTCAACACTGATCATTTTGAGTCATCATTCTCTGATTTTCTTGACCATAGAAGTACCGACATGCTTAGACATCATGGCGGGGACATACATGTTCTTTTATGGCCTTATTCTTTACTTTTTGGCAAAAGACTCTAGTAAGCTTTGTTTACCTCTTTTGACTCCATCATCTTCCTCTACTATCTCAAAATGAATTGAGAATTGTAAGTTTTTCTGTCAGTCCCTCCTCAGTACTGGAGCAGTTTCAATGTAATAGTGAGGCCGTACAGGTCATGCTGTCTCCAACATGCTTAAGGCAGCCATATTTCTTGGTTTGTTTGGTCAGTTATGCAGTATCCTGCTAGCAGCAGGGCCTGGACACAGATAAGGTGGTCACAGCACAGCTGTCAGCAGTGAGGTTAGGTTAAGAATTTGGAGAAAATGACCTTCTGAATTCCCATTTCTTCTATTTTCTGTGGCAGAGCAACATGACCATCTTACTTGCCCTCTTCATTTTTAGAAATTCAAAAACATTATCAGGATATTTTTAATCAGGTGTTAATAGAATTGTCTTTCTGGTTTCTTGCAGGCTCCTTTGGAAAGTTAAGCCTCCCATAAAACCTTTTAGCAGTGATTTGGAAATTTAATGATGTTTTTACTTCAGAAATTATGGAAAAAAAAAAAAAATTCTTTGGGAGGGAGGGAGGGAGAAGGGAAAGGGAAGCTGAACTTTTGAAATCAGTCTCCCACACTGAGGAAGACCAGATAAAGCAAGGTTCATGGATATAACGTGTTTTTAAGAAGCAGAATTTCTAAGTAAAGGAAAAGACCAGCTGTAATTGAGAGCTACCATTCAAGGATGCTCTTGAGGCCAGCATGAGCAAAACTTTGTTCACTACCACAGCACAGGCCCAGTTGCACTTTTGTAAAAGAACTGAGGCAGAATAACATCAGCATTTACCTCCTTTATGAATGCCGAGTATGCCCATTCTGGGTGACTGTGACAGTTTTTTGAGGATGATGATGCACAGACAGGACACTACCTTCATCTTTGTGCAAGCTCATGAAAATCCCTCACCACAGAAGATTTGCATGGAGGAGCTGCTGCTATTGCTTTCAGAAGGAAGGATAAATGTTAGGGCTTTGATCTGACAGCTTTAAGACCAGATTCTTTGCCCTTTTTACCCCTTCTATGCCATTCAGTTAATGTCTCTTAAAAACTTTATGCTAACCTTATGTATTTACCTACAGCCAAGCATGAAAATCAATACCTTCTCTTCAAAATTTGTTTGATGCATTACAATACTGGAGAGAATTTTCAGTGGGAACACTGGGAAATTGGAGATTAGTTCACAAACAAATATCTGAGGTCTGGTGCCAGAAAGCTACTCTAGTTTCATAAGGACAACTTCATAATTTTTGGTTTTATGTATGTCAAATGGTTCTTCCTTGTGGTTATAAAGAAATATGACTGGGAACCTTTACTTTCTCTCAGTCTCAGCTTCTGGATTGTTAACACAGTTGGAGAAAAACCTGCTCTAATCAGGCTGCATAAGACCAAATGCATCCTCCATTTTGGTCCCTTGGGTCATACAGAGCTCTTCTCTGTATTGTTCTTCCTGATGCTTAATCTAACCTGCTGTGTGAAAGACACTGCTCTAATTGTGTTTGCATGCTACACAGATTTGCGTGGAAAACAAGGATTTTGCCCTACTTTACCCTAGAAATCTTAATAAAACACTTTCTCAACTAATGGCTTTTTATCCTCCAACAATTAGGTTCAGCTGTTCATTTAATAAATAACGGTGTTGCTCTTTTCCTTTAGCACCCTCTAATAAACCAAGAGTAAATTACTGGCTGACCTACTTATTGGGATTGCTCAAATAATCCTCAATATGGCAGTATATTTTGATGCATTAAAATACAGGCATACAGGTTGGAAGTTAAAGGAAATATTGAATGTTAATGAAAACACAAGCAGGTAACATAATAGCCTGAGGGATACTCTGTTTCATATCTGACATTCCCCTCCCCTTTTTTTTCTCTTCGTCTGCAGCATTTTATTCTTCCCTCTTGTAGATGAACTAATTCCTGAATCTGTGAATGAACTGGATGAAATACTGATGATCTGGAGCTAAAATAAAAAGTTTACAGAATAGATAGATGTGTTTTCTATCTTTAATAAGTAGTATGTTTTAAAGAGAGGGCAAAATGCATGCTTGCATTACACTATTTCTTGCTCTGTGCATTCCTTGCACATCTCTACATTTCCCAGTGATGGCCCCATTTAAAGAAGAAAAGTATTTCAGAAATAGGGGGAAACAGTAAGATACTAAGTTTTCAGGTTTGGGGTTTTTTTGTTTTTTTTGGTTTTTTGTTTTTTAAGGCAATGGAAGTGGTTCAGAGTCAACAGCCTGGGCAATTGTCTTCCAGATTTAGCAAAGCAGTTTAGTAAATTCTACCTAATAAGAATTTTGTGTTACAGATTCATGTGATAGCACTGAAGGTAAATTTCACTAGGAATGACAAGGAATGACACAAGTCCATATTCGTATTTATCTGTTTGAGACAATTTCTTTCAGTAATAAGATACGAGAGAGAGATGCTATTCTGTCAAAATTCTCTGCTGATTTTTCTTTCTAGTTGCTATATTCTTCCTTCAAATCAATTATATTGAATTCCTTCAAATCAATTGTATTGATTTGAACCCCCATATTGTAAAGCATTAACATGTACTGCACACTACTGCTTAACCACATAAATAAGCCTCAACTAGCTCTAAGCTTCATATAGGAAGTTGCAGTTCATATATGAAGTTGCAGGGTTGCAGTTCAAATCTTGACAAGGATGAATCTGCTTTTCATTGTTTCTGTGTAGGCATGCCAAGCTCCCAGTGGTCTCTAACTGAGAGACCTTCAAGGTGTTTATATTATTCATGACTTGCCCTATTTTATAGTAGAGTTTGGACTCTTAGGGCTTGGGCCTTGGTGTATATGCCACTGAAGACTTCTAGAATATGTGTTGTTACTGGTAAACTAAACATTGTAACTTCAGCTCTGTAGAAGCCTTTGCTCATACCTACAATCTTGCCTTAAACAAGGACCATTTATTGTACAGCTAGGATTTCTCCCTAGCTGGGTTTGTTGGATTTCTGATCTAACAAGAACAAGTGCCAGTCATGTTAAAAAAAAAAAAAGTCTGATACAGCTGCTTTACACTGCCAGAGGAAAGCCTCTATTGAATGAGAAAGATTTAGACAGGAAACTAAAAGAAAAGATGAGAGTAACTTGGAGTGGTTAGAAAAATGTCTCAAATCTGCCTTAGCAACTTTCTACAAAGAACAGGGAGCATCTGGAATAAATTGAAATGCTTTGGAATAAATTGAAATGCTTGGTCACTTCAGTGGCTGTGGAACAGCACTTAAAAGTACATAGTGATAGCACTCTGAACTCTCAGCTTCTGATTTTAACCAGGAGTCACATTTACATTCAAACAAGACAGTGAGAAAAAAAGACTAGATAAAGAAGAACTTGGCTATACTACAGAGGTTTGATAATTATCTGGTGGTAGTTGAAAATGCAAAGAGAAAATTTGTGGAGCCAGGTTTGTTCACAGGATGTCTTTTCAGAGGAATTAGAATACAGCTTCTCTTGCTCAATTTTAGGACCTGTGTATTGCTGTCATCTTGTTTAGGAGACTGTTGAATTATCTCACAAAGAAAGTGATGAAAGCTTTGTTATGAGTCATGTAAGACTGGGTTGATAAAGCACTAGAAAATGTTAGAGAAACAATTGGGTATAGGGCCTAAACAGGAGAGGACTCAAGGATTTAGCAATCTTTATTTCAGTAGTGGAGACTGGGAAAGAAGAAGAAAGGAAAAATGGGTAGAATGCATATGATGTCACTCAGTTGCATTTCTCCATCTGCTCAGGATCACAAGTACGTAGTTAGCGTTACTGACATAGGCTTACTGTATGTAACACCTACCTCCTTGTTCAGCAAGAAGCACTAGGACAGAGTTGTTAAATCTAAGTGCCAAAGCTATGCAAAAATCAGAGGAAAGATTAAAATCCAAACCTCCTTTGCCTTAACAAACACTTCTTGCCTACTCTTTCAATCAGTTCTGGAATAATGATCACAGAAAGATCTTGGCTGGATGTCCTTATAGTAAACATTATGAAGTCTGTTAAGTTTCTGGCATTCTTCCTCTTAGTGTTTGTCTTCAGTGAAACTCCATGGCAATACTTGAACTTACTAACTGCACAGTAGAAGGTGTAAATTAGCCTCTACGAATCGTTATGCTCCTTATGCTTTATGGCTTTCAGGATCTGAGCTAGCTATTTTAATACTCCATGCTACGATGACATGGAAGCCCATGACTCTTCAGTCTCCATTTTGCTCTAAGTGAGGTTTTCCTATAACATGGCCAGTTTGAGCTTTTCTGTGTTCCATGGCAAATGTGTGTTGCTGGTTTTAGCACCATGAAGTTCTGGAAAGAGACAGCAGAAATCTTTCACTGCATCACCCTTTCTTATGGAGCAGGGTGTCTGTAAATGTAATAGACATGCCAAATGAGAAGTGTTTATTCAATTTGGAAAGAAGGGTTGAAGGAAAAGAGGAAGAGAGGATTTTTTTCATCAGTAGCAGGAACAGGGTTTCTCACAAAACTTGCATGGTCTACTGAGACAGGTTCCTTCTTAATTTCCATGCCAGAGGTCAACGGGTGGAAGATCACATCTCTCAGTGGGAAAACCTGCTCTGAGAGACTCCTTCCACGTGGTTTGAAAGGGTGTGGTTGGATGTGCAAGTCCCAGCAAGTACAAGTTGCACTTCTTTACTTGACTGGGCATGCTTTTGAAGTCTCAAGAAGTAAGGCAACACCCTACCTGAGAGGAAGCAGGCAGAGAAGACAGTATTTAGAGCTTCTTCAGGTCTGTGGATGAGATAAATTAATGCACTGGGAACCAAAGAATGAATGCAAGGGAAAAAGAAACACAAATTAAGTAGATGACAGACTATGGTTCCATGTTTAGCCTGGAAACTTGCTAGGATGTTCTGTGGGCTTACTGTGGCTGTGAACTCCAGTGGTGTTCATGTCATGTCACACTAAACTCTATCAAAATGGATAGTGTGTATAATCCCCAGGACACTTTGAGGGACCTAAATCTGTACTTTGACCATTTTTTGTTTTTCTTAAAGCAGCTGTGTCCTAGGTTTTGTGAATAAGTTGTGAGAAGAGACATCTCCATCTGAGACACTTGTTTTGTACTTGTGAGAGAAGGTAACCTCCTTTTGGTACACCACAAAGGACTGTTCTGCAGTGAACTGTTGTGTATTGACAAAGAAGAAGTAAAGCATGCTCTAGCAAGGAATTCCTCCCACGAGATGGGTGTAGTGTCCCATAAAAAGTACATGTATTGCAAAGAAATTCCCATCACCAGATGGACTTAAGGCATAATTGCAGCTGAAGTCAATGGCTGCATAAGGCAGGGCATTTGAATGAGCAACGTCTGCCAGGTGAACATAGGAATCTGGCTCAAGAAAGTTTGAGCTGTGCAAAATAGACCTCGTTTTATCCAACAGGTAAAGCCCTAAAGTGTTGTTGAAGCATCTGGAAAAGGATGACAGTCTCTAAAATCAGGAGAGAGATATTTTTTCTAACCCACACTGAAGCAAAAGTTTTTTCTGACGCGCACTTGTCTTCCTAAAGTAGCCAGTGTGAAACATTGTGCACAGAGCTTCTAAAAGCCATGGAAACTTGGTATCTACTAGTTTGAGGAGATGAAACAGAACATTGATTTGGTAGTCCTTAGGAGTCTGGCATGGTGTAAAAGATGGTTCCCGGTGTGTTATGAGGGAAGATTTCTGCTTACTGTGATCCAATCTCTTATGCTCAACAGTCCAGTGATTTCTTTTAACAGTTGGGAGGAAATGAAGGGTGTTTGGTTTTAGATACTGACCTTAAGAATTGGGAGGGCAAGCCACAGGGATCAGAGATGTTGTTTATAGGTTTTGTCTATTCCAGTTTGCAAAAGGACATAATTGTACATCTTGGCAGTCTGAGATCTTTTAACTCCCTCCCAAAATCCTTGCTACAGTATTGTATCTATTTGTACCTTTTGAATGTTCCCTGTTGCCATTTCAAATGAGTAGAAAAATGGTCTGCGAGAAAGTAGAAGCATCTATGGAACACTGTTAAATATACAGCATAGCAGAACTTGTGCATACTCCACTTACTTTCCGTGCTGCTGCTATTCATTTGAGAGCATGTCCTTAGCTAAGCCTAGAAACCTGTTTGCTGTGGGCTGCACAAGCGCCAGGCTGGTGTTCTTCGTGGCTAGCAGTCTCTCTGTCTAAACTGAAAGTTAGAGAGAAACAGGAGTGAAGGGACTGATTCCAGAGAGCTGCAGAGCTGGGCAAGCCTGATCCTTAATCTAGTGCTTTGCTGACTTGGCCATGCTGCTTCCTCAAACTATCCACAGAGCAGGGCAGTACCAGGCTCTGTCACAGTACAATGCAGTTGCACACAGAAGTGCAACAAGTTGGGCAGCAGGCAGGATGCAGTGTGAAAACAGCATTGCTTAATTTGTACTGGCAGCATTCACTGCAACACATCAGAAGCTGTAAGGGCCAGGAGGCATTTCTTTTTAGTTGGACTGCTGATGTCAACTTGGGTAGCAGATGTTCCAGCTAGATTACAGAGGCAGGATAGAAAAGGTCTTGCGTTCTCACGGTATCTGCTTGGTAATTTTACTGTTTCCCCCTAACCTTCTCAGCTTTCTTTTATACTGAGGCCTCTGTGATTTTCATATGAAAAAAGTGAAAACCTGTGTAATCCTACTTCTGCATCACTTTCGTTACAGAGAGGCAGGATTGGGAAGAAAATGGACGTTAAACATTTGCACTGTTGCACTTGCAAAGCAAGAAGCTTTCCACTTTTTTTGGGAATCAGCATATACCTGGACACATGCACATGTTGAAATCTAAAGCTGGATGTCCAGTACTTAAGATTCATACCATATTTTAATAGTGCCTTGTGCAGTCAGATTATATTCAACGACGCATGAAATGGCAGACAGAAGCATTCTGTGGGGACTGTCACTTAGCAGTGGCAATCCTATCAAAACATTGGCAGGAATACATAGCTTGTAGCCCTGGTCTCACTGGAATATAAATCTGACCTGCATGGAGTAAGGCATTGCTACACTTCATATAAACTGAAGTAACTGGAGAAAGCGCAAGTGCTGATCTTCCTCTCTTTCAGATCCCTACTGCTCCAACTCAAGGAAGTCTATTCTGAGCTTGCCAATTAATACACACACTGCTTACTGAATGACACAACACCGTGGCTGTTAAATCTCCTACTCACTGATGGTTTTGATGCGATTGCTGTGGCTGTTGAGAAAAATACATAATTTTTATTTTCTTTTTACTTTGGTCTCCTGGACATTGTTTTAGCATGTTTAAGTTGCTTTTGGTATCAAGCATTTGGTATTCTGCTTTTGGTATTCTGGCTAATCTCTGTATGTTACTATTATTACACTACAGCCTGGAGAAAAACTCGGGGTTAGGATGACATAGTAGAAGGCACTGTATATACACATTAACTGCTTGTCGTGGTTTGAGCCCAGCCGGTAACTCAGAACCACACAGCCGCTCGCTCACTCCCCCCCCCCCCCCTTCTTCCTCCCCCCGCTCCCGGAGGGATGGGGAGGAGAATGGGAAGAATGCAACTCCCACGGGTTGAGATAAGAGCAGTCCCGCAACTAAGGTATAACACAAAACCACTACTGCTACCACCAATGATAATAACGATTAGTGAAATAACAAGGGGAGAGGATACAATTGCTCACCACCCGCCGACCGATACCCAGCCCGACCCGAGCAGTGATCTGGATCTTCCGGGTAACTCCCCCCGGTTTATATACTGGGCATGACGTGCTGTGGTATGGAATACCCCTTTGGCTAGTTTGGGTCAGGTGTCCTGTCTCTGCTTCCTCCCGGCTTCCCCTCCTCCCTGGCAAAGCATGAGACTGAGAAAGTCCTTGGTTGGAATAAACATTACTTAGCAACAACTAAAAACATCGGTGTTATCAGCGTTGTTCCCAGGCTGAAAGTTAAAAAACACAGCACTGCACCAGCTACTAAGCAGGAGAAAAATGACTGCTATAGCTGAACCCAGGACAGTATCCACCCCTTATTCCATACCATTCACGTCATGCTCAGATCCCACATCTCTCAGCACACCATCACCCCTGTCCCATATATACACATATATATACACCCACACCCACACACAGAGAAAGATATCGTTCCCTAGTCCATGGACCAATCCCTGTAAAATTGCTGAACTCGTCCAGTCCATGATGTCAGGTTCCATCTCTTGTAATAGTCTTTCAGGGCAGGAGGGACGGTACATAGTGTTGGGTTGTTGCCTGCTGATGATACCGTCAAACTCATCTGGTCACTGCTGAGCTCGTCTGGTTTCCTCAAAATTCATTCTTTGTTGAGGTGATGATCGGAGGGAAGTCAGGGTCAATGGCTGGTGACCTGAAGATATCTAGCTGGTGGGCTATAAAAGTGTTATAGAGCAGGCAACAGCGTACAATTGAGTTCATTGGCTGTTTTCCCCCAAAATCAAATCCCCTTGAGGTACACATCGGACTTCCCCATCTTCCCGCATTACCCACCAAGTATATCCAGGTCCCTGAGCAAAAGCAACCCCACGAGTGGGTTTGCCTTTACCTGAAGCAGGAATAACCCAGACTGTCTTCCCCAACAAATTCTTTATGTGCACCACAGGAACTTTATCCCCCTCTACAGTACGTAAAAGTTCTGATTGGGCTGGGCCAGCCCTGTTGGCAGATCCCCTACTGTTGACCAACCAGGTGGCTTTTAGTAAATGTGTATCCCAGTGTTTGAAAGTCCCACCACCCATTGCTCTCAGTGTAGTTTTTAACAGCCCATTGTACCGTTCGATTTTCCCAGAGGCTGGTGCATGGTAGGGGATGTGGTATACCCACTCAATGCCATGCTCTTTGGCCCAAGTGTCTATGAGGTTGTTCCGGAAATGAGTCCCATTGTCTGACTCAATTCTCTCTGGGGTGCCGTGTCGCCACAAGACTTGTTTCTCAAGGCCCAGGATAGTGTTCCGGGCAGTGGCATGGGACACAGCGTATGTTTCCAGCCAGCCGGTGGTTGCTTCCACCATGGTAAGCACATAGCGCTTGCCCTGGCGGGTTGGTGGGAGTGTGATATAGTCAATCTGCCAGGCCTCCCCATATTTGTACTTCAGCCATCGTCCTCCATACCAGAGAGGCTTTAACCGCTTGGCTTGCTTAATTGCAGCACATGTTTCACATTCGTGAATAACCTGGGCAATAGTGTCCATCGTTAAGTCCACCCCTCGATCACGAGCCCATCTATATGTTGCATCTCTGCCTTGATGGCCTGAGGTGTCATGGGCCCACCGGGCTAAAAATAATTCACCCTTATGTTGCCAATCCAAGTCCATCTGAGCCACTTTAATCTTAGCAGCTTTATCCACTTGCTGGTTATTCTGGTGTTCCTCAGTGGCCCGACTCTTGGGTACATGAGCATCTACGTGGCGTACCTTCACCACCAGGTTCTGCACCCGAGCAGCGATATCTTGCCACAATGCAGCAGCCCAGATGGGTTTACTTCTGCGTTGCCAGTTGCTCTGCTTCCATTGCTGCAACCACCCCCACAGGGCATTTGCCACCATCCATGAGTCAGTATAGAGATAAAGTACTGGCCATTTTTCTCGTTCAGCAATGTCCAAGGCCAGCTGGATGGCTTTCACCTCTGCAAATTGACTCGATTCACCCTCTCCCTCAGCAGTTTCTGCAACTTGTCGCAGGGGACTCCACACAGCTGCCTTCCATCTCCGATGCTTTCCCACAATACGGCAGGACCCATCAGTAAACAAGGCATATTGCTTTTCACTCTCTGACAGTTCATTATATGGTGGGGCCTCTTCAGCACGCGTCACCTCCTCTTCTGGTGACATCCCAAAATCTTTGCCCTCTGGCCAGTCCATGATGACTTCTAGAATTCCTGGACGACTGGGATTTCCTATTCGAGCTCGTTGTGTAATTAGTGCGGCCCACTTACTCCATGTAGCATCAGTTGCATGATGTGTAGAGGAGACCCTGCCTTTGAACATCCAGCCCAGCACAGGCAACCGGGGTGCCAGGAGGAGCTGCGCTTCAGTTCCGATCACTTCTGAGGCAGCTCGAACCCCTTCATAGGCTGCCAGTATCTCTTTTTCAGTGGGAGTGTAGCTGGCCTCGGATCCTTTATATCCCCGACTCCAAAAGCCAAGGGGTCGACCTCGAGTCTCCCCTGGAGCTTTCTGCCAGAGGCTCCAGGTAGGACCATTCTCCCCAGCTGCGGTATAGAGCACATTTTTCACATCTGGCCCGGCCCGGACTTGTCCAAGGGCTACTGCATGAACTATTTCTCGTTTAATTTGTTCAAAGGCTTGTTGTTGCTCAGGGCCTCATTTGAAATCATTCTTCTTCCGGGTCACGTGGTAGAGAGGGCTTACAATCAGACTGTAATTTGGGATGTGCATTCTCCAGAACCCCACAACACCTAAGAAAGCTTGTGTTTCTTTCTTGTTAGTTGGTGGAGACATTGCTGTTATCTTGTTGATCACGTCTGTGGGGATCTGGCGGCGTCCATCTTGCCATTTTATTCCCAAAAATTGAATCTCCTGTGCAGGTCCCTTGACCTTATTCCGTTTTATGGCAAAACCGGCCTTCAGCAGGATTTGGATTATCTTCCTCCCTTTCTCAAAAACTTCTTCCGCTGTATCACCCCACACGATGATGTCATCAATGTATTGCAGGTGTTCTGGAGCTTGCCCCTGTTCCAGTGCAGTCTGGATCAATCCATGGCAGATGGTAGGGCTGTGTTTCCACCCCTGGGGCAGTCGGTTCCAAGTGTACTGGACGCCCCTCCAAGTGAAAGCAAACTGTGGCCTGCATTCTGCTGCCAAAGGGATTGAGAAAAATGCATTGGCAATGTCAATTGTGGCATACCACTTGGCTGCCTTTGACTCCAGTTCATACTGAAGTTCTAACATGTCCGGTACGGCAGCACTCAATGGTGGTGTGACTTCGTTCAGGCCATGATAGTCTACTGTTAATCTCCACTCTCCATTCGACTTTTGCACTGGCCATATGGGGCTATTAAAGGGTGAGCGGGTCCTGCTGATCACTCCTTGGCTCTCCAGTCTGCGGATCAGCTTATGGATGGGAATCAAGGAGTCTCGGTTGGTGCGATATTGCCGCCGGTGCACTGTTGTGGTCGCAATTGGCACTTGTTGTTCTTCGACCTTCAGCAACCCCACAACAGAAGGATCCTCTGAGAGACCGGGTAAGGTGGACAGCTGCTTAATTTCCTCTGTCTCCAAGGCAGCGATACCAAAAGCCCATCTATACCCTTTTGGGTCTTTGAAATACCCTCTCCTGAGATAGTCTATGCCAAGGATGCATGGAGCCCCTGGACCAGTTACAATGGGGTGCTTTTGCCACTTCCTCCCAGTCAGGCTGATTTCAGCTTCCAGCATAGTTAACGCTTGGGATCCTCCTGTCACTCCAGAAATAGAAATGGGTTTCACCCCTTGATACCTTGATGGCATCTGAGTACACTGTGCACCGGTATCTACTAGAGCCTTATACTTCTGTGGGACTGATGTGCCAGGCCATCTGATCCACACAGTCCAGTAAACCCGATTATCCCTCTCCTCCACCTGGCTGGAGGCAGGGCCCCTCTAATAGTGATCACAAAATTCTCCACTTCTGTCTTGTAGAAAGGGATTAGTATTCCTTATCACAGGAGCTGGAGTAAAATCAGCTCTTTCGCTCCATCTGGGAAACTGCTCGCCAGAGACTGGAGCAGCAGCTTTCCTGGGAGGATCATCCTTGACCATTGTTCTCCTCTTCAGTTCACGCACCCGTTGCTCCAGAGCTGAAGTAGGTTTTCCATCCCACTTTCTCATGTCTTCTCCATGATCCCGCAGGTAAAACCATAGGGTGGCCCGTGGCGTGTACCTCGTATATTTTCTTTCTCGAGCAGTAGGGCGCCTTCTGTTGATAGCTGAGACATGGGTTGGTACGCGTGGAGAGCTGGATAGATCGGATAAATCGTCTCTCAATTGTTTGAACTCCTGGGACAGTTTTTCCACAGCTGAAATGATGGAAGGGGTGAGATTGTCTTCGAACTCTCGGAGTTGACGAATCAGGAAATCCACTGTTGGTGATACTCCGTCATTCCAGGTCATTGATGCCAATGTGTGGGCATACGATGATGGCGCACTCCGTGTAAGTTTCCGCCACATGGGTCGTGTACATTCGACTTCATCTGGGTCTACGGATGTGTTCCTGGAATCCGGCCTACGATAGATCATCTCTATAATGGCTGATTCCCTCAGGGACTGGATGCCTTTCTCTATCGTGGTCCAGTTGGCTGAGCGATTCGTAATATCGTCTTTGTAGGGAAACCTTTCCTTCACAGCTGCCAGGAGCCGCCTCCAAAGACTGAGGGCTCGCTTCTCTCTTGCAATCGCTTTGTCAATTCCTCCTTCCTTAGCAAGTGATCCCAGCTGCTTGGCTTCCCTACCTTCTAGTTCATGACCGTCGGCCCCATTGTCCCAGCACCGGAGCAACCAGGTGACAATGTGCTCCCCTGGAAGACGGGTGAAATCTTTTCGCATATTCCGTAGTTCGGTTGAGGTCCGGGGTCGAGAAGTGACCTCTTCTTCTTCTTCCTCTTCCTCTGACCCACGTAGTAGTGACTCTTGTTCAGGTGCTGTTGCATATAGTAATGGCACTGGGTCTTCATCTTTCTTCGCTTCACGGGTTGCTCTTTGTGCCTTTCGTTTGCTTTTGCTTACAGGGGCAACAGACATTGTCACAAACTGGACATTTGGTTTAGCTGCAGTGTTTGTCACTGTGGTTGGAGTGGCTGCAGTGTCTGCCACTAGGATTGGAGTGGTTGCAATGTCTATTGCTGGGGTTGGTGCAGCTGTTGTGCTTGGGAGTTGAGTAACACCAACAGCTGCATTATCTGTTGCTGTCGGGGTTTGAGTAGCTACTGTGCTTGTCACTGGGGTTGGTGTAGCTGCAGTGCTTGGAGTAGCCATATTGTCTGTTGCTGTCGGGGTTTGAATAGCTACTGTGCATGTCACTGGGGTTGGTGTAGCTGTGGTGCTTGGAGTAGCTATATTTGCTGCTGTCGGGGTTTGAGTAGCTACTGTGCTTGTCACTGGGGTTGGTGTGGCTGTGGTGCTTGGAGTAGCCACATTGTCTGTTGCTGTCGGGGTTTGAGTAGCTGTTGTGCTTGTCACTGGGGTTGGTGTAACTGCTGTATTTGAAGTTGGAGTAGTTGCGTTGTCTGTTGTGGTCAGGGTTTGAGTAGCTGTTGTGCTTGTCACTGGGGTTGATGTAGCTGCTGTACTTGGAGTAGCTGTGTTGACTGTTGTGGTCAGGGTCTGAGTAGCTGCTGTGCTTGTAGTTGGCATAGCTGCGTTGTCTGTTGCTTTGCCATCAGATCCAGAGACATTTTTTTCCCTTTGAAGGTGCTGGATAGTGTTGAGCAGGGCTCTGTAGGCATAGGCCAAGCCCCAGCACGTTGCCAAAATTTGTCCCTCTCTGGTATAACCAGGACGACAGCACACCTCGTTTAAGTGTTTTACTAGTTTTTCCGGATGTTGCACTTGTTCAGTGGTGAAGTTCCAAAGCACTGGAGGGGCCCACTGGCCTAGGTACTTGCCCATACTATCCCACACACCCTGCCACTCATAACTGTCCAGCCTCAGGGAAAATCTCCTGGTGGTCCTCCTATATCGTCGTCTAACCCTAGACCAGATTCGAACCTGATACTGCTGAATTTTTGACATTAAACGAAATAGGATGTTCCTACGACGGGATGGCCGTGGGTAAAACACACTCCGTATGTTTGCCAACATGCTGATCCCCAGCACAATCAGCAGGCAGGTTTCAAGGGTACTCAAAGGCCATCTAAAACCTTCAGAACTCTCAATTGCTGTTGCAAATAGGCTGGTGGGGGAACGGGGGGTGAAAGAGAATGCTTCCTTCGTAAGTTTACCCCCTGAGGAGAAAAAAAAAGATATGCAATTGCTAAAATATTTCATTATATACCTCCCAATGTATAGTGGTGATGGCCACGCTGGAAGCACAAACCAGACCAGTTTCATGATCAATGAGTCTATTGTATTACAAGTCATTACCATGAAGTACAGTGAAACAAGAACCTTAGCCCAGGCCCCCCAGCCGATAAACGCTAAAACAGCAAATAGTGGCTGTAAGTAAGGTACAACATGCTGAAACTCTGAGATCAAGCGCAACACGTCTGAGAGCCAAATAATCACCATTGTGACGAGTAGTAACAATGAATGCTTATCACAAATATGATTAAACACACTCTGGTCAGATCTGTCGTTATCTCAACCTTTCGTGCCCCACATTGGGCGCCAAAAAGAACTGTCGTGGTTTGAGCCCAGCCGGTAACTCAGAACCACACAGCCGCTCGCTCACTCCCCCCCCCCCCCGTCTTCCTCCCCCCGCTCCCGGAGGGATGGGGAGGAGAATGGGAAGAATGCAACTCCCACGGGTTGAGATAAGAGCAGTCCCGCAACTAAGGTATAACACAAAACCACTACTGCTACCACCAATGATAATAACGATTAGTGAAATAACAAGGGGAGAGGATACAATTGCTCACCACCCGCCGACCGATACCCAGCCCGACCCGAGCAGTGATCTGGATCTTCCGGGTAACTCCCCCCGGTTTATATACTGGGCATGACGTGCTGTGGTATGGAATACCCCTTTGGCTAGTTTGGGTCAGGTGTCCTGTCTCTGCTTCCTCCCGGCTTCCCCTCCTCCCTGGCAAAGCATGAGACTGAGAAAGTCCTTGGTTGGAATAAACATTACTTAGCAACAACTAAAAACATCGGTGTTATCAGCGTTGTTCCCAGGCTGAAAGTTAAAAAACACAGCACTGCACCAGCTACTAAGCAGGAGAAAAATGACTGCTATAGCTGAACCCAGGACACTGCTCTCTGCAGTGCTTTGTTTTTGCAAACTTACTCTAGCAAGGTACACCACCAAGGACGAGAGAGGAAAGTGAGTCGAAGAAGTCACTTGCCCTAGTGGCCTGACAACTACCAGCAGAGCCAGACCTTAGCTCGTTGGACTGGGAGGCCACTGGATGCCAACAAATGCCATGTGGTCATCCCGCAGGTGTGTCCGGGCTTGTGAATTTGAATTAGCTGCTGTTCATGGTGTAGGACGTGCTTAAGGGGGAATATCTGACGATGATGTGATTCAGTGG
The DNA here is from genome assembly GCF_004027225.2 of Strigops habroptila. Classification (NCBI taxonomy): domain Eukaryota; kingdom Metazoa; phylum Chordata; class Aves; order Psittaciformes; family Psittacidae; genus Strigops; species Strigops habroptila. Next base: position 48,341,683 of record NC_046358.1, on the reverse strand, counting down.
CAGAGGGAAATTCCTTGTGTCCCCTCACAAATGCCTGGGGAACTCCAACAAAGAGAGGAGACAGAGTTTTTCTTTGTCCCATCCTAGAAAAAACCAACCCAGCCCTTGCTGACTGATTTTCGGCCTATGGCTGGTTGGTGAATAAACAAACTGAGACGCGAAAATTAGTTACTGATCAATTGGGGTTTTGTTCCTGTTCTTGGTGTCTTGGATGGCTGTTGGTTTTTTTTTAATCCGGGATGATCGTGGTAAACTAGTAAAAGGCAGTTCCTTTGTTTAAGCACTGTTTGCATCGGTATGCGGCTATTGGTATGAAAAGCAGCCATTCCCTGAGCATCCGATTAAACAAAAACCTTTAGAGCAAAGCGCTTAGCGCAAAGAAGTGCAGACTTTGGGGGGAGCGGAGGGGGACAGTGTGTGAACATTGGGGTTTTTTTATTTAACTGATATTTCTTTGACCACCTAGGAAAGAGTCAAACACCAGAATGTCCCGATCCTTTTTTCACCTCCCAAGGTTGTGCCTTACAATAACAAAGGTTTTCCTGTCCCCTTTTGAAGCAAACATGTTTCAAAGCGTGGTGACTAGCGATGGCCCCGAAGTCCGTGGCTGGGATGCCACCGTGCTCAGCATAGGCTGGATTCAGCCGGGCTGAGATGCAGCCAGCATCATCAGCAAGACAAAGGGAGAGAGAATGAAAACGGGAACTAACCCAAAGAATTAAGGGAACCGAGCGGCATCTGATGCGAGCTGAAAGGAAAACCCGGCTGGCGATTCTGAGCACTGGCTGCGTGGTCGCCTCCACTGCAAGTGATCCGCTCCATCACAGGAACTGAGGATAGGACAAGCAGGTTCCACCTTGTCACGGTTAGTCTCAGTCACCGCATAACGTGCTCCTGGCCAGCTACAGGAGGGGAAGCGATATTAATGGAGTTTTCTCTTCCCCCTGTGGGAGAAATTTGCAGAGAGATTGGAAATGGAGCAAAGGAGTTAATCTCTCTGCAGTCAGACGGTGCCTCCTCCCCGCTATTTTCTTTCCAACTCCTATGTTGTTGTTCTACTGTTGTGCTCGGTCTGAGCTGCCGAAGGAGCAACTGCCTCATTGCCCGCCGCCCAGCCACAAACACCACCTTCTCCAAAACTCAGACGATTTACCTTTAGGAAAATAAAAACACAAGAGGGTTTATTTAATGTATGCTCAGGAGCCTATGACAGTGCTTCTGCTTAAACAAAACCACAGTGGATTTTGTTTAACCTTATTGAGAATAGGGGACTCCAAAGCCAGCTCCTTCTGGAAACTTGACGGTCAGACCCTATCTCCTTCTAGCTTCCACACCTGTCTGTCCCCCTAAGATTGAGAAAAGTTTTAATAGCTCTAGTTGGGGAGGCACCATGTGGGGAAGCCCAGCTAATGGCACGTTGGCCAAGGAGGAACAAGGGAGTCAGTAGACATCCCTGCCCAGTTTCCCCAGAAATGAGGTCAAATAGATGCAACTCCAGTGTTGCAGTGAGCCTTCTCCTTCATGAAAATTTCAGTACAAATGATTTTTAAAATTACAGCCTTTAATATACTTGCCCCAGCATCTTCTGAGATTTCATTTTGGGCAAGAGTGGGGTCCAGGAGTTATATTTAAGATGATGAACACCTTCCCAGGGCAGCCCCGACCCCCCACAACCCATTCAATCACAAAAGAATGTCTTAAACTTTAAATTTCTTGAAACAAAATTTGCTTAGGTTCAGGCTAACTTCTTCTGCACATTCAGGCTAATAGGGAGAACTTTTTCAGCTGGGAAAATGTAGGTAGTTAAGCCAGTGTTAACATTACTGGGGGGGTGTGTGTGTGTGTGTGTGTGTGGGGAAAGAAGTAATCAGTACCTTAGGGGTTTGGCATGGGACTTTGAGGTTTAGCAAGGAAATATTCCTGGATTCAAAGAGGTGGGTTTTGCCATCCCTGCAAAATCCTGCCAAATTTGGTTGTGTTACAAGATTCTGAAAGTTACTATTCCTGCATGTGCAGTAGAACTTGCTACCAGCCCCGTTCTGCTGCTGTGTGAATACTCTGCCCTCACTGGATTATATTCCCACACCCCACTGAACCCTGAACATCCTTTTGTAGGTGGAGACTAAAAATGTGGTCGTTGAGTTTTGAAGAGAATTGATTTGGTTTTGCAGCTGTGGCATGAGCATTCCCAGAAGAGGACCAATGTCTCCTGCCTGTGCATTGGTTAGCTCACCTTCTTTCTTCTGCAGTGCAGGAGATCCCAGGCCGAGGGTCATGTGCCAGGGAGATCTGGCACATGTCACTTGATGGTAATGTCAGTGCTGGGTGATGGGGAGGGCAGCAGGACGCTGTATTAGCCTGCAGGAAGATCTGGAGAGTTTCTCTGGCAGCACTCAAACTCTGTCAGAGAGCGTTTCAGCCCAGGGACCCCATGTCTGTACATGCCCTTTCTTTTATGTATGTGGAACACTCCCTTCCATCACTTTGCCTGCCTGTGTGTCCAGGGGATTTTGATGGACTCTCCAGTGGAGCTGTTCTGGAGGAGCTAGAGCAGGCATCAGTGTTCCTGGACTCTTGCAGGTGGAGGTAGGACATAATATTTTGTAAACTAAATTGGACCTTACTGGAGAATCAAAATTTACATCCTTTTCAGTGTGTTTCTTCCATGGAAAGAAACATAATTTGACTGTTGTCATCAGCAGCTGTGTGTGATTGTAGGTGTGTAATTTCTCAGCTCCTTTACTTTTATTGGAGAGTATTCACAAAGGGAGGGGCTCTCCCAAATCAGAGAGAGAACTTCCCTAGCAGCCAGCATGGAAGTCAGCAAGGACTAAACACCATTTCAAGACTCTCCACAAAAAGCAAAGCTTGCTTCTTTACCCTGACACAAAAAGCAGCATGTACAGGAAGAAAACAGAAACAATTCTTCCCTTCAATAAAACTTGTTAGAACTCCCTATGACAGATGTCAAAGCACCTGCATGATAGAAGATATTATACTGCACATACTTGAA